>NC_134213.1:82670000-83295000 GCF_965140235.1 Caretta caretta
TAGCAGGGGGATCATTGAGAGCATGAGACAGTTTCCCAGATCATGCCAATTTTACACTGGTGAAACTGTACTGACTTCAGAGGAGTCATTTACTCATTTACACCATATTACACAATATTACCCATATTACTCATTTACACCATTGTGGTTGGATAACTGGGGTCTGTTAATAGAAATACTCAGATTGTATGCAAGTAGGATTTATGTTGGCTTCAATATTTAGGTAACACTCTTGGGCATCTAAATTCACAATTCAAGCTGATTGAATAACTAATATTTTTGGTTTGGTGGCTGAAAAAAAATGCCTAGCCCTAGCCACAATCCTACAAAGACTTATGCACATACTTAACTGAAAGCTAACGTTAGTAATGCCATCAGGTTCCTTGTGTGCTTTGCCAGAATGCTTAACTCTTTGCAAGATCAAGCAGCTTAAAAGGTCCTGTGTAGTATGTTTTTCTGGTCTAAAAGAGAAATATTTTGCCTATATAAAGCATTTTGTGACATGCATTTTTACGTATTAGTATACAATAGTCAATATTATATGTTCTACAATTGTATATGCAAGCCTGATTTGTGTATTCAATGGTCCTTCAGAAAAGAAGCATGTAAACTCTTAGCCTAATAGATAAACTTGATTGACTATATATGTGCCAATTGCAGTATGAATATATATGTACACTGAGTTTTTGCCATATTAAAATTGCAACCAATTTTCTTGTACTTAATTTAAAGAAAATACAGCAAATAAAAATGAATGATAGGCCTATTTCATAGTGTTTTATAGTTGTAAACTCATGATGTACAGGTAAATTTGAGATGTCATTAATTCAATATTTATGAACTGAAAAGGCAAACAGCCTTAGTGTGAAGGGCCATATTTTTGTTTGTACTGAATTGTATTGGTTGCACTTCTTCATGTACAAAAAACACAAAGACATTGTTAATTCTGCATTTTTACCACTGGAAAAAATAATTGGATACAATTTGATTTGGAAATAGTGCTCTGATCATGGTGTTAGAAAGTGCTGCTGAAAAGGACCTTGGTGTAGGATTAAATGTGAATATTGGGGGCACTATTTTCATGTTCTGAATTTGATGGAACTCATACTTCTGCTCTCTCAGCATGTAAGAAGAATATTATTAAAGAAGATACAGCAACACATCAGTCTTTTCTGCAGATATGCATCATCTACCACTACAAAAGTCCAAGAAGTGATGAAACCTATACATAGGATATGAAATAGATGGTTTTCATTGCCTCTTCTCTGTCTCTTATATATCTCTTTATCTGTTTATATGAGTTAGTAAGCTTGTGATTTGTTGTTAGTTCATTTTTTATCTGCCATATATTGTTTACATTTCTAAGTGTAACAATATAGATTCCCTTTATAGAATTTGATTATACTACTCTTATTCGTAAGTATTGGCAGTCTTGTGATCTGTCTGTCACTTTTGTTTATTCAGGACTCTATCTTGAAGGTCTGTTTTTGTAGGGTTGTTTTGTTTTCTGTTTGACTGAGTGACTGTTAAGTGGAAAAGTGTTCTGATGGAAATATTTCCACTTCTGAAACACCAGCAGGAAGCTAACCACTTTTCATATCAAGTGGAGAACATCTGAAACCTGGTAGTTAGATACCCACAGAAATCCAGAGGCTATATTTGTTGTTTTAAAAAAATAAGTTCTTTAGTTGACAAAAGGGGATCCTGGAAAGGAATTCTTAGCAAGAAAGCAGGAAAAGCATTAATGTGAAAGTAGCAGCTTTTATGTTGCAGAACCAGTCATCATGTTATACCAATAAAATAAAAACCAGCAGGATCTCATTAAAGGGGAAAAGGAAAAATGCCACATTTATTGTGAATACAGAAAGAATCATAGTAAGCAGTTAGTTATAGCTATAACATTCCATTCAGTTTCATATTTATTCACACATTCATTCATACAAACACACACACATGTTCTGCAGGGTTGTTATCACAGTTACCAGCCTTAGAGTTGCTCATACCAAGCCACTGGCCAGTGGCTTGGCCATGAGGAGGGAGCAGGGCCTTGTCAGATGCTCATCTGATGCTCCTGGAAGTTGGTTTGCAGAATCAGACCCCAAAGTTTTCATTTTCTAGAGTCCATTTTTATAGGAATTTCTTCCTATGTCAGTCTATGGGAATTGCTTCATCATGCTGTTGCTGAATCAATCAGCAGATGGCACATTCCTGATGGCTCCGTGCTGCCAGATGTTATCTTGTTCTTTGGTTCTCCCATTCTTGAGGCTGTTGGGTGAATTCCAGTCTGCCCTCCGGGGGTCCTCTAGTTATTTCCACTTGATGCCTTCTTCAGCCGATGGACACTGGATTCTTAGGCTGGTACCTCCCTGATCATTCAGTTATTATCCACACCAAGCATCCATCCACATACATCTTCTATCTCTATTTTAATCACAAATGTTAACAAAGCGAGATGAATACAACAAAAGGGCGGGGAGTCTCTGGGTGCTGTTTCTGTTGTTACAGAGTATTGCTTTGAGTCTCTCTCTGCGTGAATAGTTGTTGTTACAAAGAATTGCTTTGAGAACAGACTCTGTCTTAGAATGTACTAACACAATTAGTAGCTTGCAAGTTTCACACATAGAGGGAGAGAAACAGTACCAAAAACCAAGAGACCTCTTAATTAGTAATACCCTGGAATTCAAACTATGGGGAATCAAACTCCTTTGTGATTTTAATACAGAACTTCTTTAATATGCTCCAACAATCACTCAAGTGTATATTTATTAGAAATGCAATAGGGTGAAAAAAGGGGAGGAGAAAAGAAAAGGGAGAAAATGACCTACACCGGGACTTGGATGCAAAGGTTTAAAAGGAAAGTGAAATGACCAGACAATACATAGAGCCAAATTCTATGGGGAAGAAGTGAGGAAACTGGGAATCAGTGAATGACAGAGCAGAACTTAAGAAGAGAAAACATTGTGGGAAGGTTTAGAAAATACTCTCAGAAAGAACAGAGTGCTCAGTTTTAGTGGCATCCTCCATATAATGATGTAATTCATTTGATGGATTCCTCCTCTCTCTCCCTTCCCCACCCCTCTGCAGTCAGAAGGCTTGAAAATGTCACAAGGTGCTTTTAAAGTTGCAACTTCTGTAATTTAAATGAGACTCCTATGTTCAGTGTCTAAATCAACCATAAATGTCTGCACGCTTTATTTATGACTGGTAAGTAGTGGCTGTGCATGGACTATGATAAATCTTGTGCTCCCCCACCCCACCCCAAAAAAGGATACAGCTGTGTCAACAGCCATGAAAATGCCTTTAAATATCACAGCAATGACGGACACTTGTTCAACTCTAATAACATCTTGAGCTTTGCCACTTCATTGATATTTCTCCGTGCACTGTGGCTTCCTATTTTGTTTAGCACTAAGTACCTTCGGCGACTCTTAAAGTCTGCCATGCTGCTGAGTTTAGGATTTAAATTTCCTGATTTTTAATTTCAGGTTTTTTTTAAAACCAGCTTCCCTTATGTTATGTTTTTTTTTTAAAAAAAACCCTCTAAAATTTAATGTTGCAGGCTTTGGTACAGTCCCTCCCCCAAGGATCTGAACATAATTACATTTTGGACACTGTTATTTAGTGTTTCGGTTATACTTAGCTCTTCAAATAACCCTCTCTGTGTTATGTAGAGCTGTAACCTCTCCCTTTGTGTGCTCTAGGACTAGATGTTACATGAAACAAGTGCTTCTAAAGTCAAGAAATTGCTTCCCTAAACTGTATCCCAATATGACATATGACCAGTTTATATGATGACACTTGAAGCCACCCATTATTACTGCTTTATTAGATTTAGTTGCATCTCTGGTCTCTCTTGTTATTGCACACACAGGATCATTTTCCTTATCTGACAGCCAATAGTGTTCTTTACAAGTATACGGGTTTCCTTATATACGTTGAAACTGACGTGTGCAGAGGATCAGCACAAAACTGGGTACCACACTTGATTCCATGTATGTCCTATTTAAAGGGTTTTAGTGGGACATAAATGGTGCCTAGGTTTTGAGTGGGGTCTCTGCATATGTCACTTTCAGCTTGCATGGATACAAATCCCAGATTATAAAACACCTGGAGATGTCTAATTCTGGGTGAATTTAACCACTAATTCTGCTTTAAGCTTTTTGGTGGTTCTGTAGTATCATTTTCCTGATGGTAGTCTGTGCTGTTTTGTCTTGCCAAACTACAGACATGGGCTGCATCTGATGTTCCAGTTGTATAGATGCCAAAATGAGTCATTTCCCAATCCAATACATTTCTGCTCCTTCAATTGTCTGCTTGTGTAGCTTGGATAAAGAAGGATATAGATATTGTTCCCTATTATAGTTATTAATATTAGTGTTTTGTAACACTATGGGTTAGTTTCCCACTCAAGTTAAAAGTAACTGTTTAGGTCACTGCTAGAATTGTTGTCAGACTCACTGAAATATTTCCATGGTACTTATTAGTAGAAGCACTATCTATGGAATATATATAGCAAGCCTTCAGTTTCATATTTTCCATTCTTTATTCAGGCATCCCATTCATACCAACAGCATTTTGACTGAGTAACAAAAATCAAAGTTGGGTTCCTAGCATTAGGTACCTGAATCTATTTTTCAGTATCTAAAGAATTGGACTTTAGGCACCCAAGTTCAAAAACAGTGGCCCAAGTGATTTGCGAAGCATCACACAGTGGATCAATGACAGAGCTGGGAAGGGAACCCCGTAGTGTAATCCTGGGCTCATTGAAATCAGAGGCTATTGAATGTCTTTAGTAGAGCCAAGATTTCACCCAGGTCTCCTAACTCCCAGTTCAATATTGAGTTCCTTGGACCATGCCCTCTGTGATGTTGTGTCTTGACAAATTCCAACACTGAACTTCATCTGGTTACACAGAACTGATTACATTTGTTAGTTTTTCATTTTCCATAATCTTCTATTTTTTAATGTTGTCTTCTATCGTTATATCCTAAGGCACCTTCCCATCAGAGCAGATGCCACAGTGTTTTCCCTCGGCACATCTCCCTGTTTTGTTGCTCCCACACCTGTAGTTGCATACCGGAGACCAATTTTTGTAGTTAAACAAGCTGTTTAGTAATAACATTGTTGATTTGTCTTTGACATTATCATAACATTTGTTAGACAAGAGCCCTAAAGGATCTGTGAAACTCCATAACACCGGAGCTTTCAAAACAAGACTAACTTTTTTTTCTTAGTTTGCTTTGTTCCTAACTTTTTCACTATGTTCACTTCTCTATCACTATGGCAAAAACTAGTATAACAACAATTGTTGGTCTCTAAAACTGTTTAAATCTCAGCACAGTGTCAGAAAGTGTGTTTGAAAGGATGGAGAAAATGGGGACTAACAAAATTAAAGTTTCTGCTGTTTTGAAGTGAAAACCACAAGTAATTCTCCAAATTTCAAAAGGCTAGTCATTTCCTTCTTTAGTCATAAAACGCAGGAAATCCATATTTTTCAGATACAAATCAAAAGTGTTGCGTTAATAAGCACCGCAATTATCCCAAGCAGTTAAGTTCAAACTTTTCACTACCTTATAATTCATCAAAAAGGAAATGACTAGCCTTGGGAAATGTGAAAAATTACCTGTGGTTTTCTTTTACACTAATTTCCCATATTTTTGGCTTGTATACCTCCATTTTGGGGGTCTATTTATGATATCCTGTTTATGAGCAGTAGTGTTCTCTATGGCTAGCTCTCACACCACAGAATGATTTAAGTTGCATTTTGCCCACAGTCCTTACACGTAATTCACCTGCCGCCTATTTGGGCTTCTCTTAAGGCAATTTCAATACATAAGCTGATATAGTCTATTTGTTCTTCCTCTCTGGTTTAGACTAAATATCAGAGGTAAAATGTGCTTTAGTAGAGTTTGTGAGATAGTAGAGTGAATTTTTTTTTATCATGATTGATGAATGACCATAAAAATACATATGTATCAGATGTTAAATACTGTAAACAAGTCCTATAACTCACTGCATTAGCAAGAGCTTTTGAAACAAGGTTAGGGTGCAACCGCATGCGGGGACCAAATTTTGCATTCAGTAACAGCCCACCAACCCCGTGATTTGAGAATAAAAGAGGTAAAGAGACTCTGTCTGTTAAAACTATCAAATTGCAAAGACCTGTTTACTAGAGTGAATGAATATTATATGTGCTATTGATTCTTGAAAACTCATTACCAACATGCTGCACTTAGTCTATGCAATTTGTTCTTAATTTTATATTCTAGGTCAAATTACAATTGTTCTGGCAATTGTTCTAGAGGGGGAAGGCACTGGAAGCTATTTTATCCCCAGCACACCAAGTCACCAAAATGTGACTTTCTGTGCTCTTTGGGGCTGGGTGATAGCAGACTAAAAATGTATCCTGAGATGTCATGTGTGATGATGATAAAAGAATAGAATACCTGGAATGATGTATTTCAATTGCTTCCTTGTTAACATTGGGCCATTCTTTATCAAGAGCTCAGATTTATGGGCCCCAACATCCCAATTTTACTTTGCCTTGTGCTGGAGGAAATAAGGGATTCTCAAGGGTAGTAGACAGGGGAGAAAGGCTCAAGGTATATCTACACTGTCAAGCCAATTTTCTCAAGACATGCACTGTATGCACCACAAAAGGATGGGTCATATCACATTTATTAAAAGCACTCCAGGGCAGGAAAAGAACATATTGTAATCTGATCTGGCCAGCTTGTGCTTGCTCATCGGAAATCCACTACTTCCGGAGATTGCTTTTGTTCCAAAGACAGCTTTTGTCTTAGCTTCAGTAAACTGCAAGTACTTGTGCTCTCTCTCATGCTCTCTCTCACTTGTTGGTCACTTTTCAATACTGTTCAACATCTCTGGGGCTTAGAATAAACTTTGCTTTCAACTAATGTGTTTGAAATGGGGGCTGCTTGAACTTTGTAGACTCTGTTCACAAGGGATGGCAGTGACCCAATCCCTGTAGCTCTGCTTGCAGGTTCAGGTCTATGCAAACCCCAAACTTCAAGAAAATCTGTCAAATATAGCTGCGTCTTAAATTTGATAGCTATGTTTAAAGTGGGGCTCCTTTAAAATGGTTTCAGTGGGACTTAGCTGAAGTGATCTAGATGCAAAAGGCACCTGGGAAGAGGAGGAGTGCTCTGGAGCAATTTTGACCCAGAACTGTGAATTCTTTGGAAACCTGTGCCATCGCTTGCAAACAGAGTAGAACCCTGACCCCACTCAATATCAGGTGTGAAATGAGTTCTACACATACTGGCTACATAGCTCTACGCCCAAGATTATAATAAAAGTTAAGAATCTAGAATTTGAGATGGATTTCAGGACAGATGTTGAAGTTCAGGTTTTAATTTCAGGGGCCAGATTTTGATGTAAATTGGCATGATTCACTTGACTTCAGTGGAGCTATCCCAATTTACACCAGCTGAGGAAGTGACAACAGGATTTCATGAAGTTAAACCCAGATTTACGTCTCAATGCACCTTTACCTAATTCACCAAATTATAAAGTAATAGACTCTTTAATATACCAGTATGAAAGCAAGGAACACCTGTCCTCTTCTCACAGACGCTGTTCATTGGGAAGGACTAACAGATGCCTGGCAACCTCTGATCTCAAGGGAAGGGTCTTCTTAGAAACAACTATGTGATTCCTGTCAGGCAGATGTGTGGGGGAGTCAGAACCACTGACCCTGCTATTCTACATTCTTTGGGTAGAAATAAGGAAGAAATTAAATGATTGAACCTATGTTGTTGGTGTAGCTGGTTTGAGTTACTATATTCCTGTTAAACATACTCTTGGGTAAAAGTCAGCACAGTACTATTCATGGTCTGGAAAGCAGGAAGAATAGTTGTTCCATTTGACTGGTGTAGGCCCTTCCTCTTTTGCTATCCTTACATAAAAGCAAATGGGGTTCACTGGGCAGTTGCTCTGTCACCTAAGAGTGTGAGATTTAAGTTCAGAATGAAGTGGAGTGGTGCTAGAGAAGAGAATGTGTGTGTGGGCGCGTGTATATACGCACATAGGAATTTATTCACACACACATTTTGATATTAGTTCTTCTACTACACAGCCACAAATGAGATGAAAAGAATGTTAGGTTTCAAAATTACACATTTGAAAGTTAAGGAATGACAGTTTTTTGGTTGCCCATGTAACATCTCTTCTTTGCATAGGCATGGAGATGCAAACTAATCACAGGTTTCATTTTGCTACTTTGGCATCAGTGCAGGCCCAGCCTTTCTGAATGTTTGTGTTGTGATACATCACGGTCAGAGGGTAGCAGGAGAGTGTTTTTTTGTTTTTTTTTAAAGCAGAAAAGAATTTTATTTGTGTAACACTTACAAGGAATCACCAAAAAGGATAAAGCAGACTCCTCCTGTTGCAGGAGCCACGGATGTCTTCTAAAAACTCTCACAACGCTTTTCGCAGCTCATGGGGAGGTGGGGTTGCGATTTCCGGGTTATTCCCTGGTGGGGCTCTTGGTACAGCCTCGTGGTCCGCTGAGGCGGGCAGGCAGGGTGCAGACCACCGACGGGGCATCTGACAGGCTAAAGTTATTAGGTCCGTCTCAAGCCTTGGGGTAGAAGAGGATGGCGGAGGGAAAATTGCAGCTCCTAATGGGTCGTGGCAGGAAAATGCAAAGACTGCTCCTTGGGGGGATCCTCAAAAAATGGGAGAGAAATAACCCCAGGGGCGGCAATAGCATTGCAGGAGGAGGTGGATTGGGCAGGGACAGGGGTGGCGGTGGGGACGGGGGCAGAGGCGAGGCTCTGGGCTTCGGGAGGCAAGCAGCTAAGAGGCGGTGCCTCCCGAACAGATTTGAGGGTTTGGGGGGAGAGGGGACTCCCAGTGATGCTAGGCGCAGGCTCTGTGGTGGGGATTTGGCAGCCATGGCCTCAGGTGGTGGACCACCTTCTGCAGGGTGCTCACCCGGGAAGGCGGTTAGGGGGAGGGAGCATGGGGAAAGGGGGACTGGGGTAAGGTTGCCCAGATCGAGGCCAGCTGGCAGTAGGCCATTCTCTCCCTGGGTGACCGGGGTCAAACCTAGGGCCTCGATCTCCTCATACATGGAGGAAAGGTCGTCTTCTGCCACCCCGGGGGACTCCCCTCTGGCGCCCGCTATGACGGTCGCTTCGGGGTTCGCGGGGGGTTCGGGTGATATTCGGGCAGAAGGGGCTTCCTCAGGGGTCTCGGAGGGAAGGGTCTCCCGTGGAGGGGAGATTCTACCTTCCAGTGCTATTTTGTCTTCCCCTCCTCACACCGGCAGATGGATCTCGCTCGTGGGCATAGAGGAAGGCTCAGTGTCAGTGCCTCCCTTCCTGGTCTTCCGGGGGGCCTCCGCATCAGATGGGTGCAGCGGAGCTCGAGCCTTCCGCTTGCCTTGCTTTCCCTGGACTAGGGTCCAGCCCTCCATAGCATCGTCTGGGGGCTGGTTAGCAGAGGTCGTGTTGGGGGGCAGAGGCAATGGTTCATGGGCTCGGGGGGGTAACGGAGAGGCAACATGACAGAGGGCCGGTTCTCCTTGGGGCAGGCCTTCTCCTATGCCCGGTAATATCTTTGCTGCACCCTCCTCCATAGGCTCTGCTGGATTGTTAACAGCAAGGGCGGGGCTCCCTCGCTCGTCTGTGCATTGTAGAGGAGGTGTCTCTTGAGCCTGGGCAGGAGCAGTGGTGGGTCGAGCAGGAGGAGAGGTGGTTGCAGATCTCAGGCGGCCAGGGGTGTCGGCAATGACGGAGCTGATGTCCTGCCGGGTCTTGGGTGTCTTGGGTGCCCCTCCCCACCAGGTCAAGGGGCAGTCTCTGCGGACATGCCCCGCTGATCGGCAGAGGTAGCACTGGGACTCTCCCGTGGAGTAAAAGACCCGATAGCGGGCTCCCTGGTAGGGGACTAGGAAGGACCCCTCGAGTGCCTCTCCGTCACGCGCCGCCAGTGGTGGTAAAAGCTGCACTTGCCGGCGGAACGAAAGGATGTGATGGAGGGTGGGGTCCTTGCAGCCCAATGGGAGAGGGCTGATGATGGAAACGGGTTTCCCCAGAGTGGAGAGAGTGGGTAGCAGGGCGGCATTGGGTAGAAAAGGAGGGATGGAGGTCAGGACTAGGCGGACGCTCAGGTCTTCTAGCGGCTCCAGGGGGACAAATACCCCCCCCCACCGCCAGGCCCTTCTCCACTGCCTCCTGGGCGGCAGCCTCCGATGCTAAGAAAAAGATGACTTTCCCGTACATTTTGGAGGCCGCCACAATGGCCATGGGTCCTACCACCCTCGCCAACGCCTGCACGTATGTCTCCATGTGGGGTGAGGCGGGCACCAGGAGGCAACGGACGACATGCTTCCTGGTCATGGTGGGAAAGGGGCCTCGGACGCTATTGATGGTAGCGGAGGCGGTGGGTGGGCGAGATGACGAGGCGGCAGGTGGGGGGGGCTGCCCCACCTGGGCATACACCTTGGGGGCCGGGGGAGGGATGCTCGCAGAGCTGGTGGAGGGAACAGCGGGGAGGGATGCCATGGTTAATGATGAGGCCATAGCGGTGGGGGCAGCCTCTGCCATGGAGGGCTTGTTGGTTGTGGCGGGGCCCTTCCCCTTCTTCGCACCCTGGCCTTTCCGGCTAACTGTGGGGGCTTTCCTAGAATCTGGGGGGGCGGTGGGTGTAGCAGCGGTAATAGTCGCCCCGGTGCCTCTGGCTGCCGATGCCCCAGTGGGGGCGGTGGCAGGTGGTTTGGCAGCAGTGGTGGGGGGGGAGGCTTGGGGTTTGGGCAGGGGGGTTGGTGGGGGAGGGGCAACTGAGGTTGTTAGAGGGGCCTCACCCCTCTCATTCCCCGCCATCATGAGCAGGGAGAGATGGGGAGACACCAGAAGGAGGAGGGGGGAGGGGGAAGCAGATTAACCACTTCTCCCTGTTGGGCTGCAGGTGGGGGGGCGGGGGCGCCAAATGAGTCGGACTGGACAGGGGAAGGAAACAGGAGTTAGGGTCAGGTAGTAGGGGCAAAGTGTGGGGTGGGCAGTCCGGGGGTGGGGTGGGGGAACGCGGACCCACGCACATTTATCCAAAGAGTCTCGTTTGGTCGGCTGTTGTGTCTGGTCCGGATGATGGAATTCAAAGCAAGCAGTTGAGTCTAGAGGCAGATGGCAGGTTGCCAGCAGGGACGGACGGTGGGGGGGGGCCGTGACAGTTGTAGTAGTGTTGGGGGGGGGGAACGGATCGGGGGGCAGCTCCGTGCCACACCCTCTGTGTTCCTACAAACGCAGTGAAGACACAGTCAAACTCCCCCCACATGAGAGTACAGTTCAAAAGTTACTCAGTCTTACGGCCCCCTCCACGATGATTTGTAGCTTCCCTGGACGATGTCTCTGTCAGCTGTCTTCTCTCCCAGTCTTTGTGGAGCATTCCAAAAAATGCCAAGCAGAGAAGAAGACGATTAATTGCGTGTCCACAAACAAACAGCAAAACGGTTGGGTCTGGGGGCGTCCACTCCCCTCCTCCGGGGAGCGGGTCGGCAGTCCTCCCCCCTCCTCTGGGGGTTGCAGCTGAAGCAATAGCAGCGTCCGAGGGCAGGCGTGGGGGGGCTGGCAGGCAAGCTGGTAGCCGACCAGCACTCAAATGGCAGCAAAAAAAAAATAGCAAAAAAAAAAAAAAACCCCGAAGAAAAAGCATCTGGCCCGGTCGCGGGGGGGGAACTAAAGCAGGGGCAAAAAGCAAGGAAAGCCCAGGCCAGAGGGCAGCAGGAGAGGGCTTTTTTTTTTTTTGAAGCAGAAAATAATTTTATTTGTGTAACACTTACAAAGAATCACCAAAGAGAATAAAGCAAAACTATGCAACAAAACAAAGCAAATAGAAGGTATAACACAGCAGCCTTCAGGAGGGAGAAGTGTTCAGGCTAGCCTGGGCCCAGAGTGGGGGGGCTTCCTCGACACTCATGGTCTTCCACCCCCTCGAGTTACCTAGTGCCACGCCCAGTGTCACCCATTATTCCTCTCCTGAGAGTGCCCGACAAGATGGGCATGGCTGCGGGGTGGGCGGTTTGGGGGTGGGATGTATACCACCTGTGATAGGACCCCTCCTAGGTGACAGTAATGATGGTATCCACAGTGGCAACGGCTGGGGCTGGGGTCTCTCGCTCTTCCCCTCAATCAAAGGGTCAGACAGAGGGAACCGGACGGGGTCACCGAGCACAGAACCTTGGACAGCGCCCACCGCTCCTCGAAGGTGTCAAGGGAGTCGGTGGATGCCGCCCAGAGGAACTCTGCCCGGAAACGTGAATGTACTGAGGATCGGAAAATGGCCCCACAATCGCAGGACGCTCCATTAGCCAACCTCCTCTCTCTGGTTTTATAAATGGCTGTTTTAGCTAGGGCTAGGAGGAGGTTAACAAGGAGATCTCGCGATTTTGTGGGGCCACGGATGGGGAGTGTGTAGATAAAAAGGTGAGGGGAAAAGTGTAGCCAAAAGCGTAATAAAATATTTGTAAGGAGCCGGAAAAGGGGCTGCAGCCTGGCACACTCCAAATATACATACGCCAGGGTTTCCCTCACGTTGCAAAAAGGGCAAGTATCTGGGATGGGGGTGAACCGCGTCAAAAACACGCCCGTGCTCACAGCTCCATGAAGGAGCCGCCAACTAATGTCCCCAACGGGCTTCGGGACCAAGGTGGAATACAGGCTGGCCCACCGGGGTTGCTCACCCTCTAAAGGTGGCAGGAGGTCCCGCCACTTTGTATCAGGGCGGGACACCAGGGCGTGGGCGTGAAGGGTATGAAGCGTGAGTGTGTATAGATATTTCCGTGGCGCGATTTGGAAGCTGACTGGCTGCAGTTCATGCAGCCGGCTCGCAATGAAAAGATGAGGGGTTTGCTGGGATCTACGGGGTAGGGGCCCAATTGAAAGGTCTGGCAGGCCTGGGGTAGAGGGTGGGCGGGGTGCGCCCTAGCGCAGGACTCGGTTGAGATAAGCCTGAGCAGCGGGCGTCAAGGCGGCCTTCACCTCCTGGAGTACGCGCCGGGGGGTACGAGGTCTGGAGAGCCCCATGTGCCAAGCGAGCGTCACGGGATCCAGCCAGTCTCCCCGGTCGTAGTCCAGGAGGTCTCCGACTCTCGTGACTTCCACCAGGACCAAACTCTGGAGCACCGAGCAGGACTCCGCAGCCTGCACACGGAGCTGGGGGTTGTGTAACAGGGGCTCCGCGAGGAGATCTGCTCCCATGGTGGCCGCCACGGACCTGGCCGCTGAAAACAGTTTCCAGGTCCGGAGGAGGTCCTGGTAGAAGACCGGCAGCCCGGAGAGGTCTCGCGGAAAACCTCTCGGACAAAGATAAAAGAGCTGCTGGTCGTATCGGAGCCCTTGGAAATGGCACAGGAAGGCGTGCGCCAATATGCTCCACTTTGAACTACCTGCACTATAAAGGAGCCTCTGCAGGGCCTGGAGGCGGAAGACATGGACCTGAGTGTGCATACACTTCAGGCCCTGCCCTCCTTCCTTCAGGGGTAGATGAAGAACCCCAACAGGGGCCCAGTGCATTCCTGACCAAAAGAACTCTAGAATCGATGTCCGTAGGTCGGTCAGGAAACCCGGGGCCGGGACCAGGGTGTTGAGCCGGTACCAGAGCGTGGACAGGACTAGTTGGTTAAGCACCAGTGCTCTCCCTCGGAGGGAGAGACATCGGAGTAGCCCCGTCCATTTCCAGAGCCGCTCTATCACCCCGCCTTCTAAATTTTGCCAGTTCTCCGGCGGAGAAGGGTGCATGGCAGAAAGGTAAATGCCTAGGTAGAGCAGTGGGCCTGCGCTCCACCAGATGGTCTGAAGCACGGGTAGGAGGGAGCTCACCTGCCGCCAGTCCCCCACCGCCAAGCCAGAGCTCTTGACCCAGTTGACTCGGGCGGAGGAGGCTGCCGAATAGATGGCCTGGCAAGCCTCCACCCGCGTCAAGTCCCCCGGGTCCTGGACCACGAGAAGCACGTCATCGGCATACGCCGACAGGACCAGCCGCAGCTCCGGCTCCCACAGCACCCCGTCAATCTCCTGCGGAGGAGACAGAGGAAGGGCTCGATCGCCAGAGTGTACAGCTGGCCCGAGAGGGGGCACCCCGCCGTACTCCTCGCCCGAAGCTGATGGGTTTGGTCAGGGTCCAGTTGAGCCTGACCAGACACTCCGCGGAAGCGTACAGCACCTGGAGAAAACTCACAAACTGAGGTCTGAATCCAAACGCCTGCAGAGTGCCCAGGAGATACCCATGGTCCACTCTATCAAACGCCTTCTCCTGATCAAGAGACAGGAGGACGAACGACAGACCGTCTCTACGCCCAAGTTCCAAAAGATCTCGGACTAGAAATAGATTGTCAAAAATGCTGCGACCCGGGACAGTATAGGTCTGGTCTGGGTGGATCACGTCCGCCATCGCGGACCCTAGCCGCAGCGAGATTGCTTTCGCTACGATTTTGTAATCCGTGCTAAGGAGCGAGACGGGACTCCAATTTCGTAAATCGTGGAGGTCCCCCTTCTTTGGCAACAAGGCAAGCACTGCTCACCTGCATGAAAGAGGGAGGACCCCGCCCTGCAAAGACTCAGCCCAGACAGTAGCTAGGTCTGGGCCAAGAATGTCCCAGGACGTGCGGTAGAACTCCATGGTCAGCCCGTCCATGCCCAGAGATTTATTGGTGGGCATGCGATGGAGGGCTTCCAAGAACTCAGCCAGGGTGAGAGGCAGCTCTAGACAGTCTCGGTCGCCCACACTGACCATGGGGAGTTCCTCCCAGAGCACCCTGCAAGCGCCAGGATCGGTCGGATCCGGGGAGAAAAGGCTTGTGTAGAAGTCACAGGCCCTCCCACACATCTCCACCGGATCCGTGAGGGGGGTGCCGTCTTCTGCTAGAAGGCTGGTGACGTGTTTCTTGGCCCCCCTTGTTTTCTCCAGGGAGTAGAAGAAATGGGAGCCGCGATCCATCTCCCGAAGGAGGCGGATGCGGGATCGAACAAAGGCATCTTGGGCCCGATGGTCCTCGAGGGCCCGGAGCTCCTCCCGCTTCTCCCGGCACACTCCACAGAGGAACGGGTCCTCGGAGCTGGCGGCCAGATGCCTCTCCATCTCTAAGACCTCCCGTTCCAACTGCTCTATCACTGCATTTCTCCGTCGGCTGGTGCCCCGGGTGTAGTCACGGCAGAAGAGCTTGGCGCACACCTTCTCTAGATCCCACCATCGCTGCGCCGAGGGAAAGGCACACTGCTGCTCTCACCAGGCCAGCCAAAACTCCCGGAAGGACATCATGAAGCCCTCATCCTCCAACAGGCTGTTGTTAAAGTGCCAATAGGCCAGCCCCGGCCTCTCTGCACGGAGGGAGGCCATTATGGTGGCTAGATGATGATCGGAAAATGGGGCCGGCCGAATGTTGGAGGAGTGGGCCTGTGAAAGATGGGAACGGGATAAATAAATACGGTCCAACCGAGAGTGGTGTGACCGATGGGCCTCCACCCAGACAAAGGTGAACGTGGAAGTGTCATCTGGGTGGTGGTCACGCCAGACGTCAACTAGGGAGTGATGTTCAACTATTTCTCGGAGAATGTTCGCAGCGACCTGGCTCCGCTCGGCCCCTGAGCGGTCCTGTTCCTCGAGGGTGGTGTTAAAGTCCCCTCCCAGGACTAAGCACTCATGAGAATCTAGGGTGCTGAGGAAGTTGGACACCCGCTGATAGAATTGCGGCCACTTCGGACTCGTTGTTGGGGCATAGATGTTAACGAGGTTGACCACGAGCCCCTCCATACGGACTCGGAGATGCAGCAGGTGGCCCGGCATGGCCTCAGTGACCCCTAGCACCTCGGGCCGTAGGTTGGGGGAGAACAGGGTCGCCACTCCAGCTTGTCGGATCGTGAAGTGGCTAAAGTAGACCCCGTCCCCCAACTCCAGCTGTCCTCGGCGGTCAGATCCGTATGGGTCTCCTTCAGGAAAACCACAGAGTACCCCCCTTCCCGAAGGAAAGAGAGCACCTGGGACCTGCGGAGAGCCATCCTACAGCCCCTGGTGTTCAAGGTTGCAATAATGAGGGGTATCATGTGGAGGGCTGGAGGGGTGGGGGTTCCTTGTCGGTGGGGGTGTACGCAGCCTCGACGGGTCGCGCAACAATCCGTGACCCATCCCATAAGTGAGTAAATCGTCACGGAAGCTGCGGGCCTGCCCGTAGGCCGCAGCACCGTGCCTTCCTTTCCCTTTACCCTCCTTTATAAGGGCCCTTGTGGCCTGGAGGATTTGACCAAAGTCCCCCCATAGCTGGAGAGCTAGCTGTACCCTGTTGCGGGAGCCACGGATGTCTTCTAAAAACTGTCGCAACGCTTTTCGCAGCTCATGGGGGGGTGGGGTTGCGATTTCCGGGTTATTCCCTGGTGGGGCTCTTGGTACAGCCTCGTGGTCCGCTGAGGCGGGCAGGCAGGGTGCAGACCACCGACGGGGCATCTGACAGGCTAAAGTTATTAGGTCCGTCTCAAGCCTTGGGGTAGAAGAGGATGGCGGAGGGAAAATTGCAGCTCCTAACGGGTCGTGGCAGGAAAATGCAAAGACTGCTCCTTGGGGGGATCCGCAAAAAATGGGAAGGAAATAACCCTAGGGGCGGCAATAGCATTGCAGGAGGAGGTGGATTGGGCAGGGACAGGGGTGGGAGTGGGGGCTGGGGCAGAGGCGAGGCTCTGGGCTTCGGGAGGCAAGCAGCTGAGAGGTGGTGCCTCCTGAACAGATTTGAGGGTTAAGGGGGTGGGGAGGGGGCTCCCAGTGATGCTAGGCGCAGGCTCTGTGGTGGATTTGGCAGCCATGGCCTCAGGTGGTGGACCACCTTCTGCAGGGTGCTCGCCCGGGAAGGCGGTTAGGGGGAGGGAGCATGGGGAAAGGGGGACTGGGGTAAGGTTGCCCAGATCGAGGCCAGCCGGCAGTAGGTCATTCTCTCCCTGGGTGACCGGGGTCAAACCTAGGGCCTCGATCTCCTCATACATGGAGGAGAGGTCGTCTTCTGCCACCCCGGGGGGCTCCCCTCTGGTGCCCGCTACGACGGTCGCTTCGGGGTTCACGGGGGATTCAGGTGATATTTGGGCAGAAGGGGCTTCCTCAGGGGTCTCGGAGGGGAGGGTCTCCCGTGGAGGGGAGATTCTACCTTCCAGTGCAGGTTTGTCTTCCCCTCCCGACACTCGCTTGTGGGCATAGAGGAAGGCTCAGTGTCCGTGCCTCCCTTCCTGGTCTTCCGGGGGGCCTCCGCATCGGATGGGTGCAGCGGAGCTCGAGCCTTCCACTTGCCTCGCTTTCCCTGGACTAGGGTCCAGCCCTCCATAGCATCGTCTGGGGGCTGGTTAGCAGGGGTCGTGTCGGGGGGCATAGGCGATGGTTCATGGGTTGGGGGGGTAACGATGAGGCAACATGACAGGGGGGCGGCTCTCTTGGGGTGGGCCCTCTCCTATGCCCGGTAATATCTTTGCTGCACCCTCCTCCATAGGCTCTGCTGGATTGTTAACAACAAGGGCGGGGCTCCCTTGCTCGTCTGGGCATTGTAGGGGAGGTGTCTCTTGGGCCCAGGCAGGAGCAGCGGTGGATCGAGCCGGAGGAGAGGTGGTTGCAGATCTCGGGTGGCCAGGGGCATTGGCAACGATGGAGCCGATGTCCTGCCAGGTCTCGGGTGTCTCGGGTGCCCCTTCCCACCGGGCCAAGGGGCAGTCTCTTCGGACATGCCCCGCTGATCGGCAGAGGTAGCACCAGGCCTTTCCTGTGGAATAGTAGACCCGGTAGCGGGCTCCCTGGTAGGGGACTAGGAAGGACCCCTCGAGCGCCTCTCCGTCACGTGCCGGCGGTGGCGGTAAAAGCTGCACTTGCCGGCGGAACGAAAGGATGTGACGGAGGGCGGGGTCCTTGCAGCTCACCGGGAGAGGGCTGATGACGGAAACGGGTTTCCCCAGGGTGGAGAGAGCGGGTAACAGGGCAGCATTGTGTAGAAAAGGAGGGACGGAGGTCAGGACTAGGCGGACACCCAGGTCTTCTAGCGGCTCCAGGGGGACAAATACCCCCCCCCCACCAGGCCCTTCTCCACCACCTCCTGGGCGGCAGCCTCCGATGCTAAGAAAAAGATGACCTTCCCGTACACTTTGGAGGCCGCCACAATGGCCGTGGGTCCTACTACCCTCGCCAACGCCTGCACGTATGTCTCCACGTGGGGCGAGGCAGGAACCAGGAGGCAAAGGACACCATGCTTCCTGGTCATGGTGGGATAGGGGCCCCGGCCGCTATTGATGGTAGCGGAGGCGGTGGGTGGGCGAGATGATGAGGGAGCAGGCAGGAGGGGGGGCTGCCACCGCCTGGGCATACGCCCTGGGGGCCTGGGGAGGGACGCTCGCAGAGCTGGTGGAGGGAACAGTGGGGAGGGATGCCATGGTCGATGACGAGGCCACAGCGGTGGGGGCAGCCTCTGCCATGGAGGGCTTGTTGGTTGTGGCAGGGCCCTTCCCTTTCTTCGCACCCTGGCCTTTCCAGCTAACTGGGGGGGCTTTCCTAGAATCTGGGTGGGCGGTGGGCATAGCAGCGGTAATAGTCGCCCCGGTGCCTCCGGCTGCCGATGCCCCAGCGGGGGCGGTGGCAGGTGGTTTGGCAGCAGTGGTGGGGAGGGGGCCTTGGGGGTTGGGCAGGGGGGTAGGTGAGGGAGGGGCAACTGAGGTTATTAGAGGGGCCTCACCCCTGTCATTCCCCGCCATCATGAGCAGGGAGAGATGGGGAGACACCAGAAGGAGGAGGGGGAAGGGGGAAGCAGATTAACCACTTCTCCCTGTTGGGCTGCAGGCAAGGGGGTGGCCAAATTGGTCAGACTGGACAAGGGAAGGAAACAGGAGTTGGGGTCAGGTAGTAGGGGCAAAGTGTAGGGTCCGGGGGGGAGGGGGGGGCGCAGACCCACGCGCGTTTATCCAAAGAGTCTCGTTTGGTCGGCTGTTGTGTCTGGTCCGGATGATGGAATTCAAAGCAAGCAGTTGAGGCTAGAGGCAGATGGCAGGTTGCCAGCAGGGACGGACGGCGGGTGGGCCTTGACGGTTGTAGTAGTGTTGGGGGGGGGCACCGATGGACCAGGGGCAGTTTCGTGCCACACCCCCTGTGTCCCTACAAACGCAGTTAAGACACAGTCAAACTCCCCCCACACGAGAGTGCAGTTCAAAAGTTACTCAGTCTTACGGCCCCCTCCACGATGATTTGTAGCTTCCCTGGGCGATGTCTCTGTCAGCTGTCTTCTCTCCCAGTCTTTGTGGAGCATTCCAAAAATGCCAAGCAAAGATAAGAAGACAATTAATTGCGGGTCCACAAACAAACAGCAAAACGGTTGGTTCTGGGGGCGTCCACTCCCCTCCTCCGGGGAGCGGGTCGGCAGTCCTCCCCCCTCCTCTGGGGGTTGCAGCTGAAGCAATAGCAGCGTCCGAGGGCAGGCATGAGGGGGCTGGCAGGCAAGCTGGCAGCTGACCACCACTCGAACGGCAGCAAAAAAAAAAAAAACAGCAAAAAAAAACGAAAACGAAGAAAAAGCGTCTGGCCCGGTCAGGGGTGGGGGGAACTGAAGCAGGGGCAAAAAGCAAGGAAAGGCAGGCCAGAGGGCAGCAGGAGAGGGCTAGAAGGGAGCCTTCTTCCCTGTAGAGGGAAGAAAGTTTGCTACAGATTAATTAAAGCACCTGAAGCCAGTCACCTGATAAACCCACCCTGCTTCAATCAGACAAGGGAAGGAGTTGAAGCAGAGTGGATTGGTGTTGGAGTAGAGAGCAGTCTGGAGGAGTTGAAGCACAGTGGATTGGTGTTGGATTAGAGAGCAGTCTGGAGGAGTTGAAGCACAGTGGATTGGTGTTAGAGCACAGAGCAATTTGGAGTGAAGCAGAGGAGAGTTTGGAGAAGTGCTGTGGTGGGCTAAGAAGACCAAGACCCTAGGTAAAGGGACACCTGGTTTGTGCAGAGGGAGGGCAGGAAGCCCCACAAGCTGAAGGGCAGAGAGAGAAGTAGCCCAGAGGAAGGAACTGCTAGTTCAAGCGGTTTACTGCTATCCCTGGGGCCCCTGGGCTGGGACCTGGAGTAGAGGGCCGGCCCTTTCTCCACTCCCCTCCTCTAGGACACTAGTGGGGCCGTTAATACCGCAGTTCAGGTGCGAGAAACGGTGCCCTGAACCATCCCCAAGAAGAGAAAGCGTGAGACCCATCAAAGTAGTGCAGGCGATTTGCCACAGTGTTCACAATGTGAGAAACAGAAAATAGTATTTTGAAAAGTTCATATCTCCTGCAAACATGCATGGAATTTCATGGAGCAAAGAAAAGGCAGTTTTCTGGGCTCAGGACTTCCCCGTTGCTGAATTTCAAAGACCTGCTGTAAGCAATATGGGTGCAAGAACTCCAGAAAAGGTTTCAAGAAGCTTTTCTAAGTCATGGAAAATGTTAGGCAAACTAAATATATATTTAGGGGTTGCCACACTCCTACTGTGTGTGAGAGAGCCTGATTTTTCGGAGGTTTCCCATATTAAATAAAACAGGATGAAGAAATCGAAGCTGGAAAAATAGCACCACAAATTCTAGAAATGTTTGCTGAAATTTATTTATTTGAGAAGTGCTGATTATATGCTAATGAGAATCACAGTCACTTCTTCCACTTTCATGATACCCAATATATATGGTTCATTCTGTGAGTTCAGTAGCTTTTCCCACACTGACCCCCATGTTACTAGCTTGGAATGAATACAACTTTTTTGAGGGGGTCTAAAAAGAATGGTAAATGTGATGCACGTTCAGGTTTAATCCATCAAACTGTGTAGCTTCAAAACTGTTTTCTACAAAAATAAAGTTGTTGGAAGTTATTTTTCCCTACTTCTTTGTAATTAGTTATGGCATTTATTAAAATGTTTTAAGAACTAAAACAACATGCCCATCAATATTTGCAAGGACATTCATCAGAGAACAGATGGTCTCCTAAATGCAAAAACTAAACAGTTCTAGAAACATGACAATCCATTTATCTTAATGTGTACATCCTCTAGCAGATATCAGAAGCAGCAACAGATTTATACCTTGTGAAATACTTTATGTGCAAGTTTGCAAGAGACGTTTCCATGAGAGGACGTTATATTTTGTACCAGCAATAGATTTTGGATTTTCAAATTATTTGTCATCTAGAACACACATAATGAACTGGACCATCTGCTCCAACTGAGCCTTGTAGAGTCCACCTTTATTCTCTCCCCCCCCACACACACACACCACACACACCACACATACAAATGTCAGGGCCAACAGGACCTCATTTAATCTCCAGCACAACCAAAAGCAAACTTCAAGTTGCATCTAGTGTCAGTACCCTCCAAGGAGCCATTCCAGCATCTGGAAAGCAATGGTGAACATATCCCCTAGACTTGCCCCCTATCTCAAGGGGAATCTCCTGGAAGATCTTTAAGTTGGTTTTACAGAGCCTTTGCACCACTGGAGACAAAAGTGCCTAGTGGCAGCCAAGATTTGACCCATTATTTAAACAAATATTCCTAATTTCCTGAAACCTATTTAGGTAATGTACAAAATTCACATCTAAAACTCATATGGTCAATATTAAGAAAGTGACTAGTTCACTCTGTGTATGTTAAAAGCAGTAACATATAACAAGTTTATCAAAGCAACAAATTCCTTTGACTGGAAAACTCTGAAAAACAAAGGAATAATATATAAAATGCTGGTTTTCAAAATGTTCTTTCCAGGAAATGATTACAGCAACACAGACAGTAATGCTGTGAATGCTCTGCAGGTGGACATTCATGGCATTTAAAATGTCACTGATGACCTTGTGTGGAATACCATAACTTCAGTTACCACTGCACACCACTGAGCATACCCCAGAGCTGTTAGAGGTCCTTATTGTAGAGAAAGGATCCACAAGCAGATGCACTTCAACTTTTAAGTCTTTCCACTCTGAGAAGACTTAGATGAAAGGCTTACTTCCTGTGAGCAGACACGAAAGATATAGTCCCAGAGACAATGAAGCAATACTGAAATGCCTAGCACATCTGGTCTGATCCAGGGCTGTATTCCAGGCATCTCATCTACCATAGAGACACTAGAGTTTATGGGATGAGCTTACATCCCATTTGAACAAATCTACCAGGAAATACCTGGCCAGATTCTCTTCTTGTTTTTGTTGTGTTTTAAGGCTACCTCATGAGTACAGTGGTGTGTACAGAAAACTGCACCCAGAGAGGGGATCTCGTCTAACACCTTTAACATGTAATCATTCAGGAGTTGGTATAACAAACGGAGTCATCAGATACATTGATGTTCGCTCTGCCTTTAGATTACTGATATTGCAAAGCTCATCTTTTCCCCAGGCATTTGAAAATAGGGATAATTCAATTATAATGGCAGAGAATTGTTTGGGGATAGAGGTTGGGCCTGGGGTGCAGGAATTTGAACTCTTATTATGACTTGCTTTGCTTTATTTATTTAGATTTCAACAATAAAATGACACTTGTCTATAACGCTAGGCCCCCTAACACATGACTCATAATAGTAAAATCCCAGCAGCATTAAAAGAGCCATTCACTCAGGAACCCAGCCAACTATAAAAGGCCCCTCATTTTCACTCCGTCATTCCGGTGGAATGCATACTCCCAGCACTTTCCATAACTGTAAGGTCACCAAACAGAGAGTTATTTTGGACCATGATAGGGAGCCCTCCGAGAGAACACTGTGGCAGCAAACCCTTGCTTTTTTTTTTTTTTTTTTTTAAATGAGGGAGGTTTAGCTCAAGTGCCTCTGCTGACCACAGCTGTGACAGTATGGCACAAGGAGAGAGGCGATCCCTCAGGTAGGCCAGTCCCAGGCCATGTCCATCAAAATCAGCATCTTAAACTCCTGGAGACCAATGGGAAGCCAGTAATGATCCATTTAGGATGCATTTTTAAGTTAAAAGGTACATGGAGCATATTGATAGGTGCCTTTTTAGCATATTGAAGAATCTAAATAAATACACCTTCCAATTCTTAGAATACATTTTGATAATTTACCTTGAACTAAGGGCCTAGTAGTCCACAACTACAAAGAGTAGCTACAAAAAGTGTCAACTACAAAAAGTGTCAGCTCAGAAATATTATATTTACATGGTCGAAATTATGTGTATACGTGTGAGACAGTCTGGAAGATGTCTTCATCACTAGCTGGCAGCCAAGGGAAAGTGTTAAAAACAATGAGCCCTGCCACTCTGTATGGTGTTACTCTGACTGAATTCCTGCTAATGTCTTCAGTATTTATGTGCACAGCTGAGTTAAAACAGAATGTAAGGGCTTGTCTACACCTAAAATGCTACAGCAGCCCAGCTGCAGTAGTTCAGCGTATACTATCTACCCCGAAGAGCAGGGTTCTCCTATCGCCATATGTAATCCACCACCCCAAGAGGCAGTAGTAGGCTGACAGAAGAATTCTTCCATTGACCTAGTGCCACCATGCCCACCCCCACCTCACAGTAGCAGCAGGAGTTTGGGTATGGGAGGGGGCTCAGGGCTGGGGCACAGGACGGGGTGAGGGCTCAGGGTGGAACTTACCTTGGGGGGCTCCTCAGAAGCAGTGACGTGTCTCTCCCTTGGCTCCTAGGCAGAGGCGCAGCCAGCCAAGCAGCTCTGCATACTGCCTCTGCCTGCAGGCACCAGCCCTGGAACTCCTATTGGCCATGGTTCCCAGCCAATGGGAGCTGCAGAGCAGGTGCTCGGGGCGGGGGCAATGTGCAGAGTCCCCTGGCTGCACCTCCGCCTAGAGACCACAGGGACATGATGGCCACTTTCGGAAGCTATGCAGGGAGCCTGCCAGCCCCCTCACCCCAGTACCCCCACGCCTCCAGTACCAGCAGTGGACCTGGGCTGCCTCCCTCCCAGAGCATCCGTGGTGCCCCTGAGCTGCCCACTGCCCCAGAGCACCCAAGTTTTAGTCAAGAGTATATAGTACAAGTCATGGACATGTCATGGGCCATGAATTTTTGTTTATTGCCCAGGACCTGTCCATGACTTTTACTAAAAATACACATGACTAAAACGTAGCCTTAACAATCAATAGACAGGCAGACCACATGCTAAATAGATTAAGAGCTGGTTAGATGACAGATTTCAACAAATAGCTGTAAATGGGGAATCATCATTGAACAGAGGTGTTCTGATACAGTTCCATAGGTATTGGTGCTAAACTGGATGCTATTCAGCATTTTCGTCAGTGATCTGGAAATAAATATAAAATCGCTGCTAATGCAATGTTCAGATTGGCAGAGTGGTAAATAATGATGAGGACAAGGCAGTCATACAGAGTGATCTTGATTGCTTGATAACTTAGGCCCATTCAAACACAATGGATTTTAAAACTGCCAAACGCAAAGCTATACATCTAGGAACAAAGAATGCAAGCCAGACCTACAGAATTGGGTGTTGAATCCTGGAAAGCAGTGACACTGAAAATGCTCTAAGGGTCAGAGTGGACAAGGAGCTCAACATCAGGTCCCGGTACAATGTTGGGTCAAGACGACCTCATGCAATCCTCTGATGTATAAATAGGGGAGTAGTGAGTAAGTGTAGGGAGATGATTTTACCTCGTATATGGCATTGATGAGACAGATCCTGAATACATGCACAGTTTTGCTGTCTGCATTTTTAAAAGGATGTTGAAAAATTGGAGAAGGTGCAGAAAAAAATAATAAAAATGATTCAAGAGCTGGAGAAAGTGCTTTAAAGAGTTCTATCTGTTTAGCTTATCAAAAAGAAGACTGAGAGGTGACTTTACTACAGTGTATAAGTACCTTCACAGGGAGAAAATACCAGGTACTAAAGGGCTTTTTAATCTAGCAGTGAGAGACATAACAAGAACCAATAGCAGGGACCTGAAGCCAGGCGAATTCAAACTGGAAATTAGGCACATACTTTTAACAATAGGATAATTAACCACTGGAACAAATTGTGAAGGGAAGTGGTGGATTGTCCATTTCTTGATTTCTTCAAACCAAGACTGTATGTACTTCTAGAATATACACTTTTGCCAAACACAAGTTATTGTGCTCAATAAAAGGGATAACTGGGTGAAGTGTAATTGCCTGTGATATATAGGAGGCAAGACTCTTTCTGGCCCTAAACTTTATAAATCTATGAATCAAGTCTTCTGAGTTCCAGTCCAGTGCTCTATTCACTAGGTCACACTACCTCCTGTCACCACCAGCGGAGAATCTTGGGGCAATCAGTAATTCAAAAGCATCCCCAAATTATGACTCATTGACCAAATGTTGGGTGAACCCACTCAGTACTGGAAGCAGCCATCTCCATTATCAGACTCTCTGGTAGCATCCTCCAGACTATTAGCAAATACCTCTGTCTAACCCAGACCAAGCATCAGGAAAGTCACTGTCATCCAAGTCCTTACAGTGGCCTTGGAGTGGAGAAATAGATATATTGCACTCTCCAAGTTCAGTGAGAAAATGACAAAGCTGTGTCGTCCACAGACTTGAAGGCATTGTAGCCTGAATAGCCTCATTATCTCCTGCAAATGCCTTACATAGGCATTCAGACATTAAACAGGAGGGCTGACAAAACAGAACTCTGAAGAAGAACCCTACAAGGAGAGCATTACCCAAAACACCCTCCATAGCGATTGAAACCATTCAAGCTCGATCTCTATAGGCCTTAGTCAGAGACCATCAACTGCTAGGCCAGTGCAGCCTGTATTATATCCAGCTATAGAAAGATTAAAGGTAGCAGTGCACACCGCAGACTCCAGGATACATCTCAATTATTTCACTCCAATGTTCTCAATAATGTTACCCATAAAGATGGTTAGACATAGGGAAATTATTAATACTGCTGGCCCAAGAGATGACTACTTGAATATGGGGTTAATGACTCCTTTGACGGATGCTGGCACCTTGCCCTCCTAAAGGAAATATCAATGATTTCAAACAGAAAACTCAACATAACTTGCTTTGTTTTACAAGTCGTCGAGGTGCATCATTCAGATGGTTGGTAGAAACCTTCTCAGTACATCCAGAACCAACATTAAAAAAAATAAGGAAGTGCTGACTTTCAACGAGAAAAATTCTTATATTTGCCTCTTTTTAGCATGGAAGAGGTACCTGGAAGTCAGCCAATCTGGTCTGAATCCAATTGATCTTGTTTGTGAAATAGATAGAGCAAGAACCATTTGACATTGCTTCCAATCAAAGGCAGACCAGATCCACATTTTCTGAACCTGGTGCTGGAGGTCACCTTCTCACTGAAAAAATGTGGAGTCAGCTGTGAAGCTGGCAGCATGAGAGCCTGTGGAGCAGACTATAAACCAGCATCCAACCTGCTTCGATGGTTGTTTAGTAGCCAAAATAAGACCTTTTATTTAATATTAGAAATTAAACATTTTGTATAAATATTGTGGTTCTTTCATTACACTGGAATCATTATTAAAGTAAGATGGAAACATTTTTATGGTCTCTTTGCCCTGAATCTGTGTTTTTATAACTACACGGATACAGCAATCAGGACAGAATTCAGGACTTTTGAAGGCAAAACCACAGACCTTTAGTACTTGGGTTTCAGTCATTGTTACTAGCATTTTCTCAGCTTCCAAGCAATCAAGAAGGGTTTGAACTTCTGGAGTGAGTTATTTCCTTGTTGGGAAAGATGTGTGTATATATTGACATAGGACACTGTATTTTGAATCCGATTTATTGCCAAGCATGTAGTTTCTTGAACAAGAATATTAGATGAGAGCAAAAATGTATCTTCAAATTCAAAGTCGTAGGCACACTTTCAGAACTAAGAGAAGATGGGAAGTCAGTTCAAGTCTGGGGCCTTTTCTACAATTAAAATGCTACAGCGGCACAGCTGACCCGCTGCAGCTGCATCTGTGTAGCCCTTCAGTGTAGACACTACCCACACTGACAGGAGAGGCTCTCCCGTCCAGAGGCGCTGACTTTCTAATGTGCCTGGGGATGCTTGACCCCTGCTGTGCCCAAGGCCCTGCTCCCACTCCATTCCTTTCCTCAAGGCCCCACCCCATCCCGCCTCTTCCCCTACCCCCAAACATGCCCTGCCCTCACTCCTTCCCCCAGCACCTCCTGCACACTGCTGAACAGCTGATCACCAGCGCACAGGAGCCCGGGGCGGGGGGAGGAGAAGAGGGAGGTGCTGCTCCGTAGGGCTGCTGGTGGGCAGGAGGCACTGGGGCGGGGAGGGGAGGGAGAGGAGCTGGTTGGGCGGTTGCCAGTGGGTTCTGAGCACCCACAATTTTTTTTTCCTATGGGTGCTCCAGACCCAGAGCATCCATGTAGTTGGCACTTGTAGTTAATCCACCTCCCCAACAGGAGGAGCTAGCTGATGGAAGAATTCTGTCAACCAAGAGCTGTCTCCACAGGGACTTAGGCTGGCTTAACAACCTCACTCAGGGGTGTGGATTTTTCACACCCCGGATCAACATAGTTGAACTGACCTAAATTTTTACTGTAGAACTGACCTGAGAAAGTTGTTACTCATCAGATCTTGCCCATCCTGCTTATTTTAAAATTAAACAGCCAAGTAGCAATGAGAAGATGAGAGTCTTAGGATGCAAAATCAAACCATAGAAGCTAGGAAACTTTTCCCATCAGACTGCTGACCTGTAAAGGTGCAGAAGAGCAGAACTTTCTGTTTTCAGGTGTTTGAAAAGTTCATTTTGGAAAAAAATGAAGAGCCTTTGCTAAGCTCCCATTGAAGTCACAATGAATAACAAAAGTGAATATGCTGGGTTGGACTTTCAAAAGTGCTGGTCTACCTCTGCTCCCATTCAAAATGAACGTTTTGAAAATCCCACTCTCAGATTCTTTGACGTGCTTGAAGAAATCACATGCCTGCCTACTCTTTTTTTATTAAAGTTCACAATTGTGTTTAATCAGGTAAACTGATATTTACGTTTTACAAATGTTGTTTATCTTATGATGTTTGCATATGTGCATAATGTTATTATATAAAATGTTATAAAATATTTTTGAAAATGAGTAAACAGAAATTCTTCATTTATCAAAAAGTGGATTTTTGGTAAAAAAAAAGAAAATACTTAAAGTCTATTTCAATTTTAGAACAATTTGAATAAATTGTGGAAAAATGAAAAACAACCAAAGGAGTCTGTTTCTACCCTTCACAAATGGAAACAACTGAAATTTTGCATGAAGTTTCTTTTCCATTTTTGACATGCTCCAGTGTACAGTATGTTTTAAAAATATTACACCCAATAATTAGTTGAATAGATGTTCATTGCTTAGAGCCCAGTTCTGCCACCCTTGCTCACAATGACTAGTAATTCCTCATAGGGAATTCCCATTGAACAAGGAAATCTTTAACTGTATGTTAAGTTGATCATATGCATGTTTATGTGTTCTATTTTTATAGCATGTTTGGTTTGAATGTTCTCCTGATTTGAGCTGAGTTGTACTAGACAGAGCAGTGAAGGTCCCTGAGGGATTGTCTAGACACCTGAGGCAATAACTGGAAGCCAAGGACACATGAGCTTTTATATATTGAAAGTGACTGTTAAAAGACTTTTGAGAAAAACAATTTTGAAAACCTTGAGACAAATTATTCTTAGGGTAGATAAAGGGCTTGATTCTGATCTTATTAACAACTAATGTAATTCTGATAAAGTAAAAAGGTGTTACACTGGAGGAAAAAAATATCAGAATCAGGTGTAAATTAGATAAGAACTGAAAAGGGGAATATTTTTCTTAACATGTGAATCTAGAAATAAAAATTAGAGGAAAGAATACATGAATAATTTGAGTAGCTCCTTCAACCTTTGAGAGTTTTTAGTCCTCCGTTAATAATCTTGCAGAAATAATTAGCTTGCAGTTAAGTAATATATAATAAGGCATTGGAATGTGGCCTACCCCTTCTTGTAGCACAGCCATGTGACAGAATGAAAAATTGGTCTCAGGTCAGAGAAATTACTTGTGGGTCAAGCCTTTTTGTCCTTGTGGTAAATTAGCCTTGAAGTAGAGATCTTGGTTTGGTAATCATGCCTAAGCATACAAATTATTTGGCACCTGAAAGGATTAAAGTCCCAAAGAGTGTTACAACATTAATCACAAAGGGGAAGAGGGGAGGATTTTCAAAGGGAGTTTTTCAATGACCAGCTCCCATTGAACGTCAGTGGGAGTCAAGCACCTAACTCCTCTCTGTGTCTTTGAAAATCTCCCCAGAACACTTTAAGATGTCTGATTCTACCAAGAAGGAGATAGTGTGCTAACACTCTAGTACTTCAAATCTTCCACTGAACTTTTGGACACCTTCATTGCTGATGTCATAAATGAAACAATATCAACTTTCACTAAGAAAGCCACCTCTAACGCAAGACTTAGAAATGGCAAATGTCATTAATATCTTTTAAAAATACATTTTATACTTTCTTCATGGTGAGAAGTGTTTTCCTGTGAGCTTTCATATTGCTGGGCTGTGCAAAATGAATGTAGATTTCTTTTAACTTGGACAAAATCAATAGCCAGGATGAGCAAACAACATAAAAGGGAGGGGGAAACAATGCAATATATTATTTATTAGCACAATTACTCTAAGGTTAGAAATCCATCAAAAGGCCACCATATCTTTATATAAAAATAGCAATAACTTCTTGGAGCCAATTCAGCAAAATTCAAATGGAACAGATATAAGTGGGCCAGAAGTTACTACTTCCTTTACACCAGAGTGAGTGAGAGGAGAACCAGCCCAAGACTGGCCATTGTCTATAAGATAGAGGTGGGTAGGCTTGACTATAAGTACAAGCAAAACAAAGAGTTGTTTAAGGCTTCATGATTTTGGGGACTCTGTGACAGTCCTTGCTCAAGGGATTGGTTGGTAGGGTAGCAACAGCTAGTGGTCCGTGCTTAGGCCCAGGCCTTGCAGGAGGATTGTTGGTAGGGGAGTGCAAGCTGTTCCGCTCCACTGGTCTCTGACCCATTGCCTTTGAGAGCTACTAGTGATCAGACAGCCAGGAGCTATCTAAGGCTGCCCTCTCTGGGCCACTTCCTATCATCTCTCTCCAATTATCCCAAGGTTGCCATCTAGTTCTAGGCAGCATGAAGGGTGTCTGCTCACCACAAGGCACCTTCTGGCAGTGGCTATAGCAGGATACTCTCTTCCTTTCCTGGGCAGCAACTGACACCTTCTGTGGTACAGCCCACCCACCTGAGCCAGATCAGTTATAGGGCTTTCCCCCCACTAAGATAGTCCAAACAAAGTAAAGGGTAATTAACAACACTTGTAGTAGTGGGGTGGGGCTGGCTGAGTCAAGAGCAATTCCTTAAACCCTGGCTGTCCAGTGTGGGGTTTGTATACATAATGTAAATAGTGCAGCATCTCTTTCCTCTTATATTTGCATGGGACCTGAATCTTCTGTCATTCTCCATCCACCTTCTGGCAAGCTAGGATTGTAAGGACTTCCCTAAAGATGAACATGAAGATAATGCTTCATCTTGCTTTTATGCGGAACAACAGATCATGCACAACAGAGAACAGACCAGAGGGATATGTTGGAGCACATATGAAGCAATGTATGTCAGGGAAATTGCCTAATTACATGTGGCCAGACATAAGACCTGGTGAGACATGGAAGTACAGAATCAAAGAGACAAATCCTGAGTTATTTACTCAGCACTAGATCATGCAATGATTACTTATGTTGGTGAGCACTTACTCAGGCAGGTTATTCCATTCATTTCAACTGGGACTTCAGTGGCTTCTACTTGTATGAGTAAGTACAACAGCAGAGGGGGTTGGACAATTTAGACTTCAGTCTTTACTCAGCCCTTAATCCTGCTGATTTTACTAGGCATGTGCCTGAATATGGGCTGAGTTAACACTGAGGGCCAGATACTGACTGGTCCTTGTGTAGGCGCACAGATATGGGGGCTGGTGCATAGGAAGTGAGGACAGGCATATAGGTGCAAGGAGTCTCTTTCATAATGCACCATGCAGAAGGGCCAGTCACAATACACCTAAAAGATAGTACAACCTTCATATATTCCTTGGACACCAGGAGGCTCATAAATTTATCCTGTTATAGTGCTGCTCCCCACTGCCTGTGACCAGGCACACACTAGGCCTTAGTAAGGATCTCAGATTAAACCCAGAGATATGTGAAGTAGAAATAGCTTTTTAATCTAGTCTGGTCCATCTCTCTGACAGTTCAATATATTGTCTATTGTTTTGTTAATTCTAGCTTTAACTAACAATGAGTCTTCTATATTGATCTTATTTATTGGCTTTCCTTGGGTGCTTATCAATGTGATATCAAGGAGCCTCACTTTTCCTCACAATGCTTTTATGAGACAGGGAAATATTAATAACCTAATTTTATAGAGGGTAAACTGAGGGCAAAGGAGCTTACGGCTACATCTACACTTATGGCAGGATATAGGGTACAGACACTGCACACCCAGCTAGCAAGGGTATCCATAGCAGTGTAGACAGTGAGGTGTTGCTTAGGAGAGTAGAATACACTACACACCTGAACCCCCCAGGGTATATACCTTACATAGCTCTCTACATGATGAAGCAAAGCCTTCCATGTGTGCCCTGCTGCCTCTCCACTGCAGGAGTCTTTCCCTGCCAGAGTGAAAGGCTCCAACAGTGGGGAAAAGGCTCCATGATGCCAGAGCCTTTCCCCACTGCCACAGTGCTGTTGCATGTAGCTATACACCACAGAGACAAGTGTGGATACAGTCTGCTTTTCACTGCAGCATGTAGCTACACATGTAACTCCTGTACTCTGTCAGCCACCATAAGTGTAGACATACCTTTGACAAGTCACTTAGGCTAACAGACAGAAAGCCTGTGGTAGAGCCAAGAACTGAACCCAGATCTCCCAAATCCGACTTCATTGCCTCAACCAGAAGGCATCCTTTCTTTCACTTAGGTGGCTATTCCACATTTTATTAAACTTATAGGCTTTTTCTGGTTTGGGTTTTTTTTTTCTTTCCCCTAATAGCCTGTTTTTCTTTTCTTTTCTCAGAGCTTTGCATTTATTTGAGCAGGTATTTCATTGAGATCTTTCCGCCAAGCACAGGTAATACAGGGGTTAAGAAGTGTCTCTGACTGCCCTACTAAATGGAACTTGTGTTTTAATGTTCCCAACTAGAATTAAATGTTAACACCTCATTAACGTGAATGGGGGATACAGTTTGCACCTTTGCTATTGCTTCTATATTGGGTGGCTTGGAGATGGCTTCTATTGTTTCTGGAGGGAAGGCTTTTCGCAAAAGAGATGAGTAGTGACTGTATTTTTAAAATAAAAATGAGTCTGTAGAAAACCTCTTGTCTCATAGAAAGAATCTGAACACCAAGAGATTCAGGATCTTTGTTCACCCACTCTTCTCCATTGCTTGGCCTTGGTCTACACTATGACTTTAGGTCGAATTTAGCAACGTTAAATCGATGTAAACCTGCACCCGTCCACACAATGAAGCCCTTTTTTTCGACTTAAAGGGCTCTTAAAATCGATTTCCTTACTCCACCCCTGACAAGTGGATTAGCGCTTAAATCAGCCTTGCCAGGTTGAATTTGGGGTACTGTGGACACAATTTGATGGTATTGGCCTCCGGGAGCTATCCCAGAGTGCTCCATTGTGACTGCTCTGGACAGCACTCTCAACTCAGATGCACTGGCCAGGAAAAGAACCGCAAACTTTTGAATCTCATTTCCTCTTTGGCCAGCAAGCTGCAGGTGACCATGCAGAGCTCATCAGCAGAGGTGCCCATGCAGAGCTCATCAGCAGAGGTGACCATGATGGAGTCCCAGAATCGCAAAAGAGCTCCAGCATGGACTGAATGGGAGGTACGGGATCTGATCACTGTATGGGGAGAGGAATCCGTGCTATCAGAACTCCGTTCCAGTTTTCGAAATGCCAAAACCTTTGTCAAAATCTCCCAGAGCATGAAGGACAGAGGCCATAACAGGGACCTGAAGCAGTGCGACATGAAACTTAAGGAGCTGAGGCAAGCCTACCAGAAAACCAGAGAGGCGAATGGCCGCTCCGGGTCAGAGCCCAAAACATACCGCTTCTATGATGAGCTGTATGCCATTTTAGGGGGTTCAGCCACCACTACCCCAGCCGTGTTGTTTGACTCCTTCAATGGAGATGGAGGCAACACGGAAGCAGGTTTTGGGGATGAAGAAGATGATGATGATGATGAGGTTGTAGATAGCTCACAGCAAGCAAGCGGAGAAACCGGTTTTCCCGGCAGCCAGGAACTGTTTCTCACCCTGGACCTGGAGCCAGTGCCCCCTGAACCCACCCAAGGCTGCCTCCTGGACCTAGCAGGCAGAGAAGGGACCTCCGGTGAGTGTACCTTTTAAAATACTATACATGGTTTAAAAGCAAGCATGTGAAAGGATTACTTTGCCCTGGCATTCGCGGCTCTCCTGGATATACTCCCAAGCCTTTGCAAAAGGTTTCTGGGGAGGGCAGCCTTATTCCATCCACCATAGTAGGACACTTTACCATTCCAGGCCAGTAACACGTACTCGGGAATCATTGTACAACAAAGCATTGCAGTGTATGTTTGCTGGCGTTCAAACAACATCCGTTCTTTATCTCTCTGTGTTATCCTCAGGAGAGTGAGATATCATTCATGGTCACCTGGTTGAAATAGGGTGCTTTTCTTCAGGGGACACTCAGAGGTGCCCATTCCTGCTGGGCTGTTTGCCTGTGGCTGAACAGAAATGTTCCCTGCTGTTAGCCATGGGGAGTGGGGAGGGTTGAGGGGGTAGCCACGCGGTGGAGGCAAAATGCGATGTTGTAACAAAAGCACATGTGCTATGTATGTAATGTTAACAGCAAGGTTTACCCTGAAAGAGTGTAGCCACTGTTTTATAAAATGTGTCTTTTTAAATACCGCTGTCCCTTTTTTTTTTCTCCACCAGCTGCATGTGTTTCAATGATCACAGGACCTTCTCCTTCCCAGAGGCTAGTGAAGATTAGAAAGAAAAAAAATGCACTCATGATGAAATGTTCTCTGAGCTCATGCTGTCCTCCCACACTGACAGAGCACAGATGAATGCGTGGAGGCAAATAATGTCAGAGTGCAGGAAAGCACAAAATGACCAGGAGGAGAGGTGGCGGGCTGAAGAGAGTAAGTGGCGGGCTGAAGAGAGTAAGTGGCGGGCTGAAGACAGGGCTGAAGCCCAAATGTGGTGGCAGCGTGATGAGAGGAGGCAGGATTCAACGCTGAGGCTGCTGGAGGTTCAAACCAGTATGCTCCAGTGTATGGTTGAGCTGCAGCAAAGGCAGCTGGAGCACAGACTGCCACTACAGCCCCTGTGTAACCAACCGCCCTCCTCCCCAAGTTCCATAGCCTCCACACCCAGACACCCAAGAACGCGGTGTGGGGGCCTCCGGCCAACCAGCCACTCCACCACAGAGGATTGCACAAAAAACAGAAGGCTGCAATTCAATAATTTTTAAAGTTGTAAACTTTTAAAGTGCTGTGTGGCATTTTCCTTCCCTCCTCCACCATGCCTCCTGGACTACCTTGGTAGTTATCCCCCTATTTGTGTGATGAATGAATAAAGAATGCATGAATGTGAAGCAACAATGACTTTATTGCCTCTGCAAGCAGTGATCAAAGGGAGGAGAGGAGGGTGGTTAGCTTACAGGGAAGTAGAGTGAACCAAGGGGCAGGGGGTTTCATCAAGGAGAAACAAACAGAACTTTCACACCGTAGCCTGGCCAGTCACGAAACTGGTTTTTAAAGCTTCTCTGATGCGAACCGTGCCCTCCTGTGCTCTTCTAACCACCCTGGTGTCTGGCTGTGTGTAACCAGCAGCCAGGCGATTTGCCTCAACCTCCCACCCCACCATAAACGTCTCCCCCTTACTCTCACAGATATTGTGGAGCGCACAGCAAGCAGTACTAACAGTGGGAATATTGGTTTCGCTGCGGTCTAAGCGAGTCAGTAAACTGCGCCAGCGCGCCTTTAAACGTCCAAATGCACATTCTACCACCATTCTGCACTTGCTCAGCCTGTAGTTGAACAGCTCCTGACTACTGTCCAGGCTGCCTGTGTACGGCTTCATGAGCCATGGCATTAAGGGGTAGGCTGGGTCCCCAAGGATACATATAGGCATTTCAACATCCCCAACAGTTATTTTCTGGTCTGGGAATAAAGTCCCTTCCTGCAGCTTTTGAAACAGACCAGAGTTCCTGAAGATGCGAGCGTCCTGTACCTTTCCCGGCCATCCCACGTTGATGTTGGTGAAACGTCCCTTGTGATCCAGCAGTGCTTGTAGCACTATTGAAAAGTACCCCTTGTGGTTTATGTACTCGCCGGCTTGGTGCTCCGGTGCCAAGATAGGGATATGGGTTCCGTCTATGGTCCCACCATAGTTAGGGAATCCCATTGCAGCAAAGCCATCCACTATGACCTGCACATTTCCCAGGGTCACTACCCTTGATATCAGCAGATCTTTGATTGCGTGGGCTACTTGCATCACAGCAGCCCCCACAGTAGATTTGCCCAATCCAAATTGATTCCCAACTGACCGGTAGCTGTCTGGCGTTGCAAGCTTCCACAGGGCTATCGCCACTCGCTTCTCAACTGTGAGGGCTGCTCTCATCTTGGTATTCTTGTGCCTCAGGGCAAGGGAAAGGAAGTTACAAAGTTCCATGAAAGTGTCCTTATGCATGCGAAAGTTTTGCAGCCACTGGGAATTGTCCCAGACCTGCAACACTATGCAGTCCCACCAGTCTGTGCTTGTTTCCTGAGCCCAGAATCAGCGTTCCACAGCATGAACCTGCCCCATTAGCACCATGATGCATGCATTGGCAGGGCCCATGCTTTCAGAGAAATCTGTGTCCATGTCCTGATCACTCACATGACTGCGCTGACGTTGCCTCCCCGCCCGGTATCGCTCTGCCAGTTTCTGGTGCTGCATATACTGCTGGATAATGCGTGTGGTGTTTAATGTGCTCCTAATTGCCAAAGTGAGCTGAGCGGCCTCCATGCTTGCCTTGGTATGCCGTCCGCACAGAAAAAAGGCGCGGAACAATTGTCTGCCGTTGCTCTGATGGAGGGAGGGGCAACTGACGACATGGCTTACAGGGTTGGCTTACAGGGAATTAAAATCAACAAAAGGGGTGGCTTTACATCAATGAGTATTTCAGGCAGGACTTCATGGAGGGTTCCAATAAGAAATGGTGCACCTAAGTAATTGTTCTTATTGGAACAAGCAGGTTGGTCTGGCCTCTGATTGATACATGGCTAGATTTACCTTGCTGCACCTTCTCTGTGAGTGACTGCTGTGTAACCTAGAGGAATGAGTCCCCTAGACGGGGAAGAGGGGGGAAGCAAATGAGTACAAAACAAATCTGGTCTATTTCTTGTTTTGACCCACTCCATCTACCTTTTACATCTTTGGCTGGCAGCAGACGGTGCAGTAGGACTGCTAGCCATCATCATCTCTTGCCTGCCTGGCAGAAGATGGTACAGTACGACTGCTAGCAATCCGTATCGCCTGCCTGCTCACCATAAGATGGTTCAATAGGACTGACTGCAGGACTAAAGAGAATGACCTGGTCAAGTCACTCCAAATTTAGTCCCTGCGCCCATGGCTGCTCAGGCACTCCTGATCAACCTCACAGAGGCAACCAGGAGCACCTCGGACATGACGATGATGGCTACCAGTCCTACTGTACCATCTGCTGCCACAAGGCAATGGGTTGATGCTGCTGTGTAGCAATGCAGTATCACATCTGCCAGCACCCAGGAGACATAGGGTGACGGTTACCTGAGCGGGCTCCATGCTTGCCGTGGTATGGCGTCTGCACAGGTAACTCAAGAAAAAAAGCGCGAAATGATTGTCTGCTGCTGCTTTCACGGAGCGAGGGAGGGAATGGGGGCCTGACGATATGTGCCCAGAACCACTCAGGCATTGGGATCTCAACCCAGAATTCCAATGGGCAGCGGAGACTGCGGGAACTGTGGGATAGCTACCCACAGTGCAGCACTCCGGAAGTCGACACTTGCCTCGGTACTGTGGAAGCACTCCGCCGAGTTAATGCACTTAATGCACTTAGAGCATTTTCTGTGGGGACACACACACTCGAATATATAAAAACGATTTCTAAAAAAACGACTTCTATAAATTCGACCTAATTTCGTAGTGTAGACATACCCTTGGTGTCATGTCATATGTCATAAATATAAAGGGAAGGGTAACCACCTTTCTGTATACAGTGCTATAAAATCCCTCCTGGCCAGAGACAACATCCTGTTACCGGGAACGGGTTAAGAAGCTCAGCTAACCTGGCTGGCACCTGACCCGAAGGACCAATAAGGGAACAAGATACTTTCAAATCTTGAGGGGGAGGAGGGGAAGGCTTTTGTTTGTGCTCTTTGTTTATGTGTTTGTTCTCTCTTGGGACTGAGAGAGGACAGACAGAAATCCATCTTCTCCAACCCATCCTAATCTAAGTCTCTAATATTGCAACCAGTATAGGTAAGCCAGGCAAGGCAAATTAGTTTATCTTTTGTTTTATGTGAATTTTCTCTGTGTTAAGAGGGAGGTTTATTCCTGTTCTGTAACTCTAAGGTTTTGCACAGAGGGCGATCCTCTGTGTTTTGAATCTGAATACCCTGTAAAGTATTTTCCATCCTGATTTTACAGAAGTGATTCTTTTACCTTTTCTTTAATTAAAATCCTTCTTTTAAGAACCTGACTGATTTTTTCCATTGTTCCAAGATCCAGGGGTTTGGGTCTTTGATAATTTTGTAACAAATTGGTTAGGATATTATTCTCAAGCCTCCCCAGGAAAGGGGGTGTGTAGGGCTCGGGGGGGGGGTATTATGGGGTAAGACGTCTCCAAGTGGATTCTTTCCCTGTTCTTTGTTTAAATCGCTTGGTGGTGGCAGCATACTGTTCAAGGACAAGGCAAAGTTTGTACCTTGGGGAAGTTTTTAACCTAAGCTGGTAAGAATAAGCTTAGGGGGTCTTTCATGCGGGACCCCACAACTGTACTTTAGAAAGAAAAGGTAAAAGAATCTCCTCTATTTCAGGTTTAGAAGAAGGCCTCATGTAAAAATCTCAGTGGGACTTACACCCTGACCATATTAGGGAAAAACAGATGTTTCCCCCATGGCCACATTTGTATTCAGTATTAAAATGAGTAAGGATCTAAAGCCCACCTAGAAGCAGAATCACAGTCATGCATTTTACTACTAGAAACCACACAGGTCCTAGGCAAAATAAGTACAGACAACCCACAGATGAGCCACGACAATTCCAACACAGGCACATACATAAAACTGAAATCCCTATACAGGCATCTCTTTAGTATATGAATGTGCACACACACATATACGTTGATTTGTTTAACCACTGTGATATAGTTTTATGATTCTAATTTTGAGTGATAACATTATTGCATGACATTGAGTAGAGGAAAATAGTGGATGAAAAGCTATTATGAAGCTCTTGATTAGGGGTCTTTCTACAATTTGAGCTGTGTTCTAGAGCTTTTATTTTAAAGGAAAAACAGTGACCCACTCTTTCCTTTGCAGAGAGCCTTCCTTTATAAATTAACAAAACCCTGGTATACTATTAAGCCTGACCTCCAGAATCAACAGAAGCAGCCCTGAAGCAATATTATATATACTGGGTCTTATACTTTAGTTCTCTCTCAGCCTTATCTCAGTCAGAAGGCAGAACTCCCCTAAATGATAGTTAAGGTTAAGATTTTGGCACAGGGATTTTTATTAAAATTCATGGGAAGGATGTGGGCAATAAACAATAGTACATATTCTGCCTGAGTTAGAATTGACTAAAGGGTGCAGAATTTGGCCGTTAGCAATTAAGACTTAAGGTCTAGATTTTCAAAAGTGACGTGAGAGTTTGGGTGATTCTGTTTGTGCGTACTCATTTTGAGACAGCTGAAAGGGTTATGATTTTCATAAGGGGAATGCGCAGCGCAGCATTTCTCATGGCAATATTCCTATGAACCAGACCCCTTTAAGGTATCTCCACTTGGATATCCAAAAACCAAGGCATCCAAAATCACTCGTCACTTTTGAAAAACTTGGCCTAATTAGCATCTTGTATTGTTATCAGTCAAACATGTTTTTCATTTGAAGTTTTCTTGAGTCCAGTTATCTTGGTTCCCACTGGTTTTTGAAGCTGTTACTTCTTGAGTCACAAAATTCTCCATACATCTGAAAAGATAAAATCAAAAGGCAATATTTTAATCCATTCAGAAATGATGTCTAAATGGAAGAAAAAAGTTTTCAAAGCAAAGGTCTTGAAGCCTGCTGTACAATTAGGTCAAAGTTCAGTTCACAATATGGATCATATTATTCATTTTCTAAACTAGCTGCAGGCCTAAGATCAGTTTCTAAATTATTTATTTGTACATTTCATGCTTAGGCGATGGTGCTGAAATGTTTTGATATTTTTCTCTTGTAACCAGGAATGAGTTAACAGGATGCTTACTAGTGGGTTTGATTTTTTAAAAATAAAATAGAGGGTGTGCTTAAAAAAACAGTCAGTAATATTTTCAATCCATGCTATTAAGAATTTTTAAACAACTAATTACTGCTGGTATGCAAATATAGTGAAACCCAATTAAATAAATATCAGATATATGGATAAACCTGTTAGCAAAGCCATGAACTTTATATCAGTCTGTACATATCCCATGCTTGTAGTGAAAGCTGTTTAAACAAATAAGTGATAAAAGAGTAAATGAGTCAATGAAAAAAATCCCCTCAGTACCAAGTGTAACAGTTATTAGATCTTTCAATGGGTAAATGTGCTCTGCTGCATTGCTCTAGAGGACAAACTCCCTCTTAAACAAATACTGTCTTTTAAAAGAATAAACATGTTAAAGGAATAGATTTTCAGCATATCAAGGCAATGTATTTCATCGTCTTTTGCTGTGTTTCACTACAAAGTCAAAATACAGTCAATTTAATAATGTTAGGTTTCAGAGTAACAGCCGTGTTAGTCTGTATTCGCAAAAAGAAAAGGAGTACTTGTGGCACCTTAGAGACTAACCAATTTATTTGAGCATGAGCTTTCGTGAGCTACAGCTCACTTCATCGGATGCATAAATTTTTGTAATATGAGAGACTTTTAGGATGGTTTATAGGAGAAGGAGTTTTCTGACCTGATGCTTCCCTGCAGGGAAGTCTCTCATAAGTCTCAAAAGTCTCTCATATTACAAAAATTTATGCATCCGATGAAGTGAGCTGTAGCTCACGAAAGCTTATGCTCAAATAAATTGGTTAGTCTCTAAGGTGCCACAAGTACTCCTTTTCTTTTTAATAATGTTATTTTCTTTGCATAAAAAGAAAACAATTTTTCATCCAGCAAAAATACTGTATGAATGAAACCGGGAAAACTGAACTCATTATGTCCAAGCATTTGATTATAAAATCTCTGCTACTAAAGATATTTTAACTAGCTAGATTCTACTGATCGACAGTAAAGCTTTGTCAACTAAGGCTTTTTTCTTAAATTGATTCTCCATCTTGTCCTTTCATTCTTTCGACAGCACACAGCAGGAAGCTCTGTCTACATACAGAAAGCAGGATCTTGCTGTAGGCGTGGGTATAAAACAAAAAGACACTGATTAAGGAAAAAAACCAGACCGCTGTTAGTATTTGATCTTAAAATGATTGATCTTGTCGATCAGTTAAAGATACAGAATGACCATTTAAATCTGTAATAACTATTACTGTTACCACCAAAATGCTGACCATTTTAAAAGACACAGAAATCCATAAAATAATGTAATGTGAAGTTTATTTTGCTTTGTGAGTACATGTGCTATGTGACAGTAAAGCATGCATTCCACTTTATAAAGATCGTACCTATATAATCTCTTTTAGAATAAAAAAATGGATTTATATGATAAATGTGCATTTCAAAGGCTTTGTTGAGGAAGAACTTTTTTTAATTGCTTAAAATAATTCAGTTTAATCATTTAGCTATAAACAGCAAAATATATTTTTCCTAAACCTGGACAAAAATTGAATCACTTTGCACATGAGTACTGTTAAATTGCTCACTGGGCCTAGCTGGCATCAAGTTCTCTTTGTTCCCCGATGCGAAATGTTTCTTCCATTTGGTACTTGGAATCTGTGTTCTATTATAGCAATATCAGTAGCACCTTTAAACCTATTTAAGAGTAAATGCAAAAATCAAAGAAAACTATGTTGGTGTAACTGGAAACACTGGGATCCATTAGTTGTGGACAATTTTTTTTTTTAAAAGTCCTGTAGGAGTTCTGGAACCAGTGCTCTTCCATACTTCACTCTGCAACATAAATGTGTGGCCAGTAGACCTCATCACTTTAATATATGGGCATTTTAAAGGGAAATTAGTAATGCATACTAAGTTTTTCAGTGAATCATCTTAAGAATATTTAACACAGGAGTTCCTGTATTTTATAGCATTCTCTTTCAAAACCCCATGACCAGAGAAAGGGGGGGAAAAAAATCACTGTTTTTTTTTTTTTTTGGGCTGGAAATGGGAAAAGTTACACAGAAGGTTGCATCTGATATGTAACGAGTAAACATACCCAGGCACATACATGTAATGTACATCAGTCGGAATATGTTGAAAGAGCTACACTGCCATGTTCCAACATATTTTATGGAAAGGCTTTTCCCATCTCTCATCTGCATACATTATTTTTTGTGAAATGTATTTGAAATGCCCTTTACTGATCTTCTCAATTCATCATAAGCCTCCATGTAATATGTTGGGGCCAATCTAGTGGATCACGTGATTCTCAGACCAACAGAGGCTCATACTGCAGGGTTTCTCTTTGTTTGTATTACTTTATTGGTTGAGTGGAAGGATTAAAGACAGACTAAAAAGTCATTATGATGATGTAATAAAACACACATTGGTTGCTCCTTCACTTTAAAAACTGCTTCTTAAGCACATTCTTCTGTTAGGAGCCAGAATGAAATGTCATTAAGCATCTGGACATAAAGATAACTCTGCAGATTTTTTTTTGTTTGTTTTCTTCTGCATTGTTTTTGAATCCATACAACATTGAAGGAAGAAATAATTAAATATTACATAGATGTTAGAATACATAAAATCAGAGATTAGCATACGTAAATTGCTCCTTTACCCTTGTACTACAGAGGAGCTATAAACTTTTACAAAGATATTTTTAAATGATTACAGCATACTTGTTGCATGGGGGAGGAGCAATGAGTACACAGTTCTATTTTTTCCTCTAAAGTAGGACTTGATTCATATAAAAAAATCCACCGTAGCACATTTTGTCATAGCTTTGCAGTGTGTGTTAAGGCCCGAGTTTTTAGTGAATGAGAAATTATGCACAGAACATCTGATAATAATAAAGAAGCAAATAAAACATTAGAAATCTTTTGAACATGCATCACATAATGTTATGGAACTCTAAAATACTGATTTTCCTGCAGAGGGAACAATTGACTTAAAGGCTTCTACCTGTGATGGGTTGGATCACAGAAACCCACTGGGAGCTGCCACCTGATGTGCCAAGACTATTTGTGCCCCTGCTTTCCTGCCCAGTCAGCTTAGGACTTCAGTGCCCTGCCTGGTTTGAGCCAGACCCACTAGCCTGCTGCAAACCCAGACCGAGGTCTGAACCACATCTCCTAACAGCTGTAGGCTTAACTGAAAGCAGCTTACGGAAGTGTTCCTGTCCTTGACACTCAGATGCCCAACTCCCAATGGGGCCCAACCCTGAATAAATCCGTTTTACCCTGTATAAAGCTTATACAGGTAAACTCATCAATTGTTTGCCCTCTATAACACTGATAGAAAGATATGCACAGCTGTCCCCCCCCCCAGTATTAATATATACTATGGGTTAATTAATAAGCAAAAAGTGATTTTAATAAGTACAGAAATAAGGATTTAAGTGTTTCCAACTAGTAACAGACAGAACAAAAAGAAAAGGAGTACTTGTGGCACCTTAGAGATTAACAAATTTATTTGAGCATAAGCTTTTGTGAGCTACAGCTCACAGAACAAAGTGAATTACCAAACAAAATAAAATAAAACCCGCAAGTCTATGCCTAATAAAACTGAATACAGACAAAACTTCACCAGTTCCAGTAAGGTTCCTTTTACAGACTAATCTCCTTCTAGTCCGGGTCCAGCAATCACTCACACCCCCTGTGGTTATTGTCCTTTGTTCCAGTTTCTTTCTTGGAGGTGGAGAGGCTCTCTCTTTAGCCAGCTGAAGACCAAATGGAGGGTCTCCCATGGGCTTAAATAGACTTTCTCTTGTAAGTGGAGACCCCATCCTTTCTCCTATGCAAAGTCCAGCTCCAAATGGAGTTCTGGAGTCACCTGGGCAAGAGACATGTCCATGCATGACTCACAGTTTTTACAGGCAGAAGCCATTGCTCACATAGTATCTTGAATGTCTCCAGAGAAGACTTCTTATGTGGATTGGAGCATTCCAAGATGCACTGTTCCTTAAGTGCTTCTTGATTGGGCACTTAACTTTGTGAATTCCTTTCTCCAGGAACTGACCAAATTCTCTACTAAGGTTATTTAGATAGCAAGCCAGTACACGGCCAATATTCATAACTTTGAATATAAAAATGATACATGCATATAAGTAGGAGTGATAGATTCAGTAGATCATAACCTTTACATAGCTATGTTATGTGGCATATGTAGCATAGAACATATTCCAGTTATGTCATATCTATTCATAAGCATATTTCCATAAAGCCTTATGGGGGGCACCATCACACTCCCCCCAAAGAAAGACATATTTTCTTTGTTTTTGCAGTTTATACCCTTAGGTTAGTACATTTTTTAGCAGCAGAGAATGTTTTAGTTACTGTTAGACTGAGAATGAGTGGGAGTTCGGTTCCATAATACTTGAGGATGTGAACATAGAGCAATTTATTTTGCATACTTGCCAGTGCAATCAGTTATCAACTGATTAAACACACCTTATGCTTTTCTGTCTGGAGTGTTGGACTTCACACTTCACTCACATAGACATTCCCAGGCCTTGCACTAGCTTATCTCTTAATTCAATAGTGACTGACATTACTCTTGTTCTGTTCTCCTGCATGACGGTCAACGGTGTTAGGGAGAAGAACCTGAGTTTGGTGCAAAGGAGTTCAACTAGGGTTACAGAGGGGAAAGTACCCTTTCCCTCAGGAAATGAGTGACAGGAACCCCACCGTGACTATCCCTGTAGTCCTGAACCATTAGTAGCCCCAGACACTCCTGTGTCTTTGTGACACAAAGGAAATGGGAGGCGAACTGCTGTGGGACTGCATAGCTGCAGACTCATTCGGTCTGCCCCTCTCATATGCAAGCCTTTCACAACCTGACACGCAAAGGAGGGAAAGCCCCTTTGGACAGATTGTATACAGTGCTCTCTGCAGAGGTTCCTCTGATCCTGCCACTGCACAGATTTACTGCTACATGCAGCCATAGTGGAAGGAGCAGGAGGTTCACTCCACTCGCTCCTTCTGCAACAGCACTGGAATCAGAACTTTGGAATTGGAGGCACTGAGTGAAAACTCCACTTGGGAATCAAGTCCCCCGGAGCAGGGGACTTGATTAGTCCACCTTTCCACTTGTCATGGCTTTTTAAGAGTTGAAAGGTTTTAAGGTTGAAAGGTTGAATAATATCTACCAACGACCTGGGCAATATTGAGGAAGCAGTGCCAGGGGTAAGTAGGGTTTGAGGGAAAACCCTGGTACAGTTTCTTTAAAGACATGGGGACTTGCAGAGAGGGCAGGGCAAGGCTTCCCTCTCTTCCAACTAAATTGGGGATGACCTGGGAGAAAGGGACTGCCATAAGTGCTGCCTTCTCCTTCATAGTAGGGCAGATATGGTAGGAAGCAGACAGCAGCAGCTGCCTCCTGAACACTCCCAGTCTGAGGGCGGAAGGACTGATTGGGAGAAGGGCCTGCTGGAGGAGAAGCTGATACAGCCTCTACAACTGGCCTAAAGTACAACTCCAGCTCCAAGGAGCTGAGCTTAGGAGACTCTTGTCTTAAGGAGAAGGAAAAAGGAATTGTCCAAAATACAACCCAGTTCTGGGAGAAGGTCTGGGACCTCCTGAACACAGAAGAAAAGTGACCAGGACTCTTTCTGTGGGTATGTATTTGAGCAGCTAAATACGTGATTAACCGTCAGCAGAATGAGTGACTAACCCAGACCCTGCAAATGGATTAAACTAATCTGGTCTGGGTAATTATCTGAAAAGATTCAAGTGATGCTGAGCACAGTATGCCTACAGGGCCATGACCGGCCACCAGGGGCATGCCCCTACAACATGCTGTAATGAAGTTTAAGGCTTGACAACACAAAGAAATTGATTGGCATAGCAATAGTAGAATAATGGCTATAGCTATGCTGATAGAACTCCCCATGTAGACACTCTATTCCAGTAACTGTTAAATTACCAAGGAAATCAGAGGTGGATTAATATCTGTTATCACTGAGTCATGGGATGGCCTACTTCAAGGATTGAAAATATACAAAGTGAACAGAGTGCAGAATCCGTCTTCTCATACCCAGATATGACATGTATTTAATCACTTGCTGATTAAATACCACTGGCAAGAATACAAAAACAAATGCTATGTCTACCTCTCTGAGTGTTATCTTCCACCCATTCCTAGTCCAAAAACTTCTAGCATTCACTTCCAATATAATGTACTCCATTGGGAGTTTTGTCTGAATATAAAGCATGGGATCAAGCCTTTTGTGAGTATGTGCGTTTGTTTTTTTTGTTTTTTTTGTAATGCTATGCTAATTTTCTCCTTTCATTTCAGTCTGCTTTACTGATTTTTAATGGGCTTGTCCTAAGCTCACAAACACTGAAAATTTGAAGCTTTGTTTATTACTAAATATAAAATGTGATGTTTAGAAATTTATTTTAAAGAGAGCTTAAAGCAGATTTCCAAGAAAGGCAAGCTCCATTCTGATCTGATCCAGGCTAAATTTTTGACCTCTGGTGTAGAGGCATGCATCAACATCTATCTCGTCAAGTCATCTACTGTGCATGCACAAGAAGCAATATGTACCCATGTATGTGGGATGGAGCATGAGCAGTCATCTGGCACACTAAATAGCAGTAAAATCATTTTATACCTTGCAACATGGTTGTAAAATACAAAATTGTCAGTGGTGCAAAACAAGAGAATTGTAAGTACATGTTTCCACAAAACCATTATTTTTCATTCTCATTTATATGTTCACATCATGTAAATGATAAACTGGGGATTATTTTGTCACAAATGCACTACAGGGTTTTGCAGTGTGAAAAGAAGTAAAAAGACACGTGGAATATCCAGTAGTTCTGAACATTTTATATGGATCAGAAACTAAAAAGTTGAGCACAGTCAGAATAAAGCTTTGCGTGAGAGGAGAGGCAGATTATTTGGGTGCATAGCCTATTAGGATCATCCAACAATTGTCTTGACAATGAGAAAGACATGGGACAGCAGAATGCAGCACAGCACCTGCTCTGTATATGGGTACACAGGCATTGCCACATCAAATGAGTGGTCTTTCTTGTCCAGTAGCTTGTTTCTAACAGTGGCCAGTGCCAGATTCTAAAGAGGAAGGGAGCAAGAAAGACCTGCTTGGTGACAATGAGAATGCATTGTTTTGTTTTGTCCATCGTGCTGGATTCATGATAAGATGCATGATTTTCCAGATGGATGTGACAATACTGTGGTTATCTTGAGTGGTTGTTTAACTATCTTTTCTCTCAGCAGCTTTGAGAACTAGCTCAATGGAAAAATCGGGAAGAAGAGTGAGTACATTAACTGCAATTGCAGAGCCTGTGGCCTCTTCTTACCCAATTTCAACTGTCAATGTCACTGGTCAATCTGCATTGACAGGTTTTAATATTCTGCCTCTAATGTCACTAGCGGCCATACTGCTGATTCCTAGATAAAAACTTAAAATGTTGATTATTACTTGTGTTGAAAATTAGCACAGCTGAGACAAAGCCCATTGATCCAGAATCACACCCCTGCATCTACAATCAGACCTTGATTTCCATGCAGATCTCCCTTGGTTCTCTAGCAGATGGTGGCTGCCCTCTAGTGACAAAGATATTTCTGCTGGCACATTGCAGTAGAGAGAAGCCTCCTAATAACTTTCATTTGGTCTTGTAGATTTATAAATCATAAGGCTTTTCCTATATCAGAAGGATACAGAATCGTCAGAGAAGCACTTGTTTGATGCTTTAGAAAAGGAAAAGCCACACGCTAAACAGGTAGACATGCAATTCTCAATCACAGCAGCTCTTCTAAAGCGAATTTCTGTTTACCCTGTACGTTCCCAGATTTTGCAAATTTCTGACATTTCTGGTATCATCTAAACAACCAGTGAAACATTATAATAAGAACAGAACAAGAATTATCCTCAGGTCTGCAGAGACTCAGGCGTTGCCCAAAATGGAAATTACCTTCCTCCCTCACCTCACTCACACACTAAGGCACAAGGAATGCACACTGGACAATGCCTTTGTGTGTGTGCCAGTAAGAGACATGACAGTGTAATGTTTTGTGTAATTTCTTAGCTGTCCCACATTACACTGAATGGATCATACATGCCCTGCCACACTTGGGTGCATTTTTGGCACAACACACAGGACTTTAACTGCGTGACTTCCATAAATGTCAGTGGAAACTGTCAAGGATAAATCCGCAAAGAGTGCACCGAATATTTACCACCTTGTGTCATTTCATGTTAACTATGAAGTGGCACGCTGTGCATAATGCTGTGATTCGTATCACATTTATTTTAAGAGATACAATGAATCTTCATTTCCAGCTAATTGGGCTGAGAGGGGATACAAATCTCACATCCAGGAAAACCAGCAGGGAAAAAATCATATTTTTACATGATACTGTATCATAGAATCATAGATACTGGAGATGAAAAAGGTCTTTTAAGTCATCTGCCCCTACTCACTGCCTGTGAAGGAGTAATCCTCACAGTACATTTGTGAGTACTTTAAGTCTATTTTAAATATCCCAAGTGCTGTGTCTCCCACCACTTTTACTGGTAATCTAATAATTTTTCCAGATATTCAGCTGAAATTTTATGTTGCTTAGTTCATCTCATTATCCCTAGTTATACTGCACTAGACAATCTGTCTGTCCCTTTGGTGCCTACCACCATATTATATAAACTCCTTCATCTCCCTCTCTGATGGTTAGAAATCTCAAGTACTTTAAGAAGGTTAGAGTGTCACTCACTTTTGCCTCACTCATCCAAGCTAATGTATTTAGCTTTCTTCTAATTTTATTAGTCAGTCTCTCTAAGGCCATAATTATTTGTTGTGATGATTCTACTCTGAAAAAAAGGGGTATCATGGGGTTCCATTTTCACAGTCTGTCAAATCTTCCAACCCAAATTTGTTCTATTTATAAGTAAAATATGCTTCCCTCCTAATTACCAGCCCTGCAAACTAAACCTGGGATCTGAAAGTCAAGTTGGCTTCTTGCCTTCTTACATATCTTCATAAGTAACAAAGTCTTTCCTGTCAACTGAGCAAATCTGAGCTGGAAATAAAAAAATGTCCTAATTCAGAAAAGAATCCCTATATTGAAGAGCACTTAATCGGTTGCTTAATTTTATGGGCGTACTTAAGTAGCATTGAAATGTTATATTCTATCCACAGAGCACATCTTTTCAAAGTAGAACTAGAAATCTTCCCTTTCCTACACAAAATTAAATGATATATCATGATAATTTTTTTTGCCCAGTACAGAAATTTACTCTCCATCTTCAGGAAAACACTCCACAATTTGACAAAAGCACTTTCTTACATGCTGAAGAGTCCCATTGACTTCAGTCTTCTATACTATGAGCTAGGGATGTGATTCCCCTCTGCCCCCGTTTGCCTTCACATACTCACAGTGACATGCAATGAGCTAGCACTAGTTTAAACAGTTGGGTAGCCATGGTAGCATGTGCAGTGACAGAGGAGGCATGATGTAGCCGTATCAAGTACAAATATGCCCCAAAACTGGTGGGTACATATTTGGAATGGCTAACGCATGCCTCCGCTGTTGCTACTAGTCCTACCGTTGCTACGCTCCTGTTCGTATTCATGTTAGCTCAATGCAAGCGCAACTATGCATATGCAAGCAGAGGAATCACACCCCTAGCTTATAGTGTAGACATAGCCTTAGATATCTATTCAAGTTCTTTCCTGAACTGGGGCCTGGAAAATGATAAATGAGATACACACACACAGAGACACTCTGATGCTGTTTACATTTGCAATACGGGGAAATATTTCATAGAAAAAAAATCAGATGTCTATATTAGGCATAATCATAATACTGAATTGTTTAAATTTTATACAGAAAGCGAAGATTGCCAATTTTACTGTAAAAAGCTGTCTTCACTGGTGGAAATATTTCAGCCTAGATCAAAATCATGAAATATGGTATTGCACATGTGCACAATTATCAATCTCCCGTTTGTTCATCTTTAGCTAATAATGAAAAATATGGATAATAAACAAAAGGGGTGTTGAGAGACTTCACTAGCTGTATGTGGGGCCTTGAAAGCTGTTACTGAATAGTAAGTCTGTCTGTATATTATTATAGCTGAACTATTGGAAGCATTGGAAAACCCATGAAATGGACTTTTAGCTTGTCATATGAATCAATTAAACAGTAAATTTCACAGATTTAAATGTTTAGTGTTCTTGAGTATAAAGCCAGCCAATGTAGTTTTGATCCTTTCATTCACTGCATGCTCCTTAATAACATGTCTGCACTTTATAGCTTCTTCATTCCTTTTGTATTTTATTTTAAACACTATGGACCAGGGACTGTCATTAACTTTATATTTGTACAGCACTTAGAATAATGGGTCCTTGACCTTTAGGTGCTACAGCAATATAAATATTTCATCATCATTTAAATGATAATTCTTTTGAAATATTGGATGTTCTGTGAAAGGATATATCCTGTCTTTATAATATCTGAATTTCCTTCTTTGTCTTGAAATTTCATTTCCCAGTCTTCTTCGTGTCACAGTGACCCATAGGTAATTTCTTCCTCATTATTACTATTAGTCAGTTTCATGCTATTGACATAGCCTGTTTCAATCTTGGAAGCCACTCTTACACAACAAAGCTGCCTGGAGCTGTTCACCCGAGATTTCATTTGTGACCAGCAAAGCCCTTCCAAAAAACCCCACTGCTGGTTTGTATCTAAATCTCTTTTGCATTGACCCTGTTTATCTTATTGCTTCAGCCAGCAGAGAGACTGCTGCTAACATCATAAGCGCTTATGTCTGGTCCCATTCTGAAAAGCCAACTGAAAGAAACTGACACAGAGGAACAGCAGATACAGCTTTGAAGAGAGCACCCAGAGATGGGGGGGGGGATTAATATGAAATATTTTTGAGAACTGGAGGAAAACATTGGGGATAAGAAGTGAAAATGTGCAGCTCAGGGAAGGGCAAAGAAGATCAATGTGTTTATTTTAAATAAATCAATTTCTTAACCTAGATGGGATTCTGCAGCTGTGGGGTGTGGAGGGCAAAAGGAGGTGATCTTTTTTGTGTTTTGGGTTTTTTTTTCTCAAAAATAGAAAGAAATCATTTCCTTAATCAATGGTCAGATGGGAGGCAATGGGTGGGATGGAAAGTGTGTGGAAAACAGTTTCAAATCTGTTCCTTTAAAAACTGTACTGGCTATGTGCTTTGCATTGTTGGTGATGGAGGGACATATCCTCAGCTGCTGTAAATCACTCTACATATATTGAAGTAAATGCAGCTACACCAATTCACAACACCTGTGGATCTGGCCTAGAATTTGCTTGGGCAACACTAGAACAAGAGCATTTGATTGTGCTCTACCCTGGTGTAAGGGCAGAGTTACTCTGATTTCCACCAGTGCAAGTGAAATCAGGCTCGGAATGAGCATATTTTGGAAGAACTGGCCACTGCAATGAAGCTCTTCTTAGCCTGGAGATATGTGGTTTTGTTTTTTGTTTGTTTTGTTTTTGTTTTTCTTCCAGAAGAGCACTTCCCACAAGGAGGATTTAACTAAGCTCTCACAACTCGAGCCATCACATTAATATGAACTAACAAAAGTCCACTTTAGCACTTTAGCCTCTGATGTTTGGTTGTGTTTTTTTTTTTGTCAAAAATACACAACCTAGACAACATTCTACAAATGTAATTGTATTATTTGAATTTAACAACCTCCTCAGGCAAAAGAGTTTACAACGCAAGTCTTAAATTGTGCAGAGAACATTTTGGAACAGGCCACAATAGTAATAATTACTGTATCCATGCCATATTTCTTATGTTCTATCTATAACTCTGGCATTTGTATTAGTTTATTAAAACAGCATATTTTAATGTGAAACACTACAGTATTTTTATAATCTAAAAAGAATAATAAACATTAAAATAACTTCTGTTTTATAGCATCTTTCATTTTCTCATCCAGAAGGTTCTTCAGCACATGCATATAGGGGAATGCTGCCATTTCAGGAGGTGGGAGAGAGAGAGTGCGAGTGTGTGTGTGAGAAAGATGTACCTCAGTCCACATAACAGAAGTGGTGCTGGTCTGCTAAGGTATGAAAAGAGCACAGGTTTCTCCTGTCCCATTGATTATCCCTCAATTTTATAACATTCATAATCAAGGAATCCTATTGGCTCCTCTGCTTCTTCTGTGTATCCACATAGTAGAACTGGCTAAGACTAGACCTCGCTGCAGTTATCCATCCCTATGAAACTTCTAGTTTTGATTGCTGTAATGTGCTCTGACTGGGTTTATCCATGAAGACCACTCAAAAATTTCAGTCAGTGCAGAACGTTGCTGTCTCGTTACTTGGTGGTGATTCATGCACTGAGCAAATGAAACCTGTTATCCAAACTGGTTTGCCCTTACTCAGATTAATATTAGAACAGCACAAAATCACTGTGAAGTACATGACAAACAATACTTTTTTATAGAATCTATCTACGTGGGCCTTCATCACTGTAGTGTCCAAGTGCCTATATTCACTGGTACAGTATGTTCATGTTCACTTATCCAAGGGTACAACAGAATTAAACTGGCTTACTTTGAAAGAACAAAAAAAACCCTGTCAATAAATCCACTAGCTAGAACTTACATTAATATAATATATCTGCAAAGATCTATTAGCTATTTTATTTGATTCAAATCTATTAAAGATGTTGAAAGAAAATATTTTCTCTTGGATAATTGCTGGGTTTTTCTTACATGTTCTGAAATAAGCTGTTGGGAGACCATATGGCAAGGAATAGGACTGAAACATGTATCTTCCATTTATTAAAGGATAATCTGAAATATGATTCATTTCAGTTTAAAGAGAAAAGGTAACATAATAATGCTTTTCATTCCCTCAGTGTCTGTCTGCATAAATAATTGGAAAAGTTAATAGGTGAGATTATACACAATATATACTTATCACTCACTTGTGTGTTAGGATATAGATATTCAGGCCTGTCTCTAAAGGCCTATACTCTAAGCCCTGGTCTACACTAGGACTTTAGGTTGAATTTAGCAGCGTTAAATCGATGTAAACCTGCACCCGTCCACACAATGAAGCCCTTTTTTTCGACTTAAAGGGCTCTTAAAATCGATTTCCTTACTCCACCCCTGACAAGTGGATTAGCGCTTAAATCGACGTTGCCGGCTCGAATTTGGGGTACTGTGGACACAATTCGATGGTATTGGCCTCCGGGAGCTATCCCAGAGTGCTCCATTATGACCGCTCTGGACAGCACTCTCAACTCAGATGCACTGGCCAGGTAGACAGGAAAAGAACCGCGAACTTTTGAATCTCATTTCCTGTTTGGCCAGTGTGGCAAGCTGCAGGTGACCATGCAGAGCTCATCAGCACAGGTGACCATGATGGAGTCCCAGAATCGCAAAAGAGCTCCAGCATGGACCGAACGGGAGGTACGGGATCTGATCGCTGTTTGGGGAGAGGAATCCGTGCTATCAGAACTCCGTTCCAGTTTTCGAAATGCCAAAACCTTTGTGAAAATCTCCCAGGGCATGAAGGACAGAGGCCATAACAGGGACCCAAAGCAGTGCCGCGTGAAACTGAAGGAGCTGAGGCAAGCCTACCAGAAAACCAGAGAGGCGAACAGCTGCTCTGGGTCAGAGCCCCAAACATGCCGCTTCTATGATGAGCTGCATGCCATTTTAGGGGGTTCAGCCACCACTACCCCAGCTGTGTTGTTTGACTCCTTCAATGGAGATGGAGGCAATACGGAAGCAGGTTTTGGGGACGAAGAAGATGATGATGATGATGAGGTTGTAGATAGCTCACAGCAAGCAAGCGGAGAAACCGGTTTTCCCGACAGCCAGGAACTGTTTCTCACCCTAGACCTGGAGCCAGTACCCCCCGAACCCACCCAAGGCTGCCTCCTGGACCCAGCAGGCAGAGAAGGGACCTCTGGTGAGTGTACCTTTTAAAATACTATACATGGTTTAAAAGCAAGCATGTGAAAGGATTACTTTGCCCTGGCATTTGCGGTTCTCCTAGATGTAGTCCTAAAGCCTTTGCAAAAGGTTTCTGGGGAGGGCAGCCTTATTGCGTCCTTCATGGTAGGACACTTTACCACTCCAGGCCAGTAACACGTACTCATTGTAGAACAAAGCATTGCAGTGTATGTTTGCTGGCATTCAAACAACATCCGTTCTTTATCTCTCTGTGTTACCCTCAAGAGAGTGAGATATAATTCATGGTCACCTGGTTGAAATAGAGTGCTTTTCTTCAGGGGACACTCAGAGGAGCCCATTCCTGCTGGGCTGTTTGCCTGTGGCTAAACAGAAATGTTCCCCGCTGTTAGCCACAGGGAGGGGGGAAGGTTGAGGGGGTAGTCACGCGGTGGGAGGAGGCAAAATGCGACCTTGTAACGAAAGCACATGTGCTATGTATGTAATGTTAACAGCAAGGTTTACCCTGAAAGAGTGTAGCCACTGTTTTATAAAATGTGTCTTTTTAAATACCGCTGTCCCTTTTTTTTTCTCCACCAGCTGCATGTGTTTCAATGATCACAGGACCTTCTCCTTCCCAGAGGCTAGTGAAGATTAGAAAGAAAAAAAATGCACTCATGATGAAATGTTCTCTGAGCTCATGCTGTCCTCCCACACTGACAGAGCACAGATGAATGCGTGGAGGCAAATAATGTCAGAGTGCAGGAAAGCACAAAATGACCGGGAGGAGAGGTGGCGGGCTGAAGAGAGTAAGTGGCGGGCTGAAGAGAGTAAGTGGCGGGCTGAAGACAGGGCTGAAGCTCAAATGTGGCGGCAGCGTGATGAGAGGAGGCAGGATTCAATGCTGAGGCTGCTGCAGGACCAAACCAGTATGCTCCAGTGTATGGTTGAGCTGCAGCAAAGGCAGCTGGAGCACAGACTGCCACTGCAGCCCCTCTGTAACCAACCGCCCTCCTCCCCAAGTTCCATAGCCTCCACACCCAGACGCCCAAGAACGCGGTGTGGGGGCCTCCGGCCAACCAGCCACTCCACCACAGAGGATTGCCCAAAAAAAAGAAGGCTGTCATTCAATAAATTTTAAAGTTGTAAACTTTTAAAGTGCTGTGCTTAAAGTGCTGTGTGGCATTTTCCTTCCCTCCTCCACCACCCCTCTTGGGCTACCTTGGTAGTCATCCCCCTATTTGTGTGATGAATGAATAAAGAATGCATGAATGTGAAGCAACAATGACTTTATTGCCTCTGCAAGCGGTGATTGAAGGGAGGAGGGGCGGGTGGTTAGCTTACAGGGAAGTAGAGTGAACCAAAGGGCGGGGGGTTTCATCAAGGAGAAACAAACAGAACTTTCACACCGTAGCCTGGCCAATGATGAAACTGGTTTTCAAAGCTTCTCTGATGCGTACCGTGCCCTCCTGTGCTCTTCTAACCACCCTAGTCTCTGGCTGCGTGTAACCAGCAGCCAGGCGATTTGCCTCAACCTCCCACCCCGCCATAAACGTCTCCCCCTTACTCTCACAGATATTGTGGAGCACACAGCAAGCAGTAATAACAGTGGGAATATTGGTTTCGCTGCGGTCTAAGCGAGTCAGTAAACTGCGCCAGCGCGCCTTTAAACGTCCAAATGCACATTCTACCACCATTCTGCACTTGCTCAGCCTGTAGTTGAACAGCTCCTGACTACTGTCCAGGCTGCCTGTGTACGGCTTCATGAGCCATGGCATTAAGGGGTAGGCTGGGTCCCCAAGGATAACTATAGGCATTTCAACATCCCCAACAGTTATTTTCTGGTCTGGGAATAAATTCCCTTCCTGCAGCTTTTGAAACAGACCAGAGTTCCTGAAGATGCGAGCATCATGCACCTTTCCCGGCCATCCCACGTTGATGTTGGTGAAACGTCCCTTGTGATCCACCAGAGCTTGCAGCACTATCGAAAAGTACCCCTTGCGGTTTATGTACTGGGCGGCTTATTGCTCCGGTACCAAGATAGGGATATGGGTTCCGTCTATGGCCCCACCACAGTTAGGGAATCCCATTGCAGCAAAGCCATCCACTATGACCTGCACATTTCCCAGGGTCACTACCCTTGATATCAGCAGATCTTTGATTGCGTGGGCTACTTGCATCACAGCAGTCCCCACAGTAGATTTGCCCACTCCAAATTGATTCCCAACTGACCGGTAGCTGTCTGGCATTGCAAGCTTCCACAGGGCTATCGCCACTCGCTTCTCAACTGTGAGGGCTGCTCTCATCTTGGTATTCATGCACCTCAGGGCAGGGGAAAGCAAGTCACAAAGTTCCATGAAAGTGCCCTTACGCATGCGAAAGTTTCGCAGCCACTGGGAATCGTCCCAGACCTGCAACACTATGCGGTCCCACCAGTCTGTGCTTGTTTCCCGAGCCCAGAATCAGCGTTCCACAGCATGAACCTGCCCCATTAGCACCATGATGCATGCATTGGCAGGGCCCATGCTTTCAGAGAAATCTGTGTCCATGTCCTGATCACTCACGTGACCGCGCTGACGTCGCCTCCTCGCCCGGTATCGCTTTGCCAGGTTCTGGTGCTGCATATACTGCTGGATAATGCGTGTGGTGTTTAATGTGCTCCTAATTGCCAAAGTGAGCTGAGCGGCCTCCATGCTTGCCTTGGTATGGCGTCCGCACAGAAAAAAGGCGCGGAACGATTGTCTGCCGTTGCTCTGACGGAGGGAGGGGCGACTGACGACACGGCTTACAGGGTTGGCTTCAGGGAGCTAAAATCAACAAAGGGGGTGCCTGTACATCAAGGAGTATTTCAGGCAGGACTTCATGGAGGGTTCCAATAAGAAATGGTGCACCTAAGTTATCGTTCTTATTGGAACAAGGAGGTTAGCCTGGCCTCTGATTGATACATGGCTAGATTTACCTCGCTGCACCTTCTCTGTGAGTGACTGCAGTGTGACCTAGAGCAATGAGTCCCCTAGACAGGGGAGGAGGCAAATGAGTACAAAACAAATCTGGTCTATTTCTTGTTTTGACCCACTCCATCTATCTTTTACATCTTTGGCTGGCAGCAGACGGTGCAGAAGGACTGCATGCCATCCACATCTCATGGCTGCTCGGCAGAAGATGGTACAATACGACTACTAGCAATCCTCATCTCTTGCCTGCCTGGCAGAAGATGGCACAGTACGACTGCTAGCAGTCCGTATCGCCTGCCCGCTCACCATAAGACGGTTCAATAGGACTGACTGCAGGACTAAAGAGAATGACCTGGTCAAGTCACTCCAAATTTAGTCCCTGCACCCATGTCTGCCCAGGCGCTCCCAGCCGACGTGGCCAGGAGCACCTCGGACACGACGAGGACGACTACCAGTTGTATTGCACCGTCTGCTGCCAGAAGGCAATGGGTTGCTGCTACTGTGCAGCAAAGCCGTACCACGTCTGCCAGCACCCAGGAGACATAGGGTGACGGTTACCTGAGCGGGCTCCATGCTTGCCGTGGTATGGCATCTGCACAGGTAACTCAGGAAAAAAGGCGCAAAATGATTGTCTGCCCTTGTTTTCACGGAGGGAGGGAGGGAACGGGGGCCTGAAGATACGTACCCAGAACCACCCGCAACAATGTTTTAACCCCATCAGAGTGCTCCATTGTGACTGCTCTGGACAGCACTCTCAGATGCCCGATTGTTTGCCGTTGCTCTGACGCCGGGAGGGGCGACTGAGGACACGGCTTACAGGGTTGGCTTCAGGGAGCTAAAATCAACAAAGGGGGTGGCTTTACATCAAGGAGTATTTCAGGCAGGACTTCATGGAGGGTTCCAATAAGAAATGGTGCACCTAAGTTATCGTTCTTATTGGAACAAGGAGGTTAGCCTGGCCTCTGATTGATACATGGCTAGATTTACCTCGCTGCACCTTCTCTGTGAGTGACTGCTGTGTGACCTAGAGGAATGAGTCCCCTAGACAGGGGAGGAGGCAAATGAGTACAAAACAAATCTGGTCTATTTCTTGTTTTGGTCCACTCCATCTATCTTTTACATCTTTGGCTGGCAGCAGACGGTGCAGAAGGACTGCATGCCATCCACATCTCATGGCTGCTCGGCAGAAGATGGTACAGTACGACTGCTAGCCATCCTCATCTCTTGCCTGCCTGGCAGAAGATGGTACAATACGACTACTAGCAATCCTCATCTCTTGCCTGCCTGGCAGAAGATGGCACAATACGACTGCTAGCAGTCCATATCGCCTGCCCGCTCACCATAAGACGGTTCAATAGGACTGACTGCAGGACTAATGAGAATGACCTGGTCAAGTCACTCCAAATTTAGTCCCTGCGCCCATGTCTGCCCAGGCGCTCCCAGCCGACGTGGCCAGGAGCACCTCGGACACGACGAGGACGACTACCAGTCGTATTGCACCGTTTGCTGCCAGAAGGCAATGGGTTGCTGCTACTGTGCAGCAAAGCCGTACCGCGTCTGCCAGCACCCAGGAGACATAGGGTGACGGTTACCTGAGCGGGCTCCATGCTTGCCGTGGTATGGCGTCTGCACAGGTAACTCAGGAAAAAAGGCGCAAAATGATTGTCTGCCCTTGTTTTCACGGAGGGAGGGAGGGAACGGGGGCCTGAAGATACGTACCCAGAACCACCCGCAACAATGTTTTAGCCCCATCAGAGTGCTCCATTGTGACTGCTCTGGACAGCACTCTCAGATGCCCGATTGTTTGCCGTTGCTCTGACGCCGGGAGGGGCGACTGAGGACACGGCTTACAGGGTTGGCTTCAGGGAGCTAAAATCAACAAAGGGGGTGGCTTTACATCAAGGAGTATTTCAGGCAGGACTTCACGGAGGGTTCCAATAAGAAATGGTGCACCTAAGTTATTATCCTTATTGGAGCAAGAAGGTTAGCCTGGCCTCTGATTGATGCATGGCTAGATTTACCTCGCTGCACCTTCTCTGTGAGTGACTGCAGTGTGACCTAGAAGAATGAGTCCCCTAGACAGGGGAGGGGGGGAAGCAAATGAGTACAAAACAAATCTGGTCTATTTCTTGTTTTGATCCACTCCATCTATCTTTTACATCTTTGGCTGGCAGCAGACGGTGCAGAAGGACTGCATGCCATCCACATCTCATGGCTGCTCGGCAGAAGATGGTACAGTACGACTGCTAGCAGTCCGTATCGCCTGCCCGCTCACCATAAGACGGTTCAATAGGACTGACTGCAGGACTAAAGAGAATGACCTGGTCAAGTCACTCCAAATTTAGTCCCTGCGCCCATGTCTGCCCAGGCGCTCCTAGCCGACGTGGCCAGGAGCACCTCGGACATGACGATGACGGCTACCAGTCGTACTGTACCGTCTGCTGCCACAAGGCAAGGGGTTGCTGCTACTGTGTAGCAATGCCGTACCGCGTCTGCCAGCACCCAGGAGACATAGGGTGACGGTTACCTGAGCGGGGCTCCATGCTTGCAGTGGTATGGCGTCTGCACAGGTAACTCAGGAGAAAAGGCGCGAAATGATTGTCTGCCCTTGCTTTCACGGAGGGAGGGAGGGAACGGGGGCCTGACAATATGTACCCAGAACCACCCGCGACAATGTTTTAGCCCCATCAGGCATTGGGATCTCAACCCAGAATTCCAATGGGCAGCGGAGACTGCGGGAACTGTGGGGTAGCTACCCACAGTGCAACGCTCCGGAAGTCGACTCTAGCCTCGGTACTGTGGAAGCGCTCCGCCGAGTTAATGCACTTAATGCACTTAGAGCATTTTCTGTGGGGACACACACACTCGAATATATAAAAACGATTTCTAAAAAACCGACTTCTATAAATTCGACCTTATTCCGTAGTGTAGACATACCCTAAGAATTTAGGTGTATTCTTGTCACTTAACTAGTTGTAGAGATATAAAAGAAAGAATCAAAATCCCTGTCTGCTGGTGTAAGAGCCTTCTCTTACCGTGACAGTCTGAGGCCCTGTTCTTAGGGTAAGGCCTTTGGCTGAGCCATAAACTGGGAAGTGACCGGTCACATCCTCATATTCCAAACTAGTCACATTGAAATAAGGTGCTGTTGGGCTGTTAGGAATACAGTCCTGTCCTGATAATGCCTGTCACCTCCAGAGAAAGGGAAGTGCCTAGAAGATGTAAAAGGAAACTTAGTTTGATAGCATCCTGTCTGTCAAGAACTCACTTATCAATAGCTGGGATGTGAAATCCTCACTTCTGTATTGTTTTGTCATTATAGTTCCCACTTTGCTATTGTTTGTCTGTATAATTTCTGTCTGGTTCTGTGATTATTTCTGTTGGCTGTATAATTAATTTTGCTGGGTGTAAACTAATTAAGGTGGTGGGATATATTTGGTTAAATAATCATGTTACAATATGTTAGGATTGGTTAGTTAAATTTCTGTAAAATGATTGGTTAAGGTATAGCTAAGCAGAACTCAAGTTTTACTATATAGTCTGCAGTCAATCAGGAAGTGAGTGAGTGGGTGGGGGGGGAAATGGGAACAGGGGATGGGGGTGGGGAAATTGGAATCATGTTTTGCTAAAGGGGAAAATTGGAACAGGGACACAGGTAAGCCTCTGTGGTGTCAGAGCTGGGAAGGGGGACACTAAGGAAGGAAACTGGAATCATGCTTGCTGGAAGTTCACCCCAATAAACATCGAATTGTTTGCACCTTTGGACTTCGGGTATTGTTGCTCTCTGTTCATGCGAGAAGGACCAGGTAAGTAAGTGAGTGAAGGAATAAGCCCCCTAACATTGTGCAGTATAAACTAAAAACTAAATCCAGTTTTTCCCATACGTAAATTCTATTGATTTATGTAAGTATGTTTTTTTGAATTTGCATGTTGAGGATCTTGCCTTCTGGTCCATATGCTATGGCTGATGTTGGCACCTTCTGGTTTCCCTTGTGCCTCAATTATGAAGAGCAGTTTGGATTCAGCTGAACGTTACTGGGTTTTATTTTAAAATAACGTTTTAAATAAGCATGAACATAATTATACTAATTTAGATCCCAAAGGGAAATTATTGGTCATGAAAGATGTGAGACGGTCAGCACTGGAAACTGAATATCTTCTCAGAACAAATATAGTCTGGGCAGTATCTTACACTTTGCTGCAATGCTGCATTAATATGCCTTATCTGTCACGTGGAAGGTCAGAAGGCAGTGCAGCCTCCAAGTTCACTTGACACTGCCAGAAATATGAGTGCTGACTGAGATGACGGGTTTAGTGGTGTTGATACCAAACACCTATCTAACCATTTTGCATTAGCATCCACCACCATATTGCATGACCACTTTCCACATAAATTAATTGGCATCAAGCAAAGTCCCTAGTGGATTTCATGGAATCTTGACAGGTTTCAGAGTAACAGCCGTGTTAGTCTGTATTCGCAAAAAGAAAAGGAGGACTTGTGGCACCTTAGAGACTAACCAATTTATTTGAGCATAAGCTTTTGTGAGCTACAGCTCGTACCTCATGAAAGCTTATGCTCAAATAAATTGGTTAGTCTCTAAGGTGCCACAAGTCCTCCTTTTCTTTATGGAATCTTGAGTTCTTCTGCCTTCTTGGGTGCAAGGTGCTCGGCTTGGGTTTTGTCAGAGTTGTCTTGTTATTTTTTTGTATTTTGGGAGGGGTGGGGGAGATCAGAGAAGGCAGTTGCTGTAAATTGTGACTCTGGTGGAAAACTTTTTATTTCTACCTTCCTGGACCAGATTTCAACAGTGGACGGGACAGGGTCTATATTGCAATGCAAATCCCCAATTCAGTAAGTTACATTTGACTTAAACTTCTGGCCTTGCTAAAGCACATTAGGCTAAGACCTCAGCTGGTGTAAACTGTCACTGAAGTCAACGGAGCTATGACAGTTTACTCCAGTTGAGGATCTGCTCTCATAAAATTATTGTAAAGTAAGTTACGATACCTAAAATAATATAATGAGTCTAAATTACCCACTGAATTACTTGAAGCTAGTTGATATGGGCAGATAAAGACAGGCCTCCCCGATGTGTGCAGTCAGAATACGGAACACTGAAGGAAATTGCTGATGACTTGTACAGAGGAGCTGTATTTCTGCTAACAGGGAACCTGAAGTCTTGATTAGTTTGTTGTAAACACTACAGTCATGTTTGCATGCTTCCATTTTCTTTGTGAGCAGTGTATTAGATAGATTGTATTCACACCAATAGCTGCAATTTAATTACAATAAGCCTGTTCCCTATACAATTTCACCTGTGTCATCCCATTGCATTGGCTGTGAAGCATTATAGGGTTCAATACAGCATACATCAGGATGTCAGGGCCCTGGTCTACACTAGGAGTTGAGGTCGAATTTAGTAGCGTTAAATCGATTTAACCCTGCACCCGTCCACATGACCAAGCCTGTTTTGTCGACTTAAAGGGCTCCTAAAATCGATTTCTGTACTCCTCCCCGGCGAGGACAGTAGTGCTAAAATCGATGTCTCTGGGTCGAATATGGGGTAGCATGGACGCAATTTGACTGTATTGGCCTCCGAGAGCTATCCCAGAGTGCTCCATTGTGACTGCTCTGGACAGCACTCTCAACTCAGATGCACTGGCCAGGTAGACAGGAAAAGGCCCGCGAACTTTTGAATTTCAATTTCCTGTTTGGCCAGGGTGGCAAGCTGCAGGTGACCATGCAGAGCTCATCAGCAGAGTTGACCATGCAGAGCTCATCAGCAGAGGTGACCATGATAGAGTCCCAGAATCGCAAAAGAGCTCCAGCATGGACCAAACGGCAGGTACGGGATCTGATCGCTGTATGGGGAGAGGAATCCATGCTATCAGAACTGCATTCCAGTTTTTGAAATGCCAAAACTTTTGTCAAAATCTCCCAGGGCATGAAGGACAGAGGCCATAACAGGGACCTGAAGCAGTGCCACGTGAAACTTAAGGAGCTGAGGCAAGCCCACCAGAAAACCAGAGAGGCGAACGGCCACTCCGGGTCAGAGCCCAAAACATGCCGCTTCAATGAGGAGCTGCATGCCATTTTAGGGGGTTCAGCCACCACTACTCCAGCCATGTTGTTTGATTCCTTCAATGGAGATGGAGGCAACATGGAAGCAGGTTTGGGGATGAGGAAGACGATGATGATGATGAGGTTGTAGATAGCTCACAGCAAGCAAGCGGAGAAACCATTTTCCTGACAGCCAGCAACTGTTTCTCACCCTGGACCTGGAGCCAGTACCCCCCGAACCCACCCAAGGCTGCCTCCTGGACCCGCCAGGCAGAGAAGGGACCTCTGGTGTGTTTACCTTTTAAAATACTATACATGGTTTAAAAGCAAGCATGTTTAATGATTAATTTGCCCTGGCATTCGCGCATCTCCTGGATGTACTCCCAAAGCCTTTGCAAAAGGTTTCTGGGGAGGGCAGCCTTATTCCATCCACCATAGTAGGACACTTTACCATTCCAGGCCAGTAGCACGTACTTGGGAATCATTGTAGAACAAATGTATGTTTGCAGTGTATGTTTGCTGGCGTTCAAACAGCATCCGTTCTTTATCTCTCTGTGTTATCCTCAGAAGAGTGATATCATTCATGGTCACCTAGTTGAAATAGGATGCTTTTCTTCAGGGGACACTCAGAGGTGCCTGTTCCTGCTGGGCTGTTTGCCTATGACTGAACAGAAATGTTTCCCGCTGTTAGCCATGGGGAGGGGGGACGGGAGAGGGGCTAGCCACGTGCTGGGGGGAAGCAAAATGCGACCTTGGAATGAAAACACATGTGCTATGTATGTAATGTTAACAGCAAGGTTTACTGTGAAAGAGTGTACGCATTGTTCTATAAACTGTGTCTTTTTAAATACCACTGTCCCTTTTTTTTTCTCCACCAGCTGCATGTGTTTCAAGGATCACAGGATCTTCTCCTTCCCAGAGGCTAGCGAAGATCAGAAGGTGAAAAAAACGCACTCGCGATGAAATGTTCTCTGAGCTCATGCTGTCCTCCCACACTGACAGAGCACAGACGAATGCATGGAGGCAGACAATGTCAGAGTGCACGAAAGCACAAAATGACCAGGAGGAGAGGTGGCGGGCTGAAGAGAGTAAGTGGTGGGCTGAAGAGAGGGCTGAAGCTGAAAGGTAGCGGCAGCGTGATGAGAGGAACAGGACTCAATGCTGAGGCTGCTGGAGGATCAAAGTAATATGCTCCAGCATATGGTTGAGCTGCAGGAAAGGCAGCAGGAGCACAGACTGCTGCTACAGCACCTGTGTAACCAACCGCCCTCCTCCCCAAGTTCCATAGCCTCCTCACCCAGACACCCAAGAAACAGTGGAGGGGCCTCTGGCCACCCAGCCACTTCACCCCAGATGATTGCCCAAGCAACAGAAGGCTGGCATTCAATAAGTTTTAAAGTTTTAAACTTTTAAAGTGCTGTGTGGCCTTGTCCTTCCCTCCTCCACCACTCCTCCTGGTGTTTCTCTCCTCCACCATGCCTCCTGGACTACCTTGGTAGTTATCCCCCTATTTGTGTGATGAATTAATAAAGAATGCATGAATGTGAAGCAACAATGACTTTATTGCCTCTGCAAGCGGTGATTGAAGGGAGGAGAGGAGGGTGGTTAGCTTACAGGGAAGTAGAGTGAACCAAGCAGGGCAGGGTTTCATCAAGGAGAAACAAACAGAACTGTCACACCGTAGCCTGGCCAGTCATGAAACTGGTTTTCAAAGCTTCTCTGATGCTCACCACGCCCTCCTGTGCTCTTCTAACCGCCCTGGTGTCTGGCTGTGTGTAACCAGCAGCCAGGCGATTTGCCTCAACCTCCCACCCCGCCATAAACGTCTCCCCCTTACTCTCACAGATATTGTGGAGCGCACAGCAAGCAGTAATAACAGTGGGAATACTGGTTTCGCTGCGGTCTAAGCGAGTCAGTAAACTGCGCCAGCGCGCCTTTAAACGTCCAAATGCACATTCTACCACCATTCTGCACTTGCTCAGCCTGTAGTTGAACAGCTCCTGACTACTGTCCAGGCTGCCTGTGTACGGCTTCATGAGCCATGGCATTAAGGGGTAGGCTGGGTCCCCAAGGATAACTATAGGCATTTCAACATCCCCAACAGTTATTTTCTGGTCTGGGAATAAAGTCCCTTCCTGCAGCTTTTGAAACAGACCAGAGTTCCTGAAGATGCGAGCGTCATGGACCTTTCCTGGCCATCCCACATTGATGTTGGTGAAACGTCCCTTGTGATCCACCAGAGCTTGCAGCACTATTGAAAAGTACCCCTTGCGGTTTATGTACTGGGCGGCTTGGTGCTCCGGTACCAAGATAGGGATATGGGTTCCGTCTATGGCCCCACCACAGTTAGGGAATCCCATTGCAGCAAAGCCATCCACTATGACCTGCACATTTCCCAGGGTCACTACCCTTGATATCAGCAGATCTTTGATTGCGTGGGCTACTTGCATCACAGCAGCCCCCACAGTAGATTTGCCCACTTCAAATTGATTCCCGACTGATCTGTAGCTGTCTGGCATTGCAAGCTTCCACAGGGCTATTGCCGCTCGCTTCTCAACTGTGAGGGCTGCTCTCATCTTGGTATTCTTGCCCCTCAGGGCAGGGGAAAGCAAGTCACAAAGTTCCATGAAAGTGCCCTTACGCATGCAAAAGTTTTGCAGCCACTGGGAATCGTCCCAGACCTGCAACACTGTGCAGTCCCCCCAGTCTGTGCTTGTTTCTCGAGCCCAGAATCGGTGTTCTACCGCATGAACCTGCCCCATTAGCACCATGATGCCCATATTGCCAGAGCCCGTGCTTTGAGAGAAGTCTGTGTCCATGTCCTCATCACTCTCGTCACCACGCTGACGTCGCCTTCTCGCCCGCTTTCACTTTCCAGGTTCTGGTGCTGCATATACTGCTGGATAATGCGCGTGGTGTTTAATGTGCTCCTATTTGCCAAATTGATCTGAGCGGGCTCCATGCTTGCCATGGTATGGCATCTGCACAGAAAAAAGGTGCGGAACAATTGTCTGCCATTGCCCTGATGGAGGGGGGGGCGACTGATGACATGGCTTACAGGGTTGGCTTACAGGGAATTAAAATTAACAAAGGGGGTGGCTTTGCGAGAAACTGAATGGCCCCCTCAAGGATAGAACTCAAAACTGGGTTTAGCAGGCCGTTGATTTCACGGAGGGAGGGAGAAGAAAATGAATTCAAAACAAATTTGGTCTATTTCTTGTTCTGAGCCACTTCATCTATCTTTATACATCTTGCTGGCAGCAGACTGTGCAGTGTGACCGCTAGCCATCATCATCTCCTAGGTGCTTGGCAGAAGACAGTGCAGTATGACTACTGGGCATCGTCTTCTGCTGGCTGCTGATTAAAAGACAGTGCACTGCCGGTAGGACTCAATCGCCATGAGACGAAACTTAAAAGGGAAATGACTTGGCTGAGTCACTCCCATGTTTGCCTAGGCGCCCCTGACCTCATCGAGGTCGGTTAAAAGAGCACCCAGGACTACATCGACGACGGCTACCAGTCATACTGCACTGTCTGCTGCCAAAAGGCAATTAACTGCTGCTGTGTAGCAATGCAGTACCGCGTCTGCCAGCACCCAGGAGACATACGGTGATGGTTAGGTGAGCAGGCTCCATGATAGCCGTGGTGTGGTGTCTGCACAGGTAACTCAAGAAAAAAGGCGCAAAACTATTGTCTGCCCTTGCTTTCACGGAAGGTGGGAGGGAAGGGGGGCCTGACGATATGTACCCAGAACCATCCGCGACAATGTTTTAGCCCCATCAGGCACTGGGATTTCTACCCAGAATTCAAATGGACGGCAGAGACTGCGGGAACTTTGGGATAGCTACCCACAGTGCAATGCTCCGGAAGTCGACGGTTGCCTCGGTACTGAGGACACACTCCGCCGACTACATGCACTTAGAGCATTTGTGTGGGGACACCCACAATCAACTGTATAAAAATGCTTTCTACAAAACTGACTTCTATAAATTCGACCTAATTTCATAGTGTAGACATTCCCAGGGAGAATACTACACAATGGCTCAATTTTGATTTTAGGGATTTTTGTCCAGATTGGAATCAATTTGGTTATTAAATACACGCTTTCTAGTGAACTGAAACAAAGTGATGGTTTGAGAAAGCAAATGATTTCAAAGAAGTGCTGGAATGAATAAAGGTGAGCCCAGCAACTTCAGTAGCCAAATCAGACATTGCACAGGCTCAGGAGACAGTCCATGGGTGCTAATTTCTAAGAGCTCATCAAATCAGAGCATATTGATGCAGCCACCCCAGGAACTTAATTTTCAACAGTTGAAAAATAAATGAATGGAACAATATGCTGTGGTATTCAATGCATTTGTTTCCTCCTCATCTCCTAAAAAGAGACCTTTCCAAATACCTTTACATTTCTCTGTCCTGTCTCAGTGCAAAATTGTAAGTGTATGTGTGTTTCTGTGTGTGTGTGAGCAACAAAACTCACCTGAAATTGAGCAAAATGCTGGGCAAACATTCAAAGGTTTGGATGTTGGGATAGATAAACACCAAATATTTTGTGCTGCATGAACCTCCCTCCTCTGTCCCTACAGCTCATTTCTCAGAACAGGCTCATGTGTTATGACAAGCTAGCCGAGTTCTGGGAGAGGGGAGGGAGAGAGAAAAAGATCAAGAAGGTTAAGAGTCTGCTGCTGTGCTCGAGCACAAGTTCTTCGGGGAATAACCAGAACTGCTCACTCTCTTCCCATTCTGCATGGGATCCAGGAGTGCAGCTGATGGACCCACTTCTCTTTAACTGGCACATGGAATCTTCTGAGCCTGCTCCTCTGCCCTGGAACACCCAGAAACTTCAACAGGTCAGCCAGTTGGTCCCAATCATAGAGTGTTTAGATCATGCAGCCAGCCACTCCCAGAAGAATCCAACTGAATATTAGGGAGGTATGGACTTGCAGGGGGGGTTTCTGAAGTGGAGGGAGATGTCATGATGTCAGCCCTCCCCTCAAGTGGTTAGAAGTAAGGGATGAACCTCTAGACACAGCTTGTTTTCCACTTACATACACCAGCTCTTATCACATACTACCAGATTTGGGGGGAGTGGTGAAGGGGAGGGGAAAAGATCAAAAAGGTTAGCAACCTGTGGCTATGCTCTAGTACAGCTCCTTTGGGTAGTGCCAACTGGTTGGACCTAAGAGTTGTGCCTGAGAGAAGATAGTAGGATGGTATGAAGGTCTTGGGGGGGAGGGGAGGGATGAGGTCAGGCCTTATCATCCACATTAGTATGCACACCCCTACTTAAGGGGAAACAGACTCCTGTGTGGAACCTGTCTGAGTTCCAGGGTGCAAAATGGCTGTTAAGCAGCTCTTGTGGGCTCGTATATGTTCAGAGTACAAGGCAGTAGAAAGAAAGATTGGTGAGGGAGGTTATGTGGGATGTCAGAAGTCTGTGAGGTAGGATGGGATTGGGGTCTGTGATATAGCCAGGGGTCTGTTGGCAAAGATGTGAAGACAGAAGGTGAAGTAAAATTAAAAGGTTTGGCTCAGATTTCAGTGAATACCATAATCTTACTGTGCTTAACTTTGAACCTTCAGATCTTTGGAGGGTCTGTAATGTGATTTATACATCTAAATGCAGGTATAAAACACACTGTTTTCTTCAGCAGTAGATTAGAACACTGATTTAGTACAAATGATTCTTAATCCACCTTTCAGTTTGATGAATAGTCCCCCATTCCTACAACCTTACAGGAGGAAAGGGGGAAAAAAGTAAAGCAAGCAAGGCTTAAAAAGCACATTTTTATAAATGTCCCCTCTAGGTCGCTAGAGTACTTGCCACTCTCCATTCACTTCTCCACAGGGGCATGTAATTAAATGGTGCTTCCAAGTTCTGGCTGACAATGTCATATTGAATTCAGGAAGGAAACTACTAAGCAAAATGAAGATTGTTCACACTGTGAATTTTAGGGATCTTGATTTCAATGAACTGTTTTATAAATTGTGTGTATAGATGGGCAGGATGAAACTACTGAAGAATCCTATTAATTCATATTATTTGGAACTGTTTTTTGGGTATTTTTTAATGCTAAGAGAGGGGGAAATGGTGAACCAATAAAGTTAAAGAGAAGAGGGCTATCGAAGATTCCCTTCCAGGCAGTCTGCCAGGCAGCTTGAGCCAGATTTTCACGGTACTACCTTCAGGTTTTATTAAATTAAAATAAAACCTGTCATCTTGGCTTTTACTGGCACAATCAAATGCACAGCTTCTGACTCAGAAGCAACACCAGCTTTGCAATTCCAGCCAGCGTTTACAATGCAATATACACAGACATGTTTTACATATTTGGCAAGAAGTCACTGTAAAATCTCATTATTCTGTTAAAAGTAAACAGACAGTGTTCCTAACTATTTGATCATGCCAACATTTTTTCACTGTGTTCTCCCTCAAAGGTCTGAAAACTTTTGGAAATGTAAATCATAGAATCAAAGAAATGAGAACTGGAAAAGACCTATTAGGTTATCTAATTTAGCCCCATGATAGTGCAGGATTGCTCCCTACATTACACTTCTGATAACCAGTCCAGTTTCAAATAATTTAAAACAGAGGTCCCAATTCTTGGTTCTGTCCAGGGTATACTCAGGCAGGACCCATGGATACATGTGAGCAAAGGTCACATCTGGGCTACTCTAATTTTGCTTGGTAGTCATGATCCTCTGGGAGTAGCCAGAGTGAGAAAAGCTATAGCCATGCACAACTTTACCCCAGTATATGACCTATGCTGGGAGGCAATTTAACACAAACCAGGAATCCTTCCGTGCTGGAAGAATCCCAGGTCCTTGATTAGGACAGCTTTATAGACCATTTGTGCTGCTACGCCCAAAGATTGAGAACCAAGAATCTGGCCCATAGGAGTTCCATCTCATTATTTTGGATACTATTCCATAGTCTAACAGATCTCACCATTATCAAACACTTAGTGAGCCCCTCAGCTTCCAGCTACCTGCGGAGACAAGAAAGTCCAGTTGGTACTCACATGGTATGAGCTCTGCCCAGTACTTTTCCCCTTAGCCCAATCAAAGCAGTCCCAAGAACAGTTGAGTCTATGTTCAGCTGCTCTCAGATTTGCCATTTTCTCCCAACATCCCAACCCCCATATAATTGTCCAGGGTTATTATTTTAAAGATACACTCTATTCTTAACTTGCAAAGTACAATTTTCCTTAAGTCTAAATATCAGTTGTGACAGCTCAGGGGAAAGCTGCACCTGTAATCTCTCCTCCAGGCTTTCCCCTGGGCACACTACCTGCACTCTTCCTAGAGTAGAACTCCATGGTTCATCCCACTTCAGATCAACGGACCAGGATACAACATGCCCAGTTCCCACCATTCTGCTGTGGCGAGCGGTGCCTTATATCCCCTTGCAGTTCCTCACAAAGGTCCCCCAGGTAATAGGTTCTGCTACCTTCACCTCTCTCTTGGTGGAACCCTGCAGTTTTGCCACTCTTAGACAGGATCCCCGCATGCTACGTGGCCCCCAGTTTCCAACCATGTTAATGAGAGAGGCCCAACTTCAAGTGATGTCTGCAAGACGCTTCTCTTCAAGTGCCTATGAGCAGTGCCTGATTAAAGTGACTCAATAAAACTCCTTTCAAACAGACATATTGTCCATGCACCCAAAAGTAAGTAACAAGCAGAGGGAAGGGTTAAAACGAACCACTGTCTTGCCTACAGCTCATCACCTCTCTCAAAGCTTAGGCAAGCCCATCTACCTCATACACTTCCCACAAAGCCCTGGCCTTAGTTCCTGCTGCAAGCTCTGCCTGTACCTGGGCAGGGAGTGGCACTCTCCTCCTGAAGTTTCTTTCTTTCTTTCTTTCTTTCTTTCTTTCTTTCTTTCTTTCTTTCTTTCTTTCTTTCTTTCTTTCTTTCTCCAAGCAGCTGCTGCCTGCTCTTCCTGCTTTTTCTAACTAGGCTAGGATTTTTAATGGTTTAATGTTCTTCTGATCTTATGCTCTGGGCTTGGAAAAAGAGGGCTGTTTGTCTGGCAACAGATAGGTAGAGATTTCTGGTGACTAGATTATTTCTCTTAAGGATTATTTCTCTTAAGGATTCTTGTTATTCTCCCTGGAGATTCACTTCTCTTTCTCTCTTGCTTGTTTTCTGCTTGTCGTCCCCACCGTCCCCCCCCGCCACATCCCCCAAACCCCGCCAGTAGCAGCTTCCTTAATGCAATGCCTGGAATAATATCAAGCAGGTAAACAGAAGTACATATAATTCTCATTCAAAATAATACAGCTATCTCCCTCATTCTCCACACCAATATATATATATATGCATTCTGTGGGTAAGAACAAGTAGTGTACTATTGATCAGAAATCAGTGTGCTGCAGAGAAAATGTGTGCATTACTGTCTATGTGCATGAGCAGTCTGTGTTACAAAATAAAAGCTTACTTATGCATTCAGTTGAAAATACATGTGTTTTCATTTTGTGGTAGAAACCGTATTTATTTAATTTCAGATTCACCATAAATACTTGACATGCAAGAGAACAACTTAACAACTTAGGGGAGATTTTAAGGTCCTAAAGCTGTGGAGATTTATGCAAACTGTTTATGGAAATGAAGAAACAGCCTTCTTCCCATTACTAATGGACTACATTTTCCTGTGAAACATGTACTGGATTTTGTTTCCTTATCAGACGTATGGTATGACTTCCCCACACAAGGCCTCAAATTTTGTGAACCATATCCCACAAACAAATTTACAATGAAAGATCTTTGCATTATCTTTAATAGCCCAAATTGTTTCAGGATTTCCAGACAATGGCTTATGGTGTTGGCTAAAGCTCATTTTAATGTTCTTGTGGGGAAAATGGAATTTGCTAATATGAACTCTTCCCTGTACAAAAAACTCACCTGAGGAATGCCTAACAAGGCTTTTTGCATTTTATAGACCTGATTCTTATCTCACTAGGACCATTTTTACACTGCTGACATTCCATTTACTTCATTAGTTACTTCTGATTTTATACCAGTGTAAAATATATTAGAAGCAGGACCTTGAACTGTAAACATGCAAAATATAGTCCACTCCATAGAAACGTAAAATAAATGAGCTCGTCACATGAAAAATGCAAAAGGGCTTTCAAAACACTAAGCTTAATGATGAATGCAGAGGTTCCAAAGCATCTTGATAACAAGGAAAATCAGCTAGCAACTTTTGAGGCTAGTGTCGAAAAGCAGAGCTAGCGCCAACCTGATTTTACTGAAATATGCACCTCACTTTAACTGCATACTGTCCCATGGCTATGCAGATTAACAGAGTGCTCTGCACATAACAAGCAGCTTCTTTTGATTTGGCTACATATTTAGAGCCTTTCTTCACAAACACCTCAATGTCATAGTGAACCAGGACTAACCTCTCTAAGGTAATGTACAAGTCAGAGAGGGAAGAAGTCAACTAAGAAAGCAACAGGACCTGCTGTAAATAAACTTATCCAAAAGCAACGCCTCTGAACACAGATAGAAGACAGGTTTCAGAGTAGCAGCCATGTTAGACTGTATCCGCAAAAAGAAAAGGAGGACTTGTGGCACCTTAGAGACTAACAAAGGTGCCACAAATCCTCCTTTTCTTTTTGCAGATAGAAGACAGTTATTTTGAAAACCACCAGAAAATAATGTAATTTTTCAAATCCTGTGTTGTTTTTGTTTTTGTTGTCTTTTAAACAAACTAATGTTTTCAAATTGTTTTAAGGAAAGGAAAGAAACAGCTATGTTTTGTAGGAGGAAGTGATGTGCTATTTAAGGTTACATTGATTGCTTTAAAAAAAGAAAAGAGCAGCTATGTAAATATTACATACCCCATTCTTATCTCTCTTGCACCCTCCAAGAGATTTCACTTAGCCCAAAAGTACCCCATCAATCATTCTGTATCTAGACCAGCACTTTTCATGCACTACTTCGTTTTCTTGCCTTTCTGCATCATGTGCATGCCATATATTCCTCTGTGAACAATAAAACACAGGTTTCAGAGTGGCAGCCGGGTTAGTCTGTATCCGCAAAAAGAACAGGAGTACTTGTGGCACCTTAGAGACTAACAAATTTATTTGAGCATAAGCTTTCGTGGGCTACTGCTCACTTCATCGGATGCATAGAATGGAACGAGTAGAAGTTGATCGATTTCCATTCCATACGGCTAAATTCAGTGCCTTGCATAATGACATGTTTCAGAGTAGCAGCCGTGTTAGTCAATTAGCTGCTGCATCTTAACAAAGAACACTCTGTAAATCATTCATATACATAAAGGCAGCTCCAGACCAATCTCATTTCACAGATGAGGTCAGCTATATTTTTGGGTGAGGGTGCAGGGAAGGAGACATTTCAGATTCTACAAGAAAAAATGAGCCTTTCTTTTTATTCCACAGTTACACATGACAACTATATCAGCCCCAGATCAATTACATGTTAAACACTGTTTTTGTTTTGTTTTGAATCTTAGGGTTTTTTTGTTTTGCTTTGGGCTTTTTTTTGGAAGTATGACTTGAACTTGTGGTCTATGTTTCTCTGGGGGCTACAGGAGTTTGATTACCCAAACTGGTAGATCTCAGATGAATTGTGAAGGTGACACTCAGATTTTTGGTTGCAGGGCTTCAAAGGGCAGTTTCCAGGATTCCTACTGGTGAATGAATTATAGAGCAAAATTTGGTCTCATAGAAGGTTGCTTATCTAGATGAATACAGATGGTAGTAGTCTATCAGGGAAAGGACAGTTAAGTTATATTTGGCTAGAAAGGTTGTCCCCAGAATGATAGAGTTGGGGATCTCTTGGGGGTTGAGATGGATAAGCAGCTGAACATGAGGTCCTAGTGCAAAGCTGTGGCCAAAAGAGCGAATACAATCCTGGGATGTAAAAACAGGGGAATCTCAAGTAGGAGTAAAGAGGTTATTTTACCTCTGTATTTGGCACTGTCATGACCGCTTCTGGAATACTGTGTCCATTTCTGGTGTCCATAATTCAAGAAGGATGTTGATAAATTGGAGAGGGTTCAGAGAAGAGCCATGAGAATGATTAAATGGTTGTAAGCATGCCTTATTGTGATAGACTCAAAGAGATCAATCAATTTAGCTTAACAAAGAAAAAGTTAAGGGGTTACTTGATTACACAAGATAAGTATCTACATAGGGAATAAATATTTAATAAAGGGACATAGGGAATAAATATTTAATAAAGGGGTCTTCAGTCTAACTGAGAAAGGTATAACACTGTCCAATGCCACAAAGTTGAAGCTAGACAAATTCAGACTGGAAATAAGGGAGACATTGTTGACAGTGAGGGTAATTAAGGACAATTTATCAAGGGTCATGATGGATTCTCCATCACTGACAATTTTTAAAACAAGATTGGATGTTTTTCCTAAAGGTCTGCTCTAGGAATTATTTTGTAGAAGTTCTATAGCCTGTGTTATAGAGGAGGTCAGACCAGATGACCATAATGGTCTTTTCTGGTCTTGGAATCTTGGAATCTGGAATCAGGCAAAGCAAAAGAGAAGTCAAATACATACACAGGTTGAGATATTTGTTTATTTTGTGCTAATAAAAGAACCTTCCGGTCTAAAGTCTCCTCTGTCTAGATTACATCTATTCATTAGTATATAGTTTCAGTGAAGCCTCACAGAACATTAACATGACACTGTTTATGCAGTAAAAAAAAAGGTAGAAAAAAGGACTACACAAAATATTTCTATTTTATTTCCTTAGTAATAACTTCATAGTGAGGGGGGTAAGAAAGAATCAGGCAAATATCCAAAATTATTTGGATTTTAAAAAGTATTTTATTATATCTCCTAATCTACTGTGTTCAGGAGAAGGGAGATGGTCTCTCTCCATAAGATTAATACTGTAAATGTGGTGAAACAAGCTCCTGAAAGCGAGAAGGTCAGTGAGGTCATGCTTTTGTCTAGTGGCAATAGCTTTCTCTGAAATACAGTCTTTGATCCGTCACATTTTAAATTCATATAGAAACCAACATAGGATAGGTCACATAAGCCAGAATACAAATTACAAGTGCTTGCCCACCCTTACTTTGGATCTGTGTGGGTAAACCTTCTGTCTCCAAGGATCCCTATTGACTTTAATGTGCCTCCGTGAAGATATAAGGGTCCATCCACACAGTTTTTATGTAGGATTAGGATTTTATTAGTCTATTTTTTGTTTCTGATTATCATTAGAATGCAGGGGCTTTATCCTGGACCATCCATTCAAGTCAATGGGATTTTTCAACTGACTTGAATCCCTTAAAACAGGAGAAGTGTTGAATCACAGTGCTACTATTGCTGTGGCACTGTGTACTGCCTGTGTTTGGAATGTCCTAAATTCCAGTGTATCATTTAAACCATTTTGCAAATGAGTGACTTTTCTATAGGCCAATAGAAAATGTAACATAATTCTAATTTTGATTCTCACTTATTAGTCTATTTCATCCCGTGTGGTGACAATTCATTCAGTATAAAATATTTGACAAAGCAAATCTGTTTTTCTTTGTCATGCTCCTTTCACATTGATTGATTTTCATTGATTGTATAATTCCAGTTAAATTATTGTGTTTAAGTCACCAGATTCCCATTTACCTTCCCCCTCTCCTTCCTCTTCTTTTTCTTTCTCTTTTTCATTGGTTTCTTCAACCGTTGCCATCTATCTCTCTGTTCTAAACCTCTGCATTTCCTGTCCTGAAAGAGTACACAGCTGCTCCCTAAAGACAGCAGCCTGAAAATATTGCTAAGTTTTTCTGCACTTCTAAAATGTGACTCAAACTCTGATCATTCCACCTTGAAAGAACTAGAGTTACTGGAGATGATATATATTTTGTCCCTTTGTAGAGGAGTTAGCTTTATATTCTGCAGACTGTATTCATTAATACATAGACAGTACCTTAATCACATGAACACTTTACATAAACATATATTCTGCAAGGTATGATCCAAGGTACATTGAAGTCAATGGGAACTTTTCTATTGATTTTACTGGGCTTTGGATCAGGACCCATATATACAAGGTTTATTGACTAGATACCTTCATCCGAACAATTACTGATAGTGTCTACAGAATTTATCCTACAGATACAGTGAGCACAGGTCTCTTTTCTTTAATGGGAAGTTGTTCAGTTGCTATGAACTGAACCAATGAGCTACAAACAGAGTTTGCAAATATATAAAACAAGGACTTCAGCAATTCAAACACACATGTTTCTGCATATGATTGTAAAATAGAAAATGTTCTGGCTAAGGTTCAACTTTGAGAGCCTGATCCATACAGAATATTCAAACCTCTACCCATCACCAGTGTATGGCCCCCTGCTATTACCACCATCTCAGCTTGGCAGTAGTTTGCAGTCTCAGAGGAGAGACCAAGCACTGAATGAGCATAGAGGATAACTAATTACCTGTTCTCTCAGAGGAGTTCATTCTATTCGGGTCAGAGCACATTGGCAGGGTGGGGTAGGTAGGAGACAATGGCGCCACTGCTCAACTTGTTCTGTGGGTAATAAGAGGATTTCATTTTTCAGGGCTGTCAATCCAGGCACATTCACTATCATTATAAGTTCACAGTTTAAGCTATTTCTCCTTTATATATTCATAAAAAATTTACAGAACCTTTCTTCAAAGCCAGGGGTCTTTTTTAATTCAAAATACTGCAGCTATTTAAAGCTTTTTAAGTCATCAATCTGGATTTAAATGTTACTAAAATCACTCAAACATGTCATTACAATAAACCTTTAACCTGTTCTCACCTTTCAGAGAGCTCTAATAAAATTAGACTGAATATTAGCATTTCACATTTGCAAATGCTTAAAGAACATTACAAAGCCTTAATGTTTTGGTTTTTTTCCATAGAGCATTTTAACCGAAGGATTAAAGCACCATATAAAATAATCTTCAAACCATTCAAATAATAATCCATTAAGTTCCTTACCTTTTAAAAAGGGTGGTTGGGAAAAAATTATGAAGACCTCTTGAAAGCAATTGAAGTTTGCTCTTTCCCTTTCTAAGTAGAACATTTCAGGTAAATATGTTTACTTCTGTCTTGAATTTATACCAAAAGAACAGAAAGTTTCATTGTGCTTCTTGTAGACTGGGAGGTATATAGCTTTTTGCAACCTTAGAAAGTTATTTAAACCTCAGAAACTTTTGACACAAAGAAATTAATACTGTGAGTGATAGTGTCACTGTGTTATCCAACAAGTAGAATGAAATGTCTTTTAAAAACACTGTTTCTCATTTCAAACAAATTGCAGTATTTCATGTTCCTTACATAACCAGGGTAATAACTTCTTAGCTTTCCCTCTTGTATGAATTCTGATCATCATGTTAAAAAGTTACTTCTGTTTTAACTAGGCTAGAAATATTGTTTATAAAACTTTGGTCACTGGTCACAGCCAGATTAGACAACAACAACACAATTGTCATGACTTTTAGGTTTATTTTTCTTTTTATAAAAATAAGGTATAAATATATCTAAAGAGAAAACAGTCCCTATAAAGTTTCTTTTTGATTTTCTGGGGATGACAGCTCATGATTTCATTAATATAACTCTAAAGTGCTTTGAGATCCTAGGATGGAACTCACAATAGAAGTTCAGTGTATTATTATCATATCAATCACACAATATAATATAAAATATTTATTTTTTATTGGCTGCAAATAAACACTCGTGCTATTTAGAGAACAGATTAAAAAGCAAAGCACTATCTTCTCTTTGAGTGAGAAGCAAGGTATGTGAGATTTATCCTAGGAACTATGGTTAAAAGACAGTGGAGTGTTCCCAGTGGAAAACAATCTAACAGGACAGAGGCTATTTTATTTCTTTTTTTAAGAATGTTAATTGAAATCTAAACTAACATTAAGACTGCTAGAATCTAACAGGCTGAGACAAATGTAAGATTTAGTGTCAAATTAGAAGAGCTAGACCTATCTTAATGTGCAAAGAGGGAAAGTGACAGTGTATAATATTATTCCAAAAAGAACAACAATTGTTAAATCTGTATTTCTGTAATGAACATTAACAGAAGTGAACAAGAAGCATTCTCAGTGTCATTCTAGTTAAAACACAAACCTGTTTACAATGCCATCTTCCTAATATGAGCATGTAGACTAATAGCTAGAGTAGGTGATGGGACCGCAGCTCCTGAGTTCTGTCACTGTTTTGTTTGTTTAATCTCAGTGGTGTAACTAAGGATACCATTTTCTAAAGTGGCCTCTGATTTTGAGTGCTTCACTTTTTGGGTGCTCAGCCTGAGATTGTGAGGGCTGGAATTTCAGAGGTGCTGCACGAGCTCAGCACCTCTGAAAATCAGGCCACAACATTGAGGCCCACAAAATGAAAGGCTTCTTTTAAAAAAGTTTGCCTTAAGCACACTGGGCCAAAGTATTTATACCCAGTTATAAAGTGTAAGGGATGGTCCATAAATTATGTAATGCAGTAGGGGATGAGCAGGTCCTTAATTTTGCATGTTTGTTTAGGGTTACAAAGTTTTACAAAATGTGGGTGGGTCTTGAAAATCACCAAAAAATATGTTATGTAATTATGGACAGCCCCTAATGTATGTTTTTAAAGGAATTTGTGTCTATTTTACAAAAGAAATTCCATACAAGCACCAAGTACTTGTTATTTTGTGTTTGGCCTATTTAATTGTTGTCACTGTTATTTCCACTTCATTAGAAGTGGTACCCATGAATCTGCATATAGGATTGGATCGGGACTTCTCTTGTGAGGTGCTGAGCACCTCTTGCAAAGTGTTAAATGCCCAGAGACCCAGTGGAATTTGGAAGCATTCAGCAACTCATATGAGGGGGCTGAACGCCTTGCAGAATTGGTCCCTCAATCCCCCACATTAATGGAGCATGGAGAGATGTCGCCAACTTTTGTGGCAGGTGGTTCAGTGAATCATATAAAACAATTCACTTGACTAATATAGTTTCACTGCTTTCTTGTATTCCCCCATCTGTCTATCTCCGTCTGTTGTCTCTTGCCTTATACTTAAATTCTAAGATCCTAGGGGGAGAACCATCTCTTTATTCTGCATTTGTACAGTGCCTAGCACAATGGGGTCCTGGTCCATGGCTAGGGCTCCTAGGCACTACAGTAATCCAACTAAGAACAACAACATTATGGGCCTGACCCAAATTCTGTTAAGTCAATAAGAATTTTTCAATTGATTTCAGTAGGGTTTGGATCAGTCCATATATGGGAAACATTAAAACAAAAACCATCAGCCTTACTGTAAATATAATTATCTCAGAAATGGTTGATGAGTTTACGATGTTTTACTGTTGGGCTTTCCCAAATGAGTCTAAGGTTCTAGTCAAATGAAGTCTGAAGTGAAACTGATTTTCTTGTCAGATTGGTCCACAGAGGACAATGAGTCAACAAAGTCATCATATATAGTTCCAGTTGCTTAGCCTCATTGGCACTTTCTACTTAGGGGAGATTTAGGAGTGCTAATATTCAACTGAATTATCAAGGTGTAATGTTTATGAAGCTTGTATATGACTATTTTCAATATGTGCCCTTCATATTTTTAATGATAGTATTTGTATTAGGGGTTCCACGGTGCTGACCAGGAATCTTATGGTAACAAGACAGCTAAACCAAATTGTGATTTTATTGTTAAAATATATAGACAAAATAAATGTAAAGAGTGAGGATAATGCCTAACTCAACAGATTATATCAGATTATTATTATTTTACTGGCAGCGTTGCTACATGGGAATTTGTAGAGTAAAGAGTTAAACAATGGACCAGATCTATTCTATTTCACCGTGCAGTCTTCTGTTTCTCCAGCATAAGCTCCTGTTTATTGTTTAAATCTAAATATTTTAAATTGATTTGCCTCTTCCTGGTCTACTCCTTCAGGGAGACAAGAAATAACATGCTCTGGCTCCATGCTGGTCTGCGTTATTTCTCCTCTCTTCATTCATGAAGATGGATGTCATAACAAAGATCACACACCATGCTCTCTCTCTCTCTCTCTCTCTCTGTGCGCGTACACACACATTTGTGCACATGCACAGATGCAGATACATAAAAGCATGCAAATGCATGAAAACACAGACATCTCAAAAATGGACACTAATATATAATATAACTACATAGATATTTCTTATAACATCTCAGAAAAGATATGTTCTTTCATACAGCAATGAACTACATAGTGCAATCATAGTGGAATCTTGTGCATATTTTAATTGGAACTATGTGGCAACTGTCACAATAATTGGAATCAGTGACATGTTTGTTTCCAGTGCATTGTAACAATTATTATTAGTTGAGAGGCCTCAACCAAGTTCATTATGCTAGTTGCTGTTCATACACATACTAAGAGACTGTCCCTGCCTTAAAGAGCTTACAGTCTAAATAGACAAGTCAAAAGGAAACAGAGGCATGGAGTGGTGAAATGACTTATTCAAGGTGATTGACACAAAAGGATGGGGACAATGGGTGATCCAGGCACGAAGTTCCATACTAGAATATAAGACAGCCCTAGGATATGTCATCTTTCTGCCAGGACCCCTTCCACAGTGAGAACTCATCTTTAACTGTGTGCATGTGTCTGGGTGCGTATGCATGTGTGAGTTCATGTGCACCAGTGCAGACACCATTCATGGCAGCCTATTAGTCTAAATCCATTAGAAAGAAGATGACACAGAATCAGTGGGGAAGCACAAGTCCCATATGCAGGTAGCCCTGTCCTTATTCTGATGTCCACACAGCCTCCCCTCAGCCAGAATTATCAGTGACAAACCGATGCAAGATGTCTTCCCCTTTAGCCTCCTCCAGTGGGTTTTCTCACAAGAGGGGCAAGTGCTATCTCTTATTATGTGTTTGAACAGCACCTACCACAATGGGGCCTGAACTGGGTTGAGACTTCTTGATACTACCATAATACAAAGAAGAAGAAGAATTGTTACAAAGCACTGCAAACAAACATATCACTAAAAGAAAAGGAGTACTTGTGGCACCTTAGAGACTAACCAATTTATTTGAGCATGAGCTTTCGTGAGCTACAGCTCACTTCATCGGATGCATACCGTGGAAACTGCAGCAGACTCGGTATGCATCCAATGAAGTGAGCTGTAGCTCACGAAAGCTCATGCTCAAATAAATTGGTTAGTCTCTAAGGTGCCACAAGTCCTCCTTTTCTTTTTGCGAATACAGACTAACACGGCTGTTACTCTGAAACATATCACTGATTCCAGTTACTGTGTCAGTTGCCACATAGTTCCAATTAAAATAAACACAATATAACAAGATTTCTATTTCCAGTGTTGGTCTTCTAATCCTTATGCTACAGTGCACCTCCCCTGCATGTGATATAAGGATTGACTCTAACATGAGGGCTCTGAAGAAAATCAAAAGAATAATGCTTATGATAGCAGAGGTGCAGAAATACAAATAGATTCTCAAGGCTCTGGCAGGGACATAGAAGATCACAACTTTTTAAAAAAGCGAAAAGTTCAAATATTCCATTAGAATGATGCAAAATATGTGCTTCAGATGAAGGGGAAGTTTTTCATCCAACTGCATTAAGACAGGAAAACAGTGCTGTGTGCTGTAATGCTGGAGAGCTCATATCTCTCATTCCCCATGATGGAAGGCATGAGAACTATTTTGTGAGTCAGCTCCAGTCAATGGTGAATTTAGCTTGCCTGCTTCTCCAATAGTTCCTTTAACACTGCTTCAGAGCACCATTAGTGTCAACCTCATGACTGCAGAAATAGCCTTTGATTGTGGCTATCTGGCAATGTTTGAGATGGGATCCCTAGACTAGATGGGAAGTATCCTACAGAATAAAAAGCATTTTTAATTCCCCGAGCCAATTTTTAAACGGCTCCTTGCATCTACTTTCAATTATCCAAATCCTGACCATTTTCCTAGAATTTTACTTGTGTGTTAGACAAATTACTTAATAACAACAAAACTAAAATAATTATTTATGCAATTTACAGAACAAGTATCAGCAAAATGTATGCAGTATAACTTAGATTAATAACTGAATATTTATATCAGTGTTAGTTAGATATTTCTCTCTAGCCATGCATCACAAACTGTTTCATTTTATTTTAACATTCCTGATGATAGTAGTGTCCCGCCCCGACACAAAGTGGTGGCAGGAGGAACCCCGGTAGGCCAGCCAATACTTTACCCTGGTCCCGAGGCCCACCGGGGATATCAGTTGGCTGGTCCTTCACAGTGCCATGAGCACGGGTGTGTATTTGGCATGGTTTACCCCTGTCCCGGACACCTGCCCCTTCTGCAGTGCGAGGGAGACCCTGGTGCACGTTTACTTGGAGTGCGCCAGGTTGCAGCCCCTATTCTGGCTCCTCACAAATATTTTGTTACGTTTCTGGCTACACTTTTCCCCTCACCTCCTTATCTATGCACTCCCTATCTGTGGCCCCACAAAGCCACAGGACCTCCTGGTAAACCTCCTCCTGGCCCTGGCTAAAATGGCCATCTATAAAACCGGGAGAGGAGGTTGGCTGATGGAGACTCCTGTGACTGTGGGGCCTATTTCCGATCCTCTGTCCGTTCACGCACCTGGGCAGAGTTCCTCTGTGCGTCATCCACTGACTCCCTTGACGTCTTTGAGGAGCAGTGAGTGCTGTCTGGGGTTCTCTGCTCTGTGTCCCCATCAGGTTCCCTTTGTTTGACCCTTTGACCATGCTCCTGTTCCTGTTATTTTATTAGTTGTCCCCCAAAATCACTTGGCTTCCAGGTCCTGTGGATTCCCCCCCTTAGGCTGGGGGGGGGAGGGGGCCCTTTAGCAGTGGGAGGGCTTTCGCCCACCCACTTCCTGGATCCCAATAGAATAGTAGTGGAGACTCACTGTAAATTAAAAGTTTTAATTCTGCTTGTTTTCAATAAGGGAAAAAATCTTTAACTTATACAGGCAATTGTTTAGTTTCCCCTCAGGAATATTATGATAACCCTGTGCCATTGCCATTGCCTCTTTCATATCCAGAAAGAGAGTAAAAGTGGATCAAATATTGTATATCCCCCAGAAAAACTATAGGCTTGAATGGCATTTAAAGCCAAAAATCAGCTTTCACAGTCACACAAAGCTCTTGCTTTCTTGAAAAACCTCAAAACCACAAACCTCCCAATGTTCTGAGCTTTTTGTTTGGTTTGGATGAGCACCCAGTTGTTTGGATACTTATCTGACCTTATCTGAATTATCTGAACCGCAAGAGTCTGCAAATGGAAATTGTGGATGACAAGAACAGCTTTTCTAGCAGGGTTTCAGCATATCTGCTTCCATGAGAACCAAGAAAGTAGAAGTGCACAGAAAAGAAAAAAGAACAGGGAAAAATTAGACAAACTTTCTTTGAGGTTCAAAAAAGGGTTCAGTTCTCATCAGTGCTTTTAACTGAACCAGTTCACCTATCCTTATGAGACATTTTGCTTCTATTGCACTAAAATGTTTGAAAATCAGTGTCAAAAAGCTAAAATAATAAAAAAAGAAGCAAAAGAATTACGATGATTTCAGTTTAGCTTTAGAGGGTTATTAAACTCTTCTGAAATTGTTTAATGGTTTATATGCCTATCAGTTTGCCAGCTGACTAGTGCACATACATTTTTCCTTTTCATCTGTGCCTATTGCTGCATTATCTGATCATTGTGGAGATCCAAGTGAAAGTTAAAGAGATGTAACGCAACATGCCATAAATGAAGCACAGTATAGGAGGATTGCTGTTAAAGATTATAAAGATGATTATTTCCCCCCAGTTTCATATTTGCTATCATTTCAGTAGTGAGTACCTATCTGATCTGAAATGTTATCTGTTGCTTTTGAAATCAGATGTTTTTGAAAGCTGGCTGATTCTGAAGTACCTATGAAAGCTTTGTGTGTATGGAGATATCACTGCTTAGGCAGATCACTATTTATTCTTTCGCTTCAATAGTTTTTTTCTGCTACAAATGGGTTCTGAGACTTCTTAAGGCCTGATCCTACAAAGACTATTATGTACATGCCAGGGTCTTTGCAGGATTGGGGCCAGCTGACTCTGCAGTTCTTGTAATGATAATGATTTTAAAATGACACCATATTGAATCTACTGATACAACCAGAAACAAGAAACAATTCCTTAATGTTACCTTATGGAGCTGATAGGAAAATAAATGCAGAATCACACACAGTGAATTTTGTGGTTCCCAGAAGATTTTTAGCATAACTTTCCTTCAGAGCAGCCAATCTGATTAACGTGAATCTTAAGAAATGGAAGAGCAGCCAAAACCTCTGGAAATTGACGGGTGTTTTTTAACACTGGCCTTAAATATTTTTCATTCTTCATCAGCCAGTAAATAGGAAATTCTGTCATCAGTGTGGTTAGATAGGTTTAGATAGGCAGATATAGGACCTCATGTGCATACACACATACATCACTTTATTTTACTTTTTATGCTCAAGTGCTGGAAATGGTTAGAAAATGGGGATCCATTACGCAATGACATTTGCAAAATCACCAAAGCAATGTTTGAAATTTCTCCAAATGTCATAGAATCATAGAATCATAGAATATAAGGGTTGGAAGGGACCCCAGAAGGTCATCTAGTCCAACCCCCTGCTTGAAGCAGGACCAATTCCCAGTTAAATCATCCCAGCCAGGGCTTTGTCAAGCCTGACCTTAAAAACCTCTAAGGAAGGAGATTCTACCACCTCCCTAGGTAACGCATTCCAGTGTTTCACCACCCTCTTAGTGAAAAAGTTTTTCCTAATATCCAATCTAAACCTCCCCCACTGCAGCTTGAGACCATTACTCCTCGTTCTGTCATCTGATACCATTGAGAACAGTCTAGAGCCATCCTCTTTGGAACCCCCTTTCAGGTAGTTGAAAGCAGCTATCAAATCCCCCCTCATTCTTCTCTTCTGCAGGCTAAACAATCCCAGCTCCCTCAGCCTCTCCTCATAACTCATGTGTTCCAGACCCCTAATCATTTTTGTTGCCCTTCGCTGGACTCTCTCCAATTTATCCACATCCTTCTTGAAGTGTGGGGCCCAAAACTGGACACAGTACTCCAGATGAGGCCTCACCAATGTCGAATAGAGGGGAACGATCACGTCCCTCGATCTGCTCGCTATGCCCCTACTTATACATCCCAAAATGCCATTGGCCTTCTTGGCAACAAGGGCACACTGCTGACTCATATCCAGCTTCTCGTCCACTGTCACCCCTAGGTCCTTTTCCGCAGAACTGCTGCCTAGCCATTCGGTCCCTAGTCTGTAGCTGTGCATTGGGTTCTTCCGTCCTAAGTGCAGGACCCTGCACTTATCCTTATTGAACCTCATCAGATTTCTTTTGGCCCAATCCTCCAATTTGTCTAGGTCCTTCTGTATCCTATCCCTCCCCTCCAGCGTATCTACCACTCCTCCCAGTTTAGTATCATCCGCAAATTTGCTGAGAGTGCAATCCACACCATCCTCCAGATCATTTATGAAGATATTGAACAAAACCGGCCCCAGGACCGACCCTTGGGGCACTCCACTTGATACCGGCTGCCAACTAGATACGGAGCCATTGATAACTACCCGTTGAGCCCGACAATCTAGCCAGCTTTCTACCCACCTTGTAGTGCATTCATCCAGCCCATACTTCCTTAACTTGCTGACAAGAATACTGTGGGAGACCGTGTCAAAAGCTTTGCTAAAGTCAAGAAACAATACATCCACTGCTTTCCCTTCATCCACAGAACCAGTAATCTCATCATAGAAGGCGATTAGATTAGTCAGACATGACCTTCCCTTGGTGAATCCATGCTGACTGCTCCTGATCACTTTCCTCTCATGCAAGTGCTTCAGGATTGATTCTTTGAGGACCTGCTCCATGATTTTTCCAGGGACTGAAGTGAGGCTGACTGGCCTGTAGTTCCCAGGATCCTCCTTCTTCCCTTTTTTAAAGATTGGCACTACATTAGCTTTTTTCCAGTCATCCGGGACTTCCCCGGTTCGCCATGAGTTTTCAAAGATAATGGCCAATGGCTCTGCAATCACAGCCGCCAGTTCCTTCAGCACTCTCGGATGCAACTCGTCCGGCCCCATGGACTTGTGCACGTCCAGCTTTTCTAAATAGTCCCTAACCACCTCTATCTCCACAGAGGGCTGTCCATCTCTTCCCCATTTTGTGATGCCCAGCGTAGCAGTCTGGGAGCTGACCTTGTTAGTGAAAACAGAGGCAAAAAAAGCATTGAGTACATTAGCTTTTTCCACATCCTCTGTCACTAGTTTGCCTCCCTCATTCAGTAAGGGGCCCACACATTCCTTGGCTTTCTTCTTGTTGCCAACATACCTGAAGAAACCCTTCTTGTTACTCTTGACATCTCTGGCTAGCTGCAGCTCCAGGTGTGATTTGGCCCTCCTGATAACATTCCTACATGCCCGAGCAATATTTTTATACTCTTCCCTGGTCATATGTCCAACCTTCCACTTCTTGTAAGCTTCTTTTTTATGTTTAAGATCCGCTAAGATTTCACCATTAAGCCAAGCTGGTCGCCTGCCATATTTACTATTCTTTCGACTCATCAGGATGGTTTGTCCCTGTAACCTCAACAGGGATTCCTTGAAATACAGCCAGCTCTCCTGGACTCCTTTCCCCTTCAAGTTAGTCCCCCAGGGGATCCTGGCCATCCGTTCCCTGAGGGAGTCGAAGTCTGCTTTCCTGAAGTCCAGGGTCCGTATCGTGCTGCTTACCTTTCTTCCCTGTGTCAGGATCCTGAACTCAACCAACTCATGGTCACTGCCTCCCAGATTCCCATCCACTTTTGCTTCCCCCACTAATTCTACCCGGTTTGTGAGCAGCAGGTCAAGAAAAGCGCCCCCCCTAGTTGGCTCCTCTAGCACTTGCGCCAGGAAATTGTCCCCCATCTTCCCCTGAGCCCCATCTTCCCCTGAGCCTCTCAACTCAAACACAGAAATGGAGATAAGAGAGGCTCTGAGCAACATTCACTGCATTAGTTTTCCAGCCTTCAATACCTGCAGCAAATAAACATTCTTGTGTTCTGGGTAAAGTTAAGCATTAAAAACTTTTAATTAACATAGAAAAAATTAGCAAAGGTTAGATATTAGTTAAGACTACTGTGTCAATTTGTTTTAGGGCCAAATCCTGCTCAGCTTACACAAATAGTCAAGAGCATGGATCTGTCACCCTCACTCACATTGGGTAATTCCTTACCTTGCGCATAATCCAGTTTACTTCAGCGGATGGCAGAGTGGAGCCCTAAGATGATACCCATTAGTTATCTTTCAATACATCAACTAAAAGAGAAGATTGTGCTTGGCCCCAGAGAGGTGCCGAAGGCAGTGGGAAGGAAGGACACTTCACATAACATGCCTATGGTAATTGCATTCCCTGCAAACTACAAAGAGTAAAGACTGATCCCTGATCGTGACCTCTGAGGCACAAGACGCAACAAGTGGCTTCCACTACAACAGCTAAGCTCTCTTCCAGACACATAACATGAGTGTGCATGAAAAGATGTATTTAAAGTGATGATTTTGATTCCCTATGCCATATTTCCAACAAAAAGTGACAGAACATTTAAACTGATGAGCATATTTAGAAATCTACATGGTGGAATAAATTCTCCTCTCTGTTACATCAGGGGTCACAACTAAAAGGTAGGGTTTTTTCTGGAATGGAAACTGCCCCACAATAGCAAAAGTGCAAGGACCGGACATGCATGATACAAGAATGCCCATAAACAGGCCTGGTCCTTTCAGGAAGTCTTTAAAATTACCCTTGCATATATGTCATTATGGCACTTCTGTCACAATACTGGGGGGCAGGTTCAGGTTGGGATTAACATTTCAGCCACACAGAAATTCAAAGGGTTTAGATGTGAGTTTCTAGTTTGGGATTTCTCTGTACTACTCTGTAAGTAGAGTGAGCATTTTCCAATTAGCAATCTCTATTAAGATGTTAATTGTTAGTACAACCAATTGCCTTCATCAATGTTTGGGTCTTCCATCTCATTGTCTTAGTGGACAGCTGAATGCAAAACTGAAAGAAACCCTCTTCCGATACATCTTCAGACAAACAATTTCTTAAATGTTTCTGGTTTGAGACTCAATTTATTGTGAGGGGGCAACAAAGCCACCTGCACTAATCAGTATGCACAGGGAGGGAACACATAACAATAGGCAGGCCTAGCCCTAAGCTTCTAGTTCTGCTAATATCAGCTTACAGTAGTCTTCTCCTATCCTAAAGAACCTTCCTTTCCACCAGGAGCTGTCTAATTATGTAAGGGAAAAGTGATTAACTGATTATGATGAATAAATTAATCTCTCAGGACTTGTATGAATTCAGACATTTCTAATTAGTATGATTTTCATGGGGCAACTCAAAACAGTCCTCTGTTCCTATTAGCAATGATTAACAGAACAATAAGTATTTTTTGGCAGCTCCTTGTAAAATTATTAGAATCAACCTGGGAGACCTAAATTAAGGATTCATGAGAAATTTGTCCCTGATTGATGATGTGGGACTGGCATGTACCACAGGTCTCCCCCAGGAAGGCACCCATATCTAATGATCTCAGTAAGCAGCAGTGAATCTGGTAAAGTACAATATTTTCCTGTCAACTATATCAGCAGTCTTTAAGTGCCATGACTACTTTCCCTTCTAGGCCCAGTCTCTGTACTTTTACCTAATCAGGATGGTAAGTTACTGCATGCCAGGTTAGCACACTGCTGACAGTGTAGATATTTTCTGGTTTCTTATATGCAAAGCTGATTGTTTATATTCAGCTTCAGTTGCATTGTTAGTAATGTCTTGGAGATGAACCAAATTGTGTAGTCTATTATTTGCATATTATTCCCCTTCCACATGGGATTCTTTGGCTTCCCAAATTAGTTCTGGAAAAAAAGTATCTGCGTTGAAGACTGAATATTAAAGTCTTACCTTGCAGCCTTTAAGAAAAAAATAGTTTTATATTATTGTGCAATGCTCTGAGGTATCTTCATGAAGGCACTGTATGTCCACAACTGAATGTTTCATTCTTAAAGTAAAGCATCTTGTAAGTTACTAATTTATAATCAGAGTCTCATTCCTCCTTAGGGAAAGCATATGTTAAAGCTGGAAATAACATAATAGCATAGTCAGAAAGCCTGATGACAGGAGATTTCCAGCCCAGTAGTGTTATCCTAAGAGATTTAGAACGTTTAGGTGCTTATCTGAACCAAAGCAAATCCTTAAAGCTCTTGAGCAAAGCTGGTCAAATATAAATCAGTGTCCATGAACAATCATTTGAATTCTGAATAGTTGTCTAGTTTGAGCATGTTCATGGCCCATTTTATTCACTATGGGTGTGTCAGGAACTCAGTTGGCTCAGGGCATGCTTGCCTAGTAACCAAATGAGCTTAACTGGACCCAGTAAACCATCTCTAAGTGACTGTGTTCCCTAATTAAACAGAAGGGCCAACAGATCACCATTTAAGCCTTGTAACAACAGCAGCATAGTGGACCCTCAATGAGTTTCATGTCTGCAGTTGTCTCAGTCCTTCTTCCTGTATTGGCCCTTGCTCCAATTTCTGTTCCAATTCCTGTTCCAGCCCTAATACCTACCTTCCTCAGAATTTTTGGCTCTGAGCATTGGCTTGTGTCTTGACCACAACTCTGATTCTGCCATTTGATTCTGTTCTGGCTCCTGGCTTTTGGCTCTGACCATTGGCTTCTCCCCAACCATGCCTCTGATTCTGCTCTGACCACTCGGCCAGATTCCTGTTCTGACCACAAGGTCACATTGTCTTTATCCCAGTGTGTGACGGGGGGAATTCACCCCATGCAGAGGACAAGCACAAAGTCTGTGTGTCACCTGAACCCTCAAATACGGCTTACGGTGGAATTCATGGGCATATAGGCCTTGTGCTGTCTGCTGGCAAGAAGTCTTTAAAATGTCAGGTGCATTGCTCCTTATTTGCTTATATTTATATGAATGAACTTTTGTGCATACAACTGGCTGTTCTTTGTACTTGTATTTTTATGTGAACAAGGATATTTGTACACAAGCAAGAGTCTTCATTGTTTGTCATCCATTATCATCTTTAAAAAAAATCACCCAGCAAAAATACATTGTGACTTACATGACCAATCACATCCCATCAATTAATGTAAATGGCAGGTAAACAACCCATTGCATGAAATTTGTTTGAATAATTAGTCCTAGCATTTTTGAGTAGTGAAAAATGTGTAAAAGATTGTCTGATGGAATTGTGAACAGAAAAAAAAAGTGGGGTGGGAAGTAAATTAATCAGATAACTTATCTGCCCTGAAAATATTGACTAGGCTCTATTTTTAGAGAATCGCACATCACTAATACATAGGTGACTCATCCAAACTTAAGGGAAAATGCATCATCTGTGTTTAACTCTTCATTTTCTCATATAATCCTTTTAACTTGGATGAGAAATTAACACATTTTTCCTATTTATTTTGGAGTGAGACAGACAATGAAGTAGGGGCTAAGAACATTTAGGCACCCCTGGCACTAAAATCTAAAAGCTCCCTTCCCATCTACTTGTTAAAGAAAAAAATCCTTTATATTTAGAGGAGGCTGAATAAAATGCAGGGGGTTATGATGCAATCCTGCCGAAAGTAGTAACAAAGGCAGAAATGTTAGCAAGTGAAACAGCATCTGTAGTAGGTGTTGCATCTTCTTTCCTCCCACCTGCCAAAGTCATCAGGGCTGCCGCTAAACCTCCTGTTGTCTCAATAACAGTCATTTTCACTGTAACCAACCAGGATGTCAAAAGAGGTGATTATGACTTCAAGTGGTGAATAAGAAGTGGGAGTAGATGAATTCTTAAAACAAAGATCTTGTTCTCATGCAAATGTCTTGACTAAAGAAGAAATACATTCTATTCAAAGAGATTTGTTTCCAAAGTTATTATTTTTCAGTTTTCCATGAAGTGAGGGATTCTATTCAAAGCATACACAGAACATCAGAATATTACAGCAGTGCACTCTTTTAATGTTCATTCCTGCAACCTTTATACCAGTAAGACGAAGGTCTGACTCATGACAGTGAGCATAGTGAGTAAGCATTTCCAGGACTGGGCTCTCACAGGTTGAGGGGGGAGCACTTTCATTCCAAGCCCCTCCTTTTTAGTATTTATCTTTTCTGAGAATAAATTACCTTTGAGATTGAAATTGCTCATAAAAACACTCAGCCTGAAGAGAGAGAGAGAGAGAGAGAATGTGTGAAAATTTTATTTTGCATTTTGCAATTTATCAAAGCATGATGAAGTATTTTTCATTCTGTCATTTTTCAGATATTTTATTAGCACCGAGATGCCCCCCACCCCCCAATGTCTTCACTTTAAATCTATAAGTCTGGCACAAATGTAGCTTTCAAAATGTGTTGAGAAACAACGAAGTTATGAATACTTTAACGCAACATAATACATGTGATGTGGAACTTAATTTCTTCCCGTGTAGGCACACCCCAGCTACAGGTTTAGAAACATGTATGGGCCTTTTCCTAAGACTTTGTCTGCACAAGAATATGGTACTAGTAACATTTAATAAAACCCACACAATTTTCTCCTGTAGCTAAGCCCCCTTTACACCACCCACCTTGGCTGAGTGGGGTAAATGGGCCTTAGCATAATTGAGAATCAGGCCTATATATCTCTTCATATTCAGGAACCTGGTGAGGATCCCTTCCTCCTGAACAACATTCAGGTTCTCTTCAAATCTGTGTTCATTATATCTCACATCCAGTTCAAATATTGCCTGTTGGAGAGCTCTACCACCCCAAATTTATTGCCTTCTGAAATGCCATCCAAAGTCCACTCACCCCAATAGGCTTTGGATCAGCCACTGAGGCTATGTCTAACCTTTGAGCTAGGGGTGCGATTCCCATCTGGAGCAGACATACTCACGCTAGCTAGAAAAATAGTACTGGGTCTCTGGTAGCATGGGTAGTAGCACCATGGGTTAGCTGCCCCAAGTACATACGCATGGGTTTCCAGACAGGTTTGTACTCAGGGTGACTGTCAGCTAACCCATGCTGCCAGTGCTACCCTGTAGTATAGCATGACTGTTTTTAATGCCCTATCGCAGTAAGAGCTATCCTGAGCGTGTCTGCTCCAGGTGGGAATTGCACCCCTAGCTCCAAGTGTAGACATGCCCTAAACATTTAGCAAAATTAGAAATAGACAGCTTGGGTAGTCGGATATTGCTAGCCATGAATGCAAGGTTGCCAGGTGCTCTGGTCCTCTTGTGGTGTTTTTTAAAGATGTATGGGGTATGCAGTTTCACAGATGAGAGTAATTCTTAAGACTCTTTGTTTTTAAAGACTTTGAAGACCTTTTAAAGGCTTTGAAGACACCATGAAATGGACTATCCTTTCTAACAATCCCTGAGCTTATTATCGCAGTCATCACTCATGCACTACTGTTAGTGACTTCAGTGGGAGTTTTGACTGAATAAGAAAAGCAAGATTTGACCAATGAATTTTAAGTTGCAAATCTATTTAAATGTGAAATTATAAGCAAAGCAGAAATTTCAGTATGTTGGCTCTGATTGAATTCCAAACAGACTGCATAGACAAAGAAAGCATAGTGCCAGATCCTCACCTGGTACAAATTGGCACATATCCACCAGTGGATGGAGTCCTGCTGATTTACACCAGCTGAGGACTTCGCCACAATATTTACATGGGATTTTTCAGCATTTTGTTTTATAATCATCGGATAACTTCAAGCGCTGAGAAATAAACTGTTAATCTTTTTTCTTTGCTGAGGGACAACAGATACATCATTTGAAATGAGAATAAATATAGCATTTCATCACAAAGCAATACTCTTAGGAATAGAGTAGTCATTTCTAAAAAGACATTAATGCCTGTGAATTGATGCAGTGGAGGTCATGTTACTTACAGAGAATAATATCAAGCCGCACTATATAAGAACTAGTGAGCATAACTAGGTGCAGCATGGTCAATGTCAACAAGGTGTTGCTTTTGTCAACACTATTCTGGACAAGAGCAAAATGGAATGGCTGCATTCCACATTCTGTTACTTTCTTGCAAAGAGACATTTTAATGGATACTGCACTCTGCAGACCTTGAAACTTTATCTTTCTTTAGCTTTTAAACACCACCCTATAATTCAGTACTATTAGCCTCCAGTCTTTCATCTTATCATTTACAAGTGAATACTTTTGTTGAAAACATGTTTTTTAGATGTTTTATGCATATTAAAACTGTCAAACACAAAGGAAGAGAGAAATGTATGACAGTTATGCAAGTGAAGGGGCATTTGTAAAAGTGACTTATACTACTACTATATAACAAAGGTGTTCTACCTAAAGGGCAAAACCTGCAGTCCTTAGGGGGAAAAAAAGTATTTGAATTTATTAGAAGTTTTGTCTGAGCAACTCCTGAAGCCCCAATTCAGCAAGAAACTTAAGCATGCATCTAACTTTAAGCATAGCAATAGACTCATTGATTTCACTAGAACTATTCATGTGCTTAAAATTAAGCACACATTGTGACACGGTGGTCCATTAGTGGTTCACTGCTGTATGTCAACAACTCTTGTCAGGCCTGACATGCTCACCACACCTACCATGTTGTCATCAGGAGATATACCCCAAAGGTGGCAAGAAATATATCACTGAGTGTGTACAAAGAGTTATGGGTATGTGCTAGAATTATGTCTCCCATGAAATTAGGTGTGACCACAACCAATGGAAACTCTATTTACATATCAATCAGGAGGGGGATGGGAAGGCCATAGAAAGGAAAGAACAGCATGAGGTCATCTAAGGCATGCGGACAAAACACTTAGTTTGGGAAGCTCTGAGGTGAGAGAAGAAGCCACTTTGGCATCCATTACTGGACAGTGGTGTCAGATTTACAATGGCGCCGATGGCTCCATGGAGCAGGGCCCATGCCCAGAAGGGGCCCGGCCTGCTCCACTTGTACTGCACCCCAAGACCCCTTTGGCTGCCCCCCGCACCACTGGCTTCTGTCAGCCTGCCCACTGGCTAGGGTGACCAGATAGCAAGTGTAAAAAATCAGGACGGGGGTAAGGGGCAATAGGTTCCTATATAAGAAAAAGCCCCCAAAATCGGGACTGTCCCTATAAAATAAGGACATCTGGTCACCCTACCGCCGGCTGGCTGAGGGCTCCTCTCCACCCCCTGGCTCCACCCCAGTGCACCTCCAGCTTGGGGCAGTCTCTGCTTCTCACCACCTGTGGGGCCCCACCTGTCTCCCTGGAGCTGAGCTGCTTGGGACTGGTGCAGAAGCCCGGCCAATCTCAGCCAGGAGGTGGGGGCATTGATTGAGGTGGAATAGAGAGAAGAAAACAGGGCGATGTAATGTAGGATTATTTGGTTAAACTCTAATTTAGCTCTTATTTAAATCACTGGGAGTTGGATTGGGCCCTTATATAAGTACATCATCTGCACAGTTTAAAGAAACCTAGATAGATAGATAGATAGAAGCAGCAACAAACTATCAATATTAGTTTTGTATCATGGTCCTACCTTTAAAAAGAATCAGTATAATTATATTTTACTAATGGTTTGAAAAGAACATTTAACAGAAAGATAATAAAGGTTCCCAACAGGTAGCATTTCATTGAAGTGTTCATGACTTGATGTTCAACTAGTGAAGATACAGTACAATGGATTATTGATGGACACAAGTGACAGACACAGGAGGGCCAGAAGAACTCATTGTTATCAGCACAGCATAATATAATGCTGGATGAATTAACGACAGTGATTGCTTAAAATGTACCTTTTTGTGTAATAGCCCTAATTATCAGCAACCCTTTACAATGAGTGGATAATTGTTTTTAATTCCTTCAGCATTCATTGTAGTAACATTAATCATGATGAGCTCATTTGATTTTAATGTGAATATAATATGTGATACCACAGGAATTCCATTGTAATTTAGCAGTAAATAATGCCCACTTCCTGTAAAACGTTACCATGAATTCCTTTGATAGACAATGAATGCCGGCTGGTATACAGCCTAGGGTATTGCTTAGTTGTTCAACTGCCTTCAGGAATAAAAACCATTCAGTGAAGTACAATCCACTGGTAACTAGGGGGGATGGTGCTTAAGGTCAAATTGGGAATTCCAGAGCTCCCTTCAGCAGAGGCTGAATGGGACATTGACGTGCTGGTGTTGATTTGAAGCAAAATAGCTCTAGATAAGGTTAATCAATGGAACTCAATACAAGGAAGTCTGTGGAGTAGTAATTATACACTTTTGTAGTCTATCTATCTATTTATCTGCTGTATCTATCTGGCTGGGGATTTTCTGACTAAACGGTTTTGTTAGAAAACGCTGATATGTCAAAACTGAAATTGTTCATAGGAAAGGATTGGTTTTGACAAATTTTTCAGTTCAAAAACAGTTTGAAAAATAAAATTATTAAATTGTCAATGTTTCATTTTGATATTTTCAAAAGGAAAAATTCTGGTTTTCTGGTTCAAAATTACTGTTTAGTAATTTAAGCTAATTATAATGTTTTTTTTAAAAGTAATCAGTAATGTATCAGACAAATTCAACCTCCTTTTCTGTCCCCATTATAGAAATGTAGGACTGGAAGGGACCTTGATAACCCACCTAGTCCAGACCCCTGGACTGAGGCAGGACTAAGTATTACTAGACTACCCTGACAGATGTTTGTCTAATCTGTTCTTAAAAACCTACAATGACAAAGATTCATTTCCATGAGGAGACTGCAATTTCCTCATATGTATGCACCACATGAAATTATTTAATACATTTTTTGAGAAGTCCTTAACTCATGGATTAACTTGTGGATTGTTGTGACTAACTGTGTTCTCCCTGAATATTTGCTATTTGACTTGTGTGGGTTAATTGTAATTGGTCAGATAAACTGCATAGTTTTCTGGGGCTAAATTGTGCCTCTACCTACAGTTCTAAACAAGAGGAGAAGCTTTACATTGTAGTATCCCAAGAGTGTGCCCCAGGAGGCAATGTACCTCAGGGGCACTTCTATGAGGCATAATTTCCTTCTTGCTCTGAGGGCTGGGGAGAAGGAAATCATTTGCTGCAGACCATTTGCACTGGCTAGCACATTGGCAAGCAGATCCAAGTCTCCACCTATTCTCTGCCATTCTCTGCCATTAACCTCTTTTACGTGCCTCCAGTCCCCAAATGTGGATAGCTCAGGTATGTCTGTAACAGCGTCTTGCTCCCCTTTACATCCGCGTGCAGGTGTGTAGCTATAGTTCAAGTCACCAACTAGCTCTGGATGAGCATGCAAGCCCTTCGGATGCAAATAGGCATTCAGGTGATTTTAAAATGTGTTGGATGATTATTTGTATTGGCCAGTTTGAAAGGGGCTGTGCATGGACATTTGTGAGCATAAACTACAATATATGAATGTTCGCAAAGCACAAACACAAAAAGGGCTCAAGCATGGCTAAAATAAATGTTTTAAAATTCAAGTGACCACTTAGACATTTCTTTGTAGTATTCTCCCTGATCTAGTTAGCAGGAACCATGCTTAAACCATGTTTTAAAACAGCCTGCTAATTAGCATTCTTTATTCTTCATAGTAGTTGGAACCTTACAAATACTGTTTGATTAAAGACAAATTGTAAAGCAAAAATTAAACTGGAGATAGTCCCTTTCTCATCCAATGTAGCTGATTATGCAAAGGTACCTCCCCAGAACACCAAAGGGGAGGTAGCTAGAGAACCCTCAGCACTCATGCTTCCAAATTAACATTAAAGGGATGGTTTCTAGCCCACCCTTTGAGAACTGGACTCCAGGGTTCAATTCTCAAATATCATTGTAAATTGAACCCTGCAACTTTCACAGAGCAACAGTGCTGATTCCCAGTTTTCTATTCTAATCATTAAAATTTACTCCTTTGGCTTATTTTTAACTTTATCATTTTTTAAGTTTTGTTGTTGTTGTTAGTGGGCCAGATCCTCTGCTGATGTAACCACTCAATGCTATGCTGATTTAGACTCACTAAAGATGTGGTCCAACAGTATGTTTAGATACTTCACAAAGATCTGCATAAGGATAAAACTGACCCATTTCCAGAGGGTTACCCCGTTACCAGGAAAGATTTCATAGGTTTCTGCCATTGTGTTTCCACAGTCAATCACTTCTGCAGTATCCACTTATCAAAAAGCATATATATGCTTCATTTTGAGTATTCTATCTCTATATCTATATATATCTGTATCTATAGCTATATAAAAACTCGAATTTAATCCTTTTTCTGAGCTTCCCTATTTTCTTCCGCTCACCTTTTAAATTATAAGAATTTTGGATCAGAAAGTGTTTTCATATTGTGCCTTGCAGAGCACTTTGCCAATGCTTGATAAATAATAATGAAACTACTTAGGCAAAATTAGGTATTTAAAACCTGTCTTGCCTTGGCCTGCTTCTACTCATGAGAGTTAATGAAAATTCATGTCCTCTAACACAGTGGTTCTCTTGGCCGATTGCAGCTCCCACTGGCCGTGGTTCGCCATTCCAGGCCAAGGGAGGCTGCAGAAAGTGGCACAGGCTGAGGGATGTGCTGGTTGCCCTTCCCGCAGCCCCCATTGGCCTGGAGCCGCGAACTGCGGCCAGTGGGAGCCGCGAACTGCAGCCAGTGGGAGCCATGATTGGCCGAACCTGCAGATGCAGCAGGTAAACAAACCTGTCCAGCCCACCAGTGGCTTTCCCTGAACAAGCAGCGGACCTGCTTTGAGAACCACTGCTCTAACTGACTGGTATAAAGGATCATATTATGTCAAGCTATACACTGCAGTGACATATTGAAAACTGGTAAGAAAACTAGACTTTTACACTTTCAGAGACAATAAAATATACAACTGTAAACTGACAAACCTCCTGTTTGCTGACTACCCAGATTGCAGGAGGGTTTTTGTATGCAGTGTTGTTGCAGCCATGTCAATCACAAGATATTAGAGAGACAAGGTGGCTGAGATATCTTTTATTGGACCAGCTTCTGTTGGTGAGAGAGACAAGCTTTTGAGCTACACAGAGCTCTTGTTCAGCTCTGGAAAAGGTACTCAGGGTCATAGGTGCCCTTTCCTGGCGCAGGTGGGTGCTCGACCCCGCCGGGCCGCGCCCCAACTCCACTCCGCCCCACCCCCTCCTGCTCCACCTCCACTCCAACCCCTTCCCCAAAGTTCCTGCCCCAACTCTGTCCCCTCCCTACACCTATTGGACTCCTTCCCCAAATCCCCACCTCTTCCCCAAGTGTGCCGCATTCCCCCTCTTCTCCCTCCCCCCCCCCCACAGTGCTTGCTGCTGCAAACCAGCTGTTTCATGGCAAGAAGCACTGAACCAGGGACATGGGACATTCATGAGAGGAGGCGGAGTGGAGGTGAGCTGGGGCAGGGCAGGGAGCTGCCAGTGGGTGCTCTGCAATTTTTTTCCTTACGTGCTCCAGCCCCAGAGAACCCACAGAGTCAGCGCCTATGCTCAGGGTGTCACCGGAAATACAAGATGGAACAGATAATTTAGCATAAGTAGTTAGCATATATTCTAACGGATCATTCAAGGTGAAGTGGCCTGTTAACACCCCTGTACTCACAGGACAAAAAGGGGGCTTAGGGGTTACAGATTGTTGTAATAAGCCAAAGACACTGGATTTATGGCTTATTCACCAGCAGAAGCTGGTCCAATAAAAGATATTACCTCACCCACTGTATCTCTCTAATAGGCCTTTTTTGCAGATCTCCTTCCTTAACCCTTTTCAGTCCAGTGGGCTTTTTCCTAACAGCATTGCTATATACAAGCATATCATTAATACATTACATTTGATATTCATGTAGTCTATTTTTATTTTTGTTTAGCTTTGGAAAAGAATTTTACAAGAGCCCAATATGCACTAATCCCCAAGAATGAAATACATTGATCTGTTGGATTTGTTTGGATACTACCATAGGTGCTGGAAGTAGGGGTGCTATGGGTGCTGCCATACCCCCTGGCTTGAAGTGGTTTCTATTATATACAAGGTTTACAGTTTGGTTCAATGGCTCTCAGCACCCCCACTGTACAAATTGTTCCTGAACCCTTGGGTACTTCTGTCAATGGATGCAATAGAACAGGGGTGGCCAAACTGTGGCTTGTGAGCTGTATGAGGCTTTTTTACTGTTAAAGTGCAGCTCGTGGAGCCCCCCACACAACCCCATTCTCCACCTACCAGATTGGGGAGGGGAGCTCAGGACCTCTGGCTTGCAGCAGGGTGGCAGGCTAGGGGCTTCTTCCCAGCAGGGAGGGAGGTCTCAGCATTTCAGCCCAGTGGGGTGTACCTGCCTGGACTCAAGGCTTCAGGAGGAGCGGGGCTGAAGCCCCGCGCCCCATCAGGTGAGCCCTGGCTCTCAAACTTCTGAAATGTACGCAGCTCGGAGGGCCAGGAAGTTTGGCCACACCTGCTATAGAAGAATTCCTAAGTATCCTGTAATTTTTCAATTTTTTTCAGAAAATGTATTGAAATTTAAGTAAAATCCATTCTCTCCCTCCACCCCAAGTTGTCCAGAAACTTAAAATTTCTCCTTTTTGCAGAATGGCAGCATAATCTATCCCACCACTTCAGTCCCTGATAGTTACTCACAATTATTCTGGAAACAAAGTGGGTGCTGTGTCATTTTATAAGATGCAAAATAAAAAGCGGGTTAATGAAAATGCAGTCTAGGAATACGAAATAAGATTGGAGGTCACATATTGTTACTAGCCATGAGGCCTTCTACAGGCTGTAACAAGGAAAAAAAAACAACTATTCTACTTTAGCCATCTATCAGGCCTCCATTTGTTGTGGAATTCAGAAATAATTGTCACCTTAGGGCAGCATACAGCAGTATGAATTAGATGTGAGTAGTTACGAACACTGCTTTTTTGGGCAACTTACAGCTTGTGTAGCTTGTTGCCCAAAAGGAAGCTCACGGTCAAACTCACATTAGACATTCTGGCTTTTCAGCTCAATAAAACCATCCTTAAAAGATTTTTAAGAGATCTGGTGCCATTATAACCCCTGATAAATGAACCAAATTACTATTCAGTTATCAGAATTTGAACCCCTGCTTGCCCCAGTGCACATTAAAATCTTACCTTCTTTTATTTGTCACCAACTGTAATCAAATCAGGCCTTGTAGCTTACAAATATGCTTGTTCAAGATATAGAGCCCTTGAAGTCTTTTGTGAAGACTTATTGCTCAGTGCAAAATGTGAGATAAGTTGCAAATGTTTAGACATGATGACAACTCACAGGCCTGATTGATTACTAGGGGAGGACAAATAGAAGGTGTTTTTAAAGGTTTTTTGGATAGAAGCCCAGAGACCATTTAAGAATGTTTTGAAAGCAATTTTCTAGTGAGAAAGCCTGCTGACCTCATGCGTTTCTTTTATCACTTGAAGGAGGGCTGGAAAGTCTATTTTAAACAATTCAGTTAATATTTTATGATTTTGCTACTCATGATTTATACTTAAATGGCCAAATTTTGCTTGGTGCAACTTTGAGAGCAGAATTTGACCCACAAAGTTCTATACCTCCAATTAGAAGAGCTACACTAAGGCTAAGAGAGACAAAATGAAATTTTACCCTTTGACCAGACATTATTTCAAAAGAATTCATTATTCGTCCTCTTTATTTGCATGACAGTTTATCTGCATTTTAAAAGCAGTCTCAATTTATAGTCATATAAAGCAAGGAATCTCATTGAAATTACTATACAATTCTGATTTACATCTTAATGTCTAGGAACAAGACTTGAACCCCTCAGGTTCTAATCCTGATGCCACTGAAATCAATGGTAAAATTTTCATTGACTTATAAAAATGACAGGATCACACCCTGAGTTTGTTCCATGCCTTAAAAAAAAGCTTGCAATACCCTAGATATTCTATAGAATAACTCTATACAAATCAGAGGATGGGTAACAAAAAGACTGGTAGGGCAGCAACACTATGGGAATACATACAAAGCTAGAGTAGAAAAGCATGCACATTTGGGTACCTGTACGTATGGAGGAACCAGAGGTACTTTGGGCAATGTCTGGTTTCTAGACATAAAATTGCAGCAGTGTGGGTATACAAGAATTAAGCATGTTTGTAGGATATTTATGTCTGGATTAAAGAACCTGATAACATAATACTAACTCAATTCCAGTAGAAATATGAAAAAGCAAACTCTTGAAAGGGTAGAGTTATGCCCACAAACTCTGACTAGCTTTAACATATTAAATACTGTAAAAATCTGGAAAATTAACGCAATCCCCAGATCAGAAGGAATGGATTACACTTTTACCTAGCTGACAGAGAAAGAGGTATTCTCATGCAGATCAAAATCCAGATTTTGTTTAAATTTGGGATTGAATTTCTTGGTGACATCATTTAACAAGCTATTCTTGCAAGACTGAAAGAATAAAAAGCGTAAATCTAGCAAAATCGTCTGCCTCATCCAAAGCACATCTGGAAAAGGCTCCATCTGTTGCTGAAGCTGACACAGAACCAAAATTCCTGTTTGTGTTGGTCAGACATCAAAATGACAAATTCCTTGAAAACGCCAACTATTTTATCACGAGAAACTCATCTTGCAATACATGAATCTATACTATAATAGTTTTCTATGGCCAGTGACCTGTTTTCTCTACTCCAGCAGCACAAAGTAGCTAGAAAGCTACATTAACCGGGAAGCTGAAGATCCCACCTAGGGTAATCCACGCCTGGCATAGATCTGGCCAGTATAGGGGACACGTAAATGCTATAATGGCTTGAGAGGGGAAAATCTTAAATGGAGTTCAGCATAGATGTGATCCAGGCTTCTCAAGTTGCCAGAGTTTAAAAGAGTGAGATTTCTAAAAGTTATTACTGAAATTTTAAATATCTCATTGGAACATATTGTGAAACCACTAGGCTAAATTCTTTAAAAACTGCCTAAAATTAATCTTAAATGATTATCCCTCCAGATGAGTGAAACTTAATGAGTGTTGTGACAGGGTCGGGCCAGATGGCTACAGGAGAGTGATCGAAGGCAGATATATTAGCCCCAGGTTAAGTAGGTCCCTTTTCCCTGGGGCAAGGTAACAGGGAAGGCTCCAGAACAATCACGAACTTTCTGGAAAGAATTAAGGCAGACAGGCTGATTAGAACACCTGCAGCCAATCAAGAAGCTGCTAGAATCAATTAAGGCAGGCTAATCAGGGCACCTGGGTTTAAAAAGGAGCTCACTTCAGTTTGTGTTGTGTGCAAGGAGCTGGGAGCAAGAGGTGCCAGAAGCTGAGAGTGAGAAGACGTATGACTGGAAGACTGAGAAGTACAAGCGTTATCAGACATTGGGAGGAAGGTCTTGTGGTGAGAATAAAGAAGGTGTTGGGAGGAGGCCATGGGGAAGTAACCCAGGGAGTTGTAGCTGTCACACAGCTGTTACAGGAGCCACTGTAGACAGCTGCAATCCACAGGGTCCTGGGCTGGAACCTGGAGTAGGGGGCGGGCCCAGGTTCCCCCCATCCCTCCGACTCCCTACTTGATACTGGAGGAGTTGAACTAGACTGTGGGTTCCACCAGAGGGGAAGGTCTCTGGCCTGTTCCCCGATTCACTAGGTGGATCAGCAGAGACTGCGGGGATTGTTCTTCTTCCTTTACCCACGCTAGCCAGTGATGAGGCTAACTGAGTGAACAGCAGATTTGAGCCACAAAAGTGGCCAAACTGAGGGCTGCTGTGAACCTCTGAGGCCTCTGAGAAAATCCGCCAATAAGCGCAGGACCCACCAAGGCAGAGGAGGAACTTTGTCACAGTGTACATGGTTTGTTGTTAAATGGCTTTTCAGTTTTTCTGTAGGTGTCCTATAGAAAACCCCAAGCCCATTCCCCAGAATTACATGAGAACTATGATAGTGGTTGACCCCTACACAGGGAAACATGGAAGGCTCTTTGTGCCTTCTTGCATGCCCTTCTCTTGTGCACCCATGTAGGACCAGCTAGTAGCTAACTTGGGTATTTGTTGAGACCCCATCATCACAGTGTATAAGTGTTGCTAGAATCTACACCTAAGTATATTGAAAAGTTATATGTTGCACTGCTCCCAAGACATATAGACTGATGCAAAGTTTAAAGGATCAATACTTTATAAAGATGCAAAGAAGGTTATTGCTTCCACTGCAAGCAAGGGAGTCAGCAGTGCATGCTGGGAAGCCCGGTGGGAAGATTCGTAGTTCTGATTTCCTATAAAACATTTCCTCCCCTTTCAACTGACATATTTCTGGTTCTGCCATGGATCACGTAGAGGAAGTCTCAAGCACAGAAGTTGGTTCACTGCTCCCCTGATGTCTGAAATAAGACAGAATAGAAGAAATATCATCATGCAGATTTTGTTAGCCTTTCAGGAACTTCATTTTCCGTATGTTTGCAGGGTTTTGCATTGCTTCCCATCCTAGTGGCATATTATTTCATTAGTATAATTCTTGAAGCAGATGTGATTTTCTATTCTCAATATTGGGTCTCAATACATCCAGTGTTTCTGCATGTTTCACACGATCAAGGCTAAAATAATCATCAACCTGCAGTGCAATGATTGCAATTAGAGCTTGCAAATCCTGGTCATTTCAGCTCACTGAGCTTTCACAGAGTCTCTTTATTTGTTTTTACTGGTTCACGTGATTTTCAATCCTCTGGAGCAGTGTAAAACTGGGGTAATTCTAGGGACTACCTATGAGTAACTGTAGAGTAACCATGCATGGATTCAGTAGCAATCAATATCTACCCTTCCAGTTTCATTTTGAGTTTGGGGCCCTGTTGAAAATCAGTCAGCGTGCACTGAAACAGCTTTGAATTACAATCACCCGGAGTTTCACAGGTGTACAAAAATCTGAAACCAGTGTCAGAAACATCTGGTTCCAGGGATTATTTCCCCACCCACTACCATGAAAGTTTCATAGCCTTCCAATTACAATGTTTTACATGTCAAGCTTGTTGTTTTTTTTTTTAAGTTCAGAAATTTTAGTTTGCTTCGATCAGACTTTTAACATATTTTGAAGTTTGGTAAAACTAATTCAAAAATAGATATTCATATTCTCTCACTGCTACTTCATGCTTAACAAGTCTGTAACCATTCAACACAATACTCTTAATTCCTAATTTATATCTATTACAAATACTTAGACTACATAAAGCATCATTTTTCAAGCTTATTCAAGACTCAGTCCATTTCTGTTTCTGTGGCTTTAAGAAGTATCTTAGCTAAACATAATGTTGCCTGTAAGATGCTTATATTATAGCTGATCAATGCCAAGATCTGTACATCATAATGTATTTGTCATGGAGAAAAAGAAAGCTGTAACATACAGAGATTAAGTAGGTCCACAGCTGGACTAGCCAGTCCTGTCTGAAAGTAGAACAATAGTTTGCTCCAATCTAGCATGACATTAAGATGACAGTCTTGATCTGCCATTGTTAGGTAAAACATGGGAAAAGAGGTTTTTTTGAAAATTTTAAAAGGTACCGGATGTGCTGCAATTCCCAGCCTTTCATTTGTTTGCAAAGCAAAACTGAAGCAAGCTATAGTTCTGGACTGCTTAGTTATACACCAGTGACCAGAGAATTGCAGACCTGTCTACTAACCCACTGTGTTCTCTGAAGCATATCCTCTCAACTATTATCTAGCATTTGTACAATGAATCTTTCCCACCCCTAAAATAAAGAGAAACTCTGAATAGACAATGTTTCACTCTAATATGGTTCCTCTCTCCCATGTGTAAAGAATAATATTTTAAATAGTATAACTACAATGGGGTCATTCAGCATGTTCAGGAATGACAGACTGGCAAGACTTTCTAGTTTCCAAGCAAATATACATATCTTGTTTGCTAGGGTAAAAATAAAACCACTACATCTCAATATTTGTAATCTGTAGGAAAACAATTTTCAGTCCCAATGGTAATAAAAGTTTAATGTTGCAATATGTATAGGTGCATTATTTTAAATCAGTAATATTTGTTGAAATTCTGCAGTCCTGAGTAGCATGATTACATTTTAAAAAGAGATAACAGAGTAAAAAGAGGTTTAAAAGAACTCCAGTTCTAACAAAATAAGAGTAATCACTCTTGCTCTGTTTGTACAAAACAGAATACCCATATTGCAAACAGAGAAGTTTTTCGCACTACTGTAATGGACTTTAAATAAATACATACATACATTAAATAAAAAAAGAGTTCTTGAGGACTCTTTGGAGTGATAAAATATATTCTAAGAAAGCATAAGTGTGTGCATCCAAAAAAAAAAAATCCACATTCTTTTCCTCCCTACTTCATTAATAATTTGTTTTTTAAGAGGCATAAAGTGAAGATAGATGATTTTATGTAGCATGGTGATAGGAGATCATAGCATTATGAGTGGAACTATGCAGATCACAGAGGAGTTTGGTAGTTTCAGAATATAATGGAAAAGACGTGGTGCTGCTATATGCTGGGTTCAGATACAGAAGGGCTGAGCCGGGGGACTTTATACTCTCCTAAATGTTGAGAAGCCAAACTCTGCTATGGCCCACTCTCTGGGACTGCATGAAAGGATTGTGAATATGCTGGAGAATGTCATAGGGAATGACAAACCCTGAAGATCCACTGGGTAAAATCCCCCTGGGTCGGGCATAGCAGGCCTTAGTCTGTAATGATGAACCAGCTGTAGCGATGTCCTCATGTGCCCTGCTCCTGGGCTCGGGAAATAATTCCATTTACCACAAGTTCTCATTGGTTTACTCAGGCTATGTGTAAAATTAGATTTTCACCCTACTAGGCATTTGTTCCTTTCTCCCTAGCTTCCCTACATATACCCAAATAGTCCAGTGCATAAACCAAGCTGGCAAGTATTTGGGGTCAAGTTCTGCTCTAAGCACACCTTTAACTTTAAGGAAATGAGTGATCCTACCCTCGTTCAGCACAGCATACAAATCCCAGGGATTTAATTTTTTAAATTCATGCTTTAACTTCATCTCATTTATTTAATACATTTATTAAGCACATACTTATTGCTTTGCTGAATAGAGATGGGATTACATATGTGCTTAAATTTAAGCATGGGTTTAAGCATTTTGCTAAGTAGGGACAATATCATGCCCAAAACAAGTCTGAGACTTTTTTAATGTACTGCAAGATTGAGAATGTGCTGTTGCTGTTAACTGTAGTTTTACATTGACATCAGTGGAGTTTTTCCTGATTTACACCATTGTAAGTAAGAGCAGTATCGGGCATCAACACTTTGAAGCTACTGGGCAGAGCCAGTCGGGCTGCCTTACCTCTAATAACAATAATATAATTAATTGGGATATGTTGCAAAGCTGTTCTGGTTACTAAGTGATTTATGAGTATTGCAGTTGCCTTTAGCTGTCTCTTACATCAGAGCACCAGAAAAGAGCGATGTGCAGGTGATATAATTCCTGAAATTGCCAGTAGGAATGAAATGCTTGCATTGCAATGCCCAAAGGTACAGAATTTTGGGATGTGGAAGTTCCCATTAGTAACCATAAGTAACCGCTTGTACTAGGTATTTTGATACTAACATATTTGGAAAACTATGATTTCAAAGTACTTGGATTTTTGTTTTTGTTTTTTATCACAATCAAATTAACATATGAAGTTTCGGTTCTTATTTACCATTCACATTAATAATTTATCTGAATGTAGCTAAATTAGTCATGGTCGGTTTAAATTCATTATGTCTCCTTCTCCTTCTTGACAACCTCTTCCCCCTTTCCATTCTCATTTTCTTTCTTACTTTGCATTATTTCATTATTATTTTAATGATCCATTTATGCATTCTTTGTTCCTTTAATGAAGTAGTTGGGGAGCCGATTTCCTTTGCTAAAGCCAGGAACTATTCAGACATATTTGATTTTCTGTCTCATCTTTCCATAATGATCCTTTAAAATCACATGTATTCCTTTGATACAAATTCCGTTGTCCATGAAAAATGGGGGTCCTTCCTCTAACAGAGAGGAAGGCTCTATCCCCATTTTCTATTTTCTACTTCCTCTTCCTGGCCCCAAAATATTATCCACAATTTTCACTCTTACTAAATTCACTCTCTGCTTTTGTTTCAACTGTTTCTCTCTCAATCACTTTCCTTTGTAAACTAGTGTAGACAAGAATGTGCTTAGTGCAGCTTAAGTTGGTGGGTCCTTGTTCAGCTGGCGGGAAGAAAAGAGTAATTGCCCCTTTAAGGGCTCCCCCACAAGGAGTAGCAGAGGGGGAGAGGGGGGCTGCAATTAAAGGTTCACAGGATGCTATAGGACAATCAGGGCCAGAACAGGAGAATGAACTACCCATAGGACCCAGGAGGGAGAGTACAACACTGGCAAGAGACACAATCACTGCTGGCAGGGGTGAGTTGGAACAACACCTAGGGGGCAGGTTGAGGGGCAGGACAGTTCAGGGGAGAGAAGCACAATGGGCATGGCTGGGGAGATCATGGTGTTGCAGCCAAGAGTGAGGGACAGAATGGTGGGTTTGGGAATGGTGATGATAATCCCCTCTCCTCCAGTGTTTCAGTTGAGGATCATGGGGCAAAACTGGCATGGCCTGGGGGAATGGCCTACTGCTCCCTACTGTGGAAGCAAGCATGATGGAGTAGAGCAGCCACCAGAGCAGAAACTACTGAGACATTTGATTAGTGGATTTAGCCATTGGACTCAGGGGAGATCTGCTGTTTTGGGGGAAAAGGCTGCTGTTACTGGGGAAAACACACCTACTATAGAGGTCAACAGCTTTACACAGCTGTTGTAGGCTAACTTTCAGTTGTTACAGAAACTAGGGCCTTTCCTCTACGGAGAATTTGTCAGAGATAATCCTGGTCAATGAGAATGGGCTCAGGTTTGGAAAACAGGAGATAAGCAGATGTTGCATTCCCCGTTCAATGGGTAGGAATCATTAATATGCAGGAGATGGGAGAAAAAAATTGAACCTGCCTCCAACAAGGAATGTTAATTCATGGGATACAATCAGCATCCAGTTGGTACCCAGGGAGCCTCAGGATGCTGAGGCATAGGAGCCCACTCCGTGGGTGCTCCAGGGCTGGCGCACCCATAATTTAACCCTTCTGGGGCTGGAGCACCCACGGAGTAGGCACCTATGCCTCAGCATCCTGGAAAAATTGGTGGGTGCTCTGCATGCACCAGCAGCTCCCCGCCCCGCCCCAGCTCATCTCCGCCTCCACCTCCTCCCCTGAGCGCGCCGCGTCCCCGCTTCTCCTCCCAGCGATTGCTGCCGCAAAACAGCTGTTTTGCGGCATAACAAGCTGTGAGAGGGAGGGAGAGGAGCGGGAACGCAGCACACTCAGGTAAGGAGGAGGGGAACAGGCGGGGCCAGGGCAGGGATTTGTTGAAGGGGTCCAACAGGGGCAGGGAGGGGGGCGGAGTTGGGGAGGGGACTTTGGCGAAGGGGTTGGAATGGGGGCAGGGCAGGGATGGAGTCGGGGCGGGGTGGGGGGATTGAGCACCCACCGGTGCCAAGAGAAGTTGGCGCCTATGTGCTGAGGGATCCTTGTAGATTAGTGGGTAGTATAGTTATGCATGTCAAACTCAATTGGAGTTCATCTTCTTTGTGCCATTAAAGATAAGACATGGAGAATTAAATATATAGACATACTATCACTGCTCTAGAGAGAAGCTCTGACAGATGGTATGGACAGGTCAGGACAAGCAGTGCAGTGAGAAATCCAAATGACCAGTGGTGTCTAGAACCTGGGAAAACTGGGAATCTGCTTTTTTTAAATCTAGGTGGATGTTATTTCAGAGCAATACCCGGAAAGACGCTTTTCAATTACTGTCAGGACATACTTCCCATTTTAACCCTTTGAGTTTCAGTTCTGAGGTTCCATTTTATTTCAGTAAGTTACCTCCAAAAGGCTTGTCCATCTCAGGGGTTCTCAACCTTTTCTTTCTGAGTGCCCCTCCAACATAGTATAAAAACTCCATGGCCCACCTGTGCCACAACAACTGGTTTTCTGCATAAAAGAGCCAGGGCCAGCATTAAGGGAAAGCAAGCTGGGCACTTGCCCTGGGTGCCCCATGCCAGACGGGGCCCTGCAAAGCTAAGCTGCACAGACTTTGGTGTCAGCCCTGGGCGGTGGGGTTTGGGGCCCTGGGCTTCAGCCCCATGTGGTGGTGCTTCGGCTTTCTGCCCTGGGCCCCAGCGAGTCTAATGTCAGCCCTGCTTCACAGACCCCTTGAAAGCTGATCGCAGCCCTGGGGATTATGTGGGAATGATTAAGGAAATTATGATGACCTGCATTGTACAGTTTATTGCCAGGTACTCCCTGATATTTTAAGCAAATAAAGTTGTGGCTGAATTAAAACCACATTCATTGCCTCATGTCTTTCTTCCAGTGTGGATGGGCAAAGTTCTACATTGCTTTCACTAACTCCAGCCTGTCTGTTGTTGCAACAGACTTTTATCTATTGCTCTCCCAAGAGGGAGTGAAAGATTTTGTATGATAGCATAAGTCTGACCAAAATGTTAGAAAATCAAAATATATGCTTTTCTTGTTGTGAACTCCTGTCAGTTTTAGTCAAACACATTAGGATTCTCTTCACTCTACAGTCTACGTGAGCAGAGAAGGAGTGAAACATGCACAGACTGCGTGAGAGAAAGAGACATCCCTCAACTCAGCTGCTGAGCATCACAACAACACCCTAAAAAGAAAATGATTTGAGTTTTGTGTCTCTGCCAGCTTTCCGGGTGTGTGGCGGAGGGTGTTGCTTGTCACAAAGTTGCACTTCAGACTTCTTTGCCTATAATAACTGAGGTGCCTCAGAAAAAGGAGGAAAAGAAATCAGCTTCCCTTGGGCTGCAAAGCTTCAGCTAAAACGTGAATCATCAGCTTTGTGTTTATGCCAGAATTCTTGCCAATCTCAGACTGACGCTGAGAAAGGTCTGCTCCATTATCATTAACAAAGCACCGTATTACGGTGATAGACATTGAAACAGATCACTGAATGACAACACCCCTTCGATGACATTGATTGAAAAGAGAAAAAAACTATTTAGACTACATATTTTTCAGAAAGCAGAAAAGAGACAAAAATACATGCCCTCTAGACTCCACATTTTCACCACAGTAGAAAGGCCTTCTTTGTGCTGAGTGTGAAATTAATCCAACAGATATTTGTGTATGTCCTTTATTGGCCAGGGAAACGCTGATCAGATGTAGCATCTGGTTATCAATGAGCTTTTGCTTTTTATGCAATTTTCCAGCTGGGCTGACTGAGGCACAAACAGGTCAAAGTGACTTGTCCAAGGTCATTCTGTGTGTACTCAACTCACACTGGTACTTAAGACTGACCTAGTCCCCAGTCCTTCCCACAAGCCTGCATATCACATATTCACTCCTATGTGGATAAACCTTTGAAATGATGTATTATTTTTGATGATATATTCTTTTAAGGAATCCATTTGTTATGAACTCAAGTGATATTTACAGCAAAAGCAATGAACTTGGTGACTTTATTTGATATGCAGGTGGGTGTTCATATTTCCATAGGAATTTCATTGTAATTCAGAATCACTTAAATACTAATTAAGTTGTCTCTTCAAGGTTATTTTATTATAATATTCATACAGTTCATATTTTTTGCACCAAAGTAAAATGTTAGCTGATCTGTCAAACTCAAATAAGGTTCTAAATTCTACTCTCTAAGGGGAATGCAAGCAAGTTCAGCCATATCAGGGATGGAAAAGGTGAATATATGTGGTAAAGAAGTCTTCAATTACCCAGGACATAATCTATTGTAGAAAAAGGCATGTGAAAAACTACACAAAGCAGTTCTATAACTCACAACTGGATATGCCAACAAGAAGGGGGAGGTAACATGATGTCTGAAGCACACATTTTATATCTTAAATCAGCCTGCCAGGTTAGAGGTATGCAGACATCATACTTCACAGTTTTCCAGAGGGGCTGTGAGGTGGGAGATTGGAGCCTGAAGAGAGGGGTGATGTTCAGAACACAAGAAGCTATAGGGTTCCTCTTGGCTATCTTGCACTGGTGCTAGATGCTACAAGATGCTGCATAAGTACATGTTTTGCATAGGACATCAGAACAGTCCCAGCTGAAGTCAGTGGTGAGTCTTTCCATGCCTCTTTCCCAGCTCAGTTCATAACTTCACTAGTGTTGCTTCATGGGAGCATAATACCTAGGAGGACATTATGAATGGAGTTGTTCTGGCCCATTAGCTGGCACACATAAGAGTATATGCAAAACAGAATCATCCCAGGGTGAATCCCTGGTGTCATCCTTGGACAATGAATGATGAAAACATGGGTTGTCACAGACTTGTTCAAGCTGCCTCTGGTAGATACAAATTAGACCGCTGTTTGGACTCACACTGGATCAATGTGCTTCAAAGCTCCCCCGGTTCTGGGCAGGGTCCAGCCACAGTCTCTGGCCTCTTGGGCACAGACTCTGTCAGGTATCATTTCTAGAGAATGGGACTCCATGGTCTAGCTGCCGTAGGCCCAAGATGAGTAGTAAACCCCCCTAATCTCCCGAGTAGCTTAAGCATACCATCACGAGAACCACACCCTCCAGTTCATAATTTAACCCTTCAGGGATACATGATAGTTGAAGAAAATAACACTCAAACTTTGTGAAAGAATTTCTAAACCAATCATATTTTTCTCATAGACAAAGCACAAGAGATATACAGGTTTATGGAAACTTAACAAAACATGCATGCCAGTCCTTCCCTTCAGTGTTCTCACCACTCTGAGTTCTTGGTTTTGATCAGTCCTTTCAGGGGTCCCAGGTCCTTTCTGCACCCATCTCCTCCTGCTCAACCTTTAGGTTCTGGTCAGGGTCCGTCTCTCTCCCTTCAACAAGCTGCCCTTAGTTTGTTCAGGTCTAGCAGTCAATAGGTTGCCCTGCATGGCAAACATGCCCCTTTAACAGCAGCGCCTAACACCATCTGTCTTTGTTCCTTCTTTTCTGTTGGGGATTTTCCATTATTCCATCCTCACCACCTGCAGACAACTTGTTTCCCTTAGGCTGCAGCCATCTCATTGTACTAGAGTGCTTCCATATGAATGGAAAGCTCTTCAAGTAAGAACCCTAAATTGTGTCTGTTGCTCCTCCCTAGTTCTGGTCTGTGAGGTACTGTTTGCAAATGGCTGATTTAATATATACTAAAGCATTCAGTGAGTCAGCATTTCATAAAACCAACCACAATGCGTACGTTTTACATAGACACATTTGCCAAACTGTCAGAAGTGCCGCTCAGAGCTTCATATAGGAGACTGTTCAGTGGCTACAGTATAGAGACATCAAGGAGAGTGTCATGTGGCAGAATCATACTAGGAACTAATCACAGTTTTGTGACAATAGTGAAGAATCATAGAGGGAGTCATTTTTTTTTAAATGCTAGCAAAGAACTCTATTAGAAGGAGGGAGTGAGTAGCATCTCTAATGACAGGTTTCAGAGTAACAGCCATGTTAGTCTGTCTTCGCAAAAAGAAAAGGAGTACTTGTGGCACCTTAGAGACTAACCAATTTATTTGAACATGAGCTTTCGTGAGCTAGAGCTCACTTCATTGGATGCATACCGTGGAAACTGCAGAAGACATTATATACACACAGAGACCATGAAACAATACCTCCTCCCACCCCACTGTCCTGCTGGTAATAGCTTATCTAAAGTGATCATCAAGTTGGGCCATTTCCAGCACAAATCCAGGTTTTCTCACCCTCCGCCCCCCCCCCCCCCCAACTCACTCTCCTGCTGGTAATAGCCCATCCAAAGTGACCACTCTCTTCACAATGTGTGTGATAATCAAGGTGGGCCATTTCCTGCACAAATCCAGGTTCTCTCACTCCCTCACCCCCCTCCAAAAACCACACACACAAACTCACTCTCCTGCTAGTAATAGCTTATCCCTACAATGTGCATGATAATCAAGGTGGGCCATTTTCAGCACAAATCCAGGTTTTCTCACCCTCCCCCCCGCGGAAACACATACACAAACTCACTCTCCTGCTGGCAATAGCTCATCCAAACTGACACTCTCCAAGTTTAAATCCAAGTTGAACCCCCCCAGACGTTCTGGTTAAACTTGGATTTAAACTTGGAGAGTGGTCAGTTTGGATGAGCTATTGCCAGCAGGAGAGTGAGTTTGTGTGTGTGTGTGTGTTTCCGGGGGGGCGGTGGGGGGTGAGAAAGCCTGGATTTGTGCTGGAAATGGCCCACCTTGATTACCATGCACATTGTAGGGAGAGTGGTCACTTTGGATGAGCTATTACCAGCAGGAGAGTGAGTTTGTGTGTGTATGGGGGTGGGGGGGGGTGAGAAAACCTGGATTTGTGCTGGAAATGGCCCACCTTGATTATCATGCACATTGTAGGGAGAGTGCTCACTTTGGATAAGCTATTACCAGCAGGAGAGTGAGTTTGTGTGTGTGGCTTTTGGAGGGGGTGAGAGAACCTGGATTTGTGCAGGAAATGGCCCACCTTGATTATCATACACATTGTGAAGAGAGTGGTCACTTTGGATGGGCTATTACCAGCAGGAGAGTGAGTTTGTGGGGGGGTGGGGGCGGAGGGTGAGAAAACCTGGATTTGTGCTGGAAATGGCCCAACTTGATGATCACTTTAGATAAGCTATTACCAGCAGGACAGCGGGGTGGGAGGAGGTATTGTTTCATGGTCTCTGTGTGTATATAATGTCTTCTGCAGTTTCCACGGTATGCATCCAATGAAGTGAGCTGTAGCTCACGAAAGCTCATGCTCAAATAAATTGGTTAGTCTCTAAGGTGCCACAAGTATCTCTAATGCTGCTCTGTTATCCTCTGTTCCGTTGCAAAATGTCTGCCTAGGATTTTCCCGAGCCCCTCCTGCCTGTTTTCCTGCACAGATTTCTAGAAACTGTAAATGTATCACATACACTCACTCCTATAATACTTTAAATAACTTAGGCATAAACTATTATCGATAAACTAAGATACAATCACTGACACATTGTTAAAATATTGTTTCCTCTTTCTGTATGTATGAGCAGACATGACTAGGTATTTTGAATATTTAAAACTCAGTAATCTGGATGTGTTTCTGTACATCAGGGCACAATTTTTGTTTAATTTTTCCACCCTAGCAAAACCTTTACAGATAAAGATCCATTGTCTGTCTGAAGTATTTTAACCTTCCGTTTTTCTAAAGGTTAGTGCCTGGATTTATTTAGCTTGTACAATTTGGGGGCAAGGGACCATGTTGTCACTACACGTGTGTGTAATTCCTACCATAATATGTCCCTGATACTTAATAGGTGGCCTCGGGGTGCTACTGCATTACAAACAAATAAATAAATAGCATCTCTTGCCCAAACAATGGCCTCCTGGCTTCTGATCTTTTTGTGCTGTGTCTTATTTAGCTGTGTTTCATATAAAAGCAATTCCTACATAACTGACGTGTAAACTAAGATAAAATTATATTAGGATTGCTTTGCTTTAGAGAGTTGATGAGCCTTTTGTGTTTTAGGAAATATGATTCACAGCAGAATACATCGTACATATCATCAGACCTCGTGCAGTGTTATGAGAGTTCTGTATAATATAAAATCAGTCTAAGAATATGTGCTGTTTGTAGATTGTTAGTATAATGAGTGCTATCTACCTATGTGACCTTGAGCACTTAATCTCCCTGTGCCTCAGTTCCCCTTTTGTAGAATGGGAATAATTCCTTTCTCCCACCTTTTGTCTGACTTTCCCATTTAGACGGTAATCCCTCTGAGGCAACGGCTGTCTCTTATCTTAGGATACCAATCTCTGTTGGGGCCTCTAGGATCTGCTATACTACTCCAATCACAATGTCAATAACTGTTGACAACTAAAGTGCAATGGATTTAGATTAGATTAAATAGGAAGTGAATAAAAAGTATTTTATAAAAAAGCAGAAGTACATTGTTCTCTCTATAGAAAATGACAGATGTTATTTCTTTTAGTTTAAATGTCAACACCATATTCTCATTTATTATAATTATGATTACTGTATCCACCATAGCCCCACTGAGGACTATGTACATATCAAGTTTGAATTTTTAAGTGGAAAAAGGATATCAGATATTTTGTAATGAGTGTGCAAGCCATTGTACTCTAACATTTTCCTGCGTTAATGTATTGAGAATATGGTTGCAAAGACTTCATTGCACCATATCCAGTTACCCCACAAATACCACAGATACTTCAGATTCTCTTTACTGCTTAGCTGTAGGAAAGCTCAAGGCTTTGTGTGACTGAAGAATTTTAAGTAGACTCAAGAGATTAGGAGCAAACATTTTCAAAATTAGAAACAGCAATTGACACTTCTTAATATCTGGGCCATGACAAATTTATTTTCATTTACTTTCAGTTCAAACACATATCTATATAAAAATAGGTGTCTTTTCGTTTAAAAAGAGAATTTTATTTTCGAAATCCTGCCAAATTATTGTTCTAAATGGTCAACAGATATGCTCCTCATGGCTCTTCAGATTACCTATTTGATTTGCTATTCATTTTCACCCACACCGACTAAAGCAGCTAACAGTATGTAAAAACAGTAGGTAATATAAAATGTCTCTGCCAAACTTGGTCAAGAATTGCATGCTATTTCCAACTATAATTAAAATAATTCACAATCTATGTCTCGGAAATGTTTAAGAACCCAGAAGTGTAAAGCCAGGATAATTCAAGTATTTTGATTATCTAACCTATTGAGTCATAAAACTGGTGACTCATGTTCTACTGAATGAAGCCAAGAGTTATAATTTTAGGGATAATATCTTAGTGCCAGTCTGCTGGGTAGTACATACCTTTCAGGATCTAAAAGGGTGACTTCTGATCTTGGTTTCCATCACTCCTTCCTTCAGTTTCCCTGACCATGTGAGGCAACTTAGAGCAGAGGAAAGCTTGGACACAAATGAAAGGTGCTCAAGGGAGAAAAGTGTGTATTCAATCATCAGAGCACCAATTTCTGAAAATCAGAGCCTTTAGGGCATACCGAATTGGGAACTCCAAAAGTGAGACACCCCAAATCCCTGATCTCTACTAAAAACCTTGGCCGTTGGTTTAATATCTATATGAAATGTGGCCATTGCCATGGTTTTGGAAACCATAATATTTAATTTCCTGGTATTGTGCACATAAAATTTCAGCCATAACATTGCATGAAGAGTATTCAAGTTATGTGTGTGTCTGTGTTTATGCACATAGGTAACCCCACACAGGCACACACGCTTTATGTAAATATTTTTTCAACATAAATTTTAAAATCAGTGACTTTCTTTTAAAAAAACATAAATAGCTCCTCAGTGTTCAGAAAATAATAGTGGAGTACCATTACAAAAGCAAACAGGGAAAGATTAAGAATGAGCTCTCAAAAATGGATACTCTCATAAAGAACCAACCTTCCACACAAACTTCCTCGTGGCTGGATTTTACTAAAACTAGACAAGCCATTTACAACGCACACTTTGCTTCTCTACAAAAGAAAAAGGACACTAAACTTTCTAAACTACTACATGCTACAAGGGGCCACAGCAATGGTTCCCTCACCCCCACCTAGCAATATTGTTAACCTATCCAACTATACTCTCAGCCCAGCAGAAGCAGCTGTTCTATCTCGGGGCCTCTCCTTCTGCCCCTCCACCCCCAAGAACATGATACAGTTCTGTGGTGACCTAGAATCCTATTTTCGACGTCTCCGTCTCAAGGAATATTTCCAAAATACCTCTGAACAACATACTAATCCACAGAGGTCTCCCTGCCAACACTACAGAAAGAGGGATTCTAGATGGACTCCTCCCGAAGGTCGAAACAGCAGACTGGACTTCTACATAGAGTGCTTCCGCCGACGTGCACGGGCTGAAATTGTGGAAAAGCAGCATCACTTGCCCCAATACCTCAGCCATGCGGAACGCAATGCCATCCACAGCCTCAGAAACAACTCTGACATCATAATCAAAAAGGCTGACAAAGGAGGTGCTGTTGTCATCATGAATAGGTCGGAATATGAACAAGAGGCTGCTCGGCAGCTCTCCAACACGAGTTTCTACAAGCCATTACCCTATGATCCCACTGAGAGTTACCAAAAGCAACTACAGCATTTGCTCAAGAAACTTCCTGAAAAAGCACAAGATCAAATCCGCACAGACACACCCCTGGAACCCCGACCTGGGATATTCTATCTACTACCCAAGATCCATAAACCTGGAAATCCTGGGCGCCCCATCATCTCAGGCATTGGCACCCTGACAGCAGGATTGTCTGGCTATGTAGACTCCCTCCTCAGGCCCTACGCTACCAGCACTCCCAGCTACCTTCGAGACACCACTGACTTCCTGAGGAAACTTCAATCCATCGGTGATCTTCCTGATAACACCATCCTGGCTACTATGGATGTAGAAGCCCTCTACACCAACATTCCACACAAAGATGGACTACAAGCCGTCAAGAACACTATCCCCGATAATGTCACGGCTAACCTGGTGGCTGAACTTTGTGACTTTGTCCTTACCCATAACTATTTCACATTTGGGGACAATGTATACCTTCAGATCAGCGGCACTGCAATGGGTACCCGCATGGCCCCACAGTATGCCAACATTTTTATGGCTGATTTAGAACAACGCTTCCTCAGCTCTCGTCCCCTAAAGCCCCTACTCTACTTGCGCTATATTGATGACATCTTCATCATCTGGACCCATGGAAAAGAAGCCCTTGAGGAATTCCACCATGATTTCAACAATTTCCATCCCACCACCAACCTCAGCCTGGTCCAGTCCACACAAGAGATCCACTTCCTGGACACTACAGTGCTAATAAACAATGGCCACATAAACACCACCCTATACCGGAAACCTACTGACCGCTATTCCTACCTGCATGCCTCCAGCTTTCACCCTGACCACACCACACGATCCATCGTCTACAGCCAAGCTCTGCGATACAACCGCATTTGCTCCAACCCCTCAGACAGAGACAAACACCTACAAGATCTCTGTCAAGCTTTCTTACAACTACAATACCCACCTGCAGAAGTAAAGAAACAGATTGATAGAGCCAGAAGAGTTCCCAGAAGTTACCTACTACAGGACAGGCCTAACAAAGAAAATAACAGAACGCCACTAGCGGTCACCTTCAGCCCCCAACTAAAACCCCTCCAACGCATTATTAAGGATCTACAACCTATCCTAAAGGATGACCCAACACTCTCACACAAGTCTTGGGAGACAGGCCAGTCCTTGCCTACAGACAGCCCCGCAACCTGACGCAAATACTCACCAACAACCACATACCACACAACAGAACCACTAACCCAGGAACTTATCCTTGCAACAAAGCCCGTTGCCAATTGTGCCCACATATCTATTCAGGGGACACCATCACAGGGCCTAATAACATCAGCCACACTATCAGAGGCTCGTTCACCTGCACATCCACCAATGTGATATATGCCATCATGTGCCAGCAATGCCCCTCTGCCATGTACATTGGTCAAACTGGACAGTCTCTACGTAAAAGAATAAATGGACACAAATTAGATGTCAAGAATTATAACATTCATAAACCAGTCGGAGAACACTTCAATCTCTCTGGTCACGCAATCACAGACATGAAGGTCGCTATCTTAAAACAAAAAAACTTCAAATCCAGACTCCAGCGAGAAACTGCTGAATTGGAATTCATTTGCAAATTGGATACTATTAATTTAGGCTTAAATAGAGACTGGGAGTGGCTAAGTCATTATGCAAGGTAGCCTGTTTCCTCTTGTTTTTTCCTACCCCCCCCCCCCCCCAGATGTTCTGGTTTAACTTGGATTTAAACTTGGAGAGTGGTCAGTTTAGATGAGCTATTACCAGCAGGAGAGTGAGTTTGTGTGTGTATGGGGGTGGGGGGGATGTGAGAAAACCTGGATCTATGCAGGAAATAGCCCGACTTGATTATGTAAAGAGTTGTCACTTTGGATGGGCTAGCACCAGCAGGAGAGTGAATTTGTGTGGGGGGGTGGAGGGTGAGAAAACCTGGATTTGTGCTGGAAATGGCCCACCTGTTGATCACTTTAGATAAGCTATTACCAGCAGGACAGTGGGGTGGGAGGAGGTATTGTTTCATATTCTCTGTGTGTATATAAAGTCTGCTGCAGTTTCCACGGTATACATCTGATGAAGTGAGCTGTAGCTCACGAAAGCTCATGCTCAAATAAATTGGTTAGTCTCTAAGGTGCCACAAGTACTCCTTTTCTCATTACAAAAGTATACATGATTTATTAGACCTTTCCTTTGTTCTGTATTATTTTAGTAATAACTGATGTACTCTAGCCTCAAGGAATCTTGGGTCTGGCTAAGGGTAGGTTGCTTTTTCTCCCTCATCTTTCTTTTAAAATTTTTATTTAACAATTCTCAATTATTGTAAACATATTTTTTAAAAATTCACAGTTAGGTAAAACAATGAGGAGTTCGGTGGCATCTTAAAGACTAACAGACTTATTTGGGCATAAGCTTTCGTGGGTAAAAAACCACTTCTTCAGATGCTTGCATCTGTAATTTTCACTCCATGCATCTGAAGAAGTGGTTTTTTACCCACGAAAGCTTATGCCCAAATAAATCTGTCAGTCTTTAAGGTGCCACCGGACTCCTGGTTGTTTTTGTGGACACAGACTAACACAGCTACCCCCTGATACTTGACAGTTAGGTAATGCATTAATGCAAGGAAAAGAACACAAAAAAATCAAATGATATATAACAGACGCCTGAAAGAGATTACCAGAGATATCCTTGGCTACTGAGCAAAATATAGCTGTCCTAAATAATCCTTTTTGAAAGGTGGGGTGGCTTGACATAAACAAAGGCCCTTTCATGTCCCCAAGCATTAGTACTCCTGAATCTTAATGATTAAAATAGAGAGAAAGAAGATACACTGGGACCTAATTTTAAGAATTACCCTCATCCAAATAGGTAGAGAAACACATCATGTGACTTTTGTGTCCAATAAAAAGTAATTAATTCAATTAAACCTTATTAGCATGAGATGCTAGACAAGTGTTGTCAAAGTGTAAACAAGTGACAGGCTTAAGGTATCTATCAGAGATGGGTATGACCCATCCACAAATGGTGAATACTTCCAAGGAAATTTTGGCATTCAATCTGCAGACTAAGAATTGTTCACTGGAAATATTCAAAATCTTAACTTCAAATAAATTCAAGACAATATTAAAATGTCTCACATTCAATTTGAATATATAAAAAGAATCACAATTATTGGAATTCATGATTTGTTGTGAATTAATCTCATATTTCTAGTTATAGCAAGTTTTCCTCAGATATATTATCTTATCCAAAATATATATCCCAGCACCATAAAATAATGTGTTAAGCAATAGTGACCATGTTATTTATCTTTCATAATTTTCATAATTTCCTTCCCCTCCCTCCTACAATAAAGGAGCTGAGCTTTCTTTATCACATATGGTATTTTACTTACTCTGAACCCATTTATACTAGGAAAGGGTAATTAGCAAGATAGATTTTAGTTCAGTTATGTCATTTATCATTCTTCATTCCCAATTCATGTGCATTGCCTAGTGGGAGAAACTCTTACATCAAAAATATTAAACACTCTAAAAACTGATTCAGGCTAATGGTAAGTAACTTGTTGGAAAGACTCCTGTCAATGAACTATTGACGGCTGATTTCATCTTTTACCTATTATTGTTAAGTATAAAGAAATGTATTTAGATTTATGTTATTTATTTGGTATAAACATAGTGAAAAGAAGAAAACAAAGGAATTATCAGCGCACTATCTTAGCCATGGCCCCTCTGTGGGCTCCTGTCGACAGGTGAAGAATTTTCTGTCAAAATAGACGTATTCGCACTCCCTCCCCTAAGCAGGCCAAAATAAAATGAGCAAGAGAGACAAAGAGAGGGGAAGTGAATGAAAGAAGGAAAAGACTGAAACGTGGATAATATTGTTTTCCTCTCTCCTGCCAGTTTAACAGCACCTGAGGATTTCTGAAAAACAGCTGATGTTTGAGGAGTTGTCAGATGGAATGTTGTAGACTGAAGATTTTATGGCACTTAGAATGGCCACTGGGCAATTCAGAGGCCAGACAAATGGTGCCTGAAAACTAACAGGGCAAAAGCAACATCTTTTGTGCTAAGCTTTGGCATGAAGAGTACTATATTTCTTGTATCCTGTTGCCGCGAGTCTCAGAGCGCCCAGACAGCCCAGAAGAGGAAACGTTCCCACAAGGTGAGAGGATGGTAGAAAGACCAGATGGTACACCTCAGGATACCTACCCAGAAGGTTGCCCTGGGTGCTGAATACAGTTCATGCTCTGAAAAAGTCAGTATTTCCAGTTTTTCCCTCTCCGCAATGTGATTGGATCCACTCCCCCAGGGCAGATGAGATTCTCTTCTACTTCACCAAAATTGCCTTCATGCTTCAGGACACAAGCCAACCATGAACAGCAAGCAGGTTGTTCCGTAACTGTATATTACAAATATTTTTGTACCTTCCTTTGAAGCTATTGCACCTGGTAACAAGGGGGACAATGGGACTAAGATGCATTAATTATATTCCCTCCTAAACCCTCCCCCCAAACCTTCTGCTATAATGCTTCTCCTACTTGTGCATTATGGGATGGGGTAAAAGGAAGTGCATGAGTGAGAATGAGGTCTTGGGGCTGAGACCAGGGACTCCAGAAGTCTACAGAGCAACTGGCCATGCACCACCGCACAAGGGGAACATAGAGCAGAGGAAGTTGAAGCCCTAAGGCTACAGTAGCTGCTGACTGGCAGCTCGGCACCAAGCTTGAATAGTTAGGTTTGGTCTTGGAGGAGGGAGTAGGATGGATTTCTTCCCAAATTCATTATGATAATGACTTAATCTTTGTAAAAACATGAGATATAGTCCACTATGTTTTTGCTGTGAGGAAAGGAAAGTGTGTGATGTGATTGACCTGTCAGTAGATTGACTTAATTACAGATTGGTTGGCTGACTATTTCTTAGTGGGTGGCATTAAATGTCTTTTTTTTTTTTAATACCAACATGTAAACTGGCAGGTTAAAAGAAATGTAATAGTGTGGGAAATTTTTACATTAATCACACAAGGCTCAATCCTGCAATACTAATTCAGTCATTATGCAGGCTTTGGTCCTGTACAGTATAAAAGGCCTGATCCAAAGACCACTGAATTCAACAGGTATTTTTTCCATTAACTTCATTGGCCTATGGATCAGGTTCTGGTAGCATTTTCTGCAGCCATCAGTCAACCTTTATGATATGATATCACACCACATTTGCATGGGTTTGAGGTAAATATTATATGGTTCCAAAAGTGGCCTTTGTAATTAGGGACATTGGACAGGTATGTGCATATAACAGAAAACAAGTTCATGTCAGGTCAACCTGTCTAAAATAAGAGTTAGAGATGTATCTGAAGAAGTGTATGTGTAAATAATACACAATTCTGAAACATGTGCTTCAGAGTAATTTGGGTGTTTCACTGAAATCACCCAGGCTACAAAAAATGAAATGCATGCAGAAAGAGGTTAATCCCAGTTATAAACTCACAGCTCATTATATACTGCCCAAACTAATACAGATACAACATGATTTAAGATTGGAAACTGTGGCTAAAGGAATTAGTCTTCTCTGCATGAAACTAGCTTTATTTAATCAATGTTGCTCCCACTAGAAAAATGGATTAGTTTTTCTTTAAGACAGGGTTAAAAGTTGTGCCGCTAATTTATTTTAATAAGCATTCAGTCACTGACTGCTGAAAAAAAAAAAGGCTAAACTGTAATGAAGCACCAGGAAAGAAAGCATGCCTTAATTATTTTTCAGGGGTGGATAATGAATAAATTAGCCACGCTGCAGCCTTGCTGTTTGTATAGAATTTATCACTTTTGCTTTAAGAACCATATCATGACAAAGTCAGTTTTTCTCCTGAATGCAAGCTGATTGATGCTGAAATATCTGGTTGTGAAAGACTACTCCTTCATCATCGTGTTGACAATGTTGGTATCACGGTGAGTTTGAAGATTTCCTGAGTTCATGTTCTCCTACATAATTACAGAAGACAATTATATTAATTTTTTTAACAAATCTTCTAATTATGTACACTACAGAATGAGTTACTTAGATGTGACCAAAGGTGTATTTGGCCAAATATAATTTCTTGGTACTTAATTTGTTCACACAAATATCTTCTGTGTTTATAACGAAAACTGATACTTTCACATAAACGTGTGAAATTTGGCCAAAGGATGACTAAGGAGGAACCCTATCAGGGTGAGGAGGACATAAATTTCAATGAGAGAGATTAATTATTTAGTAAGGAATAGTGGATATGGATCTGATCCAGTATCTATGGAAGTCAATGGGAGACTTTCCAATAACTTCAGTAGGAGCTGGGTTGGGCCTATGACTGTAAGCAATATGATGAAATTAAAACAAGAGAAACAGAGTAAATAGAAAAGACAATAACTTCTGAGCTGAGTGATTAATTACAGTGTGCAAGAATCTTCCCACAGAAGTGCAAAAGCACACTCAGTAAAGATACTGAAAAGTAGAATAAATAGAGCATTAGAAAATGTACTGTAGTGAACTTTACTCTGCTGAGAGGATTGATTATTTTATAGATCCTTTCCTTCTTTTGCTTATATGGTCTGTTCATAAAAAACATACATGCAAGAGGCGCTAGCAAAGTTAATATTGTATAGACTACATGTCACTCTCTGCATCTCCTGGAGCCCTCTCTACTAATAATCCATACAGTCTCTTCCTGTACCAATATTTCTTTGTTACTTCTCTTTGGTAAGCAACTCTTCACTGGACAGTTTCAGATGGGCCTCTGGAAGTGCACTATGTTTTAAATAAAGAATTGAAAGAAATCTGATTTTTAATTACAGGATGTTTTTCTTAAATAGATTTAAATAATAATGCCCATCCTCAAATAGTTTGAGTTTTTTGGGAAAAACAGTTACCTTGAACTCGCCAGGTGGAAAACGAAAATAACCGAGTAGCAGATTTGGTTTCGCAAGATACATTACCAAGCTACTCTCTGTTTTGCAGTCAAAGGTCCTTGGTGGTTAAGGGTCAGTAAAAAAGGACAAGGAAAGAGGCTGAAATAGATAATTTTGTCTTTTTTTTACAGTCCCTAGGGTAACATATAGTTTTGGGGATTGCTTATCAGCTGCAGAGGACACTAAGTGCTTAGCTCTACAGAAAGTGATCATCCTTTCTGAACACAAAACTAAAATCATTATGACTTATTCCATCAAATTTTATGCTGTTAATGGAAACAGCTTTGGGAAAGGTCAGTTATTTCACTCTATAGCTATAATATTTGCCTAAGCAGTATTTATAACCCATGATATTTTCTAAATAAAAGATTGATAAACACTGCTAGAGATTTACGTAATTATTTTACTTGTGCAGATAGCTTACTTAATTATTATGTCTGTAAATGTTATTTTGAATAAATTTTGTTGTTGAAAGTGAGAAATTGTATAGGACCAATAGGGGAAACACATGATAGGTACTGCATGGAAATCACAGATCCATTGTTAGTTTCTTCTTTAAAAAACTGCCAACGTTTCATTTCAAGCTTTTAATTCTTTTTATTGTATCGTCTGACTGGTCTTTCTTTGTTTCTTACAATGGAAGGGTCCTCAAGAATGTGCATTAGTGTATTTATACACAACAAAATAGCTCATTTATTGTTCCATGTGTGATTTTACATTAATATTGCTGATTTGCCCTGGATGAAAATGAAACCTAATTACTATTCAAGTCACAAGGATAAACATCAACCTTTATAAGAGCAATATGGAGGTCCTTAAAGATACTATACATATATTCAAATTTTTAAAAAGGAAGAATATTTAATGTTTTGAGAGCTTCAGGGGAAATGGTACCTACCACTGCTTTTCTGTAGCAATGGACTTGCTCAATCCCCTTGTCAGAACTTTGTCACAGAAACAATGAAATCCAGACAATCTGTAGCCTTCACAGCTAGAGCTATACACAGATGCACGTGCACACACATGTGATTAGTTGATGAGCTTGTGAAAAGGAAAATTGAATGTGAAGTATATTAGAAAGACAATAAATATTGCTAATGTCTTTTCCTCTCTTTCAGTACAGCAGGTATTGTTAAACTTAATAGCCACATATATAGCCAAACATAATGCTGTTTTCTGGTGCGAATGAGTTCATGAAACATTTTAAATGCACTAAAATTCTCTAGATCTCTGCTTTGTTTCTCTAAACAAAGTGCCTTCCCCACTCAACCTCTCCCCGAGAGATTCAAAAGCCACAATGATTTCTTCGGATACCTCTCCTGTTTATAAATCTTAGGTCATTTGATCAGAGGCTTGAATGAATACCATGTGATAAAAGTGACCAATCAAAGAACAAGTAGTGAATCATGAATACCAAACACTCTCAAATTATTTGAGAGTAGTCCTCAGGTTGGAAAATATTCCGAAAAAAACAAAACAAAAAAAACCCCAAACAACTCCAAACAATAAACATATTTGTAAAAAAATTGCAACCTCTTTGCAGATCAATTGCAAACAGAAAAGGGGCCTCAATAAACCTAATACATTTCTTTCAAATATTTCTCCCGCTCTGTACAGCAGTGTCATTTTCAGCGGTGCCTTCTGAGAGCTTACAGTGAGTAGCGATAAAGAAGGTAAATGGACAGTGACAGCCATGTAATTCAGTGTCTGATTGCTTTTCCACATGTCATTGGTGAAATGCATATCTTTCCCCTCAGTCTCTATGAGGGTCTACACTACTCAGAATTGTAAGGTCTAATAGATTCAACAGCAGAGAAATGATGCCTCGGAGGAATACTGTACTTTGAAGGAATGTTTTGACACCATTATTTTCCATCACTAAAAATATGTTTTTAGAGCTAAAGGCAGAGGTTTGAGAAAAAGTTTTCAGCCATCTCAAAGTTTTAATTTTTTGAAACTGTTCAACCTCTACTTATGCTGGTAGAAAAACAGCAATACATTCATGAATATTTTTTGAAAAGTATTAGCAAAACATTTGCATTGAAATTTTGAAAATTCAAAAATGTTTGAGCATCTCTGATACAAATATATTTATAGATAGCTTATAGAGCTATCCGCTCAGATATTTTTCTGGAGAAAGCAATACCGTTGCTCTCACCTGAGGTCTGAGGAAGTATTTTGTTTTCTCTTAAATGTTTGTTGAAGTATTAACTCTCTGTATTTAACATTTGTTGAAAATTTAAGTGAAATATTTATTCTTTTTTGTGTGTGGACCATGACGTCAGTAATAGAGTAGCAGAGAAGAGGTTTGTGGGTGTCAAAAAAAGGAGTGATGACCAAAAGTATTGTGGATTTCAGAAAAGTAATCATCTTTGTCTATAATATCACTAGTGTTTTTCTCATGGTCAGTAGCAGGCAGTTATAAATAGGTGTATGGTTTTCCAAAGATGTGGTGGGGATGATGGTCCTGATTCTCCACTGCATTTATACTAGCTTTATGCAAATGTAATTCGACAGGCAGTTACACCAGCATAAAATTGAAGTAATGCAGCAAAGAACAATATGTTTAGTGGGTAATGTCGCTACCTGTTATCACTTTTATGAAATATGTTGCATGGAGCATTGCAAGGATCAACCCTTTTGACTGAAAAAGTACAGAAACTTTTCCATTTGACAAACATTCTCCTCCTTTCTCTGCCTTTTAACAGATCTGTGATTTTCAGCGTTCTCCCTTTAGACCCTTCCCTTGATGTTTACAATAAAGTATGGGCTCTTTATTAAAATCTGGACTATTTAAAACACATGCATGTTTAAATACTCCATAAAAATAGTTACTTGTAGGTAAAGAGGCAAGTTCAATCTTTCTAAAATCACTGAGGAACTAAGGATCATGGTCTGTATTTACTGCTTAACTTCTCTGCCTCTTTTTAAAAAATATTCTGCACCTGGCCTGTGACATAGGCACCAGATCTCAGTGCAACAGCTGCCGTATCTACTGTTAATATTTATATCCACTCTTGCTGATGCTCTAAGGTTGGTGGTATGTGAACTCTCATTACTACATCTTCCAGGGACATAGCCCTTTTCGTCAGAAGAGCAATTCCCTAAGAGTGATCCACTGTCAAGAAATAGGCTACTAGACCAGCCTGTCTCCCATTTGTCTCTGGAACACACTCTGCTGTCAGTATTCCAGTGTATCTGTTTGCTAGGCAGCCCTGCATCAGATCTGATTAATTCAGAGAACTTTGTGTTTCACCATGAATGAGCCCTTTCAACTGTACTTAAGAGCCATCCTTCTGCACAGAGGATTATTTGCCTCTTTTGTAGCCAACTTTCTCCCCCTCTTCCTCCCCTATGCTACACATATTCAAGGTTTGTTAGAGGCCTTTGCTATACAGGATTCTGTAAGGCTATTAGTTAAAACGGATTCACTGTTAATTTAATTTATATTAGGCACTCAGTTGTGTAGACACAAAGGATCACTGAGTCAACTCCTAGTCACAATTCCATGAAACAACATTCTGAGCGCTGGAGTTAATCAATTTATAAATGTAAAAGAAAAAAAATGGAGGCAGCATTTCATCTCAAATTCCTAGCAAATCACCAGAAAAAACCCCTATTATTGTAGCTTCCTCTGCAGTAATACATGCATCATATTAAGTTATTAGTCCAAGGAACCTAAACTTTTGGATCTATATTTGCTATTTCTTTTAACTTTTCCTGATGATGTAATTCTACAGTTTGTGATTACATTTCAAGATCCTTCTCTTATTACAGTGGCACACATTTCTAGTATAAACCATATTTTGTGGGGGGTTACAACTGTGCCGTAAAATATTATCTTAGCTGCAAGGGTTTTTTTTTTTAAAAAAGATAGCCTGGGAACACCATTTTATTTAACTATATTGGTTAAAAACTCTATTTTTCTTCTTCTAAGTGCTCTATATAATTCTGCAAAAAAAGCAAATTTCTGTAGTGTGCATTTCAAAACAAGCCTTCTTTTTCTAAACATTCCACACTATGGGCTCAGCTTTCAAATAAAGGATCCTTAATGCAACATCCAGAACTCACATGTGAATGCTTTATTCATCTATAGACTGGTTTGATCATACCAATGCAGGATCTGAATATTTTATTTGTCTCCATTTTTGAAAATTGAGGGTCCATTGAGTCAGAACATTACCTAGTGGTAGAAATACAGAATACTACAATCTGAAGCCCTAATCCTGCAAACAGTTGTCACCTAACTAACTTTACACATGAGCAGTCCCATTGAACTCAGTGGGATTTCTCACATATATAAGTATTTATAGGTTCAGGGCCTTGTAAAGTGGTAGTCCAAACCACTACAATATATTACTATATCTTTCCATTAACTTCAGGTTTTGGATGACCACTCTAGAATACTGCAGTAATTTTTTTTTTAATTAGGAGAATACTAATTTTACACTGACTTACACCATTTTTTGCTACACATCTAACACAGTTTATAAAGTGTATGGCATTTTGTGAAGACTTTAATTCAAAAAAGTTGATACAAATCTAATCAAGTTGGTAGAATTCTATGAAAATCTTTCACACATTATTAATTGACAGTAATAGAATATATAAGTCTTGGCTACGATAGATTATGAGATGTAGGGACATGGGAGCAGAATGATCATAACTCATTTTGCCCCAGGCCTTCAAATCACTTAAACATATTGCCTAGGGAGGTTGTGAAATCTCCATCATTGGAGATTTTTAAGGGAAGGTTAGACAAATACCTGTTAGGGGCGGTCTAGATAATACTTAGTCCTGCCATGAGGGCAGGGGACTGGACAAAATGACCTCTCAATGTCCCTTCCAATCCTATGATTATATATGCATAAATTTAAGTGCATGAGTATTCCCATTGACTTCAGTGGAACTACTCACAAATCAAAATTTCGCACATTCTTAAGCATTTTGCTGGATTGAAGCCTACAGGTCAAACTCTATCACTCTTCACATCAGCTAATGCTGAAATAAATGGAATTTACACTTATTAATCTGAAGGCAAAATGTGTCAATGTTGATATACTGATTGCGACTGTATTTAAATTTATCTATAATGAGGCTACTTTGTGTACTTTTCTATGTAGCTTAGCAATGTAAACCTGTTTTACTGGATGATATTATATACATATAGAATTAATATTTGCTGTATTAATTCCAGCATTTGGATGTATATTTTATACCCCTTAGAGTCAAGGACCTAATCTGAAGCTGATCCAAGTCTTTCTATTGACAATCAGGCCCAAAAAACTCATGTACTACACATGAATGGGAAATATGGGAGAAAAATAACCTTCTGATGTTTATTGGGGAGAGTAGATTGGAAGGGGTGGAATCAAATTGTTTTTTTGTTTCATAATATGGTGAGTACAAAACAAATAGCATGATAACAATTTGTGTGAACATAGCACCTCCAAACATATTCTAGGTTCTCAATACAATTTGCAAACATTAACAAAGCCTCTCAGCTCACGTGGTAGGGAATTATATGTATTATAATTCCCATTTTTCAGATGAGCAAAGTTTATCACAGAGAAGTTAGGCTATTTGCTTAACATCTCACAGGAAATACGTGGCACAGGTAGAAATACAACGCTGTCACTCCTGTGACATATACACAAGGCCATCCTTCCTCCTAGCAGCTAGCTATTGGTACAGTCTAGTACCAAGGAGACTGATCGACTATTGTTTTTCTAGGCAAAGGATGACTTTGGCCCAGATTCCCAAAAGTATTTATGTGCCTAACTCCCATTGGGAGTACCTAGATACCTTTGAGATGTGAGCCTTTGACTTTGTGAAGTTTTTTTCCATGAACGTTGATAAAATCTGTAAACTTCAATAGTGGATCATTTAACTGGAGACCAACCATACACTGAATTAGACTATATTAGCCATTTGTGTGTATAAAGAAGTGTGTGTTTTTCCCCCTTCCTGTCTGACTCAGTTTGGATCACTGAATATAATTATTTTTCATTCGTTGTGAATGGGGACCATTTGAAATATGCAACCCTGGTTGTGATTTTTCTCTGTGCAAAAACATATCCCTACAATCCATTACTTAATTTTCTAAGGACCAGTTAATGGCAAGCCTTCATATCACTGCACAGTTGGGGAGGGACTAAGGATCCTTTCCCTGTTGTGTGACCTGCATAAGGATGTGCAGAACTGCAGTTGCTTTGCTCAAGGGAGTTCAGAATGATGCTGCTGATGAGTTGTTCCCTCCTACATGAGGAACTCACTGAGTGCATGGAGCAGTGGGGAGTAGTTGGAACCATGGCTCTGCCCTCTGAGTGACTATCAGATCTTCTTCCAAGTGTCCTGGGGTCGGGGGGGGGGGAATGCTGCATTCATGAAGGGGGTATTACATGTTGCACCACCCTCTCCTTTTGTGCAATTAAGATGCTCCACAAGGCATTCTGCTTATCTGAGAGAGAAGGCACTCAATACCCCCCTTGAGGTGGTGTAGCTCCTTATATGGGATGCAACTTAAAACACACAATCTAGACTCAAGTAAACAGTAATACATATCAGATAGGAAATTCACTTTCAGGAGGAAAACCATAAGAACTCTTACTTCTTATAGGAACAACCCTGTTAGTTTAAGCCTCTTTTAGTGACATTTCAGTCACTATTTCTTACAATATGTTCCATTTAATGGGCCTTCTGGTATTTTTTGTGTTGTCTGCATAAGACATACACATTGTGTAAATGATACAAGGTCTGTGACCCACTATTGGTTTTATGATATACACTATGCATAGGATTGATATGCATTGTACTTAGTGACTATTGTTAAGTGTATTTAATGCTTGTTATGTTTAAATCTTTTACTAAAGATTTTATTATGATGAGAAGACATAATATTCTGAATAAAGAAAAGGAGGACTTGTGGCACCTTAGAGACTAACAAATTTATTTGAACATAAGCTTTCGTGAGCTACAGCTCACTTCATCGGATGCATTCAGTGGAAAATACAGAATGCATCCGATGAAGTGAGCTGTAGCTCACGAAAGTTTATGCTCAAATAAATTTGTTAGTCTCTAAGGTGCCACAAGTCCTCCTTTTCTTTTTGCAGATACAAACTAACATGGCTGCTACTCTGAAACCAATATTCTGAATGTAAACTTCCTCATATGTTCTTTGTATGTTTTTTGATTTTTCTATGCCATTATGTTTCCACAGAAAAACTATGGAGATAGACTTGTATAGAGAAAGATAGTCACTAAGTACTCTGCATATCAACTCTATTTCTCTCTCTCCCAGCCTACACACCCTATTTTCCAGTCCCTCTCATTTATACACATTTTTGACCATTAGACACCCTTGAATAAGCTGTGAGTATAGTATTTAAATCATTTTAACTCCTCCAATGCAACAAGCCTTTCAAGCCATAATTTCTCGCTATTACCGATGCAGCTTTCCTCATTTCATATAATTATTAAACTTTCTCAGCCTTATTGTGTGCAATGTGGAATACATCATCCTAGCTCAATATGCATTCAGTTCAGATTCTTGGTACAAGGCAAGCAGAATGGAAGGGAGTATGTTTGCAAATAACCTCTGTTCAGCGTGAAAATAATCTAATAGCATCCATGAAATTTCAGTCATTACTGCCAAATGAGGACACCTTTAAGCCAGTAAGATTCAACCTTTTCCCATTGATCAAGCACCATAGATGTTAATTGTTGATTTAAAATAAGCAGAAGCTCCCAATGGCTTTTCTCTTTTACCTCATTCAGCCCTGAGCAGACTGCAGAGCTGTTAAGCAAAACTGTGGGAAAGATATTTTTGGTGTTGTCTGCTATGGTGATCCTCAGGTGTAAGTAATTCATGTTTCGATGAACGCTATCATTGCAGCTGTGCTGATGGAATGAACTGAAAGGAAGGCAAAAAGGAGAGTGAAAGAGGGAAGCATGTCTGTTTCTTAGCAGCCCTGATTCAAGAAAGCATTCTTGTTCACTTAAGCACATCTTTAAATTCTAATGTGACTTAAGCACAAGCTGAAGTGATGTGCTGAAGAGGGATCGATGTAAGCATGTGCTTAAGGGCTGAATTGGGCACAAAAACTTGATGGTGTTTAGGTGAAATCTTTTCCTTCTGCTGCTACTTTGCCTGCTTCTTTAGTTACAGCTGCCTTTCCAAGTCAATAGTTAAAGTAGCTCCTCTGTACATTTAGCACCTAAGTGAAAATATTTATGAAGTCTCCTTTTGTAGTATGGTGCTTGAGGTGCATTTCCCACCTAGTTAAATAGAATGCTACCAGTTCTAATTGCTTTGCTTTGAAGCACTGAAGAAGAGAGCTTGACCCATCCAAAACACATGCTAGAGAGACCGGTCACAAGGGAAGGAGAACATTTAAATTGTTAAAGAAATAATAACAGTCAGTTTGTATTTCATAGCCTCAACAGTTTACCTACTTATTCAAACGGATATAACTTTTAGCAGAATATGTTGGGTGAAAATTCATGCTGCATGCAGGTTTGAAGAAATAAAATTATTGAGATAGTGTCAAGGTTCCTCTCCCACTCTGAACTCTAGGGTGCAGATGTGGGGACCTTCATGAAAAACCTCCTAAGCTTATCTTTACCAGCTTAAGTCAAAACTTCCCCAAGGTACAAAATATTCCATCCTTTGTCCTTGGATTGGCCGCTACCACCACCAAACTAATACTGGTTACTGGGGAAGAGTTGTTTGGACACGTCTTTCCCCCCAAAATACTTCCCAAAACCTTGCACCCCACTTCCTGGACAAGGTTTGGTAAAAAGCCTCACCAATTTGCCTAGGTGACTACAGACCCAGACCCTTGGATCTTAAGAACAATGAACAATCCTCCCAACACTTGCACCCCCCCTTTCCTGGCAAATGTTGGATAAAAAGCCTCACCAATTTGCATAGGTGACCACAGACCCAAACCCTTGGATCTGAAAACAATGAAAAAGCATTCAGTTTTCTTACAAGAAGACTTTTAATAAAAATAGAAGTAAATAGAAATAAAGAAATCCCCCCTGTAAAATCAGGATGGTAGATACCTTACAGGGTAATTAGATTCAAAACATAGAGAACCCCTCTAGGCAAAACCTTAAGTTACAAAAAAGATACAGAAATAGTTATTCTATTCAGCACAGTTCTTTTCTCAGCCATTTAAAGAAATCATAATCTAACACGTACTTAGCTAGATTACTTACTAAAAGTTCTAAGACTCCATTCCTGGTCTATCCCCGGCAAAGATAGAATATAGACAGACACACAGACCCTTGTTTCTCTCCCTCCTCCCAGCTTTTGAAAGTATCTTGTCTCCTCATTGGTCATTTTGGTCAGGTGCCAGCAAGGTTACCTTTAGCTTCTTAACCCTTTACAGGTGAGAGGAGCTTTCCCCTGGCCAGGAGGGATTTCAAAGGGGTTTACCCTTCCCTTTATATTTATGACAGATAGCAATTTGATTTTTTTTTAATGGTGCTTTTTATATATAAGCTGTGGTATTGTATCTGTTCCCTATGTCTAGCTCTGTCACTGGTGATCTGTAGTACTCTCTTGTTCCAGCACAGGTTCATCTCCATGTATAAATGGTTATTTATGCCACATGTGGTCAATTAGTTGATGTGTGTATGACGTGGACGAGAATTTAAAGTAACGTCATTTGCAACATTCCTCAGCCAGACTACTTCTCCAATGATGCAACTGTGGCCATGAAACTTCCACAGTGAATTGAAGCTGGGAGGCTGCAGTTTATCATGGGAGATGCAGTCCAGCCTGGAAACCTGTAACATAGAAAACACTGGGTACATGAGGCATCCAGACCTGTCCCACGAGGCACTGCAGCAGCTCAGGTGAACACAGATTAATGTTGAACTAAGCCAAAATTAAATATTTTGACTGAGTTCAACAAACTGATAAGTTTTAATAGGGGTTCACCTGACCCTAAACGAAATATTTTCTTTTGATTTTTCCAAATGGAAATTTTGGGCACATTTGAAAAGTTCCATGGGAAAATTCTGTTTTTTGCAGAAACTGCATTTTCCCAACCAGCTGTACCGAACACATACTGCTAGTATTCTGCTTTTAGTTAAAAAAATCTAAGACCTTTTCCTATTGAGTAATAACTCTGTCAGTCTGGCACATGGAAATGTGTGCATATTTAGTTTGTTTCTTGTGCAAAAGTTAGGAAATTGGAAGGGTCATTTTTATTGGCTTCCACATGTGGCATAGGATATATTATTGGCTCCAACTGGCCTGGTTTGAATCCCCAGATACCTTGGCAATGGACACAGTATAGTAATCTAAACATTAGGACAGACCAGAATAGTGCAAGGGCAGGTGACTGTAAGAGTCAGTAGCAAACAGACAGAATGTGCTGTCCCACTTTTGCCACTTCCTGCCTGAGATTGATTGGCTCCCAGCTACAGGTATGAAGCTGGGAAAGTGAGTCAGTGAGGCATAAAACTGGAACAGAACAAGGAGGCTCAAGAAATCTTTAAGTGCATACTAAAAAGGGAAGATTGGTAAAATATGGGGTCAGTTTTCCCTTTGCAGTACTTAGTATGAACAAGGTCAGAAGATAGAAATTCTGTTTTACGAAGGAACAGCAGTAATTACAAGCATGTTCATTCTTAAAGTGTGCTCATTTAAAGAAGAGAGTGAGCTTTGTGTGGAATACTATTAGAAACAGTAAATAAGCTCTGTTGTCCCTTTTAAACCAGTGCAACCTACTCTCTGATGACAGGTTTCAGAGTAGCAGCCGTGTTAGTCTGTATCCGCAAAAAGAAAAGGAGTACGTGTGGCACCTTAAAGACTAAGAAATTTATTTGAGCATAAGCTTTCGTGAGTTACAGCTCACCTTATCGGATGCATTCAGTGGAAAAAACTACTCTCTGATGCAACCCTCTTAAAGTCTTCTCAGACTACACTTGTAGTAGAGTGGGTGACATTAAAAAATGGATATTTTCTATGCCATGCATGTTTCCCTTTACTGTAGTATTTGTGGTATTTCAGATTCTCGGATAGGGAAAAACATCAGATGCTGCCATAAATTTAGCTACTGTAGTGATTAATGTCCAGTTTTTAATACCTCCAATTGCATATCTGATCTGTGATATTTCATCACCCAAATCTCTACCAGAATTAAAACATACAATTCAAAAGGCCACAATGTATCAGTGTGTTAGGTCACTGCACTGTAACTGCCACTAGTCTTTTTCTGTTGGCAAGTTAGAAAATGGAAAGGATTAAACAAGTATTTACTTCAAGGATTCTGTACTGTTTTCTGTCAAAATTGGCAAAATTACCCATTCCTGTAAAGATGAAGTGCTATACTTATTTGATCAAAATAATTATTGGAAAACATGACATTTAAAGTTGACTTTTTTTCAATTACCACTTTCAAAAAGTATTATATTAAAGACAAATCAATACCATTTCTGCTATCTTCAGGCAAGAGCTTCAAAACATGAGATAATAGAGTATTTGAAGAACCACAAATCACTTATTGATCTGAGGAATTTAGATAAGGCAGTGAGGAGAGTGTGTTCACATCACAAACTACCACGTGTTGATATTGCAGTTGCCTATTTTTGTGTACTTCAGCAGTTTTAAGGCTGATATAATAATACTGTGGAATTCTGAAAATTCATAAAGCACTTTTTCATATATTGTGGCTGAAGTACAAACACAGGGCTAATGAGGCCTAGTTGATGTGTTATCCATGAATTACAGAAGAGATTGGGACATACTGGTACAGCTGCGTAGCCGATTCCCGGATAACTCTCTGAAGGTGATGGCAGGAGAACAACAAACAGAATTATATTATAGTGAAAAGTTTTTTTCTAGGTGTTCTATTGCACATCACCTTCTCTTTTTAAAAAAGAAAAGGAGGACTTGTGGCACCTTAGAGACTAACACTTTTGTTTGACCATAAGCTTTCGGGAGCTACAGCTCACTTCATTGGATGCATTGAGCTGTAGCTCACAAAAGCTTATGCTCAAATAAATGTGTTAGTCTCTAAGGTGCCACAAGTCCTCCTTTTCTTTTTGTGGATACAGACTAACACGGCTGTTACTCTGAAACTTCTCTTTTTAAGAATGTGTCAAGCATTGTACACAACTCGAACCAAAATCGTGTCCTTTTTACGTCTTTTCTCAACTTTACAATTGTTTATATTTTCTACTGCACATTAGCTAAGATATTAAATATAACACATGTGTAGGTAAGACAATTATCGAATGGTCAAATGTTGGATAAGAGATAAATAACTTACAATATATGGTAGATTTGATTTCATCATTTTAAAGCTACAGTATATATTCTGTATAAAACTATGACATAAATACAACATTAGGAAGCACTGCTGTGCACTCAAAAGACAGGCAAGCTTTGAAGCAATGTCAGGCAAATCTGGAAAATATTCTGGGAAAATTATGTAGTAGGTACATAATTTTCCTCATAAGCCTGGCTCTCCCAGCTGCCTGAGCCCCCAAATACCTTTTCTTGCCCAAGATCTCACATCTGCCATATCTTCCTAGGCCTATCTCACAGCTCCTAAAGACTCATTGCACCCTGGAGACACCATAGCTGTGGAGAGTCTAAGGAGTTCAGGAGGGGAACTTCTACTTCTTAGCAAATCCACAGTTGAGGTAGATGTCTTCCAGCAGAGCTGAGAACTCTGCTGGATAAATGCTTTCTTCTGCAAGTCTGCCCTTTCATATAGATGCATCTCTTCATATGCACTGGCTCAAAACTGGGGTAGCGGATCTCCTACTGCATCAAGACTGGGAGTTCTAGCCCCATACACAACTCCTCAACAAACAATCCTGCTGATTCGTCTGTGTGCCGGTCAGGAGACAGAATTTGGCAATTAGAGAATAAACTGGTGTCTCCCATCAAATCAACTTTGTGCTAAGTAGGCAGTAGCTTTTGTAGCAAGGTCCAATTTTTGCAGACTGATAAGAGATAAAAGAAATGCTCAGTAAGGAAAAAAAAACACACAAGTCTTTTGGTCCAGAGAGAGAAGGAAAGATGGGCAGTGAGGTCACTGTTTTTTTTTTTTTTTTGGATGAGGGATAATAAAGACCACAGAATAAAAAGCATGTGACTCAATCAAAACGTGAATGTAAAAGTTTAGTTCAAGAAAGTATTCACATAAAAATACTAGATATGACATGAATTTCATAAAAGTACTTTCAGTAGACAGCATGCTGATGCTAGACAAGTCACAGACATCTCAAAAACATACCTATATTAAGTTTCAGAGTAACAGCCATGTTAGTCTGTATTCACAAAAAGAAAAGGAGGACTTGTGGCACCTTAGAGACTAACCAATTTATTTGAGCATAAGCTTTCGTGAAGTGAGCTGTAGCTCATGAAAGCTTATGCTCAAATAAATTGGTTAGTCTCTAAGGTTCTACAAGTATTCCATACCTATATTAGTAGCTTCTTTTCTGTCTGCAATCTTCCTCTTGCACCAGCAAGGTGTAGACACTGGGGTAAAATCTAAAATACGATATATGTGGTTTTTATTATTGGTATTCTGTTGTGTTAAATTGCCTATATTGCTGCCTATATTCCATCAGGTCTTACCATTGTATATTGCATGATTTCATAGGCAGCTTTGGATATGTAACAAGCAGCATATGATTCTGCTATTGATTAGAAAGGTAATCCATTACTACCGAATGTGAAACCTATACATTGGTAACCACTTAAAGTACTACTTGTGACAGGAATAGAACAGCTAAAAGAGTCTAATTTTAAGAAACCGTATGGAAAACATATTGAAATCCAATCAAACTCTTTTCAGTGAATACTTGGTAAAGAAATATACTTGTTAAAGGCGTATTTATAGCACAGTAAACGGTGAAATGTACACAGTATTAGAAAACTGATTTACTAAAAGAAATATGCTTCTAAAATAAATTCATTTTCTGTGCCAACCTGCTCACAAAATCACAAAAAAAAAATTGAGTTGTCTTAAAGGAATTCTGTTAGAGGAACAAAAGTGTTGAAGATGCAAAAGTTTTTTTTTTCCCTATATCTCATTTTAGTAAATGTTCAGTCTACTGAAAAAGGCAATTTTATCCAGTTATGAGAGAATATTTTACTTACATGGCTAATTGGCCAATTCAAGCACAAAGGACTCATATTTACAGTCAGCAGTTACGAACAACTGTCCCACAGTGTATTCAAGCCTCAGATGTGTTGTCCACTCTCATCATGCTTATCTTATTGAACAAAGACTGACTAACTCAAAAAGATCACATGTCGGCCATAGAGACATCATTAGATGATAAGATAAAAATCCTGAAGGTTATCACTTGGAAATATTTAGCTCATTAATTTTAGAAACAAAGTCTTATAGTATCATAAACTTATACAGCAAAAAGCAAATACATCCTGATTTAACTACCATGGCACTTTTGTAGTACAGTACCTGAGAGAATTAAACATGCCTGTTAAATTAGTTTCATTTCTCTCTGTGGTGCAAAGTTGCAAATAAAACACAGTGCATTGTGGGAGTTCTACAAATCTGGCTAGACTAAGTGAAGATTATCATATTTCATCTCCTGACTCTAAACGCCTTCAGGAACTCCTACATCCAATGCAGCAACTAAAGAGTTTAGTTTTCCTGCTTTAGACTTTTTTTTTTTTTACAGTATCTGCACAACCTGGATAGGTTTTATGGGTTATCATTATAAAATCTTTGTGGTGGCACTAGAAGTTTTGCCAAAATGAGTGAAATAAAAATTGAATGCTTGGTAAGCATGCCTTTTGACAGAACTTCATTGTTTTCAAATTTGCTAGGATAGCAGGAAGTAAATTTTAATAGAATATATTTAAAAAAGAAAGAAAGCAATGCAGATATTTTGTTAATAAAATAGGAGTTAAAATAAGGTTTTATCTTAGAGCAATCAATAATGGTTCAGCACTGAAAGAATAGAGAGGTGTCCCTCTTTCCACTAAAATAAACGTAACATTTGGAGGGGGAAGAGAGGATGATCCTAAGCTAGTAGAGGAAGGTAAGCCCTGTATCCACTTAGGAGCACAGCATTGAATCAATGTGAAAACTCCCATTGACTTCAATGAGAGTCAATTAGAGCCATAGGAAATGCTACACCAAATCAAAGCAAGCATCCATCTATACTGGTGTCATGCTTGCAATAGTAGGCAATACCAAGTACTTCAAAAGAAGCATAGTGGACAGTTATGGGAATAACTGCCCATGGGGGAAGATTTTTCCTGACACTAGGCAGTTGATGATTGGCAAGATATTATTACAAAGTAACTGCTTTAGCCAAAAGAGTGCATTGCCAAACGTTAGGAATATTCTACCTAGCAGTAACACAAGAAACCTACAGGCCTCAATCTGTAAAGCATTAGCATAAACAGTTAGCATAAGGCAGTTAGGTCTCTGAGCCTCAGAATAAGTAAGTTGACCAGCAGTAATCTTAAGTGACATGAAGGCATCAAATGTTATTTTGCAATATGTAGTTTTGCTGAGATCTTGCATTAAATGCTGACAGGTAACCACAAGAGGTCAGCTGATAACAGTTTGGGGTATTTTGAGATGGGAACATTAGCATATGTACAACCATAAGATTGTCATGCTAATCAATTGATGTAGATGCTATAAGTTTGGGATAATTACTGTACTAACCTATAGAATAACAACACCCCAACACGATTAGGGTGAGGAAATTAGTTATGGCAAAAGAGGTAGAATGCTCCTATGAATATTCATGTCTGCTACCAGAACCCATAATAGGCCCTTGACCATTGGAAAACTTCATTGGACTTGCTTGGCATGCCAGAGAGACAGGATAGGACCCCTGTGGGCCACCAGCTGCCATCTCGTCCTCAGGTTGCTATAAGAATTGTGTGAGTATGTGTATGGGATGACAGAGGACATCACACTGATATTGTACTATAGCTACATACTCTTTCAGATTGGAACATTTATGTTTCTACTAACAGAGTTAATAAACATATTACAAACTCAGCTTTGCCTCTGGTGTGTGTCACTGCTGTGCGCACTAGGGTTCCCAACCATGATTCTGTTGTGCCTGATTCTGGGGCTATAACCTATCAAACCTCAGAGGTCTAATTACGTTGCTAATTGAGGGTTCAAATAATCAGTATAGCAAAACAATCAATAACCAACCAATACATCAGGCAACACTACTAATGAATATGCAAAGTTATGGCTTCCAAAAGGAACAGGGAATTAGAAGATTCTGTGCTCTTGGTACTCCTTCATGACAACAGGTTACAAAATGATCTGAAATATTGAAAAGAAGCACTAATTCATTTCACTTTAATAAACCAAACAATCAGGAACTGTTGGTTTAGATCAGTGGCTCCCAAACTGGGGTTTGGGAACTCCTGGGGGTTCATGAAATGTCACAGGGGGTTCTTGGGAAAAAATTCCCTAATGGCGGACAGAGCTGTCCCTAGGGACCCCAGGCAGCATGGGGCCAGCAGCCCGGAGCCCCTGGATTTCTAAGAGCTAAGCAGATCAAAGCAACATATCTATCACACTGAGGAGATTTAAACTTCAAGACTCCTTATAAGAAATGGAAAGGGAGGTGGATATTTTTTGCTATTTTTGAAATTAAATAGGCAGCTAATATTGTTTTTAAAATTATTATGAAGAACAAGTTTAAGCTTTGTTGTAACATGCATTGTTTGACTTGACTGCTCAAGTCCTGAATGCTTGGGTAGGAGGAACTCTTTGAGTTGGCTTCTTAAATGCCTTCATGCTGTTTCACATCTGATACTCCTTGATGAAACATAGGAGCCTTGTCTTATAACAGGCTTATTCAAAGTGATACAAGCTACGAAAGTGAGATCTTGGAAGAGTGTTGCTGTTTTCATAATGTAATACAAATACTGTAATGATAAATAATAATAAATAATAAATAGTGTGTAATAAGCATGTCATAAAAACAAATTTGATATTTCTAAGATCACTGCTTTTATAATTTATACTCAGGTAAAGGAGCAAATCCCTGGAAATATTCATTTTTAGGACGGAGTTTGCGAGACTTGACATTTTAGTGAAAGGGGTTCACAGGTTGTTAAAGTTTGGGAACTACTGGTTTAGATGTATTAAACTCAAAGAAAACCTTTAAAAAGAAATAAAAAGTTTAACTAACCGATACTGGATCTGAACCTAAGAACATAAGAAAGGACATACTGAGTCAGACCAATGATCTATCTAGCTCAGTGTTCTGTCTTCTGATCTGATCCTTCAGTAAAGTGCATCTCCTTTCTGCTATGCCTCTGGAGTACTTTGATGTTAAAACTAGCTTAACCTGCCCAGGAAAGATCACTTTCATTTTTTTTCGAGCGGCACAGAATTTTTGGGAATTTTACACCGTCCTGCTGCTAATATAACAAAAAAGGGGTGTGGTCAGAGGAAAGGGGGCATGGTCAGGATGCCCCAAATCAGCTGTATCTCCCCCACCCCCAACCTGATAGCTTTTTTAGCCCAAGGTGAGTTAGATCAGTCTTGGATGTAACAGAAGGATCTGCCCCATGATTTTGTTCTACATTTGGTTATATTTTTACTATTTCTATTTTTCTTCTTGCATCCCCACATGAAGATTTCCCCTCATGCACTTCCCATCATGAATGTGAACATACAAGTATTGACTGATTCCCCGCCCCCCCCAAAAGGTTTTAATAAGTGATGTTTACCCCTTAGCCTATACTTATTTGTCCTCCTCCTATGAGCCAAGTTTTTGCCTAATATTTCTGATGAAAAGCTGCAAAATTTTGCTGTCTGAAAAGGGATATCTTGTGCCTTTTTGCAATACCAGATTCCGCTATTCTTCTTGATATGAAAAGCTTTTCACACTTCCCTAGTGCTTCAAAAATAATGTTTAGTTATTGGTAAGAGATTAAACAAACAACTTCTAACAAAGTATCAATAAGACAGTCAGTGTGGTAATGGACTAGCCCTGCACATATTGGGAAAATAGTTGGATTTTATATTCCCCCATACAAAAAGTTCATCCATATACTTTCAGTCTAAAAGTACTGTTATTTTAGGATAAGAAAGACAACAATAAGAGAGAAATGAGACACAGCATGCATCTTCTATATAACAGGCTGTAACGACTGATGGAGTTTTCAGAAGGAGCCACCATGTAGTAACTCCTGAGTACAAAATGGCTGCTGTCTCTGCAAATAGTTCAGATAACTCTAATAGTGAAATACACTTAAAACAAAGTGTTCACAGTTTCATAGCTACATAAAACTGATACCTAGGAGGCAAGTGTCAGATGACAAACTGGATATTATTAGTAGTAGTAAGGAGATAATTTTTGGAACCCCAAGTGAATCTTACTCCCCAGTAAACAGCAAGGCAGTATTGTTGAAATACAAGAGCATTGCAGTGCCAAAGCAAGAAAGAATGTTTGGAAAGCAGTAGAGTCCCAGAAAGGGAAGTATATGATTAGTAGAGACAATGGGTGGGAATTAAACTATGAATTGGCACGTCTACTTGGAATTACTAATGGATGGACCTGAAATGGTTCTGAGATTCTTTTCCAGATATTTATCTTGTCTGATTTGAAAATTCCACAGGAACAAAGTTTTGAGTACTACCTAATTCCAGATTTGTGTTCTTAGTTCTTATTTAGGCTGGTTAACGTAACTAGGAGAGTGGTGAAGCCCTGGAATGGGTTACCTAGGGAGGTGGTGGAATCTCCTTCCATAGAGGTTTGTAAGGTCAGGCTTGTCAAAGCCCTGACTGGGATGATTTATTTGGGGATGGGTCCTGCTTTGAACAGGGGTTTGGACTAGATGACTTCCTGAGGTCCCTTCCAACCCTGATATTCTATGATTCTATGAACTAACAGTATTAAGAAACCCAAAGGCGCAGAAGGGTGGCAAAGCACACCCATGCTTCTTTTCAGTATTGGTCTTAGAGCTAGCCTGCATGCTGAAGGGCATACTCCACCCTCTTTGATAGTGGCACAGTTGCTACACTTCCCAGGAGTTGCCACACCATTCCCATGTGAAACCATGGCACATAATTTATACCAAACGGCCCAATCCTGCAACCCTTAAGACAAGTAGCATGTATGCGAATACTCTCATTTGATAAGCACTACTCACCATGAGTAACTGTAATAGAAATAGGCTCCATTTTCTTAGAGCCTGATTCAGTGAAGCACGTAAGCAGATGTTTTAATTTAGCATGTTTAAATCACCCCTATTCAGCAAAGTCTTGAGCCAGTACTCATTGAAATCAATGGAAATCAGTGGTCTTCTACATGGGACTTCAACACACACTGAGCTTTAACTGATTTGCAGAATGAGGAACCTAGTGTTCTACTGTTTTATCTGCTGGCACTGAATTCACTAATCGTGTTCCTACAGTTAATATAGTGAGTCAGATTCTCATCTGGTGTATGTTGATGCAGTTCTATTGATCTCCTAATGGTGGGCCGCGTATATTTAATCTTTGAAAGACATTATGAAAAATAGAGAATAAAAAGTAAAATTACAAAAACCAACAAAAACCCTGGCTTTAGTTTCTGAGCTTGGGAAGTTAAACGTTAGCTTATGAGGCAGGTTTTCCAAGTTCTCACAGCTCTAATTCAGATTTGTTTCAATATTTTATTTTGTGGTTTACCACTATCATTACTGTTAACTCCCTAAAAACATGTTCCAGTATCTTGATTTCTAATAAACATGTTATGGGTATTCTGTAATTGCTAGAAAAACATGAAGAAAAACAAAATCACAAAATTGATGGGCACAGTTACCTAAACAGCTACATAACTCAGCAACAAAACCAGTGGAAAAACAACAAAATAATCCAAATGACATACATGAAACTGTAAATCCAAGTCAATAACAAGACATAAAAGAGGACATGACTGATCTGAAATATGTTCCTCATGATCATCACCAGAGGCACCTCTTTTACTTTGACTGTAAATCAGCATTTTGAAGCAAGGAACTCTTGAATAAACTTTTATTTATTAGATGCTTCAGGCCAGATTCATAAATGCCACATGGCCCTTGGCACTGATACCCAGCCGTGGTACAGGAGGCCACTACCAGAGAAGTAGCTCTGAGAGCTCTGCATCAGAGTTCCCAGAGGCTCCTGCTGTGGAAGGCTTTCTGGGATAGTGGGTGAGGGGGGTGTCAGGTGTGGGAGGGGCTATGGCGGAGGAGAACTCTCTGTATAGGGCATCAAACCAGACCCTGCAGCCTCAGAATCAGGGAAAGGAATTTGCCCCTACATTTTTAGTGGGTAACAAAGTTAATTTGTTCAAAATGCCTGACACTTTTAGCGCTAGGTTCTCCTCGCTGACTCACATCATAGTTGTTTTCTTCAAAGGTAGTCTGCTGTCTCTGCATAAGCCGCAGAGCCAGACATCAATGGCAGATCTATGCATGTAAAAAGAACAGTCAACCTGAAGGGCCAGTTCTGCCCTTCACAAATGTGTCCAACTCCCCTGAAACCACTGAATTTGGCTTTACATTGGTCTTGCGCATGGAGGAAGTCAGAGATCAGACTTGCTTTGAAAAGATCTCTGTCACTCAGAGAGGAAAATTTATTCCTAAAACTGCCAGGCATTCTGAACAAATCAGTGTTCACATATGTCAGTATCAGCAATCTGTTATGCAGCTATGTGAAACAGTACCTCCAACAGATGTAGTATCTACTGAAGACAAATGTTTTACACAGGGGATCTCTGTTTCAAAATGTGATTTATTGGGAAAAGTAGAGCTGCTGATGATTGTGAAGAACATGTTGCACACTATTTATAAGATGAGTTAATTTCCTTCATTCTGATACAAAAAAGCTGGGCTTTCCATTCATCAAAATTATAATTTTTCAGCAAAGCTTGTAAAAATACTTGTCCCTTTTTATATAGATATCCCTGGCAACCAAAACCTGATACTTCCACAGAGCACTGGAAGGCACTACTCAACACAAGCTACATTGTAAACCATAGGGAACAAGGACTTGATCCAACACCTTTTGAAACAATGGGAGTCTTTGGTTCCTGTGGACATTAGATCAGGCCTTGAATGCTAAGACAATATATGTTTTCTGGATCAATAATTTTCCTTCACAAAATTACTTTCACATCAAAAAGGGAAATGGTCAAGTTGACTCAGAAAATATTGTTGGAAGTTAAATTGAAAGGAATTGAGTGTTTTTTCAGCTGGGCTTTTGAACAGTGGAAAAGAAACTGATTTCTGTGGTATATTTGTACTCTAATCTTTTGTAAAGGCATGAGAGTTCTTCCTAAAGCACAATATCTGGCCCAGGAAACGCTCACTATTTTACTATAAGATTATCAAACGATTACGCTCTGTGGTTAGATTATGACTTTCAGCACAGCCCTAGTGTGGGGAGATGACTAAGCTGCATCATAGCAGAGATAGCCCCGAAGGCATTGCGGATCAGAGTCATGCCTCAGAGTCACCTCTGCTTACTCTTTGCTTCTGGGATATAGTAACTTACTGCTAGACTACACCAGCAGGAAATTTCTACTCGGCTCCCTGTGCTGGCTTGGATGCTTTGGCCAGCAAAAAGCAGGAATGGACGAATGTTCTGTCTGTTCCCTCCCCATTCCTCATGCTACTCCATCCACCTGCTCTGGGGCGGAAGTAAGCAGGCATTGGCTCCTCTTACTCATGTGGACCTTGACCCAAAGTCCAGGTAGCCTATGCAGGAAGGTAAGGGGAGATTACATCCTCTTACCCCCTTGCTTGGGTTCACAGTCAGTCTTTAGCAAAGCACCTTTGTAAGGCCATCAACTCCAGTGCTGGCAGGGAGGGGATAGAAACTCTGTTTCACACATGCTAATCTCCAGCTCCTTCCTTGTGTCATAGTTTTGAAATGGTGTGCAGTAGCATGCCTCCGCGCAGCTGTGAAAACAAGCTGATTGCTGGTCATGATTACATTAAGAACCAAATTTGCTATCAACTCTCTAAAGTGAAAATTCAGTGCACTTTTCCATCTACAACTTAACCTCTGAAATTTAATACATTTACAGAAAAAAATCTAATAATTTAGAGTATACTGACTATATTCCTTAGTGTACTTTTCTACATCCCTGGTGATCAATGTAAGTATTTTATCAGATTCAAGGCTGTAATATACTTTAACAGCCTAACTACAGTGAGTTCATCTTATCATATCCTAGTCTCATTTCCGCTCAGCAGGATAAGTTAAACTGTGCTTAATGTGGTGACTAAAGTAATGAAACTACCACCATCAAAGTATTTACACTCACATTTTTATATCATTATATGGGCACTTTCATCTAGTTCTGAAACTAAGTCAATTTGGCAGGAGCCCTTGCATCAGGATTATGAATTGAATGAGAAAATGAATCAAACCCACACAGCTTCCTTGTGTTTAGTTGAAAGGTACAATACACTCCACAGCTTTATGGCCTGACCTGTGCTCTGGAAATGACTGTTTTCCATAATCTCTGGGATGCCCAGCGAGCACATTTTCAGCAAAACTACCACCAGTCCCTTCAATATATATTTATTTCTGTGGTGTCTGGGTAAGGTGAGCAGAACCAGAAAAACAAGGGCCTCTACCCCAGCAGGATGCTCAGAGATTTTGACTGAGAACAGTGCTCAAATGATATGAAGAATATACATTTTTATTACCTGCAAAACTAGGTATAATTTGAGGAATCATGTAAATACAACTGACTAAAAATCACTGATCTTTAATAAAGCACTAAAACTGACAACCAAAACAGCCTTAAAAGAAAGGCAGCACTGTGCCATAGAAAGGTTCTAAATTTGGTGTCCAAACCTACAGTTGACTACAGCTCACCTTACTCAGATGTAAGCAGTTCTCATTGATTTCAATGAGAATATTCCTTTTAGTATGGTGAGTAGGATTTAGCCCTTGATCTCACTTGGCCATTAAGATATGAAAGCCTTCTTGAGGAAATGGGCCTGATTCTCCTCTCACTAGCATTAGCTTTATTCAGCCACACTATCAGAGGCTCGTTCACCTGCACATCTACCAATGTGATATACGCCATCATGTGCCAGCAATGCCCCTCTGCCATGTACATTGGTCAAACTGGACAGTCTCTACGTAAAAGAATAAATGGACACAAATCAGATGTCAAGAATTATAACATTCATAAACCAGTCAATCTCTTTGGTCACGCGATTACAGACATGAAAGTTGCGATATTACAACAGAAAAACTTCAAAACCAGACTCCAGAGAGAGACTGCTGAATTGGAATTCATTTGCAAATTGGATGCAATTAACTTAGGCTTGAATAGAGACTGGGAGTGGCTAAGTCATTATGCAAGGTAACCTAGTTCCCCTTGTTTTTTCCTCCCTTCTCCCCTCCCCCATTCCTCAGACATTCTTGTTAAACCCTGGATTTGTGCTGGAAATGGCCCATCTTGATTATCACACACATTGTAAGGAGAGTGATCACTTTAGATAAGCTATTACCAACAAGGGAGTGGGTTTGTTGGGGAGGGTGGGGAGAAAACCTGGATTTGTGCTGGAAATGGCTCACCTTGATTATCATACACATTGTAAGGAGAGTGATCACTTTAGATAAGCTATTACCAGCAGGAGAGTGGGGTGGGGGGAGGGAAAACTTTTTGTAGTGATAAACACCCATTTTTTCATGGTTTGTGTATATAAAAACATCTTCTGTATTTTCCACAGCAAGCATCCGATGAAGTGAGCTGTAGCTCACGAAAGCTTATGCTCAAATAAATTGGTTAGTCTCTAAGATGCCACAAGTATTCCTTTTCTTTTTGCGAATACAGACTAACACGGCTGTTACTCTGAAACCTAGCTTTATACCAGTGTTACTACTTTGTTTTAAGCTAATTTACTCCTGATTTACATTAGTCTGAGTGGGAACAGAATCAGGCCCAGCGTACACCACCCAAGGCGTGCTTTCAGTCTGTCCCTCTCACAACAGTGTTCACTGAAGCCTTGACCCAGGAACTTTAAGCATGTGAATAATCCTATTGAAGTAAAATTGAAGCCAAAGTAGGAATTTCTCATGTGCTTATAGCGATTGGGCTGGGGCTATGTCCAAAGCTTGTCATGTAAAGGGAGGTGTTACAATATTTACATCAAAATCAAATGGATGTTTTGCCTTGACAACAGCATGACAAAGATATGGTTTCATGAGAAAGGGTGGCATGTGCTCGAGAAGGTGCTGCATATAAAAGGACTGCAGCATTTATCAGTGGATAATGAGGTATTCATACCCACACACTCTCTTAAATTCTCTTTACTATTTGACGGTGCATATGTGCGCAAAGAGACGGGACAGAACATGCCTTCCCTTCCTTATTATGGCTCTGCACAGGAGCCACTCATACCGATGCTGGGGAACACAGGTAATGCATGGAGCTAGCACTACGAGCCTTCCTAAAGGTATGGGCAGGAAAGTGATGCAGAACTGGCCAGGCCTGTGCGTGAGAGAGAGGCTAGAAGAACTGAAACAGACTCAGTTTTCCTTGTGCAAAACTCACCACAGTGTGGCTACCATCACTCCCTACATACTGCAAGGAAGCACCTTAAGCCAAACACAATATAGTTTATTATATTTGATTACCCATGTACCCATATTCCCACCCCACTCTTCATTTATTCCTGTGCACTTAGATGGTTTGTCAGGTAGATCAAATCAGGCACCTACAGTGATGTAGTTACTGTTGTCGGACGCAGGCCAAATGCCGAGCTATTGTGAGTAAAACTCTGTTGACTTTAAGGAAGTTGCACTTGCCTTTACCAGGACCAAATGTAGCCCTATGCTACTTCTAAGGTAATTCTAGTTCATCTTATTATTGAGAAAACAAGATTCCACAAGAAAACAAAACAAAAAATAAATAATGAAAAAGAAAAAAAAAGTAGTAAAGAAGATGAAGAGAACAGGGCAGAGAAGGTCAGAGATACTTAAAAAAAATAAAAACATCCACAGCCTTTAAGGAGATTTGACGAAAGAAACAAAAAGTGAGAAAAAGACAGATACAAGAAAAACCAAGAGGATTGTAATGGTTAAGAAAAAAACCCAAGGTGTTCTCTGTCTTCAATTTGAAAAGGTTTCATACAGCATCAAAGCTCCAGGAAATGGAATATTTTTAGGGTCATATTTTTCCAGTTGGATCACTAGTAATAGCAGGGTGTAAAATGTTAAAAATGTTTTACCAGAGTGATGTGTATACATTGTCCTTACAACATGACTTTTAAAAATAGTCTGCTTTGACAAGAAGTGTTGATAAATGCATACATGGATGGAACCAACCCCCAAAATAGTAGCAGCATTTAATATGTATTTATTTATTTTATTTCAAGTAACATAACTTTACTCTTAAAGACAAACAATAAGAGGGGAATACAGGATGACTACTTATTGTTTTCTTCCAACATAAATTTCTCAACTGGCAATTTATAGATTTGCTTTATATTTACCAGACTTTCATCAAACTGCAGTCAAACACTGGTACCATTTAAAAATCAATAGAAGTCTTGCCATTAACTTCAAAGGCACTAGGATGTAGCCCAAGGTGTGTATGAGTTCCAGGAGCTCTTAAGAAACAAACACTCTTCCAAACTTTTTCAGTGTGGTTTCCATGAAATATCTATTTTTTCTTTTTTTTTTTAAATCTAACGCTGGTCTAGTTGCAGCAGTTTTTGTCATGCATAGCAGGGTCAAGATCATTTCTCAAAAGCACCTAAGAACATTAGGAGCCTAAGTCCAATTTTCAAAGTTGATTTAGAGCTTCTCTACGTGGCCCTGCAGCTTGGACTATGAGGGTGCAGTGCGCACCAAAGTGCTATGCTGTATCTGCCCCGAGTGGCCTCTGCTAGCAGAAACTAAAAAGTACCTAGCTCAGATTAACATAGTCCAGTCTGAAGAGGACTACGTTAATGCAAACTAGGTACCTGTTAGTGTGCACAAGCAGTGTTCACATGGGGCAGTTACACCACAGCACTTTGATGTGCTGCAATTCATACCCCCTATAGTATGAACTTTAGCATAGTGTAAGCATAGCCTCAGGCATAAGGAGTTGAAATCCTAGTATTTAATCTGTGTAGGTGCTTTTGAAAGTCCCCCTGGACATGAACATGCAATTTTAGGTAGCACCCAGAGTGATTGTCACGTACCCAAGGTTACACAGGAAGGGCTTGTCTATACGAACATTAGGCTCACGACAAGCTGTGATGTAAATGTAATCCACACTAGCCAGCTGAGTTCTAAGTATCGAGTGGACCCTGCTGACATGCACTAACAGTTCCTTACTGCTCTTTGGTCTAATCTGGTCTGTGGCAGAGCTGGGAGTGCAACAAGTCCTTCTTGCCTTCTGGGAACAATGTACTGGGCGTACAGTTCCTGTGTGGTATCACCAGGCCCTGCCCCTTCCAGTGCACCAGAGCTACTTTGGCTACTTCCCACAGTCCTCTATAGCGGGGATGATATGGAGGTTGGCCATGGTTGAGCTCAGAAAAGGAGATCCCATATCTGACTGACTGCATCTGCCACCACAAAATGGGGAATGTAAGACTATACAAATTTTTAATCAAAACTTTACATTTTAGAAGTCAGTTTTTTTAACACATCATCCTTTCAAAATATGCACTGTCAGCATTAGCTGTGTGACACACAGCAGACATGAAGTTAGAAAACTACTAAATATTATTGTGAGCGCTTTCCTGTTACTTACAAAATACTTGGAAAAATGACTATTTCAGTCCCCCAAAACAGAGTATCTCAAACAATTGCTTTGTCTAAATGTCATAATTACATTTAATGATTCTATCCCTTTATCATAGCAAAGTTTTAGCACAGATTTCGATAATAAAAGAAACCTAGTAGGCTGTAATTATTGTAATCTATCTGTGGATATTATTAAAAAGCATTTTTGAAGGGGGAGCATGTTTTAATTACTGTTTCAATAGAGTCACTGCTGAGCTGCATTCATATTTCCCCTCCCTAACCAGGAATTTCTGAAGTTCAAAAGATTCTGCTTGGTATCAGCAGCTAGGAATTTCTGATCAGAATTATGCACACACAGAGGAAGACCTGAAGAAGAGCTGTGTGTAAGTTTGAAAGCTTGTCTCTTACTCACTGTCAGAAGTTGATCCAGTAAAGGTATTACCTCACCCACCTTGTCTCACACAAAGTAAAGTAGAAGACTCTGGTGTTGCTACAATCCCCATGCCTGACCTTGGGCTCTGTTTAGCTATGTTTGAGATTTTAAGAGACAGAGCTATAGAAGAAAAGATTTAGAATACACCAACAAGCAAATCCTTGCTTGACTAGTCAAATTGTACATAACTCCCTTTACAGGTTATCACAGCGGGTATTCATGTCTTGACCTAACTCCAGACATTGAGAATGAAGAGCAGCAGGCTCCATACCGTTGCATAGTAGCCGATAGAGGTATTTTGATAGCTTATTTGAAATATTGTGCCTTATCCAAAGAAAATAAGTAGCAGCAAGTCTTTTTTAATGTTTTAAATGCTGAAGCTTGTCTTCTCTCAGCTAAGTCTGTCCATCCCTGAACTCAAGGATTAGAAATAAAATAAAGTCAACACAACCAGAAATATAATATGAGGATCCAGGTTCTGTTGTAAATTATATGTTTATTAATCTAAAGAGAACATATGGATTGCAGCATGTTTCAAATGAATTTTGGGCTGATATCAGATATATGCTCAGCCTTCAATATGTCTTAAACTTCTGGATGTGCTGTTTTACTGGTGGGACATTCTTTGTAAGGATAAATAAAAATGAAAACCTTTATTGGTTGATAATTTGAGGTGTGTTAAGGATTAAAAAACTATCTTCACTTTTACCTATGAGCAGCATTAGGAAAATTAGCTGCCAATGTACATAATGGTAGTAATGAGAGGTGCCAAGTTTTTTATGCATTGGAATATGCTGTCAGAAGGTTTCTCTGATTTTAATCCTCTGGCACATAGATGAGGGCAAAGTAATTCTATTTCTATAGTGACCAGCTAGATTTTCTTTAGGCATTTTATTACTATAACTACAGTAATGTGACATTACCCAGGGTACAATCTGGACTGTTGAACAGTGATGTCCCCTTCACTTTCTAATCTCTGGTGCCTTTTACATTGCTTTGCTGTCAGAACAGCCACTGCTGGCCTACTCACACAGCCTTCAGCTTGGGTTTAGGAGACAAGTAGTCTCTTGTGGATGTGAGGTTTGAAACGTTCCTGTGATACAATTTCTTATTCACACCTTCCCCTGTGGGAGAATGTCACTTAAGCATCTGACAGTTTTTTACTACCTGGCTGGGGCCAATGTGTCTTTGTCTCCAAAAAACTGGTTTGCGGGTGCTACCCAGAATTACAACATATTTCAGTAACAACCATACAGTAGAATATCATAACTTCACATAAACTGTTGCTACACATATTTCAACGGAATAATAATGTTCAGCAGATTATGACTTTTCAAATGATGCCTCACAAGACATACTTTGTACAAAAGGCATCATAGTGTTGTAAAAGTGGTGACCATAACAGTATACACTGTCACAAGTAACCACTATGGCTCCAGTTCAGGAAAGCATGTCTATTCAAGAAAGCACTCAAGCACATATTTATAGCTGAACATGTGCTTCAAATGTCCTCCTGATTCAGGGCCTGTGGTTAGATAGTTTACATTTTATGAATCTCTTTATATAAAATGGAAGAGATATAAATACAAACATGTAAGTAGAATATGATATTCATTCTGAGAATGTTAAAAATTGCAAGCTTTCATTACAGTATGCCACTTAGAATCAGAAAGTTCCAGTGCACAGAGTGCCAGTGAGTTTTACCACATTTACCACCTACCACAGTAGGCGCATAGTTCTACGCCATAAGAGCCATCTGCAGAGTACCACCAACCACCCCTAAACCTTTCTACTATTGTGGGCCAGATGAACCTCAACTCATAATCCTTTAAATTAGTTCACATTGCAATATCAATATTAAACAAACAAACAAGAAATCTAAGAACTAGAACCAGAAGACACTGCAAACATTACTCTAATATTAATTTGAATTTCATGGTGGTCATGTTTCTGTTCCATTCTGTTCAATTCTGCAGTTCAGGAAGCCCTTCTAAAATTAGAAACAACCTGCAGTAGGTGTAACAAGGGTCCATCTTGACTAGTGCTTGAATTAGCCTCTAAAACCCATGTATCTGTTTCATTTGTCTGGTGACTCCTCCCTTTTAGTGTTAAGGAAAAAGATGCAAGCTATTCTGAACTTTAATATTTAAGCTGTCTCCTTTAAAAGCCATTTTGCCCTTCCAGCTATATACTCATTTAGCCATATTTTAGCATGGAGCAGCATTGCCATCGAGTAAATAGTTTAGGGAACCTCACTTGGAGCATTTGCTACTGATGCCCAGGGGGAAGAGAGAAAGATTCTGTACATGGTTTTCCTATTTTATGGAAGTCATATGAATTTACTGTAGGAGTTGCTGGCTGCCCAGAGTACTGTTTAGTCCTAAGGTCAATTATTTTGGGAGCTGATTATCTGGAGGGAAAATTCAGAATTGCTGTTTAAAAATTCCCACCAGCCAAAGAATAATACTCACTGAACTGCAGTGCCCATCTCTGATGTTTCAGAAATTCAACAGTATTGTGCCAGTAAAACAGTGGTTTGGGGTTTAGATTATCATTCCCTGGAAAGGGGAGATACTATGTCTTAGAATGTGAGGGTAGAAGGGATAGTACAGGTGATGACCCAAATGAAAACCGCATTAAATGCAAACTTAATTTGTGACCAGATCTTGTTGAATTCCAGTTACTGTACATGAAACACAACTCTTATGTTTAGGTATTCTTTTGTAAAAAGTAATTTTATTTTGTAAGTTATAAAGTGCTGAAAAGTAACACAATATAAAATTCAGCACTAACGTTTCATATGAATAACAGAGCCTACAAATATTTTACAGGTAAAAAAGAAAAGCGTGAAAAATCAATTCTTTACTATAAGTAGTGCAAAAATAGGAGTTCTTCTTCTCTCCTTAACTTCAATTTCTTGTTAATAACTACTGCAAATAGTTCCAAACCCTAAACACCAGAGAGAAAGTAAGAGTTGTTTCTTTAGAAACCTTGATTTTGCAACCTCCTTTTACAATGTTGTGTACTGAAACAAAATTTGTCCTTCTTGTAATTCTGTCCTTTTTAGGTTGCTTTTCCAATCAATGGATGCCAGAGAGATGGCCACTTGGGGCTGGAAAAGGAGGGGGAAAGAGACAAATCAGTAAAGGCCTTTTAAATGCGTGCCGCAGAATCCTATGTAAATGTTACATACTTTTAAAAAAAATGAATCTTGCCCTTTAATCATAATGCTGAAATGAAGATTTCATTATAGCTGGTTCAGGTAACGTTCTGAATAACTAGTAGGAAAGTGTAAATTCAAATTCTCTTTAGCCCTATCATCTTCAAATGCAATCTTCCCTTTTAAATTAATGACTGCAACATTTGACATCTTTCAACAGGCAATGCCAGTCTTTAAACTAAGGGCTCTAACAGCCCCAAATCTGTGTATGGGATTACTCTATAGGCATAAACTACTTAAATCAGTGGTGGGCAACCTGCGGCCCACGGGCCACGCATCAGGGTAATCCGCTGGCAGGCCGCGAGACAGTTTGTTTATATTGACTGTCCTCAGGCATGGCCACCCGCAGCTCCCAGTGGCCGCGGTTTGCCGTTCCCACCCAATGGGAGCAGCGGGAAGCGCCATGGGCCACAGGGACGTGCTGGCAGCCGCTTCCTGCATCTCCCATTGGCCATGCCTGCCGACGGTCAGTGTAAACAAACCGTCTCACAGCCTGCCAGTGGATTACTGTGTGTGGCCCATGGGCCGCAGTTTGCCTACCACTGATTTAAATGATACAAGCTTCCTTCAAAAACCTCTCCTTCCTATCTCCTTCTCATCATGCAGTTTCTCCTTAGTGTAAATCCTTCACCTGATACACTGAGATTCAGGAATATGCTATTCATCCAGAAATTACTGACCTTGCTGCTGTTCAGTCTCAGAGGAACAGGCCGCTGAGAAGAAATCTCTTCAGATGGCTGTCACAGCCATAAACTAAAATAAACTCTTGTGCTGGGATTTCCACTCCCATTGTAGATTTCCAATAGTCCTAAATGAAGCATTAACACCAAGAGTTAACATGAAGCCTTTCTGAGAATAATTTAGCTCTCTGAAAATAGTGAGTACAGCGGGCCGTAAAATGATTCAGTCTTGGGGCATAGCTGCCCTGAGCATTCTCATCCGTATCCTACACTGGCAGCCATGAAGTAGAGTTGGCACTGACATTATAAAAGACAGCTGTATGTGTCTTTCTAGAGAGAAGCTGTGGGCTTCAATAGAGAAAAGCTGCTAGGAATCATAGAGAGAAATATTGTCTAGTTTTGCTTCACTAATATTGCATTTCCAGCCTTGAGCATAATGCTTATTGTCACTTGCACCTTAGTTTTATCACTATCTGCTTCTAATCAATGGCTTGGATTGTGCTCCATAGATTTGCCCATGAAGGGGTGAGGTGGGGTGAGCAGTGGGAGTTTAAGTTGCCTCCGCAACACCATCAGCCTTTTCTCCAACCAAACTATCCAGAGACCTCTCTGTATCATCCATGTTCTATTCTGTAGGAGGTGATGGAGATTAGGTGAAGATTGTGTAGGGGACGCACATAATCCTCTCAAAATTAGTCAGAAAATATTGCATAATCTCAAGGTGCATTATCTGTTCCTCATAACACCTCATTCACCTGGGATAGCAGGTACAACGGAAACCAAGGGGCCATGGGCTGCCAAGAATTGCAGGACTACACAGTGTATAGTACACGGGATGGTGCATTCATGGCCTCCGACAGATCTTCAAGTACCTATGCAGCTCCTTATGGATCTGCTAAATTTGGGGGCAGGGCTTTTCTGTGTGAGGTAGGGGGAAAATGACAGATCTACTTTCCCTGTGGGAAAATGCCAGGTGCTCTCTAGGAAGAAATACAAGCACTGTATAGAATAAACTAAGATACACAGGACCAGTTCCTTAGCCTGTATAAGTCATCCTAGCCCTAGATTCATTGCAGTCAATATGCCTCCTCAAATCTATCTCATAGTAAATCACTTGGATGAAGATCTGAACTCAGCTACCTCCAGGCAGCCCCATATGGAGTCAAGGAAGTTGCATTGGTGTAGTTAAGGGCAGAATATGACTCATACCATGAAAGTAAAAATAAAAAATAAAAAATAAAAACCTAACCCAAAATATTAGAGACATTTTAAATATTTTTGGTACAAATGAAGAGACATAGACCAAGAATCAGATCATATATCCTTGTGACTTCTGCAGTCAGGGATTGGGGGACGGGGAGGGAATTGCTATGCTTCAATTGTTTAATTGTTGTTAACAAATACTAGGGGCTGGAGAGGACAGAAATGAAAGCAATGCTTTTTTGACATTGTAGAGAAAGCTCATTGCTGCTAATTGCAATCAAGAATGGCAAAGCTGCTGTTTTCGTAACAAATACTTTACCGCCGGCTTGAAATATACCTTTGATTTTTTTTTTATTAACAATTAGTGAATTTCTACTCCACAACATTTTAGAGTAGGGAGAACTAAAGGAAGGACAGAGAGAGAGAGAGAGAGAGAGAGAGAGGAAAAGGATCAGTTAATATCTTTCTCTGGGTGCCCAAGCTGTCTAGTCTCATCAGTGTCTGTGTTTTAGATTGTTAACATTTTGAGGCAGGAATTGTTCTTAATTCATGTCTGTCACAGTATGACACACATTGTTGACAGTTAACAAATAAATAATAATCTTTAATCATAAATGTGCAGTGCACATTCCTTCATTACTCCCTAAGACTAATGAATATGATTGTTTTGTCAAACACTTTGGACTGACAAGTTTAAGTATGACTGCCACACTCAGCTGAACTGTAAGAAGCCAGCAATGAAATGGAAAGCTCTTTTGTGATTTTAATTAGCAGTGCCCATCATCTCCCCATTTGTGCTTATGAAACAAGGTATGACAGGCTTGCCACAACTAATCAAAAAATGTGTAAGATGGAGAATGCCAGCGTGGTAGTTTGTCTATTTTGAACTATATGTAGAAATGGCATTATTTTCTTAGGAAATGTAATATGTCCCACAACCACATTTTAATTCTGTTTTCATTCAATCTTATGGTTCAAGGATTTAGAGCTATTTGCTCCGCAAATAATGCACTCACTGGCTGTCATGGTGCAAATGGCAGAGAGTACTTTAATTCCAACACAATGGCAGTCAAGATTTAGGTTATGTTCCATGATTCACGATGTTCTGCAAAAAACAGCAACACTATATTACACACAATAATGTAACGTTATTTGTCATATGGAGAAAAGATCAGTGTTTTCTAGATTAATACACAGTTGATCACTTGCTTTACATTTAACATTTTACTGTAAGACATTGTCTTCAACATAATTTGACCTCCTTATACAAAATTATTCAGATTTCTATGTAAGTTTAAGACATAGGACAATTAAAGCAGTTATAGGGAACGCATAATACTGCATTTCTCTTTGCTTATGTAATGTTAGCATGTTTGCAAGAAAGAATTATTAGCATTTCAATAAATAAAACTGAATTTAAGTTGAAATGTGTATTACATTCACAGATAGATATGAATGCGAGGAATATATAATATGAGCCGTAGCTAAGAATCTGGTCCTGATATGTATTCACATATAGAAGGATATGGTGTCATAGTTCTTTAATATTAGGAAACTTGAGAATAATATATTTTACTACATCATCTGCATGCTGGTTCTACTGTCAGCTCTTCTGCCATATTATTTTGCTATTTCAGCTTCTCAGGACTAATGCCATCATATTTTGCATTTCCATCACAAATATACAAGTATCCTTTTATCTGATACCCCATCAGTTTTCTACTTGATATTAATGTCTTTAATAATATGCCTTGAAATGCTGACTAACACACTATCGGAGGAAGCAAGTTTAAAGAGTAATTGGAAAGCTGACTTCTAATTTTACAGAATACGGAAATAATTTGAAAGCAAACAACAATGGCCTAAATCATCCTGCTCCGCTTCACTGGGCAGAGAGGTTGAAAGCTCCAAGAGATTCCCACACATTGTGTTTGGACTGCTGCTGCTACGGCATCAGTATCACATTGGTATATTTTTTTAACCAAAGCTTTTTTTTTTGGAGTCTCTTGTTCACAGCAATACACCTTACCTCAGTCAAGTTGATTATTGCTGAGATAGACAAAGTTTTAAATCTTGGTGTCTGAATCACTATTGCATTGCTCTAGTTTTAAGCCAGTGTAACTCCATTGGTTTAACTGGTAATAGTGGTATGTTTCAGCATAGCTCCATTAAAGTTAATAGCTTAATACAGGGTGGGTGGAAGCTCCCTGCAAAAGCAGGTGTGGGGCAGAGATTGGAGAAGTACTGAGAATGAGAGTTACTGAAACTCTGTGGGGGGTGGATCAGCTGGCTCCAGGCTGGGAAGGAGAGTCTTACCTACCATTCTAGCCCCTCTGGGTCCAACTCCCTACTGCCTAGCCCAATCCTGGGTTCTGCCAGAGCTGCTCAAGCCCTAAGGGTCTTGCTCCCCAGACTACTCCCAGGCTTCATGGTGGCCACTCCAGCCCCTCTGAATCTTACTCTTTCTTCTATGCATGGTCCCCCACACAAGGGCCATGCACAAGATTATGTGGGAGTAGAGCCTCTCCCCCCGCCCAATATTTCCATTGTGGGGGCACTAGCCCCCTATTCCACCCAGTTCCACCACCACTGGAATTATGTGAATTTACTGCAGCTGAGGTTCTGATCCATTGATTTCAAGTGAGATACACTGATGTAAAACTGGAGTAGTTGTGAATCAAGTCCCTAAATTATAATTGTTTTACATAATTAGAAATAATTCTACCAAGTGCAACTAAAAAAACAATCCTGCATACTGAACTGATGGTAGTTGGGTGAAATGACAATGACCTTTCAGTTTACGTAAACATGCCATTCAATGTATTTGCATATAATATTATACATATAATTCTTTCAAACAGAAAAAAAATCCATCAAACTCACATTAAAGGGATAGGTTTCAGAGTAGCAGCCGTGTTAGTCTGTATTCGCAAAAAGAAAAGGAGTACTTGTGGCACCTTAGAGACTAACAATTTTATTTGAGCATAAGCTTTCGTGAGCTACAGCTCACTTCATCAGTGGAAAATACAGTGGGGAGATTTATATACATAGAGGACATGAAACAATGGGTGTTGGTAACATTGGAACATTGGAAACACCCATTGTTTCATGTTCTCTATGAATATAAAACTCCCCACTGTATTTTCCACTGAATGCATCTGATGAAGTGAGCTGTAGCTCACGAAAGCTTATGCTCAAATAAAATTGTTAGTCTCTAAGGTGCCACAAGTACTCCTTTTCTTTTTATTTAAGGGATAAAATCACACATCAAGTTAAATATCGCATATTTGAAAACATAACATATTTCCTTATAGTGATCACCACTAAAAAGACAATATTGACCAACAGGTACTGGTTTACCACATTACTGGAGTACAAGTTGAGTAATGGATTTGCTGCATTGGGAAATGAAGAGGAGAAACAGGCAGTAGATGGAGTAACGTGGAAGAAAAGAAAAGAAAAGAAAAGAAAAGAAAAGAAAAGAAAAGAAAAGAAAAGAAAAGAAAAGAAGCCTGTACCTTCAGAAGAGGGGAAGAGATGATGCAGATGGCCAGAGACCAAAGCCTAAGGAAAAATGGGGATGCTGTAGAGGGGACTGCAAGAGAGAACATAAGACAGATTCATACTGACACCAGAAAGAGACAGGTCTATGTGATTGGGTACTCCATACTTAGAAGAATCGAAAGGCCCGTCATCAGACCAGCTCCAGAGAACAGAAGAGCATGCCTGGAAGAAATTGGAAAGTCAGCTAGAGGAAGATAAAGTAAGGGATAATGGAACATCTCAAGCTAGAAAACTGGGAAAGGTCTAAGGGAAATAACTGCAGTGTTTGTACACAAATGCAAGTAGTCTCGGCAATAAAATGGAGGAACTGGAACTACTGGTGCAGAAAGTTAAACCAGATATTTAGGGGATTACAGAAACATGGTAGAATAGCACTCATGACTAGAATGCAGGTATTGAAAGGTGAGTGTGCTGTGTGCGAGAGATGGGGACAAAGGTAAAGGTGGTGGGGTAGCACTGTACAGAACAAAGTGGTAAACTGTAAAGAAATACAAAGTGATAATATGGACAAAGCAGAATCTGTTCAGGTCAAAATGCTTTTGGGGAAGGATTGTAAAAGAGGTTCTGTTGGGATGGTGTTAGGGGTCTGCTATAGACTTCCTAGAGTCACAATCTGTTATGGATAGTAATCTCTTCAATATTATTATAGAAGGAAATACTTTTGAGAACTGTGTCATAATGAGAGACTTTAACTTCACAGATATATATTGGAGAATACATACTAGTAATAGTGGTAGGGCCTAATTATTCCTGGATGTGGTCGATTATAATTTTCTTCTTCAGATCACTGAACCCATGAGAGGTGATACAATTTTAGATGTGGCTTTAGTAAGTAGTAAGGACATCCTGCAAGAGCTGGTTCTAGGAAATAGCCTTGGATTGAGAGATCAAGAATTGATTCAGTTTAAATTAAATGGAAGGATAATCAAAAGCGGGTTGTCAACTATAATTTTTTATTTTAAAAGGGCAGATTTTGGGAAGCTACCGGAATTAGTTAAAAAAAAAAAAAAGTCAGCAGGATTAAATAGTTCAAGGTCTTAAATACAGAAGAGGCTTGGAATTTCTTCAATTCAACTATACAAAAACTATCTGAAATTTGCACCCCAAGTAACGGGAAGAAACTTGTAGGGAAAGGCTCCAGTCCCAGCTGGATGAATAACCACCACAAAAAGGTTAAGAGTAAGCAGAGAGCCTACAGAGAATGGAAAAGGGGGCTGATCAGCATATAAAGCTACATTGTGGAGGTTAGAAAATGTCGGAATAAAGTGAGAATTGGTTAAAGTCAAGCTGATTAGCTCTTGACAAGAAAATTAAAATAAATAAGAGGTTTTTTAGTTATATAAATAAAAAGAGAAATAAAGAAAATCAGTCTGGGCCAATATGTGGTGTGGATGGAAAGGAAATTAAAGATAATCTAGGTGTGACTCAAAAGCTAAATGAATACTTTGCGTTAGTTTTCAGTTATGATGACAACATAGAGCATGTGCATAAAGGCAATATGTCTGATGGAAATAAGTGTCTAGAAATGGAAACAGCATCATCTGAGATGGAAGAAAAAATGAAAGAGCTTAATGCAGTCAACTACAGGGGACCAGATATCTTCCACCCCAGAGTATTGAAAGAACTGGCACATAAATTTGCTGGCACATGAGTCCAGTAGCAAGGATTTGTAATAACCATTTGGGGGTAGGTCTATTTGGGGGTAGTACCGTAAGACTGGAGAATAGCTAATGTCATACCTATATTTAAGAAGCAGCGGGGTGAGTGGGAGAGGTGATGCGGGAAATTACAGTCCTGTTAGTCTGACCACAGTAGTATGCAAAGTTTTAGAAAAAAAATTGTGAAGGAAAGAATAATTAGATTCATAGAGGTAAATGGTAAAGGGATGAAACGCAGCATGGGTTTCATGCCAAACTAACTTCATTTCCTTCTTTGAGAAAATAACTGGTTTTTTTAGATAAGGGAAATGCAGTAGAACTAATATACCTGGACTTCGGTAAAGTATTTGACACTGTGGCACATGGGAAATTATGAGTTAAATTAGGGAAGATAGGGATAAGTACAAACATTGTCATGCGGATAAGGAATTAGCTAAAGGGGAGAAGGTAGCAGGTTGTGCTGAAAGGTGAATCATTGGACTAGATCAGAGGTCCCAAAGTGTGGGGCGCTCCCCTGTAGGGGGCATGGAGGAACATCTGGTGGGTGCGGCAGGGCCAGGGCCAGCCTCCAAGGAAGCAGGGAAAGATCGCTACCCAGCCCCTCCCCGCTCACAGTTCTGCTACGGTCCTGCCCCTCAGCTGCATCCCCAGCTCCCCGCCCTGCACTTGGCCCAGTCCCCACTCCCCCAGCCTTGGCACAGCTCCACTCCTGGCCCCGTGCCAGCTCCCAGTTAGGCCATTGTCCACTGTCAGCTCCATTCCTGGCCCGAGGCCAAGGCTGGGGGAAAGCCGAGAGTTGAGCCACACCTGGCTGCAAGGCTGGCTGCTGGCCCTCACCGCATAGCACCTGTGGCTCTGCTCCTGCCCCCAGCCTTGGCGCCTGGCTGCAGCCCTGCTCCCAGTCTTGGCCCCCCCCTCAGCTGTGGCCCCAGCTTTGGCCCCCTTACCACCGTCCACATCCGCCTTTCCCCTTCTGGAGCCGCGGTTCTGCTCCTGGCCCTAACTCATAAGTAAGGGGGAGCGTGACCCTAAAAAGTTGGGGGACGGCTGGACTAGATGGAGGTTACTAGTGGGGTTCTCAAGAATCAGTCTTGTGACCAGTCTTATTCAATACTTTTATTAATGACCTTGGAACAAAAAGGAAATTTCCAGAAACCACGGAGGTCACCTTTAAAAACTTTTCAATGCCTTTTTGCATCTAACTGGTGTTACCATCATATTTGTAGTTATAGCTGGTTGGGTTACATTTGTCCAAAAATTTAATGACTTTTGTGATATTTTAAAGATAATTTTTCTCTGAATATTTTTAAAGTTATTTATCCAGTTTATAAAACTGGCTAAATAATTCACAAATAGATTTACTGAATAATTTTTTGGCATTAATTTCATACAATAATTTTGAATATTGGAATAAAATTTCTAATTATTCATTCAGGCCCCAATTTAGCAGTCTGTTCTTATTTAGCAAAGCACTTAGGGCCAGGTTTTTAAGGTACTTAGGAGCCTAAAGATGCTGATAAGCAAAGGTGTCCATGCAGGTTAGGTTCCAAACTCACATCGATTTATGTCCTTTTAAGTGCCATTAGGCAGCTATCTGCATCTTTAGGTACCTAAATCTCTTTGAAAATCTGGCTCTTAAACACACATTGAAGTCCCATTGCTTAAACATGTGCCTCAAATGTTGTAAGATTTTGTGTGCTTCAACATGCTTTGCTGAATTGCTACCTCATCTCTATTTTCAGTATTCAGATCACTGCAAATAGAGAAGACTGTAGATACTGCCAAGATTGTGGTGTTAGATGATCTATGCAATCAATACCAGGATGGTATGTAGAAAACGACCATGTAAAGAAAATGAACAATTATGAAATAAATGATTAAGTTTTGCTATGCGTAGACTATTATCAAAGTATACAAGCCATATACATTAAAAGTACAAAACTTTTAAAAAAACAACAACATAGTCTCACATAACTCTAATAAGGCTACTACTTCTTGGCTGACATTACACTGACCTCTCTTTATAAAGCAGTAGAAATAGATTTTTCTGTACCTAAAGTAATTTAAACTCAGCTAACAGAAAAGTGTGTGAAGAGTCACTCTGGCAGCTGGCATATGCAGCTGCTTGGCGAGAATACAAGCTCATTACTGAGTAAGAAAAACAACTTTTATAACTGGAAATCTGAAAAACATTCAACTTTAAAAGTTGAAATTATGCCATATTTGGTACAGTTTAGCTAAATTAAAAATAAACATACCCAGGCATCTGGGGTTAAAAATGGCAGGTTCAAAAATATTTAGGTTTGAATTATTAAAAAAATTATCATACCATGAGGTGAATGATCATAAAATTAATGGCACTCAGGACAATACTCTAACTGACTTTGAAATACCATTAGGGAGTGAGCTCTTCATCTCTCATTACAATATATACATTTCAAAGAGGAATCTATTGTGTGTAGCAGTATAAAGCCCTGATCTTGCAATTTGTGTGCGTACAGATCTCTGTGTTTGTGCAGGGCCCCCTTGAAGTTAATGGAGCTCTGTTCCTTCTGAGTCTACTATGGGATAGGGGCCTAAGCTGATACAAAACTAGAATTTATGAGTGTGATGACTGCTACAGACAGCTTTACTATTTAAGACTGACCATTTACATTTAAAACAAAATTATGCAGTAGCACAGGGATTTACATTGAAGATGAAACTCATAAACTACAGCAGTAAGAGGAAAATTTATGTGAAAAGAAGGAGATCCATGGTAGACGTCTAGAGGCAGTAAAATGCATTATCTACAGATGCAATGTCAATGGATAGCTTTAAAAATTACCTGTTTTTCATAAATATTTGACTTTTGCCTACAGTACTGATTCACTGTGGTCCTCAGCTAAGGAAATATAATAATAAATAAGCTCAGTTTCTTGATTATTAATTATATGTAACTAAATTCTCTCGGATGTGCCTTCATAAACATGAAGCATTTAAGGGTTCAGGCACATAGCAGTAGCTTGAATGTATGTTATGTTTCAAGAATTATTTTTCATTAATAACACAGGAAAGTCAAAGTTAAAGTTGAAAAATACTGGAAACCTAAACTTAGGGAAGTACAAAAATTCAGTTACGGTAGCCAAACTGCCCTTCTAGAGATATCATATTGTTTTAATTATGCACCAGCTACTGCCATGCCACAGTGGTAAACATTAGGGCTGGTTGAAAAAATTCAAAAATTTTTTTTTACTGTCATAAAATGAAGCTTTGCAAAATCCAAATTTTCCATCACAGAAGATATATTTTGACAGAATTTTCCACTGGCAAAATTAAAACAAATGTTTCATTTCTGCCCAAATCTGAGTGTTTTGTTTCATGATATTGACCTGAAGGAGGATTCAGAGGTTGGCTGCATCCTCAGGGTTAGGCTGAAGAGGACCAGTGGTGAATATGGTTATTTGACAGGGAGGCCATTTAACACCACACTAGACTCAAACACATGCCTGATATTTTCTGCAGGGGAGCAGGGCAGTATTAGCATTTCCCTCACCCCCACCATTAAAGTTAAAAGTTAATATAGTTGTGGCCTCTATGTCGTGTTTTATTTTTCTGTGTGTCCTGATCAGTGTAGGAGCATGGGGCTTTTCCTGTTAGTCTGCAGACAACCCTTTTATAAATCACATATAGGGAGGTCAGGTGAGGAGGTGGTCCTGGGGGGAAACTTACATTGGGAGACAGTCTGGAAAATGAAAGAGCTGGAGAAATATTCCATTAACTGAGGCCTTGTCTACATGGTGCAGTAATGTGCACCAGTGGGATGTGAATTGTAATGTGCACAAATGTGTTGCACACTAATTGTCCTGCATAGGCCTCAGTGGTGTGCACTGAAAGTTCCCTAGTGTGCATTAATAGTACTATGTTAATACACACTAAGGAACCTTTGTGCACCTCAGCAAGATCTACATGGGCCAGTTAGTGCGCAACTTGCTGGTGCACATCAGAATTCCCATCTCACTGGTGCACATCGCTGCATGGTATACACAAGACTTAAGTAACCCTGTCATAAATATAAAGAGAAGGGTAAACACCTTTAAAATCCCTCCTGGCCAGAGGAAAAACCCCTTCACCTGTAAAGGGTTAAGAAGCTAGGATAACCTTGCTGGCACCTGACCAAAATGACCAATGAGGAGACAAGATACTTTCAAAGCTGGAAGGGGGGAGAAACTGTCAAGGTTCCTTCCCCATTCTGAACTCTAGGGTACAGATGTAGGGACCTGCATGAAAAACCCCCTAAGTTTATTTTTACCAGCTTAGATTAAAACTTCCCCAAGGTACAAACTATTTTACCTTTTGCCCTTGGACTTTATTGCTGCCACCACCAAGTATCTAACAAATATATAACAGGGAAAGAGCCTGCTTGGAAATGTCTTTCCCCCCAAAATCCTCCCAAACCCTACACCCCCTTTCCTGGGGAAGGCTTGATAAATAAAAGTCCTCACCAATTTGCATAGATGAACACAGACCCAAACCCTTGGATCTTAAGAACAATGAAAAAGCAATCAGGTTCTTAAAAGAAGAACTTTAAATTGAAGAAAAAGTAAAAGAATCACCTCTGTAAAATCAGGATGGTAAACACCTTACAGGGTAATCAGATTCAAAACGTAGAGAATCCCTCTAGGCAAAACCTTAAGTTACAAAAAGACACAAAAACAGGAATATACATTCCATTCAGCACAGCTTATTTTATCAGCCATTTAAACAAAACACAGAATCTAACGTCTATCTAGCTAGATTACTTACTAAGTTCTAAGTCTCCATTCCTTTTCTGTTCCCGGCAAAAGCATCACACAGACAGAGAGAACCTTTGTTTCTCCCCCGCTCCAGCTTTGAAAGTATCTTGTCTCCTCATTGGTCATTTTGGTCAGGTGCCAGCAAGGTTATCCTAGTTTCTTAATCCTTTACAGGTGAAAGGGTTTTTCCTCTGGCCAGGAAGGATTTTAAACGTATTTACCCTTCCCTTTATATTTATGACAAACCCTTAAACCACCCCTCTGAGGAAGGCAAGTATTATCATTGCCACTTTTCAGCTGTGGTAATTGGAACAGAAAGAGGGTAAGTGGTTTGAACAAGGCTGTACAGTGAGTAAGTAGAAAAACCAAGAGTAGAACCCAGCAGTTAAGTTTCCATTACTTTTCCCCAAGTACTCTTACGAAGAATGTCTTTTGGAGTTCTGATGACTTTATTGTCTATTATATGAGGAACAGCTCAGAAGGCCAGAAAGATTCTTCTGTCACCACAGCAAGATGATAATTTTGTTTCTCTGATCAAGAATAGGCTCTGTGGGGGGGGGAAACTTATTTTGTGGTAAACAGAGCCCTAAACTATTGTATAATTGGCACCATTTACTCTGTATTTATGGCATTATGAGTTTACTGTATTTGGGTTTGTTCAAATAATTTCCCATATCTAGTAGAAATTGTATTTTATGTGAAGATTTAATCTAACCACAGCTGCAGCAATATAAATTACACTTAAGACTATGCTGATTGATTATAATCAGTTGTAATCATGTCTTATAATTACATTGCATTCTGGAGGCAAAGGACGTTTAAGCCTACTCAGCACCCTACTACATAAAGAAGATTAGCTCTTACTGCTGACAATCTCAGCGAACATTGAAATATGCATATAAACGCCAAGTTTTATTAAATTTATTGTTCAAGAATCAAAGGAATTTCTTTTTGTAACCATAAAAGGTAAAATAGAAATCAAAACAAGCCTAAAGGTTATTGAATACCACACTTATATAAAATATCCTCATTAAAATATTTATAGTCCATTTGGCTTGGATATTTTAATCCATTCCCTTGATATCCATCTGATCTTTGTTTAGCAAGGCTCCAGTTGTTTGTTCATGCTTCAGTAAAATTGTGCAGGAAGCATAGGCAGTGTGCTATGTAACAGTGACAACCATAGCATACAAAAAGAAAAACATTCCAGTACAATTTCTAAAAAAGTACATTATATATAATCTTACAGTTTATTCTAGTTATTCTAATATACTGTGTTTTCAATGGTATCAGTCATTTTGTTTTACATAAGCACAAAGCACTGCTGGTATTTTCACTTACTTGGTAAATGTTTTTAAAAAAGGGGGATACAGGGTACCACTCGGCTATCAGAGATTCAGTTGCTGGCAAAGCAATGTCCCTAGGTCCACTTGGAAAAATTCAAGTCTCTGATGTTTGTTCTAAAAGTTCTGGATGAAAAGTTGGTGTAGAAGGTGAACCACCACCAACAGTGCTGCCTAGTGGTCAGGCACAGATGGGGCCAGTCATCTCCGCATTGCAAATACCATTCTGTCCTTTAGCAGCCACTCAAGAGTTTCCAGTCCTTTACTTTAGCTTGGGAACTATGGGGTTCTAGGCCCTTACATGGTCAGGGTCTTCCCCAGCTGGGTTTTCCACCAAGGTGAACACTCCTGTTGTTCTCACATCTTGGAGTGGGTAGGGGAGCCCAGCCCCCCTCCATTAGGTTTCAGTCCAGAGCCCAGTGATGGACAGCTACACTCTGCCCTTTGGGGTGCTAAGCAGCCACCCCATGAACCACTTCCTACACAAGTTTTCTTTTCCACACACAGTAAAACAGAGTCTCAAATAAAGTCTTTAACCTGCACAATCAGTCCTCTGCCTAGCTTTTGTAGGTTTACTCAGGTTTGTGTTGTCAGGTCTTAGGCAATCATCTCCTGAGTAGCACTTCCTCCCCAGAGTTTGGAGCAGCTGACTGCTCCCTTCCACTGCTGGCTTTCCCTTTTAACCTGACATCCTACTTGTGGAGGATTTGCAGGTGTGATTGGGCAGGGACACCTTGGCCCTGAGCTGTTCCTTAACACCCTGGTCTCCAGTGTGGTGTTTGTATGCCCCATCACAGTTGACCTGAAAGCTCTCATTGTTTATAAACTCAAAGGGCTGATCTCATTTGTTGTGTTGTCCCATAATTCTAGGGATCCTGCCACATGTACACTTTGGTAAGTGGAGATCTGTATTGAGTTTTGTTTGGTTTCCTTTGTCATGTGATAGCCCTGACTTCCCAACAATTCTGGCAGCTATTTCATTTTGTAACCGTGGGATGGCAAACCTCAAGCCAAGCATGAAAACACAAGTACTGAAGTAGGATACTGTACTATACTTCCTGAAATGCCTTCACTAGACATTTAGCTACAATACAATGAGCAAACTCCCTTTTTCTGGGCACCAGCTTTGCTCACAATGTTGCACATTTATTTTTTTTTTTTTACATGGTTACTCCAAATGTTTGCAAAAAGATTACCATTTCCTATTAAAATTTGTAAATATTAGCATAAACATTTGCAAACCATGACCAGACAAACAAAGCATTTCTGTAAACAAAGATATTCTTTCATAATTGTGTTGGTTACGCATACCTTCACTTCAGCAGAGAGTTCTCCAACAGAGAGGTCGCTGCTTCTGGTATGTATGTGAATTAGTAAGTCTATACAGTTATTAGGAGAACTAACAGAAAATGAGATCTGCAACTGCACAAATTAAAGTGTTTCATCAAATCAAAGATATAGATAGTCAAAGAGAAAAGATATCAATTTTTGGAAGATTATACACTGAACAGTCTTACAGATAAAGTTTAGTTCATCTTAAACATTATAACTTTGTTGTGGGATGTTTTTTCCAGTATCTCACTATGTGGAAAAAAGGCCTATGAATTTAATAGATAATGACAATAGATTGCTATAGATCTCTTTAGGATTGTTCAAATCATTAAAAAAAGGTATTATCTGTTCTACACGTTTTTGGAGAACTTCTATAGAACCTTACTATGTGCATTCATCCACATTAAATTCTATAGGAATTTTCCAGATGTCCATAGCTATCAACAACAACAAAAATTCCCAGGTGTTGTTAGCACTAACTATCTACGGGTGGGATTTTCAAAACTACTGAAATGATTTAGGAACAAAAATCCTATTAACAAGAATCATGAGAGATAACCCATCTAGATTTGAAAAAAATAAACGTGCTGGGCACATCTGATTGCTGTTTAGAATAGAATCTTGTCATTCCTGACTCCTCGGGTCAGGGGCCATCTTTTAGCATTATATGCCTGATGTAGTACTGAGCTGATTGTTAGCATTTAACAAAGACTCAATTATAAGTTGAAGGGAGCTCAGTAGACATCACATATTTGGATTGTTTAATAAAACATTGCGTAATGTACTTCATGAAATCTTACTTGAAAACATTAATCCAAATTGCCTTGTAGAGAAATATTGTCATTAGGATTGAAAATGGACTGAAAACCATAAATAAAGGGTAATAAAAATCCTTTAACATGGGTAGGATCCTTGTGGGGTGGGAGAACCCTGCTAAGTTCATTTTGTGGCTTGTGGAGTTTCCGCCGAATTCTTCTATTGTCCACTCCTTCCACCCTCCTCTTGTTCTTATTCACCCAAATATCATGTCTTCTCCCCATTTATGTTATAAATTCTTTGGAGCAAGGATATTTATCTATGCTTGTACAGTACCCAGCACAGTAGTGCACTGATCTTCATCAGGGCGTTGGATATATTACTGTAATAACATATATTTGTTTTCCTTGATCTGAAGAGCTTACAGTCAAAGTTAGACGAGTCAAAGAAAAGTAAGACAGATCAGTGTACTGCTTTAGTGTAGTCTCTGTGTGCTTTAACTATGTTTATACCTATATGCTATTTATGAGTTGTTTTTCATATGTTCTGTTTGTAATTCAACTCAGCTGTATAATGTATTCTATTTCATTGGAAGCATAACTCACAAGTTAAAATGTAATAGCATTTGTTGAGATTCTGTGCAAACGTCTCCAGAGAGGGCCAATGCACCTCAGTCCTCCAGACCTGCAATATCCCTGCAATTTTAGTAGATATTTCTGAATCTTTATTTTTGGGACAAAGAAATTCATTTGAATATATTTCATGTCCACTTGAATATTGTGGTTTGCAATTTAATTATGCAAATTACTGGTTTGAAAGGTTCTGTTCTTTGATCTGACTCCTTTAAATTGTGTGTCATGAGGGTTAACTATTTCGACTGTGCTGCCAAAATGCTGCTTCACGTGTGAGAGCCCTAGTAATTACTTTCCCTGATGCTTTGTGTTCTCAGCACACTATTGTGGAAAATGCAGTCCTATCAGGACTGATAGAGACTGGTAATGGTGATGGGGACATGGATTAGAAAATGGAATTTGGGGGAGACAGCCTAGAAGAGAGAGAGGCCTGGAGGCAGAAAGAGAATGTGCGTGAAAAGGAGATAATTGGGAATAGAATGAGAGACCTAGCAGCAACCAGGTCTTCAGAGCCAAGAAAGGGAATTAAGCACAGATGGCCAATTTTTTTGCATTCAGTTACACTAGTAGTCAGGAGTTATACCAATATAACCAAGAGTAGCAGTTTGCCTACAGCGAGGGGTCTGTAAACTGGAAAAGAGTTAAGGAAAGTTGCAATAGAGGAAGGCAGGCCTAGGAGCAATTTTTAAAATTTGAATTCAGCATCAATAAAGGAAAAGACAAATTTATATGGAACACTCTCATCCAAACTTTGTGCAACTGTTTAAACTTTCCCAGCTTATGAAAAATACTCAAAAAAATCTATACTGATGAAAAGATGCGTCATGTATATGGATGAATATGCATGTATATGCCTAGGTGCCGACTCCATGGGTGAGCCAGTGCTCACTGGCAGCAAAGCTCCCCCTCCTCCCCTCAACCCGCCAGGGCCTCTCGCCCGCTGGCAGCCCCACTGATCAACTCCTCCCACTCCCTCCCAGTGCCTCCCGTCCGCCAGGATCACCTGTTCTGCGTTGTGCAGGAGGCACTGGGCAGGAGGGGGAGGAGCAGGGAAGAGCGGGAAGAGGCAGGGCAGGGGTGAGGCCTGGGAGGAAGGGTTGGAGTGGGTCTAGCACCCCCTGGGTAAAGAAGAAGTCGGTGCCCCTGTGTGTATGTATACATACACATATAGTCATATTGTTTTTAAATATGAATGGTGACATTCTTAGAAGTTATGTATATTTAACAAGCAAAATGACCATACACCCTATACAATAGGGGTGGTAAGTCTAAATACTAGACCATGAACTATAATAGTCTTGCTCAGCAACATAATACCCTCATGGACCCAAATCCAAGTGGATGAACCCCAGATTTCTACAAATAAACTAACCAAATATTAAGAAAAGAGCTCCAGAGGGGATGACATGAGATTGTAGTACTCAGCAACTCAACAACCTAAAAAAGTCAGTCTGTCTGGATGAAATTGTGGTTCCAGTTGGAGAAATCCATTAGCTGAGGAACTCTTTGTGGTTTTTTTAAACACTTGAACACACCCTCTCCTATGCAAAAAAGCACTGAAGCTAACTGTATCTTGTCAATATCAATACTTTGTGAGCACATACTAATTGGTTAGAATTTAAAATAATCTATTCACATAAAAGCCATTTCCTTAATGCTCTCAACATACAAGAAAGGCTTTTAGAGAGGGTGTGATACCAGAGGTCCATTGGAAAACCTAGCCCCAACTCCACAGATTTCAGGAACATCACAGCACTGCTTCTGTTAACCCTCATGCTGTCCTATGTGTTCCCCCTCCCTCTGACAGCATGACCAGCTAGTAGCCATGTTTCTGTTAGGAACTAGTTCACATACTCATTTTACCTATGGTCAAACTTTGCAGTCCTACTTTCTCCAAGGGCTTAGAATCAAATCGAGGGTTAACAGTGCAGACAGTTAATGATGTGGGAAACTTACACTTGAACTGTGGTGGTTTAGTTCGGGACCATGCAGACTTGTCTAGATTTGATGCTCTATGGCCCATAAATGTCCAAAGAGGCCATGCTTCACTGGGCCTTCTCCAGTTTGGGGAACGGGGCAGCATGCCACACCACCTCTCCCTCCCTTCATGTACACTTCTCAGCTAAATGTCACACAATTAACATGCATTTTCTGCCCTCATGCAATGAAATCAAGAAGAGCATTTGGCCCATATCCCTTGCACAAAGGAGGACCTAAGACTCTTATATTTCAAGAAACTCCACAAAGTGCACTCCCTGACAGAAATGGGACTTTAGGTACTAATGGAACTATCAAAATTCATTGGAAAAGTTGAATTAGTCTACATTTCATACAATGGTTACTGATAAGAATTGCTTTTGATGAGGATGATTGATGACTATCATAGCACCGAGTGATAGACCAGGATGCCATTGTGCTAGGTGTTTCATAGGGAGCAAAAAGATGAAGGATGCTCCAAAGAGCTTACAATCTAAAGATAAGAGACAATGGATGGATACAGACAGAAAGATGGGGGAGTACAAGAAAATAATGAGACTGCGTAGCAGCATTCTGAATGGTTATAAGTAGGTCACAATTGCATTGGTCAATGCCAGAGAGAAGGATGAGGAAGTAATTGAGTCATGAGATGATCAGAGCCTACGCAAGCACTTGAGTTGTGTGGATGGAGAGAAAAGAGATGTTATTCAGAAAGAAACTGCAAGATTTAGACACAACCTGTATGTGAGGACCTAAAGAAAGGTCCGAGTCAAAGAGGATGCCCAGGTTATGGGCCTGAATGACAGGCAGGATTATAGTATTGCCACAGTGATCTAGAAATTAGGAGAGCTTCTGTGGGGGGGGGATTAAGAGTCCTGTTTTAGCCATGTTGAGCTTGAGAAGCTGGCTAGACATCCACAAGGAGATGTCAGAGAGAAACTAGAGATTTTAGTTTGACAGAAGGTAACAGGGCATGAGAAGAGAGATAGATCTGTCCTCATAGAGATGGTAGTTGAGTTTGTATTTGCAGATAAGATTACCCAGCGGTAAGGTATAAAGAGTGAAAAGAAGGAGCTCAAGGACAGCCCTGTGGAACCATGGTCCGGTGATATTATGGTTCAGAGATATTAAGGAGGGGAAAAATCAAACTTACTTCTTTTATATCTTTTTCCCCCCTATCATGATAAAGCCTTATACTCAGAGGAATATAAGGCAACTGTTATTGTATTATTGAAATTTCTTCTTTGGGCTATAAAGTGTTTTCATGATTTTTTTTAAAGGAAAAAGAAATTCTTGTTGAATTCCTTTTTTTCCTCAAATTCTGAAATTAAAACAATTGTAGCTTCACTAAAAACTTGCTATGCTCCAGTCTTCAGTCAAGCTGAATGGAACTCTTAATGGAATCCATAGGAGTTTTGTCCACGTGAGGACTGCAAAATCATTCTCTTAGGGTAGATGTTAAGGAGAACTTCCAATGTATTCTCAAAAGCTTTTACTTTAACTTCTAGGTCAAGCTGTCAAACGTATGGTTTGCATGCCAGATCCAGCTCACATGATGGATTTATGTGACTGGCATGACATAATCATGTTTTTCTAACCTAAAATTTAATTTAAAAAAAAGTTTTTAGCACTTGTGGCTGCAGGAGCAACCTTCCAAATGTGAAGCAAGAATAAGGGATGCAGTGATGTCTTCAGGTAGCCTGAAACAATGACTCAAGAGGTGTGACCTCCCTTAATAATCTCATTGGAATATCAATTTTAAAGCCCAGTGATTATACTTGACCAATAGTGTCAATATTAACCATTTAATCACAGACCATTTCAGTGGATGGAATGGAGTAGGAGTGAAGAACAATGGGTTCAGAACCGGATTCAATTGCTAAAGGGAAATGAACACAAAGGAAAGAAAAGAGAAGGCTCCCAAAAATGAGGAAGGAGCATAGAAATAGGGAAAGGAGTATGGGAAGGGAAGAGAAACAAAGAGCTCTAATAGGGAAAAGTGGGTTTTCTCACTGAACAATGACTATGACAATAAGGTATTGAAGGAATTATAAATAACTACATGTTTTGTTAATATGTAAAAGTAATATTTTCCCCTTGATCTCCTTGCAATCCTCCTGCCAACATCAGTGGGCATTCCACTGTGTATCGTGGCAAGTGTATGTGCCTAATTTTGTATCCCAGTGCATACTTCCTAATTAAAGATAGAATTCTGAATGAGATTAACATAATGTTGTACTGAAATCATAACGTTGTACTGATTTCCACTCTAGATCCATCCCTCCATGTGTGTATAAGAACACAAGAACATAAGAATATCCATACTGAGTCAGGCCAATGGCTCATCTAGCCCAGTATCGTGTCTTCCAACAGTGGCCGGTGCTAGGTGCCCCAGAGGAAATGGACAGAACAAGTAATCATCAAGTGATCCATCCCCTGTCTTTCATTCCCATCTTCTGGCAAATAGAGGCTAGGGACACTTCAGAACATGGTTTTGCATCCCTGCCCATCCTGGCTAATAGCCATTGATGGACCTATCCTCTACGAACTTATCTAGTTCTTTTTGAACCTGGTTATAGTCTTGGCCTTCACAACATCCTCTGGCAAAGGTTGACTGTGCACTGTGTGAAGAAATACTTCATTTTGTTTGTTTTAAACCTACTGCCTATTAATTTCATTTGGTGACCCCAGTTCTTGTTTCAGAGTAACAGCCGTGTTAGTCTGTATTCGCAAAAAGAAAAGGAGTACTTGTGGCACCTTAGAGACTAACCAATTTATTTGAGCATAAGCTTTCGTGAGCTTCAGCTCACTTCATCGGATGCACACTGTGGAAACTGCAGAAGACATTATATACACAGAGACCATGAAACAATACCTCCTTCCACCCCACTCTCCTGCTGGTAATAGCTTATCTAAAGTGATCACTCTCCTTACAATGTGTATGATAATCAAGTTGGGCCATTTCCAGCACAAATCCAGGTTTTCTCACTCCCCCCCCTTTTTTTTCCCCAAAACCCACACACACAAACTCACTCTTCTGCTGGTAATAGCTTATCCAAAGTGACCACTCTCCCTACAATGTGCATGATAATCAAGGTGGGCCATTTCCAAGTAAATAGCATTTCCGTATTTACTTTCTCCACACCAGTCATGATTTTATAGACCTCTATCATATCCCCCCTTCGTCATCTCATTTCCAAGTTGAACTGTCCCAGATTTAGTAATCTGTTCTCATACAGCAGCCGTTCCATACCTCTAATCATTTTTTGCCCTTTTCTGTACCTTTTCCAATTCAAATATATCTTTTTTGAGATGGGGAGACACATCTGCACGCAGTATTCAAGATGTGAACGTACCATGGATTTATATAGAGATAATATGATATTTTCAGTCTTATTATCAATCCATTTCTTAATGATTCCCATCATTCTGTTCACTTTTTTGACTGCCACTGCACATTGAGTGGATGTTTTCAGAGAATTCTCTACAATGATTTCAAGATCTCTTTCTTGAGTGGTAAAAGCTAATTTAGACCCCATCCTTTTATATGTATAGTTGGGATTATGTTTTCCAATGTGCATTACTTTGCGTTTATCAACATTCAATTTCATCTTCCATTTTGTTGCCCAGTCATCCAGTTTTGTGAGATCCCTTTGTAACTCTTCGCAGTCTGTGTTGGACTTAACTATCCTGAATAGTTTTATATCATCTGCAAATGTTGCCATCTCACTGTTCATTCCTTTTTCCAGATCATTTATGAATATGTTGAACAATCTGGTCCCAGTACAGACACCTGGGGGACACCACTATTTACCTCTCTCCAGTCTGAAAATTGATTTCTACCCTTTGTTTCCTATGTTATAAGTTATGATGTTCCCAAATATGTCTAGCCACGAAGGAACAATTTAAAAAGTCACATTAGGAAGTGAGTTCTGTCCAGGGCTTTCCTGTTTCAAAGTTAAGTAATCCAATGTGGAGTTTGTCTCCAAAGCACATCCAGATATGTGTAGAGTCTGAAATACCAGACAAAGAAAAATCATATTCAAGATTGATGTGACTGAATCCTAGTCAAAGGGAAATTGGGAAATCATGCCAAACTTAAGGGTGTTGTTGGATCCTAATGGGATACAGAACTTACAAACAAAAAGTCTTGGCCAAATAGCATGTCGAAGAAATCCAACTGTTAGACCACAAGTACATTAAAAATGCCACAGTCCATCTATTCCATCCTCACAGTGGTAAATACTAAGTGCTTCAGAGGAAGGTGCACAAATCCTCATAATGGAAAATTATGACATAACTTCCCCATAGTGAAAGTCTCCTTGTAGACCCATCCAGTCAGCAACTGATAACATCAAGTATGAGGGTTTATGTCATGCATATATTTTTATCCTCTGCTATCTAATATTATTATCTAATATATTGTTATTTCTCATTCATATCAGCATCTAATCCCCTTTTGAATGCTGTTAAGCTCTCAACTTCAAAAATATCATGTGGCAATGAGGTCCACAAATTATGTAATAAAATAAAATAAAAATAAAATAAAAACCCTTTTTCAGCTTTACATATGTCACCTTCACATTTGTTATTTTCTAGTTTCATGAGCCAGTTAATATAGGAGTCTCTGATTTACCTCCTCTACAACGAAAGTTCTCTGAGAAGTGAAAGTAATGAGCAGCTCCAGAAATGGGCCAGTTAGTTTGGTGCTGAATTATGATTTTTGGTGTGTAACTTTTAGCCACACAAGTTTGAAAATGTTTGGTCTCAATTTTCCCATGCCTCAGTTTCCTCATCTGTAAAACGAAACAACGTCCTTACCTTGTAGGGATATCGGAGACTTAAACCATTTGTGTTTTAAGCTTTAGGTGATTCTTGTAAGGAAGGGGTTTGAAGTGCAAAGTATGTGTTTGTTGCAAGTGCAGCAAAAAAAATACTTTTTTTTTTTCATGAAGTATGGCTTTTAATGTAATTGTTGAGTAAAGCCATGGAGTATAAAGCCAGACTTCATTATGCTGTTTTACAGTGGCTACTGTACTTTTATGCCTTTAATAGAATGGCATAATGGTGCCATTAATGCTGTTATATTCTAACCTGTAGAACCATTCCATCACCTTAAGGTGCTTTTTGAACAACTGTTCAGTCCTATTTCCTGTTCTTAGCCTCTATATATTTAGTTAGTACTGGCCCTGTGCCTTGTAAAAGTAATTGCTATGTATAAGTATTACAGAAATGTTCCACCACGGTGTCATTCTGATACATCAAGTATGTTCTGTATATTATTTAGGCAATTTTTATATGGTATAGATATCTATAACTTTAAGAATCGTATTGTTTAATTCAATGCTGCGCTCTCTGTATATCTCTCTATGTATCTATATATATATGTGTGTGTGTGTGTGTGTGCTGTATACACACAAACACACATGAGAAATATATCTACAAATAATATTGCCAGCTGTTTACACACACATACGCACACAGAAGCTTTGTTAGGAAGACTTAATATGCTAAGTACTACAGCCAGAAGTAAATGTTTGCAGAATTGATGTGTTGGGGAGTCCATCCCACACAATAACCAGGCCTGACCAGGTTATAATTAACTTTATAGGCTGCACCTGGAGGAGGGTGAGGGATTGATAGAGTTGAACTGGAGATGAAGCCCAGCTGGGCAGGGGCAGGCTGGGCTTGTATAAAGCCAGGAAACTGAGAGCAGGAAGGGTAGTAGGGATGAGGCTATAGTCACTCCGTAGAGAGAAAGGGCATTGGGCAAGGACAAGGTGGGTATCTAGGGGGGCGAGTAAGCCCTGGCATCCTGCCCTGGATTACAAGTCTGGCAAGAAGCCAAGAAGGGTGTAGTAGCCTCTGGGAGCAGAAGAAGGTCAGAATATTATTAACACTTCACTTTCCCCCAAATGTTTGAAGTTGAATATTGTCCATCACCTGTTGAAGCAGTAGTGTGGATTTGGAATAAAATATATTTAGACATTTTCCCTCCAGCAGGGTCATCAACCTGGCTAACACCTTTGGAAGCCAGAGTAGTCTAGGGCTCAAAAAGCACAGAAATTGTTGCCATTGATTTTCATTGGGAGCAAGATTGGTCCCCTGTCCCTGTGCATTTTTTCTGCATATCTCTCCAGAAGTATACTCTCAAATATTACTCATTTTTGACAGCTTGTTGAAAAAATATGTAGTGTTTAATGAAAACTGCTAATGTTCACAACTGTATTTTATTCAACAAGCCCAAGAATAAGGCGACTGGATCAGTGACCTTGCATCAGATAGACTTATTAGCTAGTGGAGTCATGCAACTTTCAGCTGACTTCATGTGTGAAATTTTCAGCTGGCTCATTAACTTTATGTGCACCACTAATCATCTGCCACACTTCTGGCAAGGGAAAAAGCGGTCCAAAAGTGGGAACTCCTACAGGCATGTGAACTTCATAGATTCATAGATTCATAGATATTTAGGCCAGAAGGGACCATTATGATCATCTAGTCTGACCTCCTGCACAATGCAGGCCACAGAATTTCACCCACCACTCCTAAAAAAGACCTCACATCTATATCTGTGCTATTGAAGTCCCCAAATTGTAGTTTGAAGACCTCAAGGAGCAGAGAATCCTCCAGCAAGTGACCCGTGCCCCATGCTACAGAGGAAGGCGAAAAACCTCCAGGGCCTTCCAATCTGCCCTGGAGGAAAATTCCTTCCCGACCCCAAATATGGCGATCAGCTAAACCCTGAGCATATGGGCAAGATTCATCAGCCAGATACTACAGAAAATTCCTTCCCGGGTAACTTGGATCTTACCCCATCTAAAAACCCATCACAGGCCATTGGGCCTATTTACCATGAATATTTAATTACCAAAACCATGTTATCCCATCATACCATCTCCTCCATAAACTTATCGAGTTTAATCTTAAAGCAAGATAGATCTTTTGTCCCCACTACTTCCCTCGGAAGGCTATTCCAAAACTTCACTCCTCTGATGGTTAGAAACCTTCGTCTAATTTCTAATCTAAATTTCCTAGTGGCCAGTTTATATCCATTTGTTCTTGTGTCCACATTGGTACTGAGTTTAAATAATTCCTCTCCCTCTCTGGTATTTATCCCTCTGATATATTTATAGAGAGCAATCATATCTCCCCTCAACCTTCTTTTAGTTAGGCTAAACAAGCCAAGCTCCCTGAGTCTCCTTTCATAAGACAAGTTTTCCATTCCTCGGATCATCCTAGTAGCCCTTCTCTGTACCTGTTCCAGTTTGAATTCATCCTTCTTAAACATGGGAGACCAGAACTGCACACAGTATTCCAGGTGAGGTCTCACCAGTGCCTTATATAATGGTACTAAACTTGTTCTGCTACAAGATAAGGTAGCCAGATATTTCTGGATGTTAAATAATGCCTTGGTCATGGAGAGACAAAGCTGTCTTTTTCATGCTAATAAACAAAATGTTATAGTCACTAAATCTTCAAAAAAATTATAAAAGAAGATATTCAGGTTTGCAGAGCCATCCAACATATCAGATCAGGATCAGGTAATTTTAGCCTATAATTAAATGTCATTTCCTCTTGGGAACAATTTTACAATGAGAGATGCAGCAGTGCCAGGATCTTGTCTACAGCTGAAACTACAACTGGAAAATAGCAATGCATATTTCTGTATTGTAATTTGTTATCTTGAATAGTATGCCAAGAATCAAAGTCCAGGCAAAGATGACATACTGTGGTCCAGTGTCAATTTACTTATGCTCTCAGAACTGAAACTCTGTTTTCCTACACAGCGTAAATAAGCTTTGCTTCTCAATTTGTTTTTTTCCCCCAAAGTGCATACTAAAATGATTGAAATGTCAAAAATATCTAAATTTTTTTCATTGTTCAACTCCCATGAATGTTTAAACAAGAAGAAATCTTACAATTATTAAAAATTCAATATCTGACAAATAAAAAAATAAAATGTCAATTGCGTCATTCCAAGTCATAGAACTCCCAGTCAACAGAAATATCTAGTTCACAATTTGATTTCAAGTGGAGTCTAGATCAATATTATTGATTTAAGAGAAACTTTAATTATTTACTGTATATGTAGTTTATTAAAAAAGTTTTATCACATGTAGACTAGTTATTTAGATAGGAAATTGCAACTGTCTAAATTAATACTGGAGAATTGTAGAGTTTATCCTGAGGCTGCAAAACTGGGATCAAGCAGGAAACTGTTTTAAGGAATTAGAAATGTGTATATCATTAAAAGCCTCAAAGTTGCACACACAAAAAAGAAGGCAGGCTACAGCCATTATTTCCCACTGGAGCATAATTAAATACAAATAATAAAGACTGTATTGTCTCTGTTATGCCTTTCTTTCTCTCACAAAATTTGTTCCTGAATGACAGCTGTCAGAGGCCCTGGCTTGATGTGACACAATCCACTTGAAATTTTCTAATTGTATAGTCTTCAGAAGACATGCCATTGCAGACTGTGAGAGCCCTCCTTTTGCTGATGGATTGTATGACCACAACCTGGAACAATTGAACTCCAGACATGGAAGAAAAAAAGTCAAATAAACAAAGGCTTCATACAAAGGTCACAGTCAGAACAAGCTCCCTTTTCATAAAGAGAGGATCTAAGAAAGTGACTTTCAGCATTGCTAGGGCAAAATCAACAGAGGCCTGTAACACATCCTTTGAAAATTAGCTTGGAGGGCTGGCATGTCACATAAGGATAATCAGTTAAAAAAAAAAAAACAAAAAAAAAAACAGAAAAAAAACTGTGACAGGAACCTTTCTCAGTAAAATCTTTTTATATTATGCCACAGACACTTATGAATATACAGGAGAGATTTTCTCTAGAACGATCAGGCAAAGTAGGAATTGTATGTTGGAGAGGAAAGGTGAAAGCAGAGTTCAAGCACACACACAAACCACACAAAAGGAATGACCTCTGAGAGTTATTCTCACCTCGAGTTTATGCTTTGTGTGAGTAGCTAACTGGCTACTCTTCTCTTAAGGAAAACCTAGATGCATACATTTTAGGTGGGCAAATTTAGAAGCCAGGCTGAAATCATTTTGTACATCTGATATACAGGGGCAAAACTTACCCATCCATGTTACTGTGGGATCTGGATGCACTGGATAGATGCAGTTCCATTCACAGGTAGGGAAAAGAAATGGGAAGCTCACATAAGGGCTCACGTTACCTGAGCACTATAAAATATATCTTGGTGAGGTCTCCCTTAATCCAACTGTACAACAAGGGTGAGAGAGATGGGCTGAATTATTTCTGAGGTTAACTAGTATTTAGAACAAATTAGACCAAGAACAACTTAGTTCAACAGAAAAATATTCCCAACATTCTTTGCCATTTATTTTATTTTTGTACAAAAGAGGCATAAAATCCATCAAGGTGATATTTAGCATGGGGAACATTGACATATTCTGTAAAAATACAGTCTCCTGGAAAGTATTAGCTACTTTCCACCCCTCCCTCCCCCCTTAGCAGGCCAGTGCTATGTCAGGGTGTTCCAAATGTAGTTAGCACAGTGCTCCCATTCCAGAGTGCTACAGGCATTTTTTCCGATGCATATAAATGAGTAGATATTAATGCTTATAAAACCTTTACCAAACGGAATGACAGGTCAAAGTAGAGAATTTTTCTTCTTCAAGCGGTTCTTGAAAATTGAGAGAAAAGAACTCGAGATTAGTTTTGCCTCCTCATCTAAGTACATTGTAAACATTTTTGTATCTATTGGTGCCATGCAAATGGCATGACTTTAGATACTGCAGAAAGGAGGTGAGCACTTTTTTAGACAAAGGTAACTTTTCCCCAAGACTGTGCTCAGATTACTCAGTTGTTTTTGTTTCACCTTTTTTGTTCATAACAATAGAAATGTCTCAGCTTGATAAATTACACATCAGAACTAGTTCCTGTTTATTGTTTTGGGGAGGTTAAGAGATTAACAAAAAAGGTTTTGGCTTTTTGTTCTGAGGCTTTTTTATTTTTTGGAGGGGGAGGCCTTGAATACTGTATGTCGACATAGAAATGTACACACAGTACTGTAGACAGTGGATGGCTGTATTTTTTGTATTGCTGTTTGTAATATATTTAGCCAGCTCTCTGGTTTTCTAAAGATGCTCTAGGCACATCTGTTTATCTTACCTTTTTAAAAAAGGACAGTTTTACCTGCAGAAATAATTGTTCCTTTGTATAATAAATCACAGAGATGCAGACCCCTAAAGCTGTACTGTATGTGATTTTAAAAACTGAAATAAGCTAAAAGGCTTAACAGAGGGTGAACATGAAATCTGAAATTGCTTTGACAGTAAGGGTATAATAATTTATTTCTACTGAGTATTAAAGCTTCATTGATTCTAAGTCCATTAAATATTTCTATAAACTAGGGAAACTTTCAATTAGGTTCAGCCACTAATTTTGTCTGCCATTTAAAATGCACCCTGCACATTTGTGAATTTCTTGGCAATCTGGTGTTGAGAGTAATTTTGACTATTAATTAGAACTTTGGCTCAAGGAATTACCAAACTTGGGGCAGGGCGAAAGGTCTTTGTTGGAGGAGTGGTTTTCATGTTTGTTTTGAAATTATGACTCAGTCGTAAGAACTGTATATTTGTGTCCAATGTAATTATACAGAAAGGCCATCAACATTATGCTAATAACTACAAGTGAAGAAAATCAGAGTATTACAGCATTAATAGGAAGTAAACTCACTTTAGCCAAGCTGGTATGAATTTCATATCGTTTTGATGGCTCATTACTGAATTATGTTTCATTTATGAAAATATAGAAACTTACTCATTAAACCAATTTACAAGTGCAAGAGAATTCTACCTCATGAACCTTGCCAATCCAATGAATAATTAGGATAAACTCCATTGGAGCATCTTTGAGATTTCCTCTCTGAAATCCCTTCAGCACGTCTTCCCACAGGATAGGGGAGAGCTGGGCCTCCATGACTTTTGTATTCACTAATGGCTTGATCCCTCAAAATTGTTCAGCACCTGCTTTGAGCTGACTAACTGTTAAGGTCGATGGGAGTTGGGGGCATTCAGCTCCTCAGAAGAGTTGGCCATACGACCTGCTCCTGCAATTGTTCCAAGTGCAGCAATCCCTTAGACGTCCTGATTGAGGGGCTGATTGCAGAACTGGGTCCTAAAGTCTGTTCCAGTCTTTAATTCAAAACATCTGCAGACCTCCCTGATGCATCTTTCCATTATAGCACCAGTATAGATTCACAGAAGCAGCCTGTTCAGTAGCATTTACTTTAATGACAATATGATTAAAAATGCTCTTACAGGCAGTGAAACCATTATCCTCTGGCTCAGAGAGTGCTACCTTAGGACCTGTTCCTTGAGTCTACAACAGGCAAAACTGCCATTGACTTTATGAAGACAGATTAACTTCAACAGGAGGTTTGTCTGAGATACGACTCTAAGTGCCAAGAGAAAGCAGCATTGACTGAGGAACTGATCCATGACAAGTTTATATCACTCATGGGGAAAAAAGTCAACAAAAGTTGCCTCCAGTTTTTTCTACCAATGATATATCAGTGGGTAGGATAGCACAGTGCTAAGGTTTGGCACACCTAAAGTTGGGCCTGGATTATATTTCCTTACACCTGTTTGCAAACCCACATAACTATTTTGATGTGGTATTTCCCTAAAAACATATCAAATTTACCAATGCCAGTTTTTATCATTAAAAGTACTGTAAATTAGTGACATCAACTCAGCACTTATGACCTACTGAACAGCAGTGAACCAGGGCGTATGGCCAATGGTGAAGCAGAAAACTTCTAAGAAAACTTTGAAACTTCCAAAACAGTAACAAGCACCAGTGAATAAACAAATGCATGATTTAAAAACTGTGTAAACTACCCTAGCAGTGTTATATTTTGTGTTCAGATATCTAGAATAAGTGCTACAAGTCACTCTGTACATATCTTCAACTGGCAAAGAGAGTGGCGTAAGAAGTTTTACAAAACAGTGTAAGTAATTATAGAAAAGCAGGGCTGGAAGAGCCCACAATGGGAAGGACCAAGTATACTTACACCATCCCTGACAGGTTTTTGTCTAACCTGTTCTGAAAAACCTCTAATGACAGGGATTCCATAACCTCTCCTGGATGCCTATTCCAGTACCTAACTATCCTCATAGCTAGAAAGTTTTTCCTAATATCGAACCTAAATCTTCCTTGATGAAGATTAAACTGATTGCTTCTTCACCTTCAGTGGACACGGAGAACAATTGATCCATGTCCTCTTTATAACACTACTTAAGATGTTTGAAGACTGTTATCAGATCCTCTTCCCACCTCCCCCTAAACCCCCAGTCTTCTTTTCTCAAAACTAAACATGTCTGGGTTTGTTTGTTGGTTTTTTGGTTTCATCTTTCCCCCTAGGTCAAGTTTTCTAAACCTTTCATCATGTTTCTTGCTCTCCTCTACTCCCTCTCCAATTTTTCTGTATCTTTCTTAAAATGTGCCACTCAAAACTAGATACAAAACTCCAGAGGAGGCCTCACCAGTGCTGAGTGTCTTACATATGACTTTCCTGTTAATACACCCCAGAATGATATTAGCCTTTTTCACAATTGCATCACATTTTGGCTCATGTTCAATTTATGATCCACTATAACCCCCAGATCCTTTTCAGCACTGCTACTGCCTAGTCAGTTATTCCCCATTTTATAGTTGTGCATTTAATTGTCCTTCCTAAATTGCATTACTTAGTACTTTTCTTTATTAAATTTCATCTTGTTGACTTCAGACCAACTCTCCAATTTGTCAAGGTCATTTTGAATTTTAATCCTGTCCTCCAACATGCTTGCACACGCGCGCGCACACACACACACACACACACACACACACATATCTTGGTGTCATCCAAAATTTTATAAGCATATTTTCCATTCCATTATTTTAAGTCATTAAAGAAAATGATGAATATTACCAGACCCAGGACACACCCCTGTGGGATCCCTCTAGATAAGTCGTCCCAGTTTAACAGTGAGCTGTTGATAATTATGCTTGGTGTATGGTCTTTGAACCAGTTTTGCACCCACCTTACAGTAATTTCATCTGGACACATTTCCCTAATTTGCTTATGAGAATGTCATGTGGGACTATGTCAAAAGCCCTACTAAAATCAAGATATATCATGCCTACCACTTCCCCTTATCCACTACGCTAGTAACCCTGTCAAAGAAAGAAATTAGGTTGGTTTGGTGTGATTTGTCCTTGACAAATCCATGATGATCATTACTTATTACTTTATTTTCCATAAAGTGCTTACAAATTGATCACTTTCCCTAAAGATTGGAACAAATTAAACAAAGTTAGGCTGGCTGGTCTATAATTCCCCAGGTTCTCTTTGTTCCCCTTTTAAAAAGTACTGTGTTTGCCCTTCTCCAGTTATCTGGGACACCACCCATTCATGAGTTCTTGAAGGTAATTGCTAACGGTCCTGAGATTTTTTCATCTATTTCCTTATCTGTACCCTATGATGAATTTCATCAGGCTCGTCCAACTTGAATACATCTAACTTATCTAAATACTCTTTAACCTGTTCTTTCCCTATGCTGGTTGGAATTCCTTCTTCCTTGTTGTTAATATTAATTGTGTTGAGTACCAGGTCACCATTAACCTTCTTAGTGAAGACTGAAGCAAAATAGGCATTAAACACCTCAGCTTTTTTGATGCCTTCTCTCATTAGCTATCATTCCTCACAACACTTTCCTTTGTCTTTCTCTTGCTCCTTCTGTATTTATGGAACCTCTTCTTATTGCCTTTCATGTCCCTTGCTAGGTGTAACTCATTTTGTGTCTTAGCCTTTCTGATCTTGTTTACACTATTCTTTTGAAATCATCCTTAGCAATTTGCCTATCTTTCCACTTTTTGTAGGATTCCTTTTTGATTTTCAGATCATTAAAGAGCTCCTGATGGAGACACATTAGCCTCTTGCTATTCATCTTTTCTATACTTTGCATCAGGATAGATTGCTCTTGTGCCTTTCATATTGTCTCTTTGAGAAACTGTCCTTTCTCCTGACCTCCTTTTTCCCTTAGATTTTCTTCCCACAAGACTTTACCTACCAGTTCTCTGAATTTGTTGATGTCTGCCTTGTTGAAGTCCATTGCCCTTCTGCTGCTGCTCTCACTCCTTCCCTTCGTAAAAATCAAGATGCTATAATTTCAGGATCACTTTCACCCAAATTGTCTTCTAGCTTTGATACACTTAGTGCTTTGTCAATTTTGTTCTCTCCTATTGTGAACCACACCAAAGGGAGGGTGGGAGTTCTAAGAATCAAGGGTATGGTATGAATTCAGAGACTGAAGTGATGTTAAGGGAGACATTTCTTATTTCTCATTTTGTTGTTTCTTTAGTTTGACCCTGGAAGAAAAGAGCTAAGATGTATATGTGCCAATGTGCTGAGGAAAATCACTCATTTCAAAGGGAATTTAAGTGGGGAGAAAAAAATCAACCATTACGTTTCCAGACTACAGGGTATTCTAAAGTCTACTCTCCTTCAACCAAGTGTAGGAGTTAGGCTCAAAGGCTCTCGGCCTGGCAATTCCCCAGAAAATTGACAGGAGAAGGCACATCTGCAGCTTCCCCATCAGGCTTTAAGGTCCACATGAAAGTGGGAGTGTTTGCAGCTGCAGCACTTGGGGCTATAGACACAGTCACATGACTCATGTGGGAGACCCTGCCCATGTCTGCCCTTGGGCTTCAAACTAGCTTCCTCTAGTATTAATAATGGAGGAAGACAAGACAGCAGCCAGGACCACTAAGCCTAAAATCTGTATTATTACCAAAGAAGCACCTGCTGCAGCAGAATCTCTATTGTGCTTATGGTTACACAAGCAGCAGCAGCAGCAGGTACCAATAGGGAATTGGCCCTAGGCTGAGATTAGAGTTGCTTTTGGAGACGGGGTTTGTGCTCTGCCTCCAGTGTTAACTACCTTCTCCCGCGACTTCCACAATGAAACACTGGAAACAAATCTCCATAACGGTGGTAGCAGCAGCAGCTCTAGTACGGCTACAGATATCGTGGTGGCGCCAGACTGACATTGTACATTAGTTGAAAACTGAACAAGAAAATGATTGTGCCCTATTAGCGAGACCGTCAGGAAAGCCACTTTCACTCTGCTGCCTGCCTTAGGCAGTGGGAGGGGCAATGTGCATGCTTTTATCAACCGCGCTGTGTTCCACTTTAACCTGCACAGATTACGTTTATTCCAAATTATTTCCTGCACTGCCTGTCAACCAACAATTTTTCATTCTTCAGGTCAGTGCTAGTTTTCAAGGGGTCAAAGGTAGATTTTTGTTGAAGTGGGAGGAGAGAGGAAAGGGGTTTTAGTTGATTTAATTAAATAAATCCCTTGTCCTTGTTGTCAAATTTGACCATCGTACTGTTTGTAAGTATCTTGTTTTTAAAAAAAATATAAGAACATTGACAATCAATTATTAACTCTAGATGGAAACATTTTATAAACTTAATTATACAATAATGATCAAGGTATTTTGTCTGGTAAATATGGAAAACCTGATGGCCAACTGTCATTACCTCTCTTATTAGATAATTCTGAGGAACTGCATTAATCTCAGGTTGCTATTATTATTGCTATGTATATATTGTTTTGCTGGAGTCACTGGATGGACCTGTTCTACATGGTCATATGTGCTTTTTTCTGAGTGTCTGAGCAGCGTACAGTCTAGAGAAATGCTGCATTGTTAGTTTTGTGATGCAGTTTCACTGTGGGGAGCTGTTGCAAATAGTAAGAGTTTGCTCTCTGCTACAAAATTTCCATCTTGAGTCAATTGAACTGGGCATTGGTGTTTGGGCCAAGACTTGCGACAGAACAAATTACTTACATGCTATTTGTGACCATCTTTATTCAAGGACTAGCAAATGCAGTGAAAATAAACAAACTGTATTAAGAAAACACAACCTACTCCTCATCCTTGTTTTCTCCTCCAATGGGATGCTGTAACAGGATCCATTCATGCGAGTAATTATTTGCATGCATACATTTTTTTCCAGTGTCAGATACTTAATTGCTACTATACTTACAAAATATTTCTGAGAAGTAATTTCTTGTGTAGCCAATCAATGCTTTCAGTTAGGTGTTGAAAGAGTGAATTAATTAATATTATTAAAACACTTTCAGATCTTGGAGTGTTTTATTATTATTGATTGAATTAACTCTCAACATTCTATTCAGTTCATTCAAGAGCAGGTAAATAGCAATTAGGAGTTTTATTTATTTGCTAAAATCTAGCCCCTCCCTCTGCAAAGAACCTATTCACTACCCTTAAAGGAATACAGAGTTCAAAGTTTTATTGAGCAAGTAATGAGTTGATAAAGACTTTTACATTTTATTGCAATTTGCCTGATTCATTGCAATCTACTCTAGGCAGTTGAAAATCAAATATCCAACCCTGAAATATTTTTCAATGATTCCCAAATTGGCATTAGCTTTCAGGGGGTGGGGAAGGGGGCTTGTTTTTGTCAGCTATTGATTAATTTGTGAAAGCACCTCTCTGAAATAACACAGGGCACTACTATCTGCATTTAAGTCCAGCCCATAGTCATTTCAAGGTGCCCTTGACTAATGGGCAGGAGGCTTGCAAACCATTATGACTATGTTTATTGTTTATCATCTAGTTTATCACTTTGTAAAATTTGGCCACATGACTTCCTGAGACAGTGAATCCTCTACATACAATATTGCAGCATGAAGTTAGCTGCACCGAGTATTGTAATATTTCCTTCCTTTCTTTCTTTTTTCCAAATTGGATTTCTTTTAATTTCACTGAGTGAACCCTGGTTCTGCTATTATCGGACAGTATAGAAAGGAAGAAGGGATCACAAAGTTTAGGTCTGGAATTGTATCCGAATTGATTAATTACAACATGTTTATCACAGTAGTACTTAGGGACCAACAGAGAACAAAGCCCCACTGTGCCTAGGCACTGTAGAAACACAGCGCAGTATATTGTAAACCCAGGCTCAGACTCAGGTTTAAGACCGACCCCCACCACCGCCATCCAGACACAAAGCTTTCTGACGCAAACTGGAAGCCTTTCAGAATATGGGTCTAGGGACTCACCCAGGGGTCTGGGTTCAAGTCTTTGTCTCACTGGGGAGCTGGTCCAAGCTCCCTCATTTTGAAGCATGGAGGTAAGCAGAGGCCCAGATCACCAGGCTCATGGTCAGAGAGTTTGCCAGTGGTATCCCATAATCCCCTAGGCCTGCAGCTCCCAGCTGTGCTATCCTCAGACTTCTCACTCGACTCCCAGTCGAATGGAATTGGAAGCAACAGTCAAATACTGATGCTTCCCTTTGAACCCTTCCTTTGCAAGTGGCCTGGTCAACTGTAAGCACAGTTAACCCTGTCGTGTGTTAGTTGTGCTCATCACTAAAAAGTCCGACACCAGGAACGAAAAAAGGTTTGCAGCACCACACTCAGCTGCTAGAGATGCTCAAGAGGTGAGTGCTCTGTTACACAGAAGTACTGCCAGCAGAGAGCCTGCAGCTGGGGAATCAACCCCTCAAAGTAACCTTGGTGCTGTTGCCAGTCCTGGATTAGGCTATGCCTCTAAAGCTCTGACAATACATTCTGGATTCATATTTGAAGGACTAGTCTGGGCACAGTCCTGGGGTGCATTCCAGATCTGGAACCTGGTATGTTTCATTCTTTTTTTTTTTTTTTTGGTATTGATGGTAAGAATAAGAGAGATTTCTGGGTTATGCTCAATTAAAGTATTATTACAAACACAAAGTTGTAGTGTGTTTCCCTTGAGGGTGCAATCCATGCCATTTCCTTGGTGCCACCCCTTCCCCTGGACAGCACATGGGATTAAAAATAGATAGCAGGAAATGAAAAAATAGTTAAGCAATTAGCATTAACTTTTTACAAGATACATGCTTATTGTTAGAAAGATGGGTTGGGGTATTAGACGTATGGTGCTTATTTTTCTTTTCCTGAAAGTGCAGCACAGCGTATAACTCAGCCATGCCAGACCATCCTCCTGGCACAGCTGAACTGGTTTGGGCTGCCTGTATTGTCAGCCCAAACAGGAGCAGTGGGTGTATTTTAGTCCGGGTCTGCCAGTATTATGAATCCAAATGATAGCAGTGGATGTGTTTGGGCCTGGGCTGCAAGGCTGATCTGTGCAGGAATGGAGGGTACTTGTAAGGAGGCTGTAATGCATTTCTATTCTAAATCAGAATCTTATTGACTCGCCATGAATTCCACACTTTCCTGGCTGGTGACACATGCAAGCTTCTCACAGAGCAGGAACTCTGTACATTCAGCTAAACTCCAGGACAGTGCACACTCACTGCGGCTGCCTCTGTAGCTCATGAGCCCCCTCCATTTGTTGATGCGTGGTCAGTCATCAGATACTGAAAAAAATCTTCATAGCATAGATGGATGGCTCTCCTCTGCTGGCCTGGAATAGAATTCTTGCTTCCACTCAGGCTCCTCTAGGACAACAATGTGCAGAGTTTGCTCTGCCTGAAAGGACTGTAAAAGCATAGCTAGTAACAGGGTCCTTCATTACAGCCACCTCCCCCAAGGGAAAAACTGTGGGGATTTATAAATGATTTTAATTGATTTTGGTATGTGATCTCACCATGATGTGTGTTGGCTTGGAGCATAGCTTTTGGGAGCTTCTGAACAGACCAGTGAATTTTCTGTGAATAAAATAAAACCAAATGATAAAAAATAGCATCCTGTGACCTTGAAGTGATGCAGCTCCTGCAAAAGGGTAGAAATCTTTTTTTCTCATGGTCAGACAATAATGTGCTCTTTCATTTTCCTTGGAAGTCCCTTCCATTTCTGCTTGGCTAAACATGCATCAGGAGCATGAGAGGGTGGACACTCACCCTATGTGCAAGAAGGAAGGCAGTGAAGAACAAAATGATGCAGGGCAATTGGCCAAGGGCTTGAATACTAGAGAGAGCAGGGGTATCCCTAGAAATTTTTCCCATGCTTAATCCCTGCTGAGGATGCTGGCCCCAGCATCTTGCCCAGCAAACCCAGTGGAGTGGGAGGAGTTGGGTTCCCTACCAAAACCCACCTCTTCATGTTGAAGAGCCTAATCCCCCCTAATCCCCACGAGTGCTGACCACCACCAGCTCTTTGTTCATTACCTATAATCAGGGTTCCTCCCCTACCATTCACCTATTCCTGTTAATTTCTTCTTGTGAAGTCCCCACAATCTCTTCATTAGCATTTGACTTAGTATTCAAATAGCCTCCTATTATAAGACACACCATATACAATGGTCAGCCAAGGGGATAAGTTTCTCTAATCTCCTGTCTGGGAGAAGTGGGCTTAAGGCATATCAGCTCTTTACCTCCCTTTGCCTGGAAGGCCCTAAAAACAAAATTCCCTGTAAACACTGTAACGGGGCAAGGCCAGATGGCTATAGAAAAGTAGTGGGAGATAAATATATTAGCTCCAGGCTAAACAAATCCCTGGTACCAGGATAAGTGAAATGGCAGCTGCTCCAGGTCAATTAAGACACCTGGGGCCAATTAAGAACTTTCCAGAAGGCAGGGAGAATGCTAGGTTGATTGGGACACCTGAAGCCAATCAGGAGCTGGCTGAAACTAGTTAAAAGCCTCCCAGTTAGTCAGGTGGGTGTGCATGTCAGGAGCTGTGGGAGGAAGTTGTGCTGTTGGAGAGACTGAGTAGTACACACCATATCAGGCACAAGGAAGGAGGCCCTGAGGTAAGGGTGAAGTGGAGCTTGAGGAAGTGAGGGCTGCTGTGGGGGAAGGAGCCCAGGGAATTGTACATCTCATGTTTCTAAAAGGTCAGCTACCATAGCTGATACTATTAGAGTCCCTGGGCTGGAGCCCGGAGCAGAGGGTGGGCCCGGGCACCCCCCTTCCTTTGCCCCCTGATTAATCACTGAGATTGGGAGACAACAGAGACTGTGCAAGGAAGGATAACTTCTCCTTACCTCCCTTGCTGGCTTATGATGGAAAATGGCTCAGTAGACTGTGACCCTTGTTTCAGTGAGCCTCTGAGGCTAGTAAAATCTGCCAGGAAACGTGGGGCCCACAGAGGCAAGGACAGAGCTTTGTCACAATACACACACATATATATACACACACACCTCCTTACATATCATCCATACATATCTTTCATAAAGATTATGATGACCAATGTGACACCAGTTTTCAGTAGAGACCTTGCATGACACTCTTTGGTGAACTAGAATGTGAATACCAGTCTCAGGGAGGGACCTTCAGGCAGTCCTTTCCTTTGTCCCCTTCTGAGAGTAACACTGCACCTGGGCAGGCCAGGCTGGAAGGTGAGGACCGAACATGCCCTCAGCCACATTGAACTAGAATGTAAATACCAGACCCAGGGGACCTCTGTGCCCTCAGCCACATCCAGAGGTTTTTGAGTCACCACAATACTGATTGCCTCAAAAACCTCTACCAGTTGACTTGCCAACACCAAACTGACTAGCCACATACCTATAGCAATCGGGGTAGCCAGCTTCCAGATAGCTATAACAATATGCTTCTGGAGAAGCATGGCCTCCCTCATGCATATGATCCTGGAGGGTCATGACAAGCTGCTCGCACAGCTACAGAAACATCTATGTCTTCATGCAAAAGGTCTGGAGCCACTGTTGGTCATTGTAGGTCTTCATGACTATGTGATCCCACTAGTCTGGGCCTGTGGCCCTGCTGCAGAAGCACCAGTATATATATGGGAATCTGCTTTGATGACAACAGGCATAAGCTGCATCAGCCAAGTCACAGATGACATGGCTTATTCTCCTCCAAGGGGTGCCTTCAGAAGGAGAAATACCACCACCAAAATGCCCACCAGCATCTCACAAATGCTCTGCTTGATTCCCAAAATAGCAGTGAAGTGAGAGCAAGAGAAGGTTTTCCACTGCTGCTGGATCCATGTTGCTAGCTTTGGTTGCAGGGAGCATGCACACCCAATGGCTCAGCTGGGTGTATTGGCAGGCTAAGAGCACTTCCAGTAAAGTGCCATGGGATGAACAGACAAGGTCTCCCATATTACACCATGTACCAAGCCCTAGAGCAGCTACAGCAAGTGAGGGTGCAAAGAAACCCTGAGAAGTCCCTAGAAGCAACAGGGTCTGACTCATGTCAGCATAGCACAGTCTGGACATGTCAGCATGGTTATGGGGCTCTCATAGCAACGTAGCGTGGACAATTCACATAGCAATACAGAAAGAACAGTTCCACAGGCGTAGGTCGCATAGACCCAGGTTTACTAGGCAGTGCAGACATACCCTCAGTAGCAAGGATGGGATCTGTACTGGTATCCAAATTCAAACTGCCCCAATATCGGAGGTTGGATTCCAGCCACTTTTTATCTTATTATTCAGTGAGTTATCTATTTTATCCTCAGTATGTGCGAGTCCCTTGGCAGATCTAATGGTTACGTGTGTGTTTTGAATGGGGGACCTAGACTCCCTAGTTGCTTTACATTTTCAAGTCATAATTATGTGTTGTTTGTATTGTGGTCATGCCTAGGAATTTGTCAGGGAACAGAACTCCCTAAAGCTAGAAACTGTACAAACAGAACAAGAAGACAGTCCCTGCCCTATTGTCCTCTGCCTTTACTTGCCAGCCCTTACTGTAGCAGTTTGGGCTTTTTTGGCAGGTTTGTGTTGTCTGTTGCCATGCTCACTTCTTTTCACATTAATAGATGGTCCTGGCCAGTAAAAAGCTGTATATATGTCCATCTGGAGAACAAAAGCCCCATTAGGCCAGGAATGTTGCTCACACATGAGGTTGACCTCCTCAAGAAGAGAGTGCACATGGACAAAAACTGAGCACAATCTGCAGTGCAGCTGGGATCAGCAGGACTTGCTCAGTGGTGGGAAACATATATATGTAAATGATCTCTGTTCCTTGAGCAATGCTATACCTGATTCTTGGCCCATCCTTCTCCTTCCTCCACTGAAACTAGGTAGTCCTCAGAACCTTCAAGCCTGCAGTAGAGGGATGAATTTGCACCCAGCTTTCTCTCCCCTTTAAATTTTGAAAATGGAAAAACAAACTCCTGCAATTAGGGCTGGAGGCAACTCCCATCTCAAATCATAGAGCAGCAGGGTGATTAAGATTCCATCCACCAACTGGCAATGAGTCCCATTTTGATGCTGTGTGGGACTGGCCCATCATCCCATCCTCCTTCCATCACATTGTCATTCATGGATGTGAACTTTCATCCATGTGGCCATTGTCTTCGCTCCATCACTGAGCTCCATTTTGGAGAGAGGGATTTGGGCTGTACGGTCAGTGAGAGAAGAATCTTCCCCCTTTTAAGACAATAGGGAATGAACTGTAATGCTGCCTTAAGTATCAGTCATTAGTGCCTGCAAGGTAGAATTTACAGACGCCAACTGAATTTATATAGATGCTTCCAAAAGTGAAACACCTCCTCAAGACAGGCAATAATTTGCTGGATACGTCCTTAAACAATTATGCTATTCAGCTAAGCATTTAGGCACATGCCTTGCTAAATCAGGGCTGTTGTCTACTTTTATTTTTTAAGAGTTCAGGGCCTTTTGATTCTACAAAAAAGGAATCAATCATAAATTAACATACTTTTTAAATATAAATATTTTCAAGAATTAGAGCATTACTTTTAGAAGGTATTTGTTAGAAAGGATTACTATGAGGAGCACAAACTTCAAAAACTTCACAAAGGTTTACAGAGATATAATCACTGAAGTTAAAAAAGTTCCACCATTCTGGTTTTATGTTCTCTTATCCCTAGCTGTAAATAAACTTTAATAAAATGTGTCAATAATCTCAAACCCATTTTAACCTGTCTCCTTCACTACCCTGATGGCTATAGTAATGATCTTCCTCTGATGGATCACAGCTGGTCAGGGTCATTCACTGATAAACACATTTCAGAGGATTTTCCCTTCTATCTCAGTTAGAAATTCTTATCCTATAATAGTGTGTCCTTGCAGAAAATGCTTTTGACTCCCAATTTTTCATTTCTTTTTAGTGCTACTGATAACTTTCTGGTTTGAACACACAGAGATACATTCTGCCTTCAGTTGCACACCTACAACCGCATTAGTATCAGCATGCAAAAGAAGACAGAATTTGAGCAAGATAGTTCTCTTTGAAGAGAAAGAAATTAAAGGTCACTTGCCAAGAAAAGTAAACAGGGTTGGTGTTCTTCTTTGTGATGTATTAGAAGGGCCTGGAAGTTGCTTTCCTCTGTTTGTAAATATATTGGGACCTTAGGTCTTGTCTTCATTGTTTATTGTTTATTTTGGGAAGACTCAATGGACAACTAGAGAACTGGCAGATAATGATGTGATAGATATAATGCCATTTTTTATCAGAATGTTTACGTTTCTTTTTCTTTGTTCTAGGGAAAGTGCCTTTGTTATAGTTTAAATAGTTCTACCCCTTGAGAGATCTCCCAATCCCTGGGTAAGTCCTACAACAAAACCAACAGAAGAACATAAGAACTGCCATACTGGGTCCCAGCATGGTCCATCCTACCTATATTGCTGGCTTTGGTTGCCTGTCTCTGACAGTGGCCCAGAGATTCATGGGGAGTGTACAGAACAGGGGAGTTATGGAGTGATCTATCCCTGTCTTCCATTTCCAGCTTCTAGTAGTCAGAGGTTTAGGGTTGTCCCGAGTATGGGGCTGCATCCCTGGCCATTTTGGCTAATAGCCATCGATGGACCTAACCTTCCTGAACTTATCCAGTTCTTTTTTGCCAGTTATATTTTTGGCCATCACAACATTCCATGGCAATGAAATCCACAGATTAACTATGCTTTGTGTGAAAAAGTACAGAAGAATGGCCACACTGGGTCAGACCAATAGGCCATCTAGCCCAGTACTCTGTCTCTGACAGTGACAAGAACTTCCTCTTATTTGTATTAATCCTGCTACCTATCATTTTCATTGGGTGACCTCTGATTTTTGGATTGCATGAAAGGGTAAATAATACTTCTCTATTCATTTTTTCGACACCATTCACGAATTCATAGCCTTCTCTCATATTCCCACCCCCCCTTAGTCATCCATTTTATAAGCTGCACAGCCCTAATATTTTTAGTCTCTCCTCAAAAGGAAGCTGTTCTATACTCTCGATCATCTTTCTTGCCCTTCTCTGAACTTTTTCCAATTCCATAATATCCATTTTGAAACAGGGCAGCCAAAACAGGAATAGCAATCAAAGGGTGAACTCTTTCTTATTTTTTATTGCTTTGCTAATAGTTTCTAATATGTTATTAGCCTTGTTGACTGCTGCTGCCCATTGAGTGGAAGTTTTAAGAGGATTAGCCATGGTGACTCCAAGAGCTCTTTCTTGGGTGGTTACAGTTAATTTAGAAACCATCAATGTATATGTATATTAGGGATTATTTTTTCCAGTGTGCATTACTTTGCACTTATCAACATTGAATTTCCTCTGCCATTTTGTTGCCCGATCACCTGTTTTGTAAGATCTCTTTGTAACTCCTCACAGTGTGCTTTGGGCTTACCTTTCTTGAATAATTTTGTATTGTCTGCAAACTTTGCCACTTCACTATTCCCCCTTTTCCAGATCATTAATGAATACACTGAACAGTACTGGGTCCCAGGACAGATCCTGGGGATCGGGGTGGAGAAGCCCACTATTCACCTCTCTCCATGTGAAAACAGACCATTTAGTCCTACCCTTTATTTCCTATCTTTCAACCAGTTAATTCATGGATGAAAGCCTGTCCCCACTGAAGCTAATGGCAAAATGCCCATTGACTTTAATAAGGCCAGGATTTCACCCAACTTTTCTAATATTTTGAATGTAAAACAGCAATAAACCTTTTAAACAAATCATATACCATAAATCCATTTATTTCTTCACAGACCACCTTTAGTGACATTTTAATGTATTGCAAAATAATTTGCACCAAAGGATATTTATGGAGAATTCATTAATACAGTTTAATGTCAGTGAATACTTGCAACTGTTCGTATCCTCTTCTGACTTTACTGTGTGTCACCAAAGTGTGCTTGAGCAATAACATATGACTGCTGCCCTCTGGGATGCTCACAGTATGAGATGTGTATCCTATAAGGCTCTCTCTGTGAGAAAAATGTTTAAAATATAAATATTAGCAACAAAATGTCAACATACCTCATTCAGTTTATGCAAGTTCAGGGACTGAGTAAAGGGAACTGTTGAAATGTTAGTTAAAAGGGTGTAACTGTTAAAGTGAACAGAGGTATTCTTGATTTGCACTGGTGTCACTGAGATCAGAATCTGGCCTAATGTGGGGGGCAGAGGGTAGGTGGGAAGAATACTCATGGTGATTGGCTCGTAGCCTGAAGCTCTGGCTGTGAATGAGGAGAAAATGAAAAAAAACAAAATTAACTTTTTAGGGCAAAACTTTTGGAGCAAAGCCATGGCCCCAGGGTGGAGGGGATATGGAAGAGGCTGTGCTGCAGTGAGAGCCTCCACACAGAATTCTGACTGGTTGGAAAACCAGTAACAATTTTCATGGGATTTTTTTTTTTAAATTGTCAGTGTTTCAACAGCTAGTCAACCTCCCCCCCCTCAATTTATACCAACTTTTTAATTAAAAAACTCAGAGTTTTTTCCACATTAAAATTTTATTCTATACCCAAATTTTAAGTGAAAACTTATAATGTAGACCATTTCTGCTCAGAAGCCTACAATCAGGGCCGGCTCCAGCTTTTTTGCCGCCCCTTTCTATTGGCCGCCCCAGGCACCTGCTTCCTTCACTGGTGCCTGAGGCCTGCCCTGCCTACAATAGTTATGCTACTCAAAAGGGTGTGCATGCATTTCCCTCCATTCTCAATGTCCATGCCCCTCACAACCAGCCCCTCACAACCAGCTCTGCTGGCTAATGCAGAAGTCTGTGCTCACCTGAGCCCTTTCTGTGAGGCTAACTCTGACACCAGCCCTAGGTGTATCTGATGCCTTTACTCACTGATCATCTTATGGGTGGCACAAGATGAGGTCTGAAGTTCCTTGTCACGTTTCCTGCCTATCTTCTTCACCTGTTCAAGGCCAACCTCAATCTCACCCTTAGTGTTCTAGGTTTTTGATTTGAAGACATCTGGCCTTGGCGGGTTTTTCCAGTTTCATTTCAGCTGCAGGGAACTTGTTCATCCCAGTTGCTGATAGCTGTCTGAATGTGACTCCTGGCAAGGATTTTCCATTCCATGTAACACAGAGTTTGCTTCAGACAGGCCACAGAAAGACATGACCAATATTTTGAAAGTGTGACGAAACAGCAGGGAAGCTGCAAAATGTTGCCATGTCCCATAAGACCAGCCACATCATAGCCGGTATCTTGGATTTGCCACAACTGCATTTTGAAGCTTTAAAAGTTTAATTTTTTGGCTTAAAATGCCTCTTTGAGCATTACCTGTGCCCAGAGGAACAGTTTAAAAATGAAAAACTGGATTTTATAACTTCAAATGAGGCTGCAGGGGCCTGATACCCAGCCACATATGGTTTGCTCGAGTTGTATACTTCTATTCTCTTGCAACATAAAGACCTGATAGTTCAAGTCCCTTTGCATGTGGGACTCCCAGTGTTTGGCTATGGGAGTTCTGGGCATGGAGGGCTTTCAAGATTGTTTACGGCTACCATACTACATCAGTTACATGCAGTTTATCTTTTCTTATATAAATATTCAAAATATTTATTAATTTAAACCGTTTCTCAAGTATTAAAATGCTTGTTTTAGCGCAGGCAATGAAACATCTAAAATAAGCTTTTTAACCATTCGAAGCCTAGCTAAAAGGAGATGAGTACTAGTAGTGTGCTTCCATACTGTTCATCCATAGATTTAACAAATCTATTTATCTCTGATTTGTCGCAAAATGACTTCATGTTTTGGATATTGTCTTGGGGTACTGAATAAGCAACTTGTATGATCATATAGGTGGTACAAGATTACCAACATATACCTGCATTATTGTTGATGGGGAAAAAAACTTCCATAGTAGCTGAATGAGGCCGATATGAAGTAATTCTAGATCAGGCCCTTAGCAGATAATTCAGGTTATTACTTATCTACAGGCATTAACAATGCATTTGTAACTTGGCAGGAAGAATAAATATTTTAATATCGGATTATCTATAGCAATGGTTGAAATAAGCTCACTGAAAATACAGATTTATGAATAACGGCAGTAATATTTCACCATATATGGGAAAAAGACCTTATTTATGAGTATTTCAACGTTGGCAAAATAGTTGTCATAAGGAGGTATTCAGGAGCATGAGGATTTTAGAAAATTCATGCCTTTTATTAGACCCAATTAATATTATAACAGTTAAAATGGATGCTTGAACTTTTGCTTCAAGCTACAAAGGCATTCTTAAAGTGTGTTGGAAATATTAACAAGTGAGTCACCAGAACACCATGTTAAAACTAGTGGTTCAAGTCACTAGAACTGTAGCATGCTAGTGTAAGCCATAAGTGAGCATGTATTACAGGATCCCTCGGTGCCCAGTCTGAAGAAGGTATGTTACAGCCCTAGCTAGAGAGTATTAGCTGATTATGCTTTTTGCTGTGGAAGTCCCCAGTTCAATCCTTGATGTGTCAGATAAGATGGCAGCCATCCCACCAGCACATCTAAGGATTTTGTAAGCTTCCCCGTTCTTTTGCCATGCTTCAGAGTAGCACATTTTCAATTTAACTGTGCTTTATTATAATTAGCTGTAGTATTGCATAAAATCTCAGCATGAAAGTATTAGCTGAAACAATTATCCACCACACTGTGAAAATATGTGGACTTGTCTGCTTTCTGAAAAGAACAGCAACCATTCTAAGTTCTCAATCAGCTGTCGTTTTCCACTGATTCCATGCACTGAAACTTGCAGAAAATTGTCACCCTGTCCATTGCTAGAGGGCGTTTGCTTTTTCAAAGATGATCAGTGCATCAGAAGGGCAATTACATTCAAGAAATGAAACTTCCTATAGTGCTGAAAGTACAAGGTCATTTATTCTGCTCACTGTCATCTCTGGAAGCACCACTTGGAATGCAGTACTTCCAAACTAAATGCTTACATTGGGACAACTCTGATGAGAAAGGGCTGCAGGATGAGATTCTGCTATATTAGTTTAATGGATTAGTGGTTAAAATAAGTGACCTGTGTACATTAGATGCACATTGTATGTAGGTGTATCTGTAGTCATGAAGACTAACAGGCCCATTTAAAAAGTGAATCAGGTACAGCCGAAGATGAGAGACACAACAAGTGATGAATTCATACTCCATATTACAGCCGTGGAATGGATAGTAATCGGAAATTTAGAATGTTTATCATCAGGCTTCTGTGTTTGTTGGAATGTATTATAAACAGAAGGCTAAATCCTGATAACTGCAGAGCACCCACTGAGCATCTGAAACTCTCACAGACTTCAGTGGGAGTGGCAGGTGCTCAGATGCTCACAGAGTCTGGCTCAGGAATTGCGTTCCGATTCCCATAACAGGACTGACAGACTTCCTGCTCTCCCAGGGGAATGTGCTCACTGCTTCTGTTCTATTTTCCTTGACCGGATTTTTCATTCATCGGTCAAAGTATTTTCTGTTTCTCAGTGTTTCTAGGGGAAAGGGCTAATTTAGGATTTCCCTAAAGCTTAAACATTTGTTGGTAGATATTCAGGCTTGTCACTGTGGATGCATAATAACCTTGCTGGTAATTATAGCTGACTATGCCACTGGCTCAGTGTTAGGGAGAATATCTGCACCATTAGCTTCTAGAAAGTCTCTGACCTCAGCTCTACCCCTTTGATAAATTCTTTTCCTTTATATTAAGAGAGAGAAGAGAGAGCTCCAATTCAGACACTCTCAAAAGCTTCCTTTGCCTTTATCTCTGTCCTAAGATAATCCACAGGGGAACGCTTTGAAAAAGCGTGAGCTCAGTTGGAACATGTATGTCACACACATTATGATGTTATAGAAGAACTCATGGTTAAGATGTTGTGAGGTTCCTTTCTCCTCACAAACAATTATCCAACAGATTATCTAACAGGCCTTTCTTACTGCCATCCTTGAAAATTCTCCAGGCCGTAAGTAACACAATGTTTGTTCTCAACAAGTTTCCAAAAGATGAGGTCACAATGGCCAAACAGAAATGTTTCTGATGCTGGAGGGAGACCAGAAACACAACAAGAAAAGGAGTACTTGTGGCATCTTAGAGACTAACAAATTTATTTGAGCATAAGCTTCCGTGAGCTACAGCTCACTTCATAGGATGCATTCAGTGGAAAATACAGTGGGGAGATTTATATGCACAGAGAACATGAAACAATGGGTGTTACCATACACACTGTAACGAGAGTGATCACTTAAGGTGAGCTATTACCAGCAGGAGGGGAAAAAAACCTTTTGTAGTGATAATCAAGGTGGGCTATTTCTAGCAATTGACAAGAAGGTCTGAGGAACGGTGGTGGTGGTGGGGGTGGGAGGGAGTAAACATGGGAAAATAGTTTTACTTTGTGTAATGACCCATCTACTCCCAGTCTTTATTCAAGCCTAAGTTAATTGTATCCAGTTTGCAAATTAATTCCAATTCAGCAGTCTCTCATTGGAGTCTGATTTTGAAGTTTTTGAAGTTCTTTTGTTGAAGTATTGCCACTTTTAGGTCTCTAATCGAGTGACCAGAGAGATTGAAGTGTTCTCCAACTGGTTTTTGAATGTTATAATTCTTGACGTCTGATTTGTGTCCATTTATTCTTTTATGTAGAGACTGTCCAGTTTGGCCAATGTACATGGCAGAGGGGCATTGCTGGCACATGATGGCATATATCACATTGGTGGATGTGAAGGTGAATGAGCCTCTGATAGTGTGGCTCCTGTGTGATTAGGTCCTATGTTGGTGTTCCCTGAATAGATATGTGGACACAGTTGGCAACGGGCTTTGTTGCAAGGATAGGTTCCTGGGTTAGTGGTTCATGGCCCCACAGTATGCCATCATTTTTATGGCTGATTTAGAACAACGCTTCCTCAGATCTTGTCCCCTAATGTCCCTACTCTACTTGCGCTACATTGATGACATCATCATCTGGACCCACGGAAAAGAAGCCCTTGAGGAATTCCACCATGATTTCAACAATTTCCATCCCAACATCAACCTCAGCCTGGACCAGTACACACAAGAGATCCATTTCCTGGACACTACAGTGCTAATAAGCAATGGTCACATAAACACCACCCTATACCGGAAAGCTACTGACCGCTATGCTTACCTACATGCCTCCAGCTTTCATCCAGACCACACCACACAATCCATTGTCTACAGCCAAGCTCTACGATACAACCGCATTTGCTCCAACCCCTCAGACAGAGACAAGATCTCTATCAAGCGTTCTTACAACTACAATACCCACCTGCTGAAGTGAAGAAACAGAGTGACAGAGCCAGAAGAGTACCCAGAAGTTACCTACTACAGGACAGGCCCAACAAAGAAAATAACAGAACGCCACTAGCCATCACCTTCAGCCCGCAACTAAAACCTCTCCAATGCATCATCAATGATCTACAACCTATCCTGAAGGACGACCCATCACTCTCACAGATCTTGGGAGACAAGCCAGTCCTTACTTACAGACAGCCCCCCAACCTGAAGCAAATACACACCAGCAACCACACACCACACAACAGAACCACTAACCCAGGAACCTATCCTTGCAACAAAGCCCGTTGCCAACTGTGTCCACATAACATTCAAAAACCAGTTGGAGAACACTTCAGCCTCCCTGGTCATTCAATTACAGACCTAAAAGTTGTATTTCTTCAACAAAAAAACCTTCAAAACCAGATTCAGCGAGAAACTGCAGAACTGGAATTAATTTGCAAATTAAAACACCATTAATTTGGGCTTGAATCAGGACTGGGAGTGGCTGGGCATTTGGGATCAATCAGAATGTTTTGCTTTGACAAATCTGAAAAATTTCATTTTGATTTCTACTCTTTTTAATATGTTTAGTATATGAAATACATTGCATTACAAAAATTCATTTTAAAATGTAAAATCAAAACTTTTCATTGCAAAAATGTCAAAACATTTTAACAGTTCCAAACCTTTTTTCCAATTTTTTTCTAAATGAAATTTCATCAAAACCAATAGGATTTTATTAAAAAAATTCCATTTAGCCAAAATGGCATTTTCTAATGGAGAAACATCTGGCCCTAATGGCCCTAGTGTACATCATCTACCAACTCATGGGATTTCAAAGCCATACTAACAAACAGTCTTCATACTTTCTCCCATCCTTCCTCCTCACACTTGGGAGGAGTTCCTTGTAAACATCTGCAGAACTCACTCACTATCCTCCTTCAGATCCCTCCTTAGGGATTTGAATCTCTGATGGACAAATCTGTGATGCCTACAAAAACACTCTACAATATTAGGCAGCAGATGTGCTAAGACTACTGCCTATCTTGCTGACCAATATCGTCTCATTGTTTCCTTGTTCTCACCTGTCAGTCTGTCTGTATCCATCTATCATTTCTTGTTTATACTTAAACTGTAAGCCCTTAGGAGCAGGAACTGTCTTGTTTTGTGCTGTGCTTGTTGAGTGCTTAGCACAATAATATTCTGATCCATGATTAGGGCTCCTAGGCACTATGATAAAACAAAACAAATACTACACCAGGCAGGAGTTAAAGATCTATTGCACTTCTTGAAAAGAATGTGAGATCTTAGCTGCTATTAGTTCATTTAATAAAACAGATTGCAGAGTTGAAGACTGTATGTGACCTGTTACTATATGCATAATAGCCATAATTTCTGTCTGATGAATCAGCCTTTACAAGCTGACTGAAAAGCACTACGTAAGACAAAACTCTATTCTGTATGTAGTTTTCATATGAAACTCAAAAAATGGTGTCAGGTAGATAGGACAGAAAATGGTAAATGGGTTACAGTCCTTCAGCTCTTGGTAACATTTTCGAAACTAGCTCAACTGCTCTATGTCACTCCTGGCTGTGTTCATCATGACTGTTCAGTGGCCTGTGTAAAATGAGTTGGTGATCCAGTTGCAAGATAAAAGCTGTCCAACTTCTCCAAAAAGATAATTATAATTAGTACTTTCCCTTCTTGCGTGAGTGTTACTGGTCCTCTGTGCCGGATCCACAGAGGCTATGAGTCTATTTCAGCCCAGGCTTCATTAACTTGGTTCTTTACCTCAAGATCATGTTTTTAGCACTGGAAATTGCTGGTTCAATCCCTGGTGTAATGGCAAAGCTGGCAGCCATCACATTTAGGACAAAAGACTGACTAGTTGTGGGGAACAATAACATACTTTCTCAACCCTAGTAGTAGTCTCAGCTGTGCAGTGCAGTTTAGACTGAGTCTATCAATGCTATCACAACTCCGTGGGCGATCTTGGTCTCCAGGTGTCAATTCAGCACCTTTCATGAAGTCTAAGTTTGCTAAAACAAAACATAAAATCAGTAAAAGTTTAGAATAGCCAAACTTATTTTTCAAAACATAACCTGAGACCTTGTACGCTGAGTTTTTAGCCTGAAGTGAATTTTTATAGCTGAGTTACAAACAACCAAAAATAGGAGGTTATATAATAAAAGTGCTGACTCTGTCTTAACTACAGCCTAGAGTTGCAAACAGCAATGCTATAATGAGTCAGACTCATTGTGTCTTTCACAGGCCTGGTTTCATTTTTAGAAGTATAGTGCTGATGGCCTACATTTGCACTACATAAACCTTCATGATGAAATATTTTACCAGTTATGTTGAAAAAAGGGGAATAAAGATCATTTGTGTTTAATTAGTTCTCCATTTGCCTACATGCTTTAGGAACCAGGAAATTTGCAAGCTTGGTTTTACAAATTAGTTCTGAAAGTAAAATGTATCTTTTCTGTTTCTCCATCAAGGTAATGTGCATTGCTCACATTTATCATTTCCCCCCCCTAATGAGCTGTTTCAGATAGTCAGCGGCTTTTTCTGCTCTATAGTTCACTGAGGGCACTGTGTTATCTGCATTATTCATTACTGAAACTGGTATATCTTGGTTAGCATCTAAACACAAAACAGTTCCCAGGCATAACCCTATGTCTTCGATAAAAATCATGAATTATGTAATGTGCAAATCTTTCCACAATAACATCACTTTGTTTTTCTCCTGGTAAGCCAGTCAGCTATTTTTATTAAATATTGCTCATCTGCCATATGGACTCCTGTATTCAAGCTAATTATGAACCTGAAATGTGGAGACACTTTATGAATCTGTAAAGTCTTTTTCCAATTAAAATTATTTTAGGACACCACACATACAGAAATAATTCTTACATGATTATGCACATCAAGAACAAGGGATTTTTTTTTCAATATGCCACAATGTTACACAAGTTCTCTCATTTGTTGTTACTTTTGGTGTTTTATCCAGAGTTTAAACATGCCTCAGTGAACAAATTCTATTATCATTCAGCGTGGGTGGCAGAGTACGAAAAATACACAATAACTGCAGCAACAGCAAAGCAAATACCAGTAATGAAAGAACTGCAAGGATCTGTATTCCTGATTGCTGGGGCTAGTACTCTCAGCTTGTTCCTAGCCCTAGGTGCATAGGCTGTATATGCAGAAACGGGCAACCTATGTGAAGAACATTCACCCACTAAAGTTGGAGAATTCCATTGTTATAATGTGGGCAGGATCATTTTCCCCCAGAAAAGAAAATATGAATGAGGATAGACAGTAAATGTGTGCTGATAAATTAGATAAACCCTTCATTAGAGCATCTAGCTCTCCTTTAGCCTTACCTCATACCTTATGCTGCTGCAGATGAGCATTACATGTAGCAGACTGAAGATCAACATAAGCCTGTAGTCAGGAAAGTGGCAGTGTTGAGCGAGCAATAGAAAGACAGGCACAGGCATTCTTTCACTGAACACTACAAATGCTTTTGAGTATTTTAACGAAGCTTCTTCATAGTTTATAAAACAGACTTGCTTTCAGAAATGCTTGCTCCAAGGGGCACTTATCACCTAAGAAATGCACATTTCTCTCACATACAAAGCATGCTCTTTTATGTTTACAGTTGCTCCGCAAATTTTTTTATACAGATACTTTGCTAATTCCAAGCTCTAACAAAAGAGAAGTAGGCAACATCCTACTTTTACAAATAGAAAGATGTACCAGTGCTTTATTGCAGAGTTTCATTTTCCCATTGCTTTCCCAGTGATATTCATGCTCATGCCAAATGCTGAAATCTGTACAGGAATTAATAATCTCACTATCCTTAAATTGCTGGGTTGGTGGTAGACTACACAGTGTAAATCAAAATAATATTCTTACATGTTTTGATAATTGACTAGAAACTGATTTGTAAAAAGAACAGGAGTACTTGTGGCACCTTAGAGACTAACAAATTTATTTGAGCATAAGCTTTCGTGGGCTACAGCCCACTTCATCGGATGCATAGAATGGAACATATAGTAAGAAGATATAGATACATACAGAGAACATGAAAAGGAGGAAGTTGCCATACCAACTGTAAGAGGCTAATTAATTAAGATGAGCTATTATCAGCAGGAGAAAAACTCTTGTAGTGATAATCAAGATGGCCCATTTAGACAGTTGACAAGAAGGTGTGAGGATACTTAACATGGGGAAATAGATTCAATATGTGCAATGACCCAGCCATTCCCAGTCTCTATTCAAACCAAAGTTAATGGTATCTAGTTTGCATATTAATTCAAGTTCAGCAGTTTCTCCTTGGAGCCTGTTTTTGAAGCTTTTCTGTAGCAAAATTGCCACCTTCAAGTCTAGATATGCAAACTAGATACTATTAACTTGGGTTTGAATAGAGACTGGAAGTGGTTGGGTCATTATACATATTTACACATATTTGTTTCTGGTTTCAGAGTAGCAGCCGTGTTAGTCTGTATCTGCAAAAAGAACAGGAGTAGTTGTGGCACCTTAGAGACTAACAAATTTGTTTGAGCGTAAGCTTTCGTGAGCTACAGCTCACTTCATAGGATGCATTCAGTGGAAAATACAGTGGGGAGATTTATATACACAGAGAACATGAAACAATGGGTGTTACCATACACACTGTAATGAGAGTGTAAGGTAAGCTATTACCAGCAAGAGAGAAAAAACCTTTTGCAGTGATAATCAAGGTGGGCCATTTCCAGCAGTTAACAAGAACGTCTGAGGAACGGGGGGGGGAGGGGGGAATATACATGGGGAAATAGTTTTACTTTGTGTAATGACCCATCCACTCCTAGTCTTTATTCAAGACTAAGTTAAATTGTATCCAGTTTGTATCTCTTTGGAGTCTGTTTTTTTAAGAAGAAAAGGAGTACTTGTGGCACCTTAGAGACTAACCAATTTATTTGAGCATAAGCTTTCGTGAGCTACAGCTCACTTCATTGGATGCATACTGTGGAAAGTGTAGAAAGTGTAGAATACAGACTAACATGGCTGTTACTCTGAAACCTGTTTTTTTAAGTTTTTTTTGCTTGAAGAATTGCCACTTTTAGGTCTCTAATCAAGTGACCAGAGAGATTGAAGTGTTCTCCAACTGGTTTTTGAATGTTATAATTCTTGACGTCTTATTTGTGTCCATTTATTCTTTTGTGTAGAGACTGTCTGGTTTGGCCAATGTACATGGCAGAGGGGCATTGCTGGCACATGATGGCATATATAACATTAGTAGATGTGCGGGTGAATGAGCCCCTGATGGTGTGGCTGATGTGCTTGGGTCCTCCAATGGCATCACTAGAGTAGATATGGGGACAGAATAGGCAACAAGGTTTGCTACAGGGATTGGTTCCTGGGTTGGTGTTTCTGTGGTGTGTAGTTGCTGGTGAGTATTTGCTTCAGGTTGGGGGGCTGTCTGTAAGCAAGGACTAGCCTGCCTCCCAAGTCTGTGAGAGTGAGGGATCATTTTCCAGGATAGGTTGTAGAACATTGATGATGTGCTGGAGAGGTTTTACTGGGGGCTGAAGGTGACAGCTAGTGGCATTCTGTTATTTTCTTTGTTGGGCCTGTCCTGTAGTAGGTGATTTCTGGGTACCCGTCTTGCTCCATCAATCTGTTTCCTCACTTCCCCAGGTGGGTATTGTAGTTTTAAGAATGCTTGATAAAGCTCTTGTAGGTGTTTGTCTCTGTCTGAGGGATTGGAGCAAATTCAGTTGTATCTTCAGGCTTGGCTGTAGAAAATAGATCGTGTGATGTGTCCTGGATGGAAGCTGGAGGCATGTAGGTAAGTATAGCGGTCAGTGGGTTTCTGGTATAGGGTAGTATTTATGTGACCATCACTTATTTGCACTGTAGTGTCAGGAAGTGGATCTCTTGTGTGGACTGGTCCAGACTGAGGTGGATGTTGGGGTGGAAATTGTTGAAATCCAGGTGCAATTCTTCAAGGGCCTCCTTCCCGTGGGTCCATATGATAAAGATGTCATCAATGTAGTGCAAGTAGAGGAGGGGCGCTAGGGGACGAGAGCTGAGGAAGTATTGTTCTAAGTCGGCTATAAAAATGTTGGCATACTGTGGGGCCATGCGGGTACCCATAGCAGTGCCGCTGACTTGAAGGTATAAGTTGTCCCCAAATCTGAAATGGTTGTGGGTGATTGACACCTCCTCATCAATTATTGGGAGTGGACTACATCCACCCTGATCGAATTGGCCCTCTCAACACTGGTTCTCCACTTGTCAGGTAACTCCCTTCTCATCATGTGTCAGTATATAATTCCTGCATCTGTAATTTTCACTCCATGCATCTGAAGAAGTGGTTTTTTACTCACAAAACTTATGCCCAAATAAATCTATTAGTCTTTACAGTGCCACCGGACTCGTTGTTTCTATCCATTATGTCCTTTTAACTTGGACCACCTTTAACGCTGGGAATATTTTGGGACTTTTATTGTTTTCCAAGCTTCCATGTTCCTGGGACTGTTTTGATCCACCTGTTTCTGTTCTTGGGCTTTGAGCATATACAGAAAAATATCTTCCAGTCTGAAATTTAATAGACATGTTTATGTGTTTACAGACTAACGAGTCTGGTTTCTGTTATTCCCTGTTGGGAATATTTAAAAGTTATTATGTTCCTGGTGGTGTTGACTTTTTTGTCTTTCAAATTGCAGTTTAGATTTTGGAGCGTACTCGAACCATATGGCAAGGGGTGGATTACACAGCAAATTCCATGGCACTACGGACTCCATAATAGCTTGGTAACAGGCCACAACATTTTACAGTAAATATAACAATCAACATGGGCCAAAGTTGGTCCCCATTGTATTTGTCCAACCACATTATAATCAATGGGGTTATACAGAAGTAAGAGAGTAGAAATAATTGTAAGGGTGCTTTGCAAATTAAGATACGTAAGAGAAAATCAGTGTTAAGAACCTGCTGCCTACCTCTTGACTCAAGTACTTATATCTTTGAATTTTCTAGCTTTTGTCATTTTATCTCACCTTTTAGAGAGGGCTTTTTTTCTTTTTGTTTTCGATGTTGTTCTCAAAATATAATGTACCCATTTCTGTGTAATTTTCATGTAATTTACTCAGGAAAAGTGTGAAATGCTTTTCTTCCTGCATTGTAGATATTTCTGATTTGCAGTTCATTAAACCTTTCCCTCCCCAGACATCTCCGTAAAGGGTAAGCAGATTCCAAGGAAGGGTGTGCAAAAGGCATCCAATGCTGCATGCTTAAACAAAATTTAAAAAGGGGATCAAAAAGAGAAGAGCTGAAGTCATGACATTTAAAAGGCTACAAACTTCATGACATATACCCTGCCCAAGATTTTCAAAGGCAACTAATGATTTTGGGTGCCCAACATCAGACCTCTTTTCTGAAGGTGGATGCTCAGCACTTTCTGAAAATCAAGCCCCTTAAATGAGTCTTTAGTAGGGCACTCAAAAACTGAGGGACCCAATCATTGTTAGTAGCACATAAAAAGCACTATGATCTATAATACTATGTTTTGTGCTAGAGATAAAGTCAATTACACTGAAAAATATATGGGTCTCTCTGCGTATGACTGTCCAGAGGCCCCATAAATAGACTTTTGGATTTAATCTCTCTCTGGTAAATCCCCAAAATAGGGCTTAGATTATATTTGTGGGTTCATAGGCCTTCAGCAAGGAATGATTTTCACCAGAGTCAAAACATTCAGATAATACTTACCCTACCATTCCTGTATCTATGTTGTCTGACATGTGGGTTCACCTGACACAGTGAGCAGAAATTTCACATCATTTCCTGGGAAGTACAGATCTGATTCAAACATAAAATGTTGTGAGCATGACCTTGAGAGGATGCAAAGGAGTAGAGCTTCTTGGAGTGGATGATTTGTGGATTTCTGAGCCTGAAAACTGCCTGCTGTTCTTTCCACTGTATTCCAGGAAACAGGATGTTGTGTACATTTCCCACCAGTGCCCGCAGCTATAAAAATGTTATGCACATTATATACCGCTCCCAGAGACTCCAGGTCATCAGTGTTGGGCCCTCTCAATGGGAACAGCAAGGAGGAGCTGCACTAGCTACCCCACTCAGATTTGGTCCCATGGCTCCTCTGTCATGACAGAGGGACCAAATCTGAGTTGGCGAGGGGAGGCCAGCACTGCTGCGCCTCACCACTACCATCTTCTGTAACAGGACTCCTCCCCAGCCTCACCTGTAAAGACCATGGGGTCTCAAACCCAGGCATACAAAGCTACTAGGCAGCAGACATCTCCAGCAGCAGCTATAACCTGCTTGCATGCTACTACCCACAACCAGTTTTGGACACAGACTTCAGGAAGTCCCACCTCAAAAAGTCAGAAAGGCAGCAGCCTCATGGATCCTGATTGGATCCCCACCCAAGGGCATTCACAGAAGGGTCCAAGCAAGAGTATAACTTCCATGAGCGTTCCTGCTCCCTGTCCTTGAACTCCTGACTTTGATTTCGCCTCCTGATCTGGACCATGAAACCTGACTCAGACTCTAATCTTTGGTATGGACCCCGGCCTGAAACTTGACTATGAACTCTTCTGCTCTCTTGGCCTCAGGTTTGACCCTGCTCTTATCCTTGTTCCTGCCTCCCTTCTCAGGATACTGACATCAGCCTGCTTCCAGTAGCCTGTGTCCCCTCTGCTCTGCCCACAGGACTTGCTCAGCAACTTCCTCAAGAACTCCAGTGAAGACCCGCATGGACAACTGGCCAGGAGATGGGGAGTGGTGAGCCCTGGGGTGTACCATGTGAAAAATTTCTAGGGGTGCCCTGTCTTATCTAAATGGAAACAACACTGGATGGCCCCAAATGCTGGCTAAGTTCTTGGTTGCACTAGTATAGCTCTCTTTGGAACTAGTGCAGAGGACATGTACCACCCAAAGGCCAAAGGAGTTCTGAGAAGGATTGTATCTCAGGTGATAACATTCCTCCCTAAACTTCCAAGCAAGAAGGCGACCCTGCAAGCTAGATCTTTTTTTTTTTTTTTTTTTTGAGCACAAAGCTTGCTTCCTGATGACCAGCTCTGTGGGCCAGTGTGGGGCAAGTTGTGGGGTCATGATCTTTCATTGTTTAGCTATAAATATTCATTAATCCCTCACACCATATACTGGTCACTTAAATCACATGGTATGGCTTCTGTTCACTGACTGGATAATCTTAAAGCTTTTATAAAGAGAGGATGCACAGAGGGAGTAATATCTGTACTCCTTCAGCCAAAGAAAGTGTGATTGTTCTTGGCCCATCCATGGATGAATGGATGAATGAAGCACATGAAGGTGGGGGAAGGAAGGCACCTTTCCCCTCCTTCCTCCCTTCCTCATGGACCTGTGTAAGGGGCAGTCTGGCCCTACAAGCTACTGATGAATTATTGGCAGTGCACTCTGCATGCTTCCCCACAGCACACACACACATTTAGACTGGAAGGAGAATTGACTGACTACATCAATTTTCCATGTTATGCTGGTTCTAGAAAAAGTGATTAGCAGAGATAAGATTTTCCTGTCTGTGCGGCTTTGCACGGATATCCTCGAGTAAGAAGGATGCAGGTTTGTTAAGGAAATCCTTCATTTAAGAAAAAGGATATTGCGGGGTTCCATTGTAAATCTGCCAGCTGGAGGTTCAGAATCACATCATTTAAAGTAAATCTCTCTCTAATTTGCCACCCAGTTCACAAACGCCTGGAAAAAAACAGGAAGAACTCTTCCTTTTTTTATGTTATTTGCAGCTGAGCAACTCTTAAGGGGAAGCTTCATGTACCGGACATATACCGCAGCAAAAAGTCTGAAGCAACCCTGCAAGTAATATTTGTCATGGGAAATGATTAGGTCATTGCTGGTCCACATGCATTGCCATGCTGATTAGAATGGAGCTGGTGCTCCATCAAAAAAGTGGAGAGATTCATTAGGCAGTCTAGCAGATACTAATGAAACTATGGGTTGTTTCGCTCAAGGGACAGTTGATGGCATGAGAAAGGCTTTTCTTTTCTCAAGTCACTAGTTTTAATCTTTCTAAATCTGAAGTGGTCAAATTTCATGACCATCTGAGGGCTGCTCAATGGCCTATGTGTGCTGATGTGTCTCAGTCCAGTTCCTAGAAGAGATTAAACATAACAGGATCCAGCTTCACAAATGACACACTTATAAGAAATTCAGTCCTAGTAGGTCAAGGCTAAAGAACATTTCCAAGGCATTGTGAGCACAACTGCCATGCTGTACCTGTTGTGTGGCTAGAGGATTTCAGTCTTCAGTGCTGTTAATCTGGCCAAATTTGAAGGCACCAGAGTAGGAAAAATACCCTGCTGTCCTTTAATCCCCTCTCTCTATGTTTCTGTAGTCTTTTCCACCATTTTGTTGCAAGGGTGATAAATGTTAATGACAAAATGAATGTGACAAGTCTGTCATTTTCTGGTAATTAAAACAAGTTTCAATTACCTGACCAACATTCCTGGAGACAGTTTAAAGATCTAGTAATCTACCAGATTTGAGTTACTTTTAAGTATCTCTAGGAACAAGCAGGTATTGCATTTATTGACTTGTGTGTCGCTCTCATAAGTGGTGCTTCTTAAAGTTTGCATTTTACCACAGCTATGGCAAATATGAATCCTAAATTAAATGCAAATAGCTGATTGAAAGTTTGAATACTGCAGGGCCTATGGGTAGTGTTGAAATATTACAGCTCTCCCCATTTATTTAACATGTACAAGCTGTGGAATTGTTCTGATAGAGTATACTTTTGACGTTTTCTGAAGATCGCTTTCCCCCTCAAACCCATAATAGCATTTTTTAAAGAAAGACCTCTCCTATGGAATTACTCATTTTATGTCCATTATATTAATTAATTGTGCTCATGATTTCATTTATTTAAATCAGTCCAAAGTTTACTGTATTGAGTATAATGGTGATTTCCCAAGCAGGGAGGCAATTATATGAATTGCTAAAATTTGAGCACCAGCTCTTTTTAGGGAAACTATAAATAAAGTCTATACCATGCTAAGGGAAAAGCAGCGTTGCTCAAAACTGCATTAAAAGTTGTTTTTTGCCCTTGGATAGCTGTGTAAGTCACCTATAGGCTAAGCTTCAAGACATTATTTTATCCTTAGTAGACAATGATTAAGGTAATTGGTTTGTCTGACTGTGTATCTGTTTCAAAAACATTAAAACAAAACATGTAATGGTGTTTGAAGGGGAAAAAAGACACAGTGCAAAATTATAGCTGATAGTATACCCACTAGTTTAATTTTTGCATGACAGGGTTAAAGTTCAAGGTCACAGCAAATAATGCATTGTGGAAGACTGTAATTCTCTGGAATATCTTCTGATTATCTTTTTTTAAAAATATATATATATACTATTTTGATGTACCAAAATTATCCTGGGCTCTAGGAGATATTAATAGAAATGTGTCCTTTAGTATAGGTAATCTGTCCCACAAGGGGAGAATATATTCTTCAAAATAAGAAGAGCTGTTTCATTTTGTAATAGGTTGAAAACTCCTGAGAAATAGCTGTTCATTTTAGAAAGGTACTGTAGTGAATAAATTGCCTCTTCTACTTTAAAAATCTAGTTATTGCTATAATGTCTTGTTTCTTTGATTCAAGGATTTCCTTAAGGAGTGAATTGAAGGATTGGAAGGGAAGAAAATTCTGTTCCTATCTTGTATGTAATAAGCAAATAATGAAAGGAAACAACATCAAAGGACCAAAAACTGTGGGTTTGGTTTTATTTTTTAACACAATCAGCCTATTAATAACAATCTTTCAGGTCCCCTTAGAAAAATTCTTTTCTTTGGAGCTGAATGAAAATAATTTCCCTTTCTCTAAACTTCTGTCTTAAATCCTAGCAAGCATCATCAAAACCAGTCCCCTCACTAAAATGAAGTGTGTGGGGGGTGAAATAAATTCAAATTTTCTCAGAGATACTATAAAACACAGTGGGGAGGAAAAGCCATAGTCAGTACAATAAATCATAAGATCACTGACAGCTTATTTGGAGGGATATTAAGGATTTGTGTTTATGAAGGTTTTGGTGTTAAGGTGGCAACCAGGTGCCCACTCTGAGACTTGTTTTCACACCCAGCTAACATTTCACCCTATAAAGAGTTTTGTGACTGATGTGAGGGAGAAGAAGTGTTTACTCTCATTTTAACTGTAGAACAATCACTTGTAGAAAAAACATTATTTGAGTTATGGTATAATTCTTTTGTGATTTTTACCCACACACTCTATCTGACAAATGCTACATTTTTCAAAACCTGCAAATTCACACCAGTTTACACTGTGCATCAGAACATGAGCACAGAAAAACATACCACAAAGTCTGCCCTTATTAATTGGATCTCTGCCATTGATGCCACCATGTGGCAATATAAATGCCATTTACCATCAGCAAGGAGTGGGAGCAAGGAACCTTTGAACCATTGTGAAGTGGGAGGAAAGCACTGCACTCCCTTTGCGCTATTGTATATGTCGACACATGGTGCAAACTAGTAGAGAATGAGGCCATTAGAGTTCATGTTCCTACAAGTAACCCATCTTAGTGCTCAGTTTACTGCTCTAGCACTTCAGGATGATACGGATAGAACCTGATGTGCTGAAATGCCTAACTGACTGAGTTGTAAGCTACATTGCTTTATTAATCTCCAGAGGAACAGTGCTACCAATGCTTCCAGTGTACTGTTAAGCTCCAACAAGTTCTTCCAATCCTTCCACAGTTCTCAGTCCCCTTTGACTCCTGAGCTAAAGTTTCTAGCAACTAGGCAGTTTAGCAACTCCACAGGGCTCTGAGTGGTAAGGGAAGCTCCTGGCCCTACTACCTTCTTAAAGTTTTAGGCTTGTAGAAGGTGTAACAGATTGTTTAGCATGAGTAGTTAACACATTTCAAGGGACCTTCAAGGTGAAGGCCTGTTAACACCTCATAATAGCTGTGAGGGGAGAACAGATTGTTGTAATTAGCCATAAATCCAGAGTATCTATTCAGTCCACGATTTTTAGTATCTAGCAAAGTTATGAATTTAAGCTCTCAGGGTCGATTTAGTAGTTGTTCAGGTTTCCTTAGAGGATGAGGTCTGAGAGGTCGTATATAGAGCAACCACTTTGTGAAAAGTACGAGGAGTACTTGTGGCACCTTAAAGACTAACAAAATTATTTGAGCATAAGCTTTCGTGAGCTAAAGCCCACTTCATCAGATACAAAAGTGTTCACCCACAGGTGATACGGTGTTTGTCTTTTATTGTTCTTCTGCGTGAGTTCATTCAAGAGCATACTGATTGTCTTTTTTTTCACCCTGTGATGAGGTACCAGGCCTTTTGAGGCCCCCTGCTGAAGGCCTTGCAGCCCTACCACATCCTGCCCCAGGGAAGGAGCCATGAAAATGGGTCTTCCAGGCCTTCCTAGAACGCTGCAGGGAAGCAGCTAATCAGAGTGCAGCAGGCTCAGTTAAAAGGAGCTGCATGGCCTAGCTGGGACCAGAGGAACAAGGAAGGGTGCTCCTTGCTGGTCACTGGAGCTCAAGGGAGAACCAGAAGATGGGTTCTGGTGACATTCAGTGAGGAAGAAGAGGAGTTGAGAACTTCAGCCATGAAGTAAGGGTGAAGAAAAAGGGGCTACGTGGGAAGCAGCCCAGGGAATTCAACAGCAGCAGCAACTATTAATAGAAGCTGTACATAGCTGTTGTTTATAGGGTCCCTGGGTTGGGACCTGGAGTAGTGAGTGAGCCTGGAACCACCTACTGGTGAAGTGGCCAAAGCCCCAAGATGGGGACAAGTTTCATTTTGGAGCTCAAGCAAAGGGCTGGAATTTAAACAGAGCTGAACACTTTGAAAAGGGTCAGCCATTTTTTTGACTTTTACCCTAGAAGGGGACTGAAGTTAAGGAGAAACCTGTCTGGAGAGCTGGGACAGCAGCTGAGGAACTGCTGAGGGCAAAGAGTCTCCAGGGAGAAAGCTCTGGGGGCATTGCTCCCTAACATGGCAGAGATAGACTTAAAAGCTAGCCGAGAAGGGGCTGAGAACTGAGCCCAGAGGCAGGGTCGCAGATGCCAATAGGGGCATGGTAATAGTCCTTGTTGGACCTTTGTCACCCCGGAAGGGTTAATCTATTTGTCCATTTTAGACTTTGACTTAGTTGCAGGGCTGAGCCACTGAAGACCCACCTGACGAAGGCAACAGCTGACAGGGGGCACTAGGAGCAGAGAGAAAGAGTGCAGGATCACACCCAGCCAACAGGAGATGCTCATGAGAGGTGAGTACACACCATCACATACCCTAGACCCAAAGTCAGTGGTTCATTACTTTAATTGTGTATATTCCATATGCACTCTGCCACTAGAGTTCACTATAATCTCTGCTTTTTATGGCCTTCTGGCTAAGACTGAAGTTGTTCATATATAATTCACTAGCATATAATGCTTACTAAATGTCCAAATATGATATGTTTTTTGTTGTTTAAGTAATACAGTACACTAAAATGTGTTGTACTAAATTAAAAATAGATTTTGAAGGGCATTGATTGAGAACTTTCAGCCAAGCTGCATGATATGAAAAGCAGACCACTTACTGTATCTTCACTTTAAGTAAGTTTTGTTAGCAATGTAATGACTGCTTGTAATAGCACCAAAATTACATTCATATAATAATAAATTCCTCTTTTAAGTCATTCCATGAATTACATAGGACTGGTAGAGACCTCCTGTGTCATAGGGTCCAGTCCCTTGCTATTGCAGGCAACCCTGTCATATAACCCTATTCATAAATTCATCATGCTCGATCTTATTAGGAATGAGAATGAGAAAATGCAGAAGAAAGATACAACATACCCAGCTTAATCCTGCCCTAGTTAAGTTTATTGTGACATTTTTCTTCTAAATAAAATATAAGAGACTATTAAGGCCAAAAGAGAAGTGCTTGAAAGTGGAAATTCAATCCAAATTAGGCAAACAGAACAGAAAATGGTCATTGCCAGACAAGTTGTAAGAAAGAGAGGGCAATGGGGAAATGTGAGCAAATAACTAAGCTATCTGTTGGATCATATTAAAGAAGTTCTGTATTAAAATCACAAATGAGTTTGATTCCCCATAGTTTAAATTCCAGGGTATTACTAATTAAGAGGTCTCTTGGTTTTTGGTACTGTTTTTCTCCCTCTATGTGTGAAACTTGCAAGCTACTAATTGTGTTAGTACATTCTAAGACAGAGTCTGTTCTCAAAGCAATTCTTTGTAACAACAACTACTCACACAGAGAGAGACTCAAAGCAATACTCTGTAACAACAGAAACAGCACCCAGAGACTCCCCACCCTTTTGTTGTATTCATCTCGCTTTGTTAACAATTGTGATTAAAATAGAGATAGAGGATGTATGTGGATGGATGCTTGGTGTGGATAATAACTGAATGATCAGGGAGGTCTAAGAATCCAGAGCCTAAGAATCCAGTGTCCATCGGCTGAAGAAGGCGTCAAGTGGAAATAACCAGAGGACCCCCAGAGGGCAGACTGTAATCCACCCAACAGCCTCAAGAGTGGGAGAACCAAAGAACAAGATAACATCTGGCAGCACGGAGCCATCAGGAATGTGCCATCTGCTGATTGATTCAGCAACAGCATGATGAAGCAATTCCCATAGACTGGCATAGGAAGAAATTCCTTTAAAAATAGACTCTAGAACGTGAGAACTTTGGGGTCTGATTCTGCAAACCAACTTCCAGGAGCATCAGACGAGCATCTGACAAGGCCCTGCTCCCTCCTCATGTCCAGGCCACCTGGCCAGTGACTTGGCATGAGCAACTCTAAGGCTGGTAACTATGATAACAACATTGTAGAACCTGTGTGTGTGTATAAATGAATGTGTGAATAAATATGAAATTGAAAGGAATGTTATAGCTATAACTAACTACTTACTATGATTCTTTCTGTATTCACAATAAATGTGGCATTTTGCCTTTTCCCCTTTAATAAGATCCTGCTGGTTTTTATTTTATTGGTATAACATATCAAGGAAAATAAGAAATTCTTCTGCTCAGACACTAAGGGTTGCTGGGACAACAGGTGCAATTAAAGCCGTTATGGAGGCTGAAGAGAGCAAAATGAATTCTTCGCATCGGTCTTCATGATTGACGATGAGGGAGAAATTTCTATCTTGAGGTTACTTTTTCACAAGTAATCAAGATATGGCACTATCCACAGTAGAAGTCTCTAAAGGAAAGGTGATCATAGAATCATAGAATCATAGAATATAAGGGTTGGAAGGGACCCCAGAAGGTCATCTAGTCCAACCCCCTGCTCGAAGCAGGACCAATTCCCAGTTAAATCATCCCAGCCAGGGCTTTGTCAAGCCTGACCTTAAAAACCTCTAAGGAAGGAGATTCTACCACCTCCCTAGGTAACGCATTCCAGTGTTTCACCACCCTCTTAGTGAAAAAGTTTTTCCTAATATCCAATCTAAACCTCCCCCACTGCAACTTGAGACCATTACTCCTCGTTCTGTCATCTGATACCATTGAGAACAGTCTAGAGCCATCCTCTTTGGAACCCCCTTTCAGGTAGTTGAAAGCAGCTATCAAATCCCCCCTCATTCTTCTCTTCTGCAGGCTAAACAATCCCAGCTCCCTCAGCCTCTCCTCATAACTCATGTGTTCCAGACCCCTAATCATTTTTGTTGCCCTTCGCTGGACTCTCTCCAATTTATCCACATCCTTCTTGAAGTGTGGGGCCCAAAACTGGACACAGTACTCCAGATGAGGCCTCACCAATGTCGAATAGAGGGGAACGATCACGTCCCTCGATCTGCTCGCTATGCCCCTACTTATACATCCCAAAATGCCATTGGCCTTCTTGGCAACAAGGGCACACTGCTGACTCATATCCAGCTTCTCGTCCACTGTCACTCCTAGGTCCTTTTCTGCAGAACTGCTGCCTAGCCATTCGGTCCCTAGTCTGTAGCTGTGCATTGGGTTCTTCCGTCCTAAGTGCAGGACCCTGCACTTATCCTTATTGAACCTCATCAGATTTCTTTTGGCCCAATCCTCCAATTTGTCTAGGTCCTTCTGTATCCTATCCCTCCCCTCCAGCGTATCTACCACTCCTCCCAGTTTAGTATCATCCGCAAATTTGCTGAGAGTGCAATCCACACCATCCTCCAGATCATTTATGAAGATATTGAACAAAACCGGCCCCAGGACCGACCCTTGGGGCACTCCACTTGATACCGGCTGCCAACTAGACATGGAGCCATTGATAACTACCCGTTGAGCCCGACAATCTAGCCAGCTTTCTACCCACCTTGTAGTGCATTCATCCAGCCCATACTTCCTTAACTTGCTGACAAGAATACTGTGGGAGACCGTGTCAAAAGCTTTGCTAAAGTCAAGAAACAATACATCCACTGCTTTCCCTTCATCCACAGAACCAGTAATCTCATCATAAAAGGCGATTAGATTAGTCAGGCATGACCTTCCCTTGGTGAATCCATGCTGGCTGTTCCTGATCACTTTCCTCTCATGCAAGTGCTTCAGGATTGATTCTTTGAGGACCTGCTCCATGATTTTTCCAGGGACTGAAGTGAGGCTGACTGGCCTGTAGTTCCCAGGATCCTCCTTCTTCCCTTTTTTAAAGATTGGCACTACATTAGCCTTTTTCCAGTCATCCGGGACTTCCCCGGTTCGCCACGAGTTTTCAAAGATAATGGCCAATGGCTCTGCAATCACAGCCGCCAGTTCCTTCAGCACTCTCGGATGCAACTCGTCCGGCCCCATGGACTTGTGCACGTCCAGCTTTTCTAAATAGTCCCTAACCACCTCTATCTCCACAGAGGGCTGTCCATCTCTTCCCCATTTTGTGATGCCCAGCGTAGCAGTCTGGGAGCTGACCTTGTTAGTGAAAACAGAGGCAAAAAAAGCATTGAGTACATTAGCTTTTTCCACATCCTCTGTCACTAGTTTGCCTCCCTCATTCAGTAAGGGGCCCACACATTCCTTGGCTTTCTTCTTGTTGCCAACATACCTGAAGAAACCCTTCTTGTTACTCTTGACATCTCTGGCTAACTGCAGCTCCAGGTGCGATTTGGCCCTCCTGATAACATTCCTACATGCCCGAGCAATATTTTTATACTCTTCCCTGGTCATATGTCCAACCTTCCACTTCTTGTAAGCTTCTTTTTTATGTTTAAGATCCGCTAAGATTTCACCATTAAGCCAAGCTGGTCGCCTGCCATATTTACTATTCTTTCGACTCATTGGGATGGTTTGTCCCTGTAACCTCAACAGGGATTCCTTGAAATACAGCCAGCTCTCCTGGACTCCTTTCCCCTTCAAGTTAGTCCCCCAGGGGATCCTGGCCATCCGTTCCCTGAGGGAGTCGAAGTCTGCTTTCCTGAAGTCCAGGGTCCGTATCGTGCTGCTTACCTTTCTTCCCTGTGTCAGGATCCTGAACTCAACCAACTCATGGTCACTGCCTCCCAGATTCCCATCCACTTTTGCTTCCCCCACTAATTCTACCCGGTTTGTGAGCAGCAGGTCAAGAAAAGCGCCCCCCCTAGTTGGCTCCTCTAGCACTTGCGCCAGGAAATTGTCCCCTACGCTTTCCAAAAACTTCCTGGATTGTCTATGCACCGCTGTATTGCTCTCCCAGCAGATATCAGGAAAATTAAAGTCACCCATGAGAATCAGGGCATGCGATCCAGTAGCTTCCGTGAGCTGCCGGAAGAAAGCCTCATCTACCTCATCCCCCTGGTCCGGTGGTCTATAGCAGACTCCCATCACTACATCACTCTTGTTGCACACACTTCTAAACTTAATCCAGAGACACTCAGGTTTTTCTGCAGTTTTGTACCGGAGCTCTGAGCAGTCATACTCTCATGATGAATCACCTCAAGGAACTCAACAGCCGTAAGTTACCAGGACCTGATAGCATTCATCTAAGAGTTCTGAAAGTCGCAAAAATGAAGTATCTTAACTACTAATGAAATTAGGTAATATACCATTCTAAACAGCTTTGTTACTGAACATTCAAGTGTGAGCCATGTGATGTCTGTCATTCTTTTTTAAATAGGGGCTGAAGATGTTACAGACCAGAAATTATAGACCAGTGAATGTAGTTTAGTGTCAGTCAAATTAATTAAGACAGTAATACAGCTATAAACTGATGAGGAGAAGCTAGCATGGCTTATTTAGAAAGGAAGGATATCTTGTGAATAAGACACTGGGCTGTAACTCAGGAGATCTGGGTTTGATTCTTGGCTCTTTCTGTGTGATCGTATGCATTGATTCATCTCTCTGTGCTTCAATTCCCCACCTTCAAAATGGAAGTGATAAAACTTCCCTTCTCTCACCCTTTATCAGTCTTTTCCATTTAGATTATTATTATTATTATTTATGCATTGTTTGTATTACTATAGCACATAGAAGCCCTAGTCAAGGACCAAAAAAGACCCCATTGTGCTAAGTTCAGTACAAAGACAAAGAGGGTTGGGTTTTTTTTTGTTTTTTTTTTTACTAAGTCTATGCATAGCAGCTAGCACAAAGGGGGCAGAGATTTTGGTCAAGGCTGCTTGATGCTATGGTAATATAAATAATCCTTGAAGGGTGTCAATTGCTAAGTCTTTAGAAATCTTTGAGTAAAGCTAGTGAATATAATTTGTTTGAAGTATCATTCTTTAAGAAAGTCTCTCACAATAAATCCCATAGGTTGAGACGTACAATTCTATTGTGGATAAATTGAAGTAGAGTTTAAATGGTCATTTAGCTGCTTTCTACCCTGAGAACAGTAAGGGATCAGTATTACCTTGGGACCTAGTGGGGGTAAAAATTGGGAAACTGAGTAACGAGTCCAATTGAGGTTAAATCAGTTTTCACCTGAATTTATACAATTTCACATGGAATTATTGTCATTTACAGTGTCTGGACATACATTTATGCCTGACAAATAAGCCACAAGATAGAACTTGGTAAATGGTCCCAAGCTACCACATGCTGGGGCACTGGGAGGTACTTTCACCTTCCATGATAGTCATTGCCTTCTCTGATCCCTGGGTCTGGTCCTTCAGCCCCATTCCTCAGTTTCTGGTCTGGTATTTCTCCACTTTGGGCCCATGTTCACTTAGGTCTTTTATTTATTTCTACATTAGATTACTTAATCTTTATCCAAATGGCTTTTAGACACCATCCTGTTGGATTTTATATAACTCCTACATTATGCATGCAAGCTCCAATTGCCCAAATTCTGTATTTTTCCTGCTAGATTTGCAATTTCTGGGTCATGTTTGTGTCACCCTGCCCTGGATTTTCTCAGAAAAAAGAGGGTTTTATTTATCATTACATGTTTATCTTTTACTTACATCTTCCAGCACATGTTATTGCTGACCGAACAAAGGTAACATTTTAAGTAGACTAGCAATTCTCAGTACAAGAAGAATTGGCAAACTCATACTTATGCCAGCAAGGACTTGGCCTCAATGTTATCTCATCTGTAGTTATTCACTATCCATAATTACAGATAATTAAAACATAATGAACAAAGCTTTTGATTTTACCATTTAGCAATCCTTCATTTTTGTTGTTCAATGTTATGTCATATGTGTAGTATCCTGTGCTACTGTTTAATCTGTTTGGGACCAGGAGTTTGGAGAGCAAGCAAGGAGTCTTTAATGTCAACATTTCTTATCTTCGTTTTTCATTCAAAGTCCAGTTTTGTTTGTGAATCATTACAAAACCTTCACTAGAAATTTTTCTGTGAACGTATTTTGGGGGATGTTTCAATTTTAGAGCCTTTATATTTAATGATTTTAATAATAACCCAAAAAATCCATAGTATTCAAGATAATTAATTGTCAGGCAAAAAAAAAAAAGTTTTCAGATGGGACAAAGGTTCAGTGTAATGTGCCACTTTAAATTCAACCCCTGGGCCCCACACCTCAACATTGGAAAGTATGAAAATGCCCAGTTAAAATCACTCCAACTTTTTTTATTCTATCGTGCCTCAGACAATCCAAACATTTGAGGTAGGTGATCAAAAAAGAACACAGGCTTAGCTTATCAGTGATTTCCCTAAGCAAGGCTGCCCCATAGCAATTTTACATTATTTTACACTTAGTGATTGCATACTGCCAGATACTTGAAGCGCTTACATCACAAATGCTCGGAACTCCTGGCGTCTTCAGAGCAACATGCAGGTGGCTAGGGTACTGGCTAGGGATGTGTGATTGTTCTGCCTGATTTCGAGCAGAGTTTTGCATCCCAAACAGACACATCCTGGAAGCACAGGAGTGTGGCCCTGACATAAAGCTAATAGAGAGCTTTTATTGGCTGGAAAGGCAGTCTTGGAATCCTGAACAAAGCAACTGTCTCCTGATATTTGATTCTACTGTGTTACGTTCCTTGTAAGTAAACAAGATTGCATCAAAGAAAATACCAGACTCCATTGTCAGTTTCTACTCCCAACGGGAACAGCCGCAGGTCCATGAACTTTAGACTAGCTGCTCTGGTCAAAAAGGGAGCAGAGTTTTTAATCCCAACGCAGGGTCTGGAACTTAGGTTTCCACATCCCAGCTATAAAGTAGTTTTCTTTCCCTGGTCTATAGCCAACTGGTCAATATTTTAGTATTAGCACCATTCTGCAGTATAATCATTATTTAATTTACATAAAAATGGATCTATCCACAGCTTGAAGTGTAGGTGTGGTATTGCTAGCCTCTGTCTGGGAACACTGGGTCAAAAAGGGACCTGGCAGCTATGGTCAGCACAGCTGACTGGGCTGTTAAAAGTCCAGATGGTGCAGGGCTGGCAGGCTCCCTACCTGGCTCTGCATGGCTCCCGGAAGTGGCCGGCATGTCCAGCTCCTAGGTGCAGGGCTGGTCAGGGGGGCTCCGAGCACTGCCTCTGCTTGTGGTGCAGGCACCAACCCGAGCACCAGCTCCACAGCTCCCAACGGCTGGAAACCGTGGCCAATGGGAGATGCAAGGATTGCGCCTGTGGACGGGGGCAGAGTGCAGAGCCCCCTGGCTACGCCTGCGCTTAGGAGCCAAAGGTACATGCCAGCTGCTTCTGAGAGCTGCTTGAGGTAAGCGCTGCCCAGAGCCCCCACCCTCACCCCCCTCCATGCCCCAAAGTCCTGCCCCAGCCCTGAGCCCCCTCTCACATCCAAACACCCTGCACCCTCTCCTGTGCTCAACCCCCCTGTCTCAGTTCAGAACCCACTCCCATGCCCCAACCCTCTGCCCCAGCTTGAAACCTGCTCCCACACCCAAACTCCCTCCCAGAGCCCACACCCCCTCCCACACCCCAACTCCTGCGCCAGCCCATAGGCCCCTCTCGCAAGCCCACACTCCACACCCGCTCCCTGTCCCCAGCCCAGAGCCCCCTCCTGCATGCCAAACCCCTCGACCCCACCCCCCTATCCCAGAACCCCTCTCTCATACCCCAACCCCCTGCCCCAGCCCGGTGAAAATGAGCATGTGAGAGAGGGTGGGGGAGAGCGAGTGATGGAGGAAGGGGGGATGGAGTGACTGGTGGGCAGGGCCTCAGAGAAGGGGCGGGAGCTCAGGAAGGGCTGGGGCAGGGGGAAAAGCAAGGGTGTTCAGTGTTCTGCAATCAGAAATTTGGCAATCTTACTAGCGCCCAACTATTCAGATATCATGGGTCATGAACTGCCCCCCAAATCCCAAGATTGGCTTAAAAATCATGAGATTTAAATATATACATATAATTATTTGCCTTCTGGTTTCTGAGCATTTAGAATTCACATTTTCAAGCTCTCTAGTACAACCAGGGTTGCTAGAAAAGTGTTTGTTTGTTTGTTTGTTTGTTTGTTTGTTTAAATGAAGCTGAAATTCTCACATAATCACAGGATGACAAGAGCAGGGATATATATTTATATACAAGAACAGGGATATCTATCTATCTATATAACTGTGATACAATAAAATCACCAGAGTTGACAACACTAGAAAATATTTCAAAAAATGTAATCACAATATAGAGCCAGACTATAACAGGCCCTTACAGAGCATGGCAGAACAAGCTGAAGGAATATACAGGCAGCATCTTCTGTATGGTGTACCCCTGTGAAGAGCCATTCAGAAGTGCAGTCTTTGGGCTGAAGAAAGCACCAGAACTGCTCCTTTGCTGAATCAGTTGAGGCTACGAATCACTCCAAAGGAAGCAGAGATTCCAGAGCCTAGCGTCACCCTTGTCAGCTCTAGCCAGCAAAATGAGCCAGCAATAGCAGGGGGAGCAGTCTGCGCTATATGCATGCCACCCGTAATGTGGGCCAGTGGCTATTTGCCAGTATCTAATACATGCTCATGCATTCTCCACTCCTCAATTACTGTATCTCCTCATTTTTTCATGGATTCCTGCCTCAAAATTGAATGTTTTAAAAGGACTTCCTCAGAGCAGATGATTTCTTATTGAATCAGCTGGCCTGGTGTGGACTCAATTTTTACAGCTGTCTCAGCCCTTCATTCTAGAGAAGCCTGAAAATATTTAGCAATGAATCAAGCTCTATGGTAAATTACTGTTGCATTTTTGCAGAAACAATATTGTTGCTACAGCAGTCATTCTAATTTCCATTACAAAATTGTGCGTGACTTATCTAGCTATGGGAAAGTTGGCATTAGAATGGATCCATTTTTGTTCATTTATATTTTCTTCCATAGGAAATCTCTCTTTTTTTTTATTTAAAACCTATTGGATATTTTAAGACAATCATTAGCCTATTAAAATGTACCACTTTTGTTTCTCAGGAAGCTTCTATACCAACACAAAAAACTAATCCTTTCCATTTATTGGGAATCAATCTGTAATCCTGTTGGGTTGGTGTAGATTTGTTTTTTATGCCTAGTACAAGCTATAAACATTTCTGAATGTCCGTTTCAGAAGCGTAGGTCCTAAAATCTATTTTGTGTGTGTTTCATGATTTACTGTATCCAGTTTTTAGAATTAAGGTGAACTAAGAATTGCTTTTCAATATATGTGTCTAATTCTGCCACCCTTGCTCATGCTATACATCTTATTTGCATATTTAAGTGCCAATCTATATTAATGCTACTCAGTATCAGAAAACATTGCTGAATTAGGCCCTATGTTAATTAGAAATTGACCTGCAGTGGAGCACTGTCATAGGATGGCCTAGCCCTTTAAGGGACAGAGGCTTTGGGCCAGTCAACCTTGTTCAAGTAACCCTTCCCCACTACACCTGTGCAGGATTAAACTTAAAAAAGAAGGGAAGTGTTGGGTGCTGGCTGGGAAGTAGGGTAGACAAGATATCTGGTGATGGATAAGGAGCCGAGCTGGAGACATGAGCTGATTAGGATCTACAACCTGCCTGATAACCCTGGCTTGGGGAAGAGTGTGCTGGCACCTTGGTAGTGAGGTTGAAGCCCAGAAACTGGGTTTTTTTTGGGACAGTTTATTACGGTGGGGTCCAGCCTGCAAAGAAGGAGGCTCAAAAACTAAGACTGGCTGGGCTGAAGATTTGGTTGTTTTGCTATTTTCTGTCTGACTAAGTGAAAGACTCTGAGGCTCTGAAAAGGGTTTGGCTCTGTTATGTGGCTTGTCTGGAGGAACAGGTCATGTCTATGGCCAGAGTGAGCCATAGAAAACACTGGGTAAACTGAGGCACATCTGCTGCAAAACCACTTCCAATCATGAGGGCATATGCCAGGATGTCACCTCAAAATTCCAGTCCAGCTCCAATTCCCAGAACACCAAATCCAAACATCCTTTAAGCTCTGTGGAAATTTGGAATAACATCCAGCTCTGGAGCCACTTGGTTGTATCTCTTATGTTAACAGTGTCATTGCAAGACAGGAATACGGTCTCAGGAATGTCACACTCTAAAAGGGTGGCAGAGTTCTTCCAGTGGATTCATTGCTGAAGATAGAGTTCATTAACTCCACTTTGAGAAAAAAACATAGGATGGGATTGGCTTTTTGGACAGGAAGAACCTGGTATCTGAGCTGAACAGACCTCAAGTAGGAACCCTGGAGTAGCTAAGCCTGAAGAGAAAGTTTGCTATTTATGTACCTTGCTATTGTTAGTTGCTTTGAAAATAAAAGCAAAACCCAGGAAAGAGATGAGCCATGATCCTATGCATCATGTGAGGAATGTTTTGGAAGGGATGAGAACCTCCTTGTCTATATTTAAAGAGAAGTTCTCTTTATCCAAATAATTCTTTAGTGATACTATAGAAACAATGGGTTTCAGAGTAGCAGCCGTGTTAGTCTGTATTCGCAAAAAGAAAAGGAGTACTTGTGGCACCTTAGAGACTAACAAATATATTTGAGCATAAGCTTTTGTGAGCTACAGCTCCCTTCATCGGATGCATTCCAGATAGAAACAATGTTTAGACAGCTGGGGCTCAGTGACATGATCACACAGCTACCTAGTGCTTTCCCCAGCTGTTTTTTGTAGTGTATTCACTCATTGTGTCTCATCTTATAATTATTTACTTTTCATGTTCTTTGCAGGAGGGACAATCTGTACAGTGGGGCTCAGGCTTCTAGATATAATAAAAATAAATATTAATAACAATGAGACGCAGTGGGCTGGAAAGCAGTATTCTCCAATAGTTATTTAAGAAAAAACACAGAATTGACAAAAGCCTATGGATATATTGACTTAGATCCTGATCCTGTAACTTGTTCTGTACGGCCAGGCCCCCTACTGTGTGGAGTCTATTGAAATCATGTCTGAGCAAGACCTGTGACTGACAGACTGCAAGATCCAGGACTGAGGCCTTAATGACAACATTGTTATGCAGCACACCGTACATATTTCATTCAGTCTCTTGGGTTTAAGAAGATGGCAGGTGTTCCGTTGAAAGACACCCTCAAGAGACATGTCACTCTACAGACAATAAAATGTTATTGTTTTACTGAAAACTTTGTCTATTAATAGCCAGAATTAAATACATCACAATATAATTAAAGTCATCACTGATAGTGCTAGAAATACAGTAGTTCTTGTACTTACTGAAAGAGCCCTGATCCTGCAAGTTGCTGAGTGCCACCGGTGAGGTGTTAATGCACATAACTCCCCATGTCAATGGAAGGTGAGGCCATACAGTGCTGTGAAGGATTTAGCCCTCTGTTGGGAAGATTCAAGATGGTGCATACAATAACTTCTCCCAAATATCAGACAATTGTCTTAAAGATGCAATATTTACTGTCCACAAAAGGCATATGTCAAGTGTGACATGAAGTCAAAAGGTCCTACTTATTCCATTGAATTATTATTTCAGGTTAAATGTCTTCATTGATGGAATAATGCTAACTGTGAGGATACAGGGATTAGAACCTGGGTCTGCAGAGCCCAAGACAGCTGATGGTCCCACAGTGCTACCAGGAGTTCCCATACACATATAGTCAGGAAGTACTGTGGAGAATAGGCGCTGCAGGATGTACCATTGAAGGGAGCCAGAATGACTGTATCCTGTGGCCCTGATTGGCTAACCACCCTATTTAACCCTGGAGGGTGCCCCAGGAAACTATCTGGGTAACAACACACACTTTGGGCCTGCTGTGACTCCAGATTTCTGGACTCGGACCCTGACTTTCATCTCCTTATTCCAGCTTGGTACTAGCTCTAATTTCTGGTCTATAACCCCATCTTGACTTTGACCCCAGCTCTAACAAGTTCTCTAACCCCTGCTTGCTAACTGCTGTCCCTGAGGAGTGGGCTCTGTCCAGCTGTGACTGCTAGGCCAGACTGCCTACGTGCTGGTCCCTTACACTAACAAGTGCCACAGGATCCTTTGTGAGGCAGTTGCATCTAAGATGTCATTGTTGACACCAGGAAGATTTTCTGCAGAATAGTATCATAGTAATATAGTATTTTGCTGGGTACACCTCTTCTCCAAGATGGAGGTGTAAGCCTGAAAAGAATGGACCCAACAGGGAGCAGATAATCTTCTTCCTAACCATGCTTTTGGGGGAATGAACGGAGAGAGACAGACTCTCTCCAACAGCACCTGCCCTTATGCACCCTGAAACACTGAAAATGAAAATCTCTTCATGTACCACCTTGATGTGAAAACTATCAGGAACCTCTTGGGGACCATCTCCTTCGGTTCTTTACACATCTTTATTGGCCCTGGTGTTTGCTCCAGCTGAATATTGCTCTGCAGTCTGGAGATGCAGTTGCCACACTCAGCTTATTGACATGGAGTTGAATTTGGCAGCTTGTATTAGTGGCTGCTTGAACGGTACACAAACTTCTTGTCTGTACAAGTCCACATAGCTCCGCCAGATCTTCAGAGCAATGTTATTACTAATGAGTCTGTGCGGAGAACTATGACAGATGAAACCCACCTATTACATCTCTGATTGATGCCCAGTCTCAGTCAATAAACAACACTCAGTGCCAACTCAAAGGTCTGCTCATATCCAAGCAAGGGATCCCACTCCTCCAGAGTGGGGTGTGAAACTGCAGCTGATATCTCAACATCCCAATGCTACAGCAATTCACTCAGTCTTGGACAAGAGTGCTAGTAGCCCTTTACCATGCATGGGCACTCAGTGCTCCCAGTGAACTGAAAATCATGTTGTTACAGAGTGGAAGTATCATTGGGAAAGAGCATAACATACTAAGTAAACTCAGTGATCCATTGCTGCACCTGCCTCCTTGTCCACTTGCTCACAGATCCTGGACCTGGCTCAATAGACTTCTCTGGCTTGCTACAGAGTTGCTACAACCATTCACTGGCATGGTCTGGCTTCCGCCCCATGTTGTGATTGTGGAGCAGCACTGCAGACAATAACTCGCATAGTGGAGGAGTGCCCAACCCAACAACTGAAGGGTTGTCCACGCACTTAGCCACTTTCCACAGAGGCCATCCTCTGGCTATGAAACTTGGACACTGAGTTCTGAAATTTGTTTATGAAAGAAGATGATCCACATTTAACTGTCTGAATCATGTGACTGAGCATAGATGACCGTAAGTGGGTATCATGCTCCTTTAGAGCTGGATTCAGAAGAGCCAGGATTCGACCTTAAATGGTCGTTCTGCCCTCATATCCATACACGCTAAAGTTTGGAGAGTTACAAACATATGCATTTAAGGCCAAAATTTGAAAAATACAGATGCAATTGCAAAAAAATTGCTGGCACAAACATATACCTATGCTTATTTCTGCTCTCTCCTTTGAAGGTGCAAACAATTTAAAACTGGGTTGAAGATTTTACCTTAGCGTCACAATATCTGGATGTTCTGTTTTGGAAAGGTCAGTGTTTGACTAAATGTAAATAGATTTAGCAAAATGCATAGGCGACCTGATTTCCTATTTACCTGAAGGCCACAACAGTGTAAACGCGCCTTAGTGTAAATAAGAATGAAGCCCCAATGTTCATGCAGGCCGGTCATGAGTCAGTGCGTAGTGACTTGAAATGTAATAACATGGGTGTGAGCTTATGTAGATGTTTAGTTAATGATTTATGAATTGTTTTCCAAGTCCATGACTTGTTTTCACAGTACTATAAGTATGTGTGTGTGTGGGGGGCTCTGTACAAGTAATGGCTCTGATATTCACAGCCAGCTTTTCTCATCTCTCAATGACACTTTTGGAAAATACATTAGGTAATTTTTGTGTGGCTATGCCATAGTAATGACCCACAATTGCCCCATACTTCCCTTAGGCTCTGATAATCATGTTCAATCATATTGTACATAAAACAAAAGAACATGTTTTAGCCAAGTCATTATACTGATGGCCCTCCCTAGACAAGTAACAGCAAATGTGAATGAACTTTGGATAAATGTTCAGATGTCTCTACTAGTGTCCAGAGATTCCATTCAGTCCCTAGAAAAGAAAATTAGGGACATCACAGTTAAAAATGTATGGGCTGAACACTGTCCATCTTTTGATCTAGTAATTCCTCCCAGGCCCAAATCTACACTTAGGCCCAAGTTCTGCAAGTTGCTTAAGCACGTGCTTCATTTTAAGGATGTGAGAAGTCCTACTAGTCTGACTATTATCCACAGGCTTAAAGTAAGGTATGTGCTTAAACACCTTGCCGAACTGGGCCCCTAGAGATAGAAGGATAGAAACAAGTATAAGCATCACTGAGTATGAACATGTGCAGAAGAGCCCTAAAATAGTGGTGAAGTTATTCCATGAGTCTTTCAAAAAGCAGCTCCAGCAAAGACACCTGTGAATTTTAGAAACCCGGTCCTGTAGCTGCTTTTAGTATTCTGAAGAATAACTTAAGTGTGAAATATTCAACAGCTTTAGCTTATAAGGTGTGCTCACAGCATATTATTTCTACTGAATGGGTAATAAAAGCTATACACTATGGAACTTAAAGATAACTTTCAAAAATGAAAGGGTAGTATTCATAGCTTCTATTTCAGCTTATTATAAAAAGGCTTATGAAACTGAATGATCAGCAAGAACTGAGATAAGTTGGTCTGTTTTTGTTTGGTTTCAGCATATGAAATTGTTAAAATATTCTAATTACACTCCAGATAAAAGGAGATACAACTACGCTATGAGCAGCTAGATCATTAACTGCTTCTTTAGAAAAGCTGATCTTGAATTTCATTCATGAAGCTTTTGGCTGAAGAAATTAAAGGCTATACGTTTACTCCTAAAAGAAAGTGTGTGTTTCTAGGATTAGCTATAGAAAACCTTACTTTGAATTGCACAATCATGTTGCACATTAGATGTATTTCATTAAAGAGAGGTAGATCAATATTTCTCATTGAAATGCACATTTCAATAACTTGTGCCTGTAAATAAATGAGGGATGTTTTTCTTCCATTCTTTCTTCCTCTTTTCTGATACCTATGAGTCTCAATTAGTGATGTACTAACTGTACGTGCATCTGCCTCACTAAATGTCTCTTTTTGTACAAAAAATTACCCCAGTCTTTAGCTCACAAAAGAAATTCTGATCAAGCTACGTTAGTAAGAATCATAGGTAGATCAGTAAATAGGATTGAATGAATTCAAACACAATAAAAAGTATTTATCTTTGCTTCTGACAGCTGATGGATCACATCAGAGGCAGACAAAATGCGACACACCCAAAATGAAGTTTACAACAAAATAAGTAAATATTTTTTTAAAAAAAATCAGTCAACTTCCCTAGTTTTGCTGATAGTTTATCAAGAGAATTCAGTTACACTACAACTAATCTGAAGAGGAGAGAATGGGATGAGAATGAACAGTGCTGGTGGACTAGTAAATCTGATATTACCTGTTGGGATTTCAAATGTAATTTTGAAAGAGTGCTGTGATTAATTCTTTGTCATACAAAAGGTACCTGGCTATTTTTTTGGCATAGCTTTTAAGAAGAAACATTTCTGAAATAGAAAAACTATTTTTGGCATCAGGCATACAACCAAATAAATAAGAGCCAGATTCTTCTATTTTTACTAATGGTTGTTAGTACCTTACTCCATGAGTAACCCCATTGACCGCAGTGAGATCTGTTGGGTGTTCAGCATGTTTGAAAATCTGGTCAGTGCCTAAATGTGGATTTAGAAGCCTAACTATCAACTCCCATTTTAAAAATAAATCTTGGCTCCCATTCCTATCTAACTCTAAAGCTATTTTCACTAGCTAAACTTCCTTTATGGCAAATACTTAAACTGTATTAGAGAAATATGATCATTTTTCTTCCTATACTTTTTTGAACCCAGAAAAATCCCCAATCAACCAGTTTCAGTTTCACTTTGGAACTTTGAAAATAGACTGCAGTGGAACAATTCTAGAATGGGTTGAAGCATATTTCTTTGCTGTATTTTATAGTGTGTGACAAGTGACGTAATTGTGCTTTCATAACTCTATAACGATTCCAGAATCATTAATATTTAGTAATGTAAGCATGGGGAGTTTCAGCCGTGCTCTGAACAAAAGTAAATACATGTCATGTACAATTCAGATTTACCCATTTCATGGAGTTTGGGTTTACCTATTACTTTAATGATAATAACATACACATAAATATCAGCCGAAACTTTTCTCCAAGATTGGCTTGTCTTCTCTGCAGGACCTCTCTGTCTTAGAGCCTACTTGCGTCTCCCTCAGGGCCAGAGAAAATCTTTCATATCCTTGTTGGAACTAATATATTCCACCTATGAGAATATGTCATCTAGCAGATGACAGAACGAGGAGTAATGGTCTCAAGCTGCAGTGGGGGAGGTTTAGATTGGATATTAGGAAAATCTTTTTCACTAAGAGGGTGGTGAAACACTGGAATGCGTTACCTAGGGAGGTGGTAGAATCTCCTTCCTTAGAGGTTTTTAAGGTCAGACTTGACAAAGCCCTGGCTGGGATGATTTAACTGGGAATTGGTCCTGCTTCGAGCAGGGGGTTGGACTAGATGACCTTCTGGGGTCCCTTCCAACCCTGATATTCTATGATTCTATGATTCTATGACTCAGCAGTAATTACATAGCACTTTCACGTAGGGTTCACGCTCCTGATAACATAAGCTCCTGAATGACACAATAGAAGAGCTCTGTATCTCTCTATGCAAGGTTCTAGAGTCTGCCCTCCTGCTACAAATAGATTTTAACCTGAATAAATAAAGCGTGTCCTTATTTGTAATTGAGTAGACATGCTACATTACATTGCTAAACTATGTGTCACTGACTTTAATTTATATGAGCAGCTTTTATATTATATTACTGGAAATTAATGTTACTAATCTGCTATTCAAAACTAATGAAATCTTGAAAAAAATATAGTTTTTATATATAAATCACTGTTAGAGTTAGGGTTTTCAACAACAGAATAATGTGTGTGAGATTTCTTGATTGCTTTGCCACTTGATTTTATATTTCCTCAGTAGAGAAATGATTTTTTAATTCTAAAATTTTTAATAACAGTAACACTTTGGATTTACAGAATACTTTTCTTTTGAGGATCCCACTGTTGATTGATTTTTCAGCCATAACTCAGACAGGATAATATGGAAACAATATGAAGCATTCACGCTGCAATACACAATATATCATCTCTGTATAGAAAACTGGAACAAAAAATAAAATCCCAATCTAAAACGTATCCATTTTTTAATTTTTAGTCTTGGTGTATGTCCACTGTCTATATACAGTGGTGGGATTTTCCAAAACAAAAAACATCTAAGATCATATTTATCTCCTTAGTTCCAATAAATCAGCTAATCAGGATGCATATGAGTATAATGCATATCCAACTGTGAGAGAAAATAGTGTTTTTGTATATAGCTGGTACTGGGAAACTCCAACTATTCATATTTTGATTCTGTCCTCTGAATCTAAAATCCATGTAGAAACAAACTTTGTTAATCCTAAACTCCATTTCTCTGAACGTTTCAGAAGCATCCGGAAAGATTTAGATAATCCGAATTTTCCTGTACTGTCAATGGCACCACTAAAATACTTGCCGGTCAGTATGATAATATTGTAGGTAGATGTGATATCAGATAAAATATTGATTTATCTGGTGTGAAAATAAGATCTATTAACAGAACACATCTAGACCTTTATTCACATACATACACATACAAATTTTAATAAGAACAATTACCAGAATATTTTTTTCAAAAGTTGGAGGCTTGTTTTGTTCTATAAAGTGTTTCTCTTGGGCCCCAGTCTAATTCCCCATGAAGTCAAGGGAAAGACTCTCATTGGCTCAGAGACAGCCGGATGAAAGCTTGGAGACAAAAACTGCCCTTAAAAGAATATGCATGCAGCTGTCATTGACATTGCTGAACTCAGTGGGAGTTATGAATGTATCCGGGGGAAGAATTGCAGTCATGAATGGGAAAATGGTTAAAATAGCTCTTGATTTCCTAAGATCCTCATCCAAAGCTCATTGAAGTCAATGGGAGTCTTTACATTGAATCCAATGCACTTTGGATCAGGACCCAAGCTGATATATAAACCTAGCTGTATCCTGGGAGGTGTAGGAACCATATGGAAATGCTGATTTGTGGAACATAAGGGAGGCTGGAAGCAAAATATGAAAAAAAATTGTGGTAATTTATAAGTAAAAATAAAAAGTTTCCATGAAGCTTTACAAAATTGTTTAGTGCTGTTGTCTTTCACTTAAGACAAAGATGTGTGATTTTTAGCACTCCATGGACCATGGTCACAATTAAAATGTCATTGTTTACCTACAGTTACTCAAGCAGTCTTGGGGCGGGGAGAGGGGGGGAGCATTCTGTCTGACCTGTGCCCATGCACCTCCCCAGCTCACTGGCCATTTGGTGGTACCATATCTTGTATCCAGGATTGGCCTGTAGATTAAGGTTTCCAGCATCAGTGCAGAATTCAGAAATGAATTCCTTTTGTTACATCATGAAATGTATTCCTATTTATTGTCACTTTAAATCTTCACACAGAATAATTTCCAACAATAAAATCTCTTAGCATCTGTGTGAAACGCTGCTTGCCACAAGAGTCCAGCCAGAAACAGCTTGATATATTCTGTTTCCATGCAAAACAGCAAGATTTTGTTCCTCCTTTTAAAAGCACACTGCAGACATGTCCTATACACTGTTCTGAACATAAAAGAATGAAAACCTTTCCTGGTTAGAATTCAGCAAGTCATATCTTGAGAGATTAAGCCTCCCTATACAGGAAAATATCAGTCCTATGTTCTGATGCACTTCCACATAAACTAATTTTTATGAATCTCTGTATATTCTTCAAAGTAAATCCAAAGTTCAATCTAATCTAGTTAGCATCATCAAATTTTATACCATTACTATAATTACATTTGCACGCACAATTCAATTACCAAAGATATGGATTGTTACCTGTGCAATTTGATTATGAAATTTAAATCAATATATTTTATATAATGACTGTTAAGGTTACAGTAAATTTTGTCACAAACCACATTATATATTACAGTCTTGGTTTATGCATTTTACTAACTCACTTTATTTTTGGAGTAATTTCACTAAATGGGAGGACATGGCAGAGTAAATCATGCTTTAGCTAAATACATTATATAACATGTTTTGATTTTTATTATCTGCATGTGTGGTGTTGGGTTTTCTGTTAACAAGGAGACCTAATTCATTGTATTCTTTTATATCTGTACTTGTGGAAATGGATTTTCAGGAAGGAGTTTATAAAAGGAGATATACAAGCCAAGTTAGGGCCGAATTCTGTGCTGACCTAGAACCTGTGTAATCCCATTGATTTTAACAGTGTTGTTCAGCGTGCAAATTAGTACAGATTTTTGGCTTTAAATCCTGAAATACTGATTTGGAGACTGGATTCAGTGCGAAGAAATGATTAATATGAAAAGAGTAATATGTTTATATCACACACACTTCACCTACACTTTGAAGATGGAATGCAGAAGCTTTTTAAAGGTACATATCTGTCTTCTAAAACTGATTAGGTCAAGAAGCAAAGAAGAACATTATGCCCGAGACCAAATTCTGGCTAAATTGACTAAAGTCAATTCATAATTTGTGTCAGAATGCATACAAATTTGTATTGGGACCAGACTATACATATAAAAGAATTAAAGCAGTTCTTCTATATTGTGGAGTTTCCCTTGGGCCTTTAATAATCTCATTCATAATTATGCTATCTCTCAGGTTTCAGAGTAACAGCCGTGTTAGTCTGTATTCGCAAAAAGAAAAATGAAGTGAGCTGTAGCTCACGAAAGCTCATGCTCAAATAAATTGGTTAGTCTCTAAGGTGCCACAAGTACTCCTTTTCTTTTTGCAATCTCTCAGTTCACTTCAACAAATCTTTTTTCTTCAAAATGGCTCCAATTCAGGAAAACACTTAAGCATGTGCTTCACTTTAAGCATCAGCTTAAATCCCAAGATGTTTTCCAAGATTGGGGGCATCTGTCCCTTTTAAAGATCAAATTATTGACAGAAACTGGAGGCATGCTCCATTTTTGGTGGGAGATCATGGCAAAGTGTTCTAATGCTGTATATTTTAGGCCCCTGAATGTTGTTGCAAACAGTCCTTGAACTGTTCTTTTATTTTATTTATTTGTTTTTGCCAAAGTCCCATCACAAGCCAGTGACAGAGTTAAGAACCGAGATCTCCTGACCCCAAACTCTGCAATTATTCTACAACATTACAGTTATACATGCCTAATGTTGGAAGGAAGCAATCTGGAACATCATGTGTTGGAAACATTGTAAACATTACTCGGTAGTGCTGCTAAAATCACATGAATTACAGTCCTGGCCATTTAAAATCCCTCCTTCATTGTAGGGGATTCCTTGACCTATGAGTGAATTCCACTGCAAGACTAGTCTCATTTCAGAGTTACTGTCAGGCATGTTCAGCCACTAATCTGGCTGTGAACATCCTGTTGGACCAATTCCCCAGTACCTTACTCATGTCCTTACATGGGAAAAGTCCCCACTGACTTCCTGAAAGTTTTGCCTAAAAAAGGTACCACATTATGACAAGGGATCTCCCAGTACCTCCATAGATAAAACTGTGATTTGTATTTTTATTCTAAAGGTAATTCTGGCTTTCCCCTATAAACTACTCCCCAAAGGCCTTATACTTCAACAGCCCTTCGTGATATCTTTGTCCTGGCACTGCTTTTTGTTCTGATTTTGTTGCTGGCCTTTTCAGTATATTTCTGTATTACTCTGAAGCACATGATGAGCAGTACACAAGGTTGTTTGGGCCCAATGGTTTGTGTTTCAAAGGGTAGCATTTTGTTGTGTAGGTTGATTTTTCCTTGCAGCCCATCCAAATAGAGTCACACCAGCATGCCACATGCTAGCAGGAGGATGGACTGGAATATGTGTTAAGCCCTTTCCACCTCCAGCAGCTGCAATCTTTTATTTTATCATTTAAATCACATTCCTGGACTTCACATCATAAATTAATAAATTATTCTATAGAAAGAAAAATATTATTCTTTAGGTTGTATTAATGCACTTTCAAAGGGAAATCTGCAGAAATCTACTCTGTTTGAATTAGAACTGACTGAAATACCTCACCTGTAGCTATAAAAATATTGGCTGGTCATGGGAAGAGATTTTCTTCACTGGAAGATGGTCTAACAATACAAATTAAATGAATATTTAAAACCTGTTATAATTTCATTTGTTATTATTTATCTACATAACAAACATGAAGTAATAAAGAAAATGGATGGAGGAAATTTCCAGTCATGTACAGAGGGAGTGTGACAGGAAGTGAAATCAATTTTTCCTGCTTATCACCTCTGTCCATTTGTTAATTCTTATGCTTTTAGCCTTTTATCTGTGATCAATGTACCATTAAAATCAGAGCTCATGGCACACAAAACCAGGTTCTATTATTACATTGAGTTGTATATTAGTGAGCCTTTAGCCATTCAGTCATGACTTTGACCTGCAAGGTCACTCAATGAAAAAGCACATATTCTCAACAGAACAGCTACCTGTGGCTAAAATTGGATTGCTATGCCCTAGCCAAGTCGAGCCCTTATTTGAGCCAAACTGTGACAAACATTTTTCTAACTGAAATATAGTTGGCATATTGAGAGCACGCACAATACATACTGTTTGCGATGTACGGGAGAATATCCATTGGGATGAAAATCATCCTGCTCAATAGAGATTTTCATTTATTTCTTTATCATTTTAGGATGTTGCCTGTTCATAAGGTAGGTTTCAGATACCTTGGGAAAGATTGGCCCTTCCATATATTGAATAGCCATTTCATGCTCACTAAACAGCAGTAGTGGAACTCACTTGTGTACTGCATACAGAGATTCATCACTAAAAGAAGGGGAAGTAAATGAAGATACTCCAGGTAGATTTAATCAATGTGGAAGAGTGCTGGCTCACATCCTGTACAACACCAGCACCATCTATGGATCCATTGCTGCATCTGCCTCTTTGTCCATTTGCTCTTGGAAAGGTGGCTTTATGCTATTTTTGCTGTCTCCCAGTGCTTCATTTTAGTCCAGTCCCAAGATATAATGCAGAACAGTCTGAAGGCTTCTCTACATTACACTGACTACCCACAGTCTTCCTGGGGCTATTCCAGTCTCTGGAGATTACTGAGGAGTAGAGATGGCTCAATAACAGCCCTACACTTGGGTTTGTGAGGGGTAAAATAGAGGATCTACTACATAGCCTACATCACCAAAGGAATCCCCTACACTGGAAGAATCTTCCTGTTGCCTTTTAAACCATGTTTAAGAGAGCTTTGCACTTCCAGATATAGAAAGGCTAGATTCTCACCCATTGATGTTCATATCCTAATTTTTTTTTAAACAGTAAAATCAACTCAATGAGTTTTTTTCAAAATTTTCAAACTGTGGTACTTAATGCTAAACACCTAAATCCAGATCCTCAGGTATACGATTTCACCCAGTCCATCTCAATGGGGAGACAAAGCCCCTTTTGGGACCTAATCCAGTCCACTCCCTTAGGGTTGCCCTAAGCCGTGCAGGCTGCCCACAGTCCCCAAGGTCTGTTGCAGCCACTGGTGTATTGAAAACTGTGTTGGAATAGTAGGCTTTCACCTTAATTAATAAGGGGGTTCCTAGTTCTGTTTGCAGGCTCTGGAGGGAAGTTTGTGGTCAGACGCAGTCTCCTAGGATCCAACCTGAAGCAAGGTAGGGTAGATTGTGCCTCTCTGCCCTAGAAAGCATCCTACTTGTTCCCTTTCTTTCTGGTTCTGGCGTACTGAAGTTCTGGATTTTAAGAAACTGTGTTGTGTTATGTTATAACCTTGAGAAATTCAAAATATAAAACACTTTTTTCAAACTTCTCCGTTTGCACACCATAAACATAACGGTGATTGCAAGTACAATAGCCATGCCCTAGATGTTGAGAGTAGGGGTATTGTAAGAGGCATTACATACTGATTCTGCAGTGCCTGGTGATTCTCTTCCATCAAGGCAATCTTGAAGTGGCCAGTTCCACAGGCTTTAGTGTATCCTAGCATGATCTAGGTTTCCAAATCTGGATTTAGGTGCCTAACTGTAGGCTTTCAAATGTAAAAATTTTGGCCTTCATCCATTTGCTAAGATTTGAGATGGATGGGTCATCATATCATCAGCATGTACTCCAGTTCTATTGTCCAAGTTTTAGTATATTGTTAACGTATACCATTGACTAGCAAAGGTAGAAAGACTAAGAAAAAAATAACAAAGGAAAAAGGGGCACTCCCCAGATATCTGCTTCACTTTAAGATAAATGTTAGGCCTCTTGTTCCATTTTAATCACTGCAGCAGAAGGAGGATTTTACAATAGTTTTAATAAAAGCCATTTCTTAATCTGAACTTCCACACTGATGCAAACATTTAAATAGGACATTCAACTTTGTTGAACATCTTTGCATGTAGTGAAATAATAATGGTTTTATGCTTCAAGGGCATATTTGTCTTATGTTAAGCTCTCTTCTTATATTGGTGAATGCTAATCTATTTTTAATAGAACTAGTCTGGGCTCAGTTGATTAAGGTATGGTAGGTAAGTGCTGCACAATAATCCAGAATGCCTGATAAAACCTTGTCTAATATCTTGGGATCAACTTTAATTAAAGAAATAAAGGCTAGATCCTCAGCTGGTGTAAATTGGCATTGACTTTAATGGTGCTATGGCAATTTTCATCAGCTGAGGTTCTGGCCCTATGCATCTGTGACAGGACATCTTAAACTGGTTTATTCTTTCAATATTAATGAAATGTTTCCTGCTTCTTTTCATGGAGAACTGCGTGTTTATGAAAGGACTGGAGTACATATTAATTAGGGATCAGGTCTGCTGCTGATGTAAATCTCAGTGACCTCATGGAGATCGGGCCAGCCCCTCAGCTGATGTAAACTGGCATGAGGATCTATATCGCTTTTAAAGGCTCTTTAAAATATAACCCTAGACTTAAACTGTGTATGCATGAGCCATGCCACTTTGTAGGGCTTGTATATCTAACTTATCTCTAGAGTGCTTGCACCCATTACTCCATTTTTATATTCACTGGCGAGCAGAGGAAAATTAATTTTTCAGCTGTTTCCACTGTGGCTCTCAGAATCTTCTCCATAAACTATCTCAAAATGTCTTCAGTTAATAATTCCAGTTGTATGTGATAACATCCGTTTTGCCTTTCAATAATTACATGATAGAATGATAGTTTGATTAGTGTACAACTCATGAATAAAAAGCTGTCTGCTTAGTTGCATGCCCAATTATTTCTACAGATTTTCCTTTCCTACAGAAAGTGGATAAGATAAGTGGATATTGGACAATTAGACCTCTTTAAATAAGGACTAACTAGAGAACTACCATCTTAACTTACATACACTCTAGTGCCAACGAACAGGTACTATACTATACCACTTATTATGTAGTTAATTTTGTGAATATTAAATTTCTGTCTGAGAGTGAGCAGCATGTGTAAATTAACATATTTTTATCAAATCTCTGCTTATCATTATATGGCCTAAAGCATCCTCCCATCCTCTGAAAGAGTGCTGGGAACCGACAGATAAACCAGCACTCTGATCACTTAAATGCCAATTAATTTTCAGGTGGACCTGAATGCCTAATTAGTGGATTAGAATGGGCTGGGGAAGGCTAAAGAGCAAATTAGTCCATAAGTGCAGTGTGTAGAAGAAAGCACAGAAAGGAAGGTTGGGCAGAGAGGCAGACGAGTGGAGCCAGAACCATGAAGGATCTCTGGCTAGAGAGACCTCTTCCCTCTCCTCAGCAGAGGATGAACTGATGTTATAAAAGCTGTGGTGTGTGGGTCAGTCAGTTGGTGGGAAAAGCAATTGCACGGTGGTGTTTAACAACTGACTGTATCAGAATACTTTATGTAGACAGCAGAAGACAGAAGCAGGACTTTGTCTGTCATGCATGCTTATGGCATTGCCTTGGGATGAATACAACTATCTACACAAAATACACAGTCCATTCTGGACATTGAAACAAAAATCTTTACAAACAATGTAAATCAGAGACAACCAGTTTATTGATTTTAAAGTCCAGAGTCTGTCAAATTTAATTTAATTAAATCCCTGAGTAAACAAGTGTAACTACCTTTGTAGTCCAATAGTCACCAAAGACAGGCTCTGGTGAACTGGCAAAGTGATTGAGTTCCAGAGATCAGGTGCTCTTAAATGAATATGCCCCACTTCTGGTCTTGAACAATGAAACTCCAGGCACTAATCCCAAGACTAAGCAAATACATCTTATCTGCTCTGTTAGAAATCACAGACAAGAACGATCTGTCACATAGCTGTGTTAAGGAGATTCAGAGTGGGCTCATAGAGTGAAATCCTGTGGAAGTCAATGAGCAGTGGCATACTGTCCACATATGCAGCTCATACATTGCGTGCCTCAGGACTGGCTGTGTTCACAGGACAATTCCGTCCGGCCCCTGAATACTTATGGAGGATGCCATTTTATAGGATACCATGACCTCTCATGCGCTATACATGCATGCAAGTGTAGAATGGCATGCCTTACTGAAAAGGCATACCATCACTTCATTAGGGCCTGGATTTCACCCTGAATGCCCTTACATAATTCCTCAAAGAGTTAATAGGAATTTATACAATTTATACAATTAACTTATGCTTGAATAGAGACTGGGAGTGGATGGGTCATTACACAAAGTAAAACTATTTCCCCATGTTTATTTCCCCCACCCCGCACTGCTACTCGGACGTTCCTGTTAACTGCTGGAAATGGCCCACCTTGATTATCACTACAAAAGGTTTTCTCCCACACCCTCCTCCTCCCCCCCGCTCTCCTACTGGTAATAGCTCATCTTAAGTGATCACCCTCCTTACAGTGTGTATGATAACACCCATTTTTTCATGTTCTGTGTGTATATAAATCTCCTCACTGTATTTTCCACTGAATGCATCTGATGAAGTGAGCTGTAGCTCACGAAAGCTTACGCTCAAATAAATTGGTTAGTCTCTAAGGTGCCACAAGTACTCCTTTTGTTTTTGCGAATACAGACTAACACGGCTGCTACTCTGAAACCTAGGAATTTATTGCACAGCAAGGAGATAACATATCTCACAATCTCTAATAAAGGGTACATCTACACTACCAACAACAACCTCTGCAGCAGTGAGTCTCAGAGCCTGGTTGAACTGTCTCAGGCTTGCAGAGCTTGTGCTATGGAGCTAAAAGTAAAAGTAATGTGTTTGCATTCCCACTCTGGCTGGAGTTTGAGCTCTTAGATCTGGGGGCTAGGGTGGTCTCAGAGCCCAGGATCCAGACCTAGCCCAAACATCTACATTGCTATCTTTAGCCTGTAGTGGAAGCCTGATTTAGTTTACCTGGGCTCTGAGACTTACTGCTGCAGGGTTTCTTTTGTGTGCAAGTGTGCAGATGCTGGTAACCTTTTTAGATATTTCCAAAACTACCTAAAATGTTTGACCACTGTCCAGACGTACCCTGGTACAAATACAATGAAGACATGGCTATATACATTTTTCACTATCTAATGCACAATAAATTCTACTTTATCCTCCTTTTATATACTGCACTCTGGAGCAAAGAAGCACACTTAGGTAAATAGTGAGGGAAGTGTTCACTTTTCTTATATTAAAAGATCAAATTTGTACCAATTTTGTTTAAACAATTTTGTCCATATCTTAAGACGAATATAATGTTTTCATTATTTGTTTTTTAATTCCAGTGACATGTAATGTCATACACATTTTTTAAATGCCAGACAAAACTAGGCAAAGACTTCCTTGTCACCAGAAATATATAGAGCATTCTCAGGTGATAATGGCTGTCAAGGTTCCTCCCCCACTCTGAACTCTAGGGTACAGATGTGGGGACCTGCATGAAAAAACCCCCTAAGCTTATCTTTACCAGCTTAGGTCAAAACTTCCCCAAGGTACAAAATATTACACCCGTTATCCTTGGAATGGCCGCTACCACCACCAAACTAATACTGGTTACTGGGGAAGAGCTGTTTGGACGCGTCTTTCCCCCCAAAATACTTCCCCAAAACCTTGCACCCCACTTCCTGGACAAGGTTTGGTAAAAAGCCTCACCAATTTGCCTAGGTGACTACAGACCCAGACCCTTGGATCTTAAGAACAATGAACAATCCTCCCAACACTTGCACCCCCCCCTCTCCTGGGAAATGTTGGATAAAAAGCCTCACCAATTTGCATAGGTGACCACAGACCCAAACCCTTGGATCTGAGAACAATGAAAAAGCATTCAGTTTTTTAAAAGAAGACTTTTAATAAAAAATAGCAGTAAATAGAAATAAAGAAATCCCCCCTGTAAAATCAGGATGGTAGATATCTTACAGGGTAATTAGATTCAAAACATAGAGAACCCCTCTAGGCAAAACCTTAAGTTACAAAAAAAGTACACAGACAGAAATAGTTATTCTATTCAGCACAATTCTTTTCTCAGCCATTTAAAGAAATCATAATCTAACACATACCTAGCTAGATTACTTACTAAAAGTTCTAAGACTCCATTCCTGTTCTGTCTCTGGCAAGAGCAGCACACAGACCGACACAGACCCTTTGTCCCTCTCCCTCCTCCCAGCTTTTGAAAGTATCTTGTCTCCTCATTGGTCATTTTGGTCAGGTGCCAGCGAGGTTACCTTTAGCTTCTTAACCCTTTACAGGTGAGAGGAGCTTTCCCCTGGCCAGGAGGGATTTCAAAGGGGTTTACCCTTCCCTTTATATTTATGACAATGGCATATTGTCATTTGGCGCTTGTTTTCATTATCTGTGAGTGAATATATATACCTTGCAGCCCTGAATGTGTTATGTAGGCCCTGATCCTACAGTTGGCTTCATGCAGGCAGACCCCTGCACCTGTGCAGAACAAAATTGAAATCAAATGCAGGATTGGGGTCCTATTCAGCACTTCAGCATAGAATATGCCAGTTATACATATAATGGGTTACAGGTGCTAAGAATGAACTTTTAAATGTTTCTATTTTTACTTCATTCAATTTTCATTCAGCATCAAAGAATTCACAGCATTATGTACCCATACCCTTAGATACATGTTTTGTTTTTGGAGTGTGTGTGGGGAAGGGGGGGGGGGCGTGTTTCATTTTTCTGAGCTGACTGATGCAGTTTAAAAGAAAAATGATTGCTTCCTAATAATCCTTTCATACATCTAGGTTGACAAGCAGAAGTTATTTACAAAAGAGTATAATATCAAACAGTACTCCTTTTTTTCCTCCTGATATTGTGACTGACTTATTCCCACAAATTTTATAGAACAGATTAAATAGTTTTCTTGTGCTCTGTAAAATAATTATTTCAAGCACATCAAACAAGATACAGTAAGAATAATAAGCACACAGAGAACATGATTTCCTGCTCATTTCAAATGCACCTGTCCATAACCAATCCTCTGCCAACTCTTTATGCTGTCTGGTCTTGATGCCGTTTTCCAGCATTTGGGGTATGGGTAATGATGGCATGATGTTGAATCAGTACATTGTATTTAGCCAATAAAAATATGATAGAGTGGATGTTGAATGTATCTGTAAAGAACAGTGAAATGTCATCTGAGGCCATGACTCTGTAAATTGCTACTTGTGGGCAGACATTTGGGCTTGAGCAAAGCCATCTGATGTCAGTGGGGCTCCATATGGCCTAGGGTTCCATGCTTGCAGGATGCTTTGCAGGATCAAGGTCTCAGGCTGTGGCATCAGGTTTTATTGCAAGGCTATTTCTCATGGTGTGATTTTTTAAATGTATTTCCCATTTGATTTCATAACTTGTTCCATACAGTGTTAACATCAAACATATGAAGCATTTATCATGTAAGTTTCAATAATCCTATACCCCATATGATCAGGCAGAGCATTTTTAAATATATGGTGAAATTCTGGCTACAATGAAATCAAAGAGTTTAAGGCCAGAAGTGAACACCAAATCCCAGGTCATTCATCTTACCTTTTGTATATCACAGGGCAACAACAGGACTGTAGCGACATGAAGACTCACCAGTGCGGAGACTAGGAGACCAAATTATAATGTGCCCCAGACAGAGAATAGGAGGGACCAAGGTGCACCTATGCTCCCACTGACTTCAATAGGGTCAGAAGCATACCTTCTGTTTTGCATAGATCTGAGATATAAGACCAGATTCCTAAGAGGCTTAGTGAAAATGAGACTCTACCCCTACCAGTTTAACACTAATTTCAGTGTTTTGGGAAGAAGGCAATGTCATTTGGTTGCTGTCTGACTCTCCACTCAAGCTTGTTTTTGAATGTTTTTTCACCTTCAGACAATGCAACCTCGGAACATCTTTCTTAGACTAGAATTGAGTAAATACTGCTTCAAATTTTCCACCAATATTTGTTCTTCACTTCAAGTGCATTGTGCCTGTCAAGGTTCCTCCCCGACTCTGAACGCTAGGGTACAGATGTGGGGACCTGCATGAAAACCTCCTAAGCTTATCTTTACCAGCTTAGGTCAAAACTTCCCCAAGGTACAAAATATTCCACCCTTTGTCCTTGGATTGGCCACTACCACCACCAAACAAATACTGGTTACTGGGGAAGAGCTGTTTGGAAACGTCTTTCCCCCCCAAATACTTCCCAAAACCTTGCACCCCACTTCCTGGACAAGGTTTGGTAAAAAGCCTCACCAATTTGCATAGGTGACCACAGACCCAAACCCTTGGATCTGAGAACAATGAAAAAGCATTCAGTTTTCTTACAAGAAGACTTTTAATAGAAATAGGAGTAAATAGAAGTAAAGAAATCCCCTCTGTAAAATCAGGATGATAGATACCTTACAGGGTAATTAGATTCAAAACATAGAGAATCCCTCTAGGCAAAACCTTAAGTTACAAAAAAGATACCCAGACAGAAATAGTTATTCTATTCAGCACAATTCTCTTCTCAGCCATTTAAAGAAATCATAATCTAACGCATACCTAGCTAGATTACTTACTAAAAGTTCTGAAACTCCATTCTTGTTCTATCCCCGACAAAAGCAGCATATAGACAGACAGACAGAGACCCTTTGTTTCTCTCCCTCCTCCCAGCTTTTGAAAGTATCTTGTCTCCTCATTGGTCATTTTGGTCAGGTGCCAGCGAGGTTACCTTTAGCTTCTTAACCCTTTACAGGTGAGAGGAGTTTTCCTCTGGCCAGGAGGGATTTTAAAGGGGTTTACCCTTCCCTTTATATTTATGACAGTGCCTGTTTTGTGTTTGCATTTTTTTCTTAAAAATCAGTTTCCAGGGTCATTCCTGTCAATACATTCTTGCTATAATTTTAATGAAAAGCAAAGTATACATGGAAAGTGAATTTGGAATTCATAATTGTAAAAAATTAATTCTAAGAGAATATACCAAGGCATCAATCTTGCAAACACTTAAGCACTTCCTTAAATTTACAATGTGAATAGTCTCACTGAAATCAGGTCCAAAGTCACCTACATGCTCAATCATAGCAGCATGACTTTCCAATTTTGAATATCACGTTCTCACATAAAAACTGCTTGTGAAGAATCTACAGACCAAAAAAATTACTTTCAGAAATAATTATTTATGAATATTTTAAAATAAATAAATCTTAGAATAATGTGATCTGTTCACAAAGTATTTGCACCAGAAAGGGAAGCAAAAAACGTCATATATATTATTCATTTTAAATTATTCTCCCAGCTCTTAAGACAAGAAACCTACATTGCTCAGAAGCATAATTGTAGGGGAGGGGGAATATATGAGGGTCTGATACTTCTCTTTGAGTTTGTTCTTGATTAATGCTTCACAGTACTTTTTCTGGGGATAAAGACATGATATATGAAGTTAGAGCTACGATCCCAAGTGAATGCAAATTTGAAGCTGGCTTGTCATCATTCACATAACATATATTGTAACAAGATATTTTAATGGAATATGAAAAATATTGTCAGCTTCTTGAGAATTGCACTTTAGACATACTGGGTCATGCACACCTTTCAACATTTTCAGCCCTAAATGCCACTATTAGATTTTACATGCTGATTTTTACTTTATCTAATTATTTAACCATATAAACATCACATGCTTCATTGGCTGGATTATGAATCTTCGAGCACACCACAGGTGGAATTTACAGGGGACTTAATGGACTTTCCATATTGATAAAATCAGGCCTTATATTTCTTGAGAGTATATTTGGACATACACTCATTCATAGCAACTCAAAATACTTTGTGTTGCTAATTTCTTTAGGAACTTTAGTTAAACTACTTGTTGTGAATTTGGTTCCTTTGCTGATTAGCAAATTATTTCTGAACAGATCCTGATTTGCTTTAAACAAATTTGGTATGGCTGCTGCTTCAATTGTGCCCTTTGGGGGATAGTTTTAGGCCTCCTAGATAAATTGGAAATCTCCATCTCTTCCAGGGTAACAGAAGTCCAAATGAGGGTCCAAGGCTTTATCTATCTCTTCCCCTGGGATCACAGCCCTTCTTGGAGGGTCTGTCAACCTTCTCCCTTCTCTAGGATACCACAACAATGCCCCCTGCTGATCCCTGAGAGTCAAAGGAGTTCATGCCCTCCCCCTTTCATAAGCTTAAGCCTTGAGGAAATCAAGCAGGAATCTGGTGCGATCAGTAACACTTCCCTGCTTCTCTGTTCCCTAAAGCTACTTCCTTTGTTTTATTCCAAACACTTCCCCCACAGGGTAGCATGCCCAGCCCTCTGACTGTCATTTTCATCTGCTTTACAGGCTCTTTCACTGGCTTTTTCAAAAATCACTCACAAACTTCAAAGATCTAGAGCTCCTACCTCTTTCTAAACCTGCTTTCAGTACAGACTCATGGCAGGTCTCTTGCACTGAAGAAAAGAGAGATCCTCATATCCCTGCCTAGGTAGAGGTGGATGGGGGCATATAACAGCAGCTAGGAGAAATAGAGTAGTGGGGGGAGTAAGGGTTGAAACAGGCACAATTAAAGTGATGGTAACAGTGACATGATGATGATGATGATGGTTGTGGGTGGAAGTGATGACCTTGGCAGCAGGTCACATTTGCTGTACGTGGTAGTTATGCCAGTTTCAATATAAAGCTCAGGCCATTTTTGGACTTCCTAATATGTCCGCCCTCATTAGGTCAATTTGCTTTTGTCACTTTTTGTTATAAAAGTGGTAGGCCCATAGACCGAGTACTTTGATAGCAAACTGTCTCCGAGACTGTGCTGAGCTCTGTGATATGACTTGGGTTTTATAAATAATTGAAAACAATAAGTGGCAGGAGAGCCAGCGGCGGAAAGCACACAGCTCACCGTAGTCTATCTGTGAGCAGCTCCCCTGGACTATATAAAACCAATAATCACCAGCCCATCTTCCTTGGGTACTATAAAAGCTAAAGATCCCATACTGCCTTTCCTAAATGAAAACTAAGTAATTGGCAGCAGTGATAGCTACTGGGAGCATGCCACTGACTGTCTCTGTGCTCAGTGCTTCTTGCTTCTCCTCATCCACACCACCAGAACCAACGACCGATATATTGCAAACTTGAATGACTGGTGTTACTGTAGAACACAAAGAACTCACTTGTTGCCTTTTAATTGAATATAAAAAGCAGAAGCAGTGCCAGCAAAAATGCTGTTAATGAGGCACACTATGGGGCTCTGATTTCAAAAGCTGAAATTTCCTTAAATCAAAATAATAAGGAATAATTCTCTAGGATGCCACTGAGAATTCAGACAGCCCTTGATTTTTCCCTCAATACCCGTCAAGCTCTATAAGTTGAGCACCTCCTAAATGGAAACTTACTACCTACCTCACCAACTGCTGTGAGAATTACTAATCAGTCAATTTTTGTGAAGTGCAATGAAAATGAAATGCTCCCCCTAAGAGCTAAATATTATCTTTTCACAAACTCCTTCTCCCCCTCTAGCCTTTCATCCCACACTGCTTCCTTCTTCTCACTGTATTGCTATATACTTCTGGGATACTGAAAATATATGTTTGAAACAGCAAACCAAACAGAGGCTTCCAGCCCTCAGAGTGGGCTTTCCTTAGGGAGCCAAAGTCCAATATGTCATCTCCATTTCCTGCTTTTGTGCAGTATTTGTCTGACAAACTTTTCCTAGTCACTTTTATAGAGAACTCCTAATGAGACATTCTTCTCCAAAGTTCTCTCCCCCACTAAAATGCCTCCAAGCAATATCCCAAACAGCAGTTAACTACCTGACCTCTTACTTTTGGATTGACTCTTATCTATCTGAGTGTATGGCCAGACACTTACAACCATCCCATGAGGACATAGACTCCCTCATTAAGCCCAGTGTGACCCTTTGTTCTTTGAACAAAGACAAACATATTCCATTTTTAGTTTGGAACTTTCTTCAGATGTACTGATGCCTTAACCCCTAGGTCACCATAGTGGTCAGCTGGAGAGCACATCTTCTGTTAAAATTCTACCACAAAATTGAAGGAACATTTGGGATCAGTTCCCTGCTTCTAATGTCTAAAGTCACCCTTTCTCTGCTCATGCATAAATCATCCTATCTCACTGCCCCTGTTTCACTGGGTGGGAAGAGCCCCCCAACTCTCCCTGCTCCAGATCTAGGAAGTAAAATGGGACACTGGCAGCATTGCCAACCCCAAATGTTCAAAAATCATGAGTCAGGCTCACTAAAAATCATCAGATTGTCTTTAAAATCATGAGACTGTATATAAATCACAGATTTGGTGTTCTTTTTATTTGCCTTCTGCTTTTTGAGCCTTTAGGGTGCACTGGGGTCACATTTTGAAGCTTTCTCCAAAGCCATGAAGGCTAGAAACTTACTTTTTCTTTAAGAATGAAGGCTGAAATCATCACAGCTAGTCAGCTGCAGGAGCTGGAGCTATAAGGAAAACAATAATTATCATGCGACTCAAGACAAAATCATGAGAGTTGACAACACTGCTTTGGCATTGGGGTGTTATGTTTTGTCCGAGGCTTCAGCTTGTCCCTGGAGTTCTTAAAATACTGTATTTTTAAGAGGGGTTTTTTCCATTTTGGAAGAGGCGGGATTCTACTAAACAGCAGATATTGAAAAACATGTTGATTTTTCCCAGTCCTTATAAGGTCTTCATTGCTATCTCCTCTTCTAATTACACACCTCAGACGGTATGCTCATGCTATCAATCCATGGCACATATATATGGCTGTATATTTTTCAGGAGTAAAATATAAGCATTTCTGGCAAAGTACAACTGCAAATGCTATTGCCCCCTTCCTTCATTGTGGTTACGAGAAAGTGTTTTTGTTTAAATGGGACAAATTAATTGATTCCCTATTTCCTCCACCATCATGGGAGAAATTGCATGGAGGAACCCCTTGTTAAAATACTGGCAACACATGACTGGATCTATGTGAGTTCCCCTGTAAAGAAATTTAGTCAAACTGGTTTCCCAGTCAAGCCATCCCCATAGCATACCTATTAATTGGTCCAGACCACAGTCATTAACCTTAATGATTTGCCACTGTATCTGGTTTAGGAGAGACGTGCAATGGCCCTGTCAGAAAATGGTGGATTCCACATCCACCTATTGGCATTCCATGATACAACAATTTCCATAATAACAACTTCATAAAATCAACCAGAATTCATAAGCTGTACATAGAAGGATTCCTCAAATTGTCACATCTGGGAAAAATCCCAGATCTGAACATTGAGCTTCCCTTCAAAAGTCAACAAAAGCCTGTTAGCCAACAGGAAATCCGCATAGTGATAAAGGAATGATGATTAAGACAAGGCCGGCCTTTATTGATTTCAGACCACTTTCCGCAATTAAAATTATAACAATAAATCATCTTTCAACTAACATTTGAAAGTCACAGCTCCGCTGTTGATAGTGGAGATATCTGCCCAACGGGTGGACGGCTGTCAACAAGTACAATGTAATTACTCATATCCCTAGTTTGTGTGAAAATGCTTTTACCGTAATAGCTATGAGGGATCTTGTTTAAACTTCTGAGAGTGGTTAAGGTGTATATTCACTCAACATTAAATAATTCCCACTATAACACTGAACAAACACAGTAGTTGGCAGCCTGGGCCATTATTTAGTACAGATACCATCAGTTACTTCATTTATGTGATAAGCTCATGTCAGTGGAGCATGTACTTCATAATGAATGTGTGTACAATCAGCCCTAGCTCTGCCATTGTAGAGTTATTGCTAATCTAAAGTGAATTTGGGGAAAAAACATTCCAAAGAGATTTTCTTTTTCTTTTTAATTATAAACTCATGTTATGAAACACCTGGGCAGCTCCCTCCTGAGGAAGTTTATAAGCACCTCATTTCATTAGGACAGAGCAGCCAGCCCCCAAACAGTTACTGGTTCCAAAAAGTCAGTTGAGAATGAATAACGTAATGGCAGTGCTAGAGCCTGAGTGACAGAGTTAAATTATCATACACAGCAGTGCCTCAAATTATTTACCCATGTTAACATGAAATAATACAAAAGCATGGCCATCATCACAAGTGATTGGCTAAGGAGGTAGTTGAAAGGTTGATAAAGGGCACCACTTGATTGAAAGGCTTTACTAACGGAAGTCAAATTAATGAATCTCAGGAGTTTTGTTAGTCACACCAAAGCCTAGGCCAAGATAAAAACTCTAGCCAAGATGGTAAGTTTTAAAGTCATGCAGGCTCCCCTCAGTCACACACTGCCACCACATTAGAAGTCTACTACCAGCACTGTTTAATGGTGTGTGAATAATAATTCGGAGAGCTTTCTTTTGGATTTTTAAATGAGTTCACTTTTTCTGTGGTTGTACCCCTTTCATGTTTGCTTTCTATGAATATTCTAGCCAATGAGTTCATTGGCCAATTTTAAGCAAAAATTGGAGGATTTTTGGAAAAAAGCAAATTTTGAGCTCTATAAATGAGAGTATTGGATTAGGTTATCTATTCAGAAAGCAGAAACATACCATGCAACCTGTGTGTTCAATCTAAATAGCTCAAATTTTAAATATGGGAATACGCACAATGAACTGCTTATAAACAAGCTGAAGGTTAAGAATTATTTGCAGAAGTTATTTGGCAAATTCATTGAATAAATTATTTGTTATGAATTATTCACCCAACTTTATTGCTTACCCACACCAAGCATTAAAGCCATCCAAACTTGAGCTTTACTGTTAACTGCTATAATTATGAATTATAATTAATTCTTAACCTGTTGTCAAGAGACTGCCACACGACTAAAATGACTGCAACATTCCAAAGGTATCAGTGACACAGATAATTCCCTTAACACAGACCATGCCATTGATGTAGGCTGACAATGAATCATTGGGAACAAGTAAACCAACATAATAATTTGCAACTAAAACAATTAACATTTGAAATGTGAAATTCTTGTGTTCTCTGCAACCCTGAAACTAGTGAGTTGCTGAACTTGAGTAGTGTGGAAGCAATGACGATTGGGCAGCACAAGGAAAAGAGAACTGGTTACTTTTGTCATAACATCTCCTATCTCCTTGTGGCAGCTGTTAAAAAATGTGCCCAACATTATTTATTTCATAGCGAAGTGCCAACAGAGCTTTGAGATAGGATTCTGCAAAGGATGCCTGGTCACTCGGGGGGAAGCCTGCCAAATTTTTTTTTTAATTATAAGAGATTCCTGTCCATCATACTCACACCACTGCACACAGTGCTGGCCTACAAAGATCTCCGGGCAAGGTTAGTGAGATGACCCTTTGCAATAAAACCCACATTTAGCTGACTCCTCTTACACAAGTGTATATGTAGGAATGGAGCCTGTATGCCCAGGCAGCCTCCTGCTGCAGAAGCTGACCCCCTTTGCTTCTTTCAGCCCTTTTTGACTGAAGTCTTTAGGGTGATTTTATCAGGTATTGTTTATACCTGTTTATTGTGTCCTTATTGTAGGATTATTTGCTTGAAGCTAGTTAAATTCTTTTTCTCAAGTGTGATGCCCTTGGTACGATCACTCCAGTTGAGATAATCTTGTCACAGTAATTGCTGCTGACATTATCAGTATTAAGATTCATTTTTATTTCTTTTTTGTGTCTACGTGTCTGTTTAGCAGGCCTAATCAGGCTATTTGTGATCTGAGCCTTCTGGCCATATGAAATTCTTGAGTCCCACAGAAGCTTCATTCATTGCATATCCATAGAAGTAGTATCATGAAACCCTCAAGAAACATAAAAAGAAAAGGAGGACTTGTGGCACCTTAGAGACTAACAAATTTATTTGAGCATAAGCTTTCGTGAGCTACAGCTCACTTCATCGGATGCATTCAGTGGATGAAGTGAGCTGTAGCTCACAAAAGCTTATGCTCAAATAAATTTGTTAGTCTCTAAGGTGCCACACGTCCTCCTTTTCTTTTTGTGAATACAGACTAACATGGCTGCTGCTCTGAAACCTGTCATTATTCAAGAAACATAGTTACCAATGTAATTAATGTAATGAGAAAAGGTCTGATTATGTTTACTGCCGTGCATTCTAAGATTTACTGCATGCTGCTGACTATTTTGTCATGTCCAGTTAGGCGACAATTTAATTAGGTGTCCTACCCATCTCTTATGCAGCGGGAAGGTCTCTGAAACCAGGCTAAGAACACTAACTACTCTGTAGGGTAAATAGCAGATCAAACCTTTTTCAACAAAGGCCAGATTAGTCAACAATGAGAATAAGGAGTTAGCAGTGATACACAGGAACAATCCCATTGACTCCAGTGTGAATCACTGCTCACCAGTATGGTGACATTCATACTCTGGCCCTAGCCATCCTTAAATAAAGACTGTAGGAATATTTAACAATAAACACTCCTCAGTTTACTGAGGCCAAAAGATTTGCCTACATGCCCCTTGAGTGCTGTAACTTGTGTCAGTATTGCCTGAATGTGAGATCCTTGGAATGTGGCTCAATATTTAGCTTTTCCTGGTGCATCAGTCACCCCAAAGGTGTCCAGGTAAATTGCACAGGGGTTGACTCCTCCCATTCTCTCCAGGAACTCACAAACTCCTCAGGGTTCTATCATCCCTGTCAGCATGACTCCAGTCTAGCCAGCTTTTTTCTTGCTAACCCTAGTGTAGTCTCACTCCAACTAGGACAGCTATCGCCTATTTGCCACTTCCCAGGTTACCCCAGTTTAATCTGGTTCTCACAGGTCTGGTCCCAGTTGCAGCAGCAAACCCTCTGGCATGTTAGCCAACAGAAGAACCATCAGCCCTGTTTATGACAGATTCCCTACTAGCTTCATTAGTTGCAAAGGACTCGATCATCTTGTAGCCTTTTATAAATAAAGAAGAGGGTAATTGGTTTGGGAAAGAGCAAATTCTTCCCAGAAACATCCTCCACAGCAGATCAAACAAAAGAGACCTGTTTATTATAAACAATAATTTCACTTAAACAGCAACCACTTCTGTGTCTTACAACAACAGCCAGTTCAGTTCCTCCTTTTTCCTTACAGATTACACCAACACTCTCTTCTTTGGAGGTTCATTTGCAGACGATCCTCTAACCCCTACACCCAATAGTCCTCTATGTTATGCAGAAATGACTGCCGTGACTGAAAAAAATCTAATAATTCTGCCCTTTCCAGGTTTTGACTAAATTTTCTTTCATATTATATTGCAAATGTTCATGCTTCTTTTGGATCATTCAGAAGAGATGAGCTTCATAATCACAGGAGCTTGACATGGAGTATGGTTTTTCTCCCATTATAGTGAAAACAATTTGGTTTTGCTATAATGTTGATTTCAAAGAGAATAGATTCAGGCCTCGCAAATCCAGCTAGGTCACTGCATCTCTCTGCAATATTTTCTCCTATAGAATATTTCCTAGTCTATAGCTTACATTTTCCAGTCTGTACAAATTATTGTGTCTTGGTTTCTATTACATGTAAGCATATTCTAAAAATCAAGATATTCTGCAGCATTCTTGTCTTTTCCTTTTTTCCCTAACATATACAGAATATCCATGACAATTGTAACTGCCCTAAGTACATTGCAAAAATATTAATGAAATATTAGTCATCAAATACTCCCTTGTTCATAACTAACCAGAGTAACATATTGGACACTTCCCTGCTTTAAGAACACCAGGTAAAAACAAATAACCCTTCAAGACATGCTTTCTATTTTAGCATAAAGTTAAAATAATTCCAACAGAAATAATAACTCCTTGTTACTAAAAGTCAATATGGTTGTTGGGAAAGATGTCATGACTGTAACACTTGTTTTGCAAGAAACTAGTAAATAGTTAAAACTACCTTGAATGTTCATGGCTGTGCATGTTGCTTGACTGAAGTAGCAAACTAATTTAGTTTCACTTGTGATCTTGCAATAATTTCTGTCAATCAGGCTGGAATTAATGAAAAACCTCAATATAAACAGAAGTGCTGTGCAGCGTGTATAATGTATACACTCACTGAAAGAGGCTGAAAAGATTACAGTCACACAATTAGGGTAACATTTGACAGCTTTAATCACTTTGAATCTCTTCACATCACTTTTAAATGTCAAAACTACCTCCAGAGGTCTCATCAGAACAAAGCATTACTTAAATTGCAAATGAAACGATCCACATTCAGCACACCATTATTAAAAATATAAAAAAGCTCCACATTATTTTGTGAGAAACATTCACTTCTACCATGCAATGCTGAAATGAGCAAAACAGGAAACAACTAGAGTTTGGGGTTTTTTTGAATGGTATTAATGCTAAATTCACACTCCATTAGCACGTCACAGGATGTTATATTCCACTCTATGTTAAGTTCTCTCTCCCAAGAAACTTAGAGTCCCTTTATTCGATATGAAAATTATGATTATTTAAATCACTAAATCCTTGTAATTAAATGATAACAGAGCCATTGCTGGAAGCAGGCTTTATATTGATGTCATGTATAAAAGAGGCTTTTTGTCCTTTCCATTGTATTTTTCTCAGTCCCTCTCCTGCCACATTTAGGGAGGCTAGCTGCATGGTATATTGCAATATTTTCTGTATTGTTTACTTGTGTACATGTGACAGGCAGTGAAAGGGTCTACTATTTTGAAATGAATTCTATTATATATTGTTCTTTATGTAATGTATGCATCATGAGCTTTAATAATTTTAAGCCACACTGTCAATTAGAAATCCAACCTATTTTTTTTAAATAATTAAAATAGTTCCAGGTCCTCCTATGTCCCTGGGGCCCCCAGCCAATTTTTGTGGTTTTATAACCACATTCTCCTTATATATATTCCTCTTCCATTTTGCTTTGTGAAAATCCCACTCAAATATGAGGGGAAAGTGAAAACAACAGCATATTCACAAACAAACAAATGAGTTCAAAAGAATTAAGGTTGAAAGAAGTCTGAACACAAGAACTGGTACATGAAGGTAGAAATCCAAAAACCTTGTACTATTAAGGAGGTTACTGATGTGATTACTGCTGTAATGAGCCAGCAGAGCTGCGTATGGCACCATCATATTCCTGGCTATTCTTGTGGCTAGGCAAGGAACTAAGAACTAGAAAGTCGGGATTCTAACCCCAGCGTTGTCACGGACTTCCTCTGTGGTCTTTGGCAGCTCTCTTAGTCAAATTTTTCTCAACATTTTGGTTCTCAAAACTGCTGACCAGCCAGAGCTCTGAAGTTGCCCTCAGTGTTTTCTCGTCTTTGAAAATCAGGCCACTAAACCAGGTCCTTAAGTACAAATATAGCTATCTAACTTTAGGGGCCCAGGTTTAAAAATGTTCTTAGTCTATGTGGGCCTCAGTTTCCATATCTGTAACAGTGGAATAATAATACCTACCTTATTGAGGTGCTGTGTGTAGCTTAATTAATTTATATTCCCAGAATGCTTTGAGAACCTCAGATTGAAGGTTTGCTCTCCAGTGCAGACCATGAAAGGTGGGAGTAGAATAGGGAGAAAAGGTCATTCACTAGGGACAAATAGGTGTGATTTGTCACTGACAGACATTTAAATAAGACCTTCCTACAGGGCCAAGGATGACCATTGTGCCCAGTCAAAAAGGCTTAAAGAGCACCTGGTTCGAAAAGCTGACCACTTACATGTGGACTTGTAGCCTAGAGACACCACATGCCACATGTCTGTTAACAGGTCACTCAGTTGAGTTTCTTTTCAATCTACCTCAGTGAGTGGCAGCTAGTTCTCTTGCTCAGCAAGCACACACAGCATGTGCAGCTTTGAACAGTCCTACACTGCAGGGAATATTTTGCAGAAGCTGCATGATGAGATTACCAAGTGCATACTCCTTGCTCTCTTTGTCCTTGGGTTTATTGCCTCTAATAATGGGGCAATACGGTACATGCCATAAAGATCAGGTTATTCAGTCACGAGACATGTTTGCTATGTTGCTTTTAATATTACTTGTTGTGATTCCTAAGCAAGCCATTCCTTCCTTTGGATACAAAGTCAGCAGTCACTTTACCTGAATATGTTAGCAGGTGGTGATACACTGTGAGAATTTGCAAACACAGTGTGCCCTGCCTGGGAGGCAGTACGACATAGGGTGAAATTAGGGTTGCCAACTTTCTAATCACACAAAACTGAACACCCTTGCCTGCCTCCTGCCCCACCACTTTTCCCACGGCTCACCCCTCACTCCATCTCCCCCTCCCTCCATGATTCACTCTCCCCCACCCTCACTCACTTTCACCAGGCAGGGACAGAGGGTTGGTGTGTGGGATGGTTTGAGGTCTTCAGCTGTGGGTGTGGACTCAGGATGAGACCAGAAATGAGGGGTTCAGGGAGAGGGCTCCAGTCTGGGGCCAAGGGGTTCGGAGTGTGTGAGGGGACTCAGGGCTGGGGCAAGGGGTTGGGATGTGGGAGGGGGTACGGTGCTCTGGGCTGGGCCAAAGGATGAGGGTGTTGGAGTGCAGGAGGGGTCTCAGGGCTGGGGCGGGGAGTTGGGGTGCAGGAAGGGGTGATGGCTTTAGCTGGGGGTGCAGGCTCTGTGGTGTGGCCGGGATGAGGAGTTTGGGGAGCAGGAGGAGCTCCAGGCTGGGGCCAAGGGATTTGGAGTGCAGGAGGGAGCTCAGAGCTGGGGTTTGGGAGGGGGTTTGGGCTCCAGCTGGAGGTGTGGGCACTGGGGTGCGGCCAAGGATGCGGGGTTTGGGGTTCATAAGGGGGTGTAGGGTGTGGGCTCCAGGAGTGAGTTTGGGTGTGGGAGGGGACTCAAGGTTGGGTCAGGGGGTTGGGGTATGGGAGGGGGTTCCAACCTGGGGCAGGGGTTGGGGTGCGGGCTCCAGGCAGTGCTGACGTCAGGCAGCTCTCAGAAGTGGCAACATGTCTCTGCTCTGGCTCCTAGGAACAGGGGCGGCTCTGTGTGCTGCTCGCACTCGCAGGTGCCATCCCCGCAGCTCCCATTGGCCATGGTTCCTGGCCAATGGGAGCTGCAGAGCAGTGTTTGGAACCCCTGTGGCCAACCCTGCACCCAGGAGCTGGAATATGCCAGCTCCTTCTGGGAGGGGCACAGAGCCAGGGCAGGCAGGAAGCCTGCTTTAGTTCAGCTGCACCAGCGACCGGACTTTTAGTGGCCTGGTCAGCAGTGCTGACCGGAGCCTCCAAGGTCCCAGTTAACTGGGCATTTTGGTCAAAAACCAGACAACTGGTGAAATCCTGGCACCACTGACTTCATCGGGGCTAAGATAACACCCACAGAGTATTGCTTGGAAAGTCGTAAAATCTGGGTTATAATTCTCATTTTATCACTGCCTCATTTTGTGATCTTATTTGTATAAGTCACTTAATCTCTGTGGGCCTCATTTTCTTTATCTATAAAAAGGCCCTAGACCATTAATATTCCCCATTGTATTGTTCTGTGAAGACTGCTATATAAGTTCAAGGTATGGTTACAATGATCAAGTGGTACTGACCAGAAAGGATCTGATCTTCTATTAAGCAAGTGTACACAGTTTCTGGATTTGAGCTATGGCAGCCATTCAAGCTAAAATCTGCTTGTTTACTTTCTTTATCTCATAGTGTCACAGACAGTAGCATGTTTGAAAAAAACAGTGATGTGAATGAAAAGTGCTCCCCCAGGGAAAAACACTCTAATGTGAACATATATTATTCACTAGCTTGTGAGCAAGAGAAAGCAATTACAGCAGAAAGGAGGAAATGCAGCAGCAGCAGCAGTATTTGATGAGATGCAGAACAAAAGCATATGGGTACTGAAGGTCAGGAGTTGGATAAACTTAATATCAGTGGTAGTGATCAAAGGCCAAACCAGATCAGGTTCGATCGTGGTTGGTGCTGCACACCAAGTCCATGATTGAAAGACCTTATAATATAATTAATGACTTATTTTGAGACAGGTTTTCTGTTGTGGGATGCAAAACCATAGACAGACACATAGGGGGCAAATAGACATAGCTTGTCTGCTCATTCAGATGTGAATTCAACATTCCTGAAGTAGCTTTGAGTGACACAGTGCTGTCACTGATCCACAGTACAAAACAATTAACTTTCTTGTGGCAAAAAAAAAATGTACTGTAATGGTAAAACAGAGCTTCCAAGAATGGTTTCAAAATGAGCATGGACTCAGCAAACACTGTGCAAGAACAAAACAAATGGCAAGTGGTGTTGGCCTACAATACCCCATACTGTTTAGTTGCAATGGCACTTGCAGAATGTATCATCTGACTCTGTATTCACTATGTATCCATTTACTGATGCTATAGTCATATGCCTAAATGACAGATTTAGAGCTTACAATTAAACAACCTCCAGTTTTAATGCTTTACTACCTATATACTTTGGCAAATACATCTACAATGGACATGAATAAACAAATAGACACCACTTACCATATTTGCTTGGTGACAAAAAGCTATGGTCTAAACCAACATAAGGTCTTGTCTGAGCAGTACCAGACATTATTTTCCCACTCTTACTTACCTGAAAAAAAACTACTGAGGCAGCGCAGTGAGAACTGACCGCTTTTCGAGACACCAAGATCTAAGATTATTGTACAATATGCTGTCTTTCATGACAATGCAGCGATTTTGTGCACATATATTTGTATAATGCTATTTTTTTCATAGCAGTCCATCCATCCATTCACCACACTGCTGATTGCAATATTCTACATCTGCTACTGTATGAGGGGATTTTTTGCTCTGTTAGTATGGTATTTTACATCTTTTTTTTTTTAAGTGTACAAAAACTAAGCTTCTTACCACTCCATTGTAATTCAGAACTTCTCGAAGAACTGCAAAAGACAAAATTATTAGCTAAAGAAACAGGCATCCCCAAGGCTGATTTCCTGGTGAGGAGGGAATTATTTTAATAAGTGTGAGAAAGAGGTTTAAAAATAAATCTTTCCCACTGGGACAAGAACTGAGCACAGTATGAATCAAAGTTCTAAAGTAAACTAAGCAAGATAGACTGTTATACCGTTTAGTGGACCAGCTTCTAAATGATACTATACAGGCTTTCAGGATGTAAAGGACCTTTCTTCAGGGACGTATTATGGATATCAAGTTAAGGTTATAACCTGCTTCCATTACAAAGACCTATGTTAGCCTCCCCTCTAATTATGATTTGGACCCAAAAATTGCCAGTTGCTCTAAAGACAAAGGAGAACATTTCCATTAAGTTTGAAGATAATTTATTACACAGTCTTTCAGTCAGAGGTTATTTAACTATTGCCCTGATTTTAAATTTTGACTTTTGTCTAACATTTCTTTGTCTCCAACTAAATCAAGAACAGTTTGTTATCCATTCCAACTTTCTATTAAGTTTGAAATAACTGAGAATGCATGCACTGGCTCACTGTTAAGAAACCAGATTGTAATTAATCAAATTTCCTAACTGTTTTGATGGTGGGTAGCTTTGAACTCAATCCTCCTCCCAGTGATTTCATTGGGAGGGTTTTTTGCTATGATTTCAAGGAGAGAAAGATCAGATCTTTGGGTATGTGTTACCCGCTACCGGATAGTTGCAGGTTAGAGAGTATTTGGGCCAAATTCTCTGTTGTGTAAATGGGCATAGCACCACTAAATTTAATAGGGCTGTGCCTCCTGGCACCAGCAGTAAATTTACCACTATAGGTTTGTTTCTGTAGTCACTAGAGTTCCTTTCTACACTCAAGTGATATTTGTGAAGCTGAAGGATGATGACTTTGTTTTCAGCTCCACAGATGTATGTAGTTTCATTAGAGATGTGTTTGCCTCTCCATAGTTACAGATTGACTTTGATTTCCTTGTAATTCCAAGAAGAAAAAATATATATATATAAAAAACTCCATGATAATGTAATCTGTCACCACCTTGGCCTGTTGTGGGCTGTTGCTTCGCAGTTCCTGGGGTTAACCTGACATGCTTTCAAGTTTGACTTCAGTGTGTCTTTATATAATTTGTACTGGACACCATGCAGATACTCATTAGGCCAGAGAGAAAGAAAAAGAGAATGGGAATGACTCCATGGATCAGTGTTTAGGGAACTCACATGGGAGGTAGGAGATCCTGGGTTCTACTGCTCAGCCATTCTTTCATAATTTATCCAGAGTGCAACAGCTTCAACAGGGAAGACTGAGGGAGCTCCCTGGCAGAATATTCCATAACTCAGTGATTAGAGAACTCTCTTGAGAAGTGGAAGCATCTCATTCAAATCCTTTCTACTCCCTGGCAGAGTGGGGAGAACTGAACCTGTCTCTCCCACATCCCATAAAAGTGCTCTAATCACTGGGCTAAAAGTTATAAGGTGGGCAGCACCACCCCTACTTCCTCCTTACAGATGGATTTTGAATGGGACCCAATCTAGTAAGCAGGCTCTGAGCACACTTTCCAGACTGGGCCCTGCACACAACTTCAGAGACCGAAAGCCTGTTTTCCCCTGATTTTTGACTTACTGTGGGGCTTAGGCAGGTGGTAGTTATCCAAATGCCTAAAGTGAGGCAGCAGGGTGCATGCCCAGAGGCGCTTCAGGTATTTCTACACTGAAAAACTTAGGTGCTGAATGAGTTTAGGCGTCTGCAGGGTTCGGCATACATTTGTGAATCACAGTGGAGCCAAAACAGGATTTAGAAGCCTAAGTCTGGGGTTTTGACACTTAAATACCTTCATGGCTCCTATTGCAATAAACTAAGGGTTTAGGTGGAAAGACAAAAAGCTCAGTGGAACTGACTGAAATTAATAATTTCTGTCCTGTGGGAAAATTCAAGATTCTGACATTTGGTTTTGTCTGGAATAGGAATCAAAATCTCAGCATTTTTCACCAAATGTTTTGTTTTGTTTTGATAAAGTCCATTGAAATTCATGGGAATATGGCACCTAGGCACATCTTCAGGCACCTCAATACCTTTAAAAATCTGGACCATGAAAATGGGATTTAGGCAGTTTTGAAAATGTTATCTGAAGCCATAAGATCAAACGAGATCACCTGAGGAAGATTATAGAGAGGAAGAGATGGCCAAGGGCAGAGCCCTAGATGGCGTCAGCAGTACCAGTGGAGGGAGTGCAATGGCAAGGAAAGCTATCAGAACAGTCTGAAAAGTAGGTAAGGAAAAAGTGGCTGAAGAGACTAGAGGGGAGAGAAAGCCAGATTACGGTAGGTAGGGTAGGGGAGAGATCTGCTTTGAGGTGTAAGACAGTGGCTACTTCCTCTCTAATTGTTAACTGTAAGTATGATGTGAAGGACACATTCTTCAAGTGCATGCGGTAACAGAACTCCAGATATAATGAAATACATAAATATGTCTTTTATAACAACATTAACTCTGAGCCAAAAAATAACAGCCAGGAGTAAACTATTCTACAAAACTGGTTCCTAAAAACACAGAATAATGGAGTGATTCCTTCTTCAAAACCTTCAGTGCAGGGACTAATTACTGAATCCAGAGATTTTATTTCCCACCCCTCAATGACAGGATCAGGCCTAGTTCCACTGATTTAATCAACGGGGATCCAAGGATATCCCCCCACCCTTATTCCATGAAACTTGTAATCCGCTGCTAACATGAATGCTGTCTAGGAAGCTCTAGGAAATAGCTTCAGACTGTGTTAAAAGGTAAATTAGAAATCAAAGCAACCATGCACAAACTAATCAGCAATGTAATATAATAATAATTTCTCTTTGGTTCTAGTTATGTATGTGTAGTTAATAGAAAGAATGAAAGACACTGTTGTTGCCTCATTCAGTAATATTACTTTCAGCTGCAAACTACACTCAGCTGTAGGCTATAATAGAGTTTGTTACTAACAGCTCTTGTTAACCCAAGCCCGGGCTATTTGAAGTAATTCAGCGGGTGAACTCCAAGGCATCATTACTGTTAGAAAATGAAAGAGAATAGAAGAAAGGTCTGAGAAAAACTAAAAGAAACTAATTCTATAGAGGCATTCACATAGACTATAAAGATTTACTCTGGCACCCTCCTGCCTCTCCCAAGCCAAGCCCCCAGAAAACTAACCCCCAAACTTTATCCAGAAGGAACCCTCTCCTTCACAAATCATTGTCATTATCCATCCAGTTAGCAACTAGCTAAGTATAGATGCAGGATATACGTGACAGGGCCCTCAGGAGAGAGGGTTAATAGATTATTGCTATTTTAGTATGCATTCATTTAATCATAGGGAAAGGAAATCACTGATATGAACTAGGATGAAAAACAAACCCAGCCATGTCCTGGGGAGAAAGCATTTTTAATGATTAAATTTCTTTGTCTCAGCTCCCCTGCCTGTAGCATCCATCTGGGATGGACAATGTGACAAAAGTCTCTTCCAAAAATTAAAATGTGAATGCTAAATACATTTGCGGAGGGAAAAGTGAAGCTGTACTCCCCTTTAGCAAAGCAGCTGCCATCCCTTCTCTCCGGCTCTTTTCCTTTTCTCTTCCCACTGTGCAGCATTACTTAGCGTAGGGTCTGCCAAACAGGAGGTGAGAGATGCTGGACCCCCTGAGGACTGAGAAAATGGAGTGGTTGACTATACACATTGAACATGAATGGTAGGAGGAGATGCTATTCTACTCTGGTTCCTTTCTGCCATCTAAAGGTATCTTCTAAAGTAGCTCAGCATTGTATAGTGCTTTTAAGCAGGGCGGGGGTGAGAATCAGTAAGCCTGGGTTCTATTCCCCACTGTGTGACTTTGAACAAGTCACTTATTTTGCCTCAGTTTCCCCATATGTAAAACAGGGGTATGGATACTTATCTGCCTTTGTAAAGAGCTGGTAAGACCTAGAGATGGAAGGCACCATAGAAATGTAAAGTTTTCTCTATCAGAGTTGGGACTGAGATGCATAATTTGATTCCAAATTTAAAAAAGCAAAGTTTGATTCCAGCATTTAAAGCAAATTCTAACTATTGGGGGTTAGGAGGAAATCTTACCCAAGGAAAGGATGTCTCCTAACTGCCAACTGCAGAGTTTCTGGCACCTTCCCCATGAGTAGATGGTACTGGCCACTGTTAGTGACAATATACTGAATTCAGTGCACCCCGGGTATGATCCAAAATGTTAATTTTGTTCCTCATTTTCCCAAAGTTTGAAGCTATTTGGTAGGAATCGATCTCTAATTTGTATTCATTAATTCATATACTTATTTGTGAGGAGATTCCCATGTTCATAAACCCTCTATAATTGTGTTCATGTACCTGAAAGAAAACCCTACAATGGTAGACTTCCCTCTCTTCCGGACAGATTCTGGAGGAATAAACACAATTCATAATGTGCAAACCTGAAAAGGTTTTGTTTAAGACATCCTTATTATTATTTATTTATATGACAGTAGAAGTCCAGAGGTAACAATTAAGATTGGGTCCCCATTCTGCTGGACAGTGCCCAACACCCAGATAGACCAGGTCCATATCCCAAACAGCTTACCATCTCATTTGAGAAAAGATGCTACGGGTGAGTAACTATCCAAAAGGAAAGGAGGGGGGAGTGAGGATGAGGATAATGAAAATAAGATCATTTGGTTACAATGGCTAACTATTGTTTAATTTAATGGTCTCCACCATCTTAATTTAAACACAGATCTATTTATTTATTTTAATAAGTAAATGAAATCAGCTGTCCCCCCAATAACCATCCAAATTAGCTAGCAGTGCTTGGCTGATTTTTTTGTAAGTGTCACAGCAGAGTTAACTCTTGAGAGGGCATTTGCCTTATGGATCAGTGGGGAGGCATTCCATATATAAGGAAGAGCATGGAAGAAAGCCCTGAGACATTTTTTGGGAGAAGCAGACAAATGAGCTTTCAAGGCTGGCATCTTTAAAGTGGCCAAAAGGGAGAGGGACACAGAAAGAGACAAGAGCAGATAAACAGGATGAGGCAGAGTAGGAGTAAACGGTGACCCCCAGTTATGGGCCTGAATGACAGGGAGGATACCAATGTTGTCAATGATATAGACGGGAGGGTGAAGGAAAGGGCTGGAAAGAAAGAATATGTAGTTCACTGTTGGTTCATGTTCTATTTAAGTCGTTCATGAGAAATTCAGGGGGAGATGTCAGAGACACAGACTGACATGACAGATTGAGTGGATAGAAACAAGTGTGCATTGGAAAGGTGGTATCAGTATAGACAATAGATGATATCAAAGAGTTTATGGATGTTCCCCTGAATTTCTTGGGTTGGCAAAATGAGGCTGGAAAATCTTGCTAGTAAAGACTTTGCTGCAAAATATCTGGAACTTTTTTCCACTCACTGGGGAAATAATACTGTAACATTTATAAACAGAACAAACAATGACCTATCCTCCTGGCAATAATCAGAATGACTTCCTGTCGCTACTCAGGCAGCTGTTCCTATGCAGCCATGTCAGTGTTGGAAGCATCGCTTTTGGATGTGGCAGATCTGAGAAAGAAATAAAAAATCTTGGCAGCACAAGTCAAACTGTAGCTAAATGCTGGCAGACCTCTTAAAAGCCACAGATAGTGTTTTCCGTATAACTCCATCTCCTGATGCTTCAGAGAAGTAGGAAAAACACTGACCATATGCAGGCTTGAATTATCACTATGCAAACTATACACAGTAAATCCTGAAACAAGGCAAAACTCTGCTGGTTTAGTCTTTTATTACAAAGTTGATGTTCAGCCAAGGTCTCTGAAAAGTTTTACAAACCTTTTATGGGACCCTGAGCACGGCTTTACACAAATGTTTTATGATTGTGTCAAAACCTCCAGAAACTTGCATTTTAACACAAAATCAGGTGGAATTTGGCAATTTTAGCTGATTTTTGTTGGATTAAGATGAGCCTGAAACACAAAGAAACATTCAGGAAGTGCAAAGCCATAGGTATAAAACTGATAAAAAGCTTTGTACAATGAATATCTGTCTATCTCAGAGATATTGGATTCTGAATTAAAACATTTGTCTAGTGGAGTTATCTGGTGCTGAGACACCAGAGAAGGTAAAAAAAAAAAAATCCCAAAACCAAAAAACCCAAGGCTGAATTCAGGAGACTTCAGGATAATTAGGTGAGCATTAGTCTATTTATAGGTCTGTTTCACTCAGGTTGGAAGATAGCATCTTAGTTATAACATTTTCTCAAAGTAGGATGTGGAAGAGCCAAGATAATATTTTCTGAAATACAGATATACAGAGGGATGGAGAAAGGCAGGACACAGTATGACCATATGGAAACCCAGAGACCTCACAGGATACCATCTCCTAGTCCTGCAAAAGACTTCCCTGTGCATAGGCACAATTGGTCCCTTACATCAATTCGTTTGAAGGATGTGATTGGGAGACACCACTTTCCCAAGTGATACGCTTTCCACTCTTTAAATAGGTCCTCATAAGTCAATTCTTCATGCACCTTCCCCCGACACACACCAATATTCGTTCTTCTCTGAACATCCTCCAGTTTGACTACACCTTTCTGGTCTACCCAGAACTGTGAGAGATATCACAGGTGCAGGCTCACCATAGATGTATAGAGAAGGACTCAGAACCCCCTTTCTCTGTGACATGGCTACTGTGACAAGTAGCCTTATTTGCTGCCATGTTGAAATAAAAACTTATTTCGAATTTTCTATCTAAGTTTGCGACTTCTCTTTAGCTTTCTCAACTCCGTTGAATAACTGTGTTACACAAACTTGTTATGTTCACCGCATATACCCAGTGAAGGCAGATAAACACAAAAATAGTTTTGCTGGAAGGTTGCAAAATTACACTGCTTTATTTCTTAGCAAACAGAACAGTTACACATAAGAACGAAAAAACAAAGAGAGGGAGGGGGAGAGAAACAGGCTGTTCTCCGAGGCAGCAAGGCACAAGTTCCCAACCCCCTGCTTTTAAGATGGCTCTTAGCAGACTGACTCTGATCAGACAATATGTTACAGAGCTCCCTAACTAGCCTGTAAGAAGGATCAGAATGCGTCCCTCGCATATTAAAGTCATAATTTACGATTCCAAGACAGTCCTCAATACACTACAAAACTGAATATACGATCTAGATTTTCACAAATGCTTAAAATCATCCCTAAAAAAACTCGTAACAAGGCATCCTTAACATAACTTAAAAACACATCTAAATTAATTCACAGCAGCCCAATTCAATACCAGGCACCAACAGCAGGCTAGGCTATGTAAAAGCTGAAATCACCCTCCAAGAATTTCCCAACTGTGATTCCCATTCCCACCCCCGGTTTGAAATACTTGATGCGGGGGTGGGGGTGGGGGGAATGAGAGGGGAAATGAACTATGCAGCAAGCCTGAAGGTCAGCAGATTCAGGTTCTTTCAGACCAAGGGGAGTAGCCAAACTTCAAAGCCCCAGGGCCTTCACAGAGAAAATGGTCGCTATCCCCTTCTTGTTCATACTGAGCAGAATAAAAAGTGGCTATGACAGACTGACAATATTCTGTACTCTCCTGAGCAAACCTTACAGAATTAAGATAAACCTTGTTGAAGGGTTAATACAATGTACTCCAAAGGTATTACAAATGTAGTTGTGTATGTGTTACTGAGGCATTGTATGTTCCTTCTCCAGTAGCGGGGGATGCTTTAATGGACTTTCTCTGTTATCAGCCATTTGAAGACCCTAACCCCCAGAGGTCTGCATATACTAGTTCAAACTGGATTTTCCAGGGATCAACAAACAAAGGAAGGATTTTTGCATAAATAGCCTGGTTGTAAATTGGCTGATGGCTTTCTTTCTGATCCAGCAAACAGACTGGACTCCAGTCCATGAAAGTCACCATCCTTAGGGTAGGGTTGGAAGGACTTGGCCTCATGAGGTCCCATAAGACTGGGTGCTTGTTCTGAGCTGAAGCTGTGATGACTTGTAACCACAGGGAATCCCCTTGGGTGGGGAGTTAAAGGACTGCTCCTGCCAGAATCCAGGTTGAGGTGAACTCAGGTAAACTTTTAGCATGCATATAATTTTTTCATTGTTTTTAACATGTTTTCGCTATAGTGCTTTGCATCTTGAGAATAGAGTAGGCTTGCATAGGAAGTTCTGTAGTGTCTTATAACTGTAGCAATTACACCTGTTAACCATCTCTGAAGCAAGCATGTGTCCTGGGCAACCTGTCTGTTCTGGGAATAACACAATGAAGGCAGGGAACACTGCGGCCTGGATATACCCCAGTCAGAAGAGAGAGAGACATGGGTCTCCACACAGAAAGGTATCAGCTGGGGAGCTGGAACCCAGAGAGTGGGTGTCCTTGTTGCTGGCCCATGCAGAGAAAAAACAGGAGCAGTTGCCCTGAACTGTGACAGCTTCAACATTTGCTGAGTACAGAAGGGATACAGCACTAGCCTAGGATTTAAGAGTCTGGGTTAAGTTCCTGGCTTGACTGTGGACTTCCAGTGAGAGACACCTGGGTAAGGCAGGACTTCCTGTGAGAGACACCCGCTGACTTTAAGTCCCAGTGGAACTCCACGTAATTGTAGGTGCTAACTGTCCAGAGCAACCTATAAGACAGAGGCCATGCTGTCAGTGATTCATTCAACTCTCATTCTCTTTAGTTTAAGAAATCCCATTGCCATTCATGTTCGGTTAACAATTAGAACAAGTTAATAACAGCAACTGTGTGAAAAGCAAAAATCCCAGGTTCAGTTCCTATTGAGCTTTATAACTTTTGACGTGGCATTTACATTGTCGTTTAAAAGTTTTATGTATAGTCTACTTGCGCATACCAAAGCGGAACTGACTTTCTCAAAGTTTATCGATGAGAAACAGCTTGTTTAGCAAATGGAGCATCGTCTTCTCGATTATTTTAGTGTTGTACTGTGACTCTTACTATGACATCCTTTAATTCTTATTTCATGCCTGAAATTTAAAATTAGATATGCTCAGGAACTTGGCAAGAATGCTTCATTTTTAAAATATTCTCTGGATTTCCTCCTGATAAGCACTGAAAAGTTTCAGCTGGGATTGTATCTTAAATGGTTGGAGGGCACACTTTCAACATTTAAGTGAAGCTGGAGTTAGGATAAAGCGTGGCCCAATAGTAATAATGAAAGGGGCATTTCAGTATCCTGGGGGAAAGGAACATGTCTGGTCATCTCAATTTTTGTTGTAAATGGTGATAGCAGAAGATTTTCAGCAACTGGAATTTATAAAATAGCTTATATACAGTATTATCAGCGGAATCAGCAATATAGAGAGTAAGATGCATCCATTGTATATGTTCTATCTTTAATAAGCTTCAAATGGGAACAAATATTTTTCTACACATATTTATAACATTTATTTTGGAAAGTTACTCTCTGTAGGAAAATCTTTTGCTTATGTAACTTGACAAATCACACTGAGATAAGAGACAACATTTAGATTATAAATAAATCTCGGTTGCATACAAAATCTTCTCCATTGCATATGTCCTTAAGCATTCCAGGGGACGGGATACCTGTCATTCCTTTATATACTAATACAAATGTATCCATAGAAGGACAGATTTGCCAACCATGTTCATGTGCATAAATCAGGATACATTTTAAAAATATACATTACTAACTACAAATATTAGATATCAGTACTGAAGGTTATAGGAGAATATTTCATTTATACACAAGTAAATTTCAATTCTGTACATGTTAAAATATTACATTTCACTTGAATGATACTTGTTATTGGTATGTTCTGGAAATATAAAGAGATTTGAACACCAATGGGGTGCTCACATAACCATATCTCTGAAGTATTAATTGTTATTAATTAGCCTTGTTCATTTATTATTTTCGCCCAAGTTTATTAAGACTCCTCTCTGGACAATCTTGCAAGTTCTGAAAAAAATAACTTCATTGCATTTCTTGAAAGAGCTGTGTGCAGATGTATGCAGAACTGCTACAGATCAGGCCACAGGTAGCTTAACAACAGTCATATGGGAAGTCAATTTAAAACTAACAAAAAGAAATACTTATTTACAGATTGAACAGTTAATCTGTGGAACTCATTGCCACAATATATTATTGAGGGAAAGCACTCATAGAGATTCCAAAAAGGATTGGCTTGTTTCTGGATAATGAACATATTGAGAGTTACATAGTAAGGATTAGAAAGAAAAAGTTGAGACGAGAGAGAAAATGTTTTGCTTCAGGGCATAGACCAACCTCTAGCTAAGAGGGCAGTTTATTCCATAATTTTCCACCACAGGGTTTTCTATTCCCTATCTGAAGCACTTAGATATGGCCACTGTCAAAGACAGGATGCTGAACCAGGATTCCTGTGTTCCTATTTAAATTGATTGGTTCTATTTTAATTTGGATTCAGGCAAGTTTTGTGCTTTTTGTTGTCTGTATGGGTCTGACAAAATAAGCATCCCTATTGCTGATGTTTCAGGATATAAAGTGATTAGGGGGGTGATGATGAACCTTCCTCCCCATAGTAAATGATATTGCACAGTTAGGTTCATTACACTTGATAGAGGAGGTGATGGATGATTTGGGTGATTTATACCTTCTTCTGAAGTATCCTCAATTAGGTGGATTTTCTCCACACAGTAGTCCATAAAACAAGTGGCTTCATAAATGGTGGCAAAGATATATCTACCCTCTGAATAGCATTCTGAGCCCCTTTGGAAAAAAAGCAAGGTGTATTCCAATCCAAGTGGTTTCTTTATAGCAGTGAATGTATGTCTAGTTTTCACCAAAGACAGCATGTACTCTAGAAAATGTCCATCCTCTGACATAGCTGCAATGGTTCTGGCTGCTTTAATTATTTAGTAAAAAGAAAAGGAGTACTTGTGGCACCTTAGAGACTAACCAATTTATTTGAGCATGAGCTTTCGTGAGCTACAGCTCACTTCATCGGATGCATACGGTATGCATCTGATGAAGTGAGCTGTAGCTCACGAAAGCTCATGCTCAAATAAATTGGTTAGTACTTGTGGCACCTTAGAGACTAACCAATTTATTTGAGCATGAGCTTTCGTGAGCTACAGCTCACTTCATCGGATGCTGCATCTGATGAAGTGAGCTGTAGCTCACGAAAGCTCATGCTCAAATAAATTGGTTAGTCTCTAAGGTGCCACAAGTACTCCTTTTCTTTTTGTGAATACAGACTAACACGGCTGTTACTCTGAAACCTTTAATTATTTAGTATTAGTCACAAACTAAAGCACACATTTTCTGTTGGGTAGATGTTGTTCTAATTGGCAGAGGTGCTCCTGACTTTCACTGAAACTTCTCTTGTATTATAAAATGTGAAATATTTACAGAAAATTGTAAATATTTTCTAATGTGCTGTTTGTCTCGAACCAAGTGAAAGCCATCATTTCACCCTGCACAGATCTGATGTTTGTCTTACTCCATTCAGAATAGAGTAGCTTATTAATAGAGTTTGGCCAGACAAGGTGTCTCTTCCTTTTCTAAATACTTATATGCATTTTACATTTGGGGATTTTTCTGCTTCTAGAAATAGGTAGCATAAAAATCCCAAGCAGGTATGCAAATATGTCACAGATATTTCTGTTCTAGCCTGGCTATATCCCATCTATAGCATATGGAGCCTTCCCTTCTTCGTGTAGAGGGGATATCAGCACTTTCTTGATACATTCCCTCCAGAGTATCAAATGCTCTTTAAGACTTTTATATGGCAATCAATAATTATCAGTCATACACTTACTGCAATACCATCAATGCTTCCATTTAATGCTTTGCTCATCCACTGTTCATATATACAGACTGTCAAGCAGCTGAATGATGTGATTGAATTGTATGCCATCGTTTTTCTGTCTGTCAAGTTTATCGGGTGATTTGGAAATACGGGGCCTATACAGTGGTGTAATTTCATTGACTTCAGTGGAGTTGTTAGGATTTATATTGGTGTGAGTGAAAGACAATCAGACTATTAAACATCTAAAGCAAAAGAAGTACTTGGCTAGGATATTATGCCACCCTTTACAGACTGACTACCTAGTCAGATAACTAGCTCCTTTCAGAATAGAAGAAGTTGCTGTACTGCTTGGACATGCCATGTCAACCTTACAGTTAGAATTGAGCTGTCCAAAAGCTCACTAGATCAGAACTGATACGAGCCTTGATTGCCTGGAAATATATGGATTGATTCTGAGAGATGCTGAGCACCCTCAGTCTACTCCTGCTAAAGCCAACAGGGTTTTGGAATGCTCAGCACCTCTTAGGATCAAGCCAATAATAAGAGTGACAGATAGGGCAACTTCCAGCAATATCTTTGGGAGATCATATTGCATTAAGTGTATGAATGGTTTATGTATTGTTGTGGGCCAGGGACTGTATGCACTCGATGAGGGCAGGGTTACCACAATTCCTCCAGGAAGTGAAAACAGTAGGGCAAACCAGTTAGGTTATCACACCTCCAGAGACGTACCACCTCTTGGGGAATGCTTATATATTCTGGTTCAAACTTGATTCTCCAGAGACCAACAGACAAGAAAGGACTTTTAAATAAATAGCCTGAGCTTGAACTGACTCAGGGCCTTTGTTCTGGTTCTGGATCTAAGATGGATGAACTTATAACCAAGGGGAAAATCCAGTTCTGGGTTTCAAAGGGCTAAAGCCCACCAGAGTCCTATACGTGTGATACACTCATCCCAACGTGCTTGCTTAGGAGGAGCTGTGTGGTAAACTAGAACTGTGGGCTATACAGGGTCAGAGCCGTCAGAGAGAAGGCAAAACGCAGGTACTGGCCCTTTAAGCAGTCTTGTTTGAAGCTGGTGTCCTTGTTAGACTACAGAGGGGGGAATATATGTGCAGATGGCCTGAAACTGTGACAATGAGAACTGGATTTCTTGAAGGAGTTCAAGAACTTCTTTGTTTTGGTTCGTTCTGAAATGCCATTTTTTCACAGTAATTCAGTCTTTGCTTTTTGACCCATCAGAAACCATTAAGGTCAGGAAAGATGCATACCTGTGAAGGTGAGCTGAAATTCTTGTAAAATAAATAAATTCTAAAAACTCATCAATAGAATGCACAGGCACAGAATACACTATACATTTTTAAATAAAGAGCTGAAAATCAGTTTTTCCTTTATTAATTTCTTTATATCATTTATAAAAAACACATTACTGAGCACCCATCTTGTGATCTATGCACTGTCATGTAACTTATTAGTCACCACAATCATATACTGATCTGCTTGTCACACTCCAATAAATATCTTGTGTTAAACACTACAATCATGAAAGGCTCCCCAAAAAAGGTTATCTCATAATAAATGTACAAAAGCCGTCCTTCCACACCCTCTCCAAATGCCCTTGACAAGAGATCAGTTTTGCAGCATGTCTGGAAGATTAACAAATGCAAGTTGTAATGGGATGGACCAAATGAGAAAGTGAATTGTATCTGAACACTCTGCTAACAACTCCATGTTTAATCAAGGAAGCTGCAGTTTCACTGTCTCCACAAACTGTGGTCCCAACTCATTAAGGGGTTTAAAAGTCAAAGCCAATACTTTCCATTCTATCAAGGAATTCGTGGACTGTCAGTACAGTTCATTCTGCAACAGCTTCATTTTTCTGCATTGCCTCTTTGCACAATGCATTACGGTAGTCTCTTCTTGAGGTTGCAAGGGGATGCATAAGTGTAACAGGGTGTCCAACCAGAAACAAGTCACATTCACTTTAACAAAATGAAAAAAGAAAATGGCTTCATATGGCCATACTGCTGTAAGATCAACTGCAGCCCTAACAAGACTCCTGAAGTTCGAATTTGCATTGCCTCATTCCCTCACCCAGGGTTGCTTTTCCACCAGCCTACCAACATCACTTCCATTTTCTCTAGAATGATCTTGAGCTCTTTTCCTATCCTCAGTCACCATGAGGTTTCTGTTCTACACAGTTAGGCCTGGAGAAGATAAAGACACAGAACTGGATATCATCAAAGAAAAATCAGTGCATGTCTCCTCATTAACCTCCACAGAAGCCTCCTGTACACATTGAACAGGAGAGGAGAAAGTCAAAACTTGTGGCATCACCTACAAGAAGACTGTTGGGGACAGAAGAGCAACTGCCAATAATTTTGCACTTGGTCCTCCTCTGTGAAAGCTGTAAAGCTGATGTAAAGCACTTCCATCCACTTCTGCTCTGAACTCTGTGCACAATGTTCATATCTCATAGTATGTGTAATTTGAACACGAGTTCAGTGATCTATATGTTTCTCCTACAAGAGTTGATCTCACAAACAACCAATGCAAATAAAGGAATGCAGCTTTAAGTGTCTGAAGAAGAAAATCATAGCCCTGAAGTTGGGTCGTAGCAGGTAAAAACCTTCCAATTTTCTTATAAAATGTATGTATTTCTCATTATGACTGCACATGAACTTAATTCATGATTTAGGGTCAGGTCGTCAGCTGATGTAAATTGGCATAGCTCCACTGAGGTCAGTGGAGCGACATGGATTCATACCAGCTGGAGATCTCTTAACTTGACTTGTAAAAACTTTTGGGAAAACTTTCATAGAAGCCTGCCCACTTCTGTAGTTGTACGAGGCTTAAGTAGTTCAGCTATGTCTTTTCAGATCTTATCCAACCCAAGTTAGACTGTGGAATTTTCTGAGGTTTAGTCATTACTATGCGATAAATTCCAACCTCAAAAATTTGCATACAATTCCCACTGAAATCAGTGGCAGTTTTTCATATGAATAGAATTTGGGTCTCAGGCCAGAAATGGACAATTTTTCGAAAAGGTAGCACGAGTATGTGCATTCTTTTTTCCCATAATATTTTTCCTTCTGCAGCTCCATACCATCAGCTTTGTTCTCCTACTGTTTGTGGCTGCTGTGCAAGCAACACCCAGATCACTGATTAAATCTATTATTATTAGCTTTAGATTGTCCCTTGGGGGGGTTGCACCAGCTATTAACTTATCTAAATTAACCTTTCCAGTGAGTACTAGTACTGTACAGTAGATATACTTTCACAGACAGAGAGAGTGAGCAGGCAGTATGGCACAGCCAAAAAGAAGCAGCAAGGTAGGGCTACTGATGAGCTTTAATGGGTTTATAAGAGACAGAATTGATTGTGGAAATGAAGATTTTCATTTACATTTGGAAATGATGTACTAAATTACCATTTTTCCTTTCTGTTTAGCTAATTTATCTTGTTGGTAATCAAGTACTGCCATAGCTAAAAACGAATATATACACTCACGAGAGAGGGCATTCTTCGATTTCTGACAGCATTATTAATCACAAGCTGTTAACGCTGTGTAATTTACAATGTAATGTCTTAAACCTAACTATAATATATAATATATTACTTAGAAATGGGTCATCTTCAAAGGTTCAGTTTAGCTGAGCATCCTAAAGCTCTGAAGACTATCCAAACACATTTACTTCTCTTGGAGCTTGAAACTAGACAAGAAATCTGAGAAAAGAACCTTTTTAAGATTGCCTACATCTCCTGGATGTGACTGGGTTAGCAATAGATAAGAAAACATTTCTTGCTACATATCAGTGTTTCTGTTTCCACCCAAAACTAAGAGCCGCAGAGGTAAGCAGAAAAAAAGGGAAAATAATATTTTAGAAAAGTAAATTCATTGTTTGTGGAAGACAATGTCTTGACAGAGCTGAAGACTGAAATTCACTGTCTAAAGTAAGGGGTACATTGTGTGCATACTATTTAGTGCAAACTTCTGCACTCTGTCCTAGTGACTTCAGCTCTGAGCTAGAAGGGGGAGGTAGTTGAGAGCAAGTTAAGGTGCATATTATGGTGGTAATTTTGTGATGGGGGCATGCAGTCCATCATGCAGTCTGGAGTAAGGCTACCAACTCCACACTATGCCACTGAAGATGGCAACACATTTTGGTCCCTAGCAGCTCAGTCAAGATTTAAAACCAAAGATCCTGACTCCTATTTCTGATCTCACACACCCGTAAATCAGGAACAATTCTAGTGATTTCCGGTGTAGAGTGAGTGAGATTAGAATTGGGTCCGTTGGTGTGAAAGGCACCATAGTCCATTAATACCTTAACAAAACCAAATGTTCCAAACCTCTTAGAATAGTTTTGAGTTCAGAGTGAATGTTTGAGTGCGTTGTTCCCCTTTTATCCCAACTCATCTCTAATATCCACAGAAGAGTTCTTCTCAACTCGCAACTATACTGTACGGGATATGATCAAACTTGAAACTCTAGAGGGTCTACTTATCTACCAATCACTTCTCATATAATGGAAATTATAGTCACATTGAAAGAAATCAATTATAAAACTCTAATTGACTTTAATAGGAATTCAATAAGGTCTTATATATTTTAACTGAATTTTTATAAATATATATATATATATATATATATCAGTTGAATTCCTTGTTAACATCTCTCCGCACTTGTATCACAGTTTACAGCATGACTAAATACAAAAGGGTCAGATGAGTGTGCCTCCGGTATGCATCTGAATTTTAAATGCCCCTGAGGATACCAAGAACAGTTTGAAGTAGCATCTGTAAAACATACATTGAAGACTAGAGAACCTATCCAGACTGCCTGCACTGTAGGTAACTTAAAGACACCCACTGGACACCTCACCACTGCCAACTATTTGCTATATCTCCACCAGAGCTCTCTGGGAAAAATAAATAAATAAATAAATAAATATTCATATTTCACACAATGCAAAACTGGGAAAAAAATGTCCTTTTGCCAGTTTTTTGAAATCACACAGATCTGAGCTTTTTGCCAGAAAAAAAATGTGCTATTTTGCTAAGGTTTAAGCCAGATTTAGCAAGTGAAAAGTTCCTTGCCTTCTGAAACAATCCCCCCCAGTCCCCTGAAAACAAAGGTCTGTTTAAATGAAAGAGAAAAAAAAAATCCAGGGGCCTCACTTAACTATTCTGAAGTCTTGGTAACAAGGATTTCAATGGAAGGGAATTGTTCATACTGCAATCTAAATTTAGTCCTGCTGGGGTGTCAGACTGAGGGGGTTAATGTAATAAAGACAGCTGGCAATAGATTCACTCTAACTTCTTTATTGCAATGCTTCTACAGTATTATATACATGTCTGTGGTACTATGCAATATTCAGTCTCCTGTGAGCAGTCCATCTAGATTTGTTTTGCAGTAAACCATCCCAAGATTCCTTTAAGATCTTCTTTCTTTAGCAAGGACAATAGCTTTTTTAACCCCCTACTTTGTACAGTCATGAGTACTTTTTGAAGATTTTTTTTCGTCACATGAAAATGTGTACATATCTGAGATCATTTTCAATAAACACAGCGTTTGCACAGTATTCTAAGAATCCAGTTCAACAGTTAGAATATATACAGTAAACACTAGAACAAAACACTGTGGAGCAAAGTTCGCTTGAAAGGACAGGACCAGGGAAGTAAATGGTGCATCGGTAATGCAAACAAAATCATTGAAGACATCCCCTGAGACAGTGACCTCATTTCCCACAACTCCATTTGGCCTTTGCAGGACTCTTGGAGTCTCAAAATGTGACTCTAGTGACCTTGTGAGTGGGTACATACCTAATAGACAGTTTGGGGCCCTTTTTCTTCTTTGGGCCAAATATTGGCCAACAATCGTAGCCATATGCAGGTTTGGAGCAATGTTGAAAGGCAAAATATAGTAACAGCAAGAGGAGATCATCTCAGAAATGTCCAGTCATGCAGGAAGCCAACACATCTTGGGATTTTACCTGGAGCTGTATTAGCAAAGACCTAGTTCCAGAGTTTCTTTTTGATCCTACATTTGCAATGTAAATTGTATTGCAAGAGCAGCCCCTGGAGTACTCAGACACAGCTTATAAATTGTATTTCTTCTTTCAGCAGGTCAGGCAATATATCCATAGACTGGAACACTTTAATCATTTTACTGGTACATCAGGCTGCTTATGTTGAGAGGAAAACAGGATGTGATGTACTTTTATCCACCTTGTCTTGTTTTTGCTGCCCTCCATAGGGAAAGTGCTGGCTGGAGGGTCACCAGAATCTGGCTTAGACTAGCCTCCTTTTCTGGGTAAATTGTCTCCTTTGCCCTTTGACTTCTCTTTCCACAACCTGTTCTCTGTTGGTGAAGTCTGTGGGAGGTCTGCAGAACTTTTAGCCTGTTCCCACCTTGTGTTTACCCAGAGCCTTGCTGTGAAGAATACATTGTTCTCAGAGAAGCTAGCAAGATCCCTTCCCTAACAGGAGCTGCAACATTGATTTATCAAAGCACAGTAAAATTGGATTTCCTTCACTCAGTACCAAAGAACCTCTAAAAATGTCACACTTCATTTAGCTGGTGACATGAGCATGTATAATTACAGCATAACAATTCCAACACATATGGAGGCAAAGATAGAAACAGGGTGCTTTCTTATTAGAGATTGAAGACCTCCATGCACAGTTGCCTACCTCTCTTCTTCATCTTTTGGGATCTTTACCCAGAGGATCTCTTTCCATTCAGTTGTGAATGATTTCCAGAGTTCAGCTAAGCTTTCTGTTTTATGTGCAATTTTTTTAATGTAGTTGTTGATATAAAGTCTTAAATCTGGTCTCATACTAATGGCCCTGCATTAACTTTCCTATGTCTGAGTATAATGTGCTTTGCGATAGTTAAGCTTCAAGAGATCTTTTCGGTCTTCATAGGGAATGTTATCTTCTTTTGGAAATTATGCTAGTTCTTTTTTTACCCATGGCTTTGATTTGATCACATATAACCTTATGTTTGCATATTTCCAGAACATACAATAATGAGAGTTGGTTGCAATATATTTATAATTACCAGTGCATATTCAGCATCTATCCCTATCTATACTCTATCTGTGGTAGTGGTATCTGAGCACCTTATACAATTATGTAAATCTATATTCTATTATAGATATATATATTGTGACAGGGTCGAGCCAGATGGATATAGGAGAGTAATTTTTTTTTGAAGCAGAAAAAAATGTATTTGCGTAACACACTTACACAAATCACCAAAGAAGATAAAACAAAACTATGCAACAAAACAAAAGCAAATGCAATGCATAGTACAGCAGCCTTCAGGGGAGAGAAGTGGTCAGGCTTGCCTGGGCCCAGAGCCGGGGGGGCTTCCTCGACACTCATGATCTTCCACCCCCTCGAGTTACCTAGTGCCACGCCCAGTGCCACCAACTATTCCTCTCCTGAGAGTGACCAACAAGATGGCCAAGGCTGCAGGGTGGGCAGTTTGGTTGGGGGGCATGCACCCACGTGTGAAAGGGCCCCTCCTAGGTGGTGATGATGATGGTATCCACAGCGGCAATGGTTGGGGCTGGGGTCTCTTGCTCTTCCCCTCAATCAAAGGGTCAGACGGAGGGAACCAGACGGGGTCACTGAGCAGAGAACCTCGGACAGCGCCCACTGCTCCTCGAAGGCGTCAAGGGAGTCGGTGGACACCGCCCAGAGGAACTCTGCCCAGATACATGAGTGTACTGAGGATCGGAAAATGGCCCTACAGTCGCAAGAAGCTTCATAGGCCAACCTCCTCTCTCTGGTTTTATAGATGGCTGTTTTAGCTAGGGTTAGGAGGAGGTTAACCAGGAGATCCCACGACTTTGTGGGGCCATGGATGGGGAATGTGTAAATGAAAAGGTGAGGGGAAAAATGCAGCCAAAAGCATAATAAAATATTCGTGAGGAGCCAGAAAAGGGGCTGCAGCCTGGAACACTCTAAATATACGTGTGCCAGGGTTTCCCTCATGTTGCAAAAAGGGCAAGTATCTGGGATGGGGGTGAACAGCATCAAAAACACGCCCGTGCTCACAGCTCCATGAAGGAGCCGCCAACTGATGTCCCCGATGGGCCTCGGGACCAAGGTGGAATACAGGCTAGCCCACCGGGGCTGCTCACCCTCCAAAGGTGGCAGGAGGTAGATGTTTCTTTGGCGCGGTTTGGAAACTGACCGGCTGCAGTTCATGCAGCCGGCTCGCAGTGAAAGGGTGAGGGGTTTGTTGGGATCTACGGGGTAGGAGCCCAATTAAAAGGACCGGTGGGCCTGGGGTAGAGGGTGGGTGAGCAGCGGGTGTCAAAGCGGCCTTCAGCTCCTGAAGTACACACCGGGGGGTATGAAGTCTGGAGAGCCCCATGCGCCTAGAAAGCGTCAGGGGATCCAGCTAGTCTCCCCGGTCATGGTCCAGGAGGTCTCCGACTCTCGTGACTTCCACCAGGACCCAACTCTGGCGCACCGAGAGGGACTCCGCTGCCTGCACATGGAGCTGGGGGTTGTGTAGCAGGGGCTCCGCGAGGAGATCTGCTCCCACTGTGGCCGTCGCGGACCTGGTCGTTGAAAACAGTTTCCAGGTCCGGAGGAGGTCCTGGTAGAAGACCGGCAGCCCAGAGAGGTCTCGCAGAAAACCTCTCAGACAGAGATAAAAGAGCTGCCGGTCGTATCGGAGCCCTTGGAAGCGGCGTAGGAAGGCATGCGCCAGTGTGCTGCACGTCGAACTACCTGCACTATAAAGGAGCCTCTGCAGGGCCTGGAGTCGGAAGACACGGACCTGAGTGTGCAGACACTTCAGGCCCTGCCCTCCTTCCTTCAGGGGTAGATGAAGAACGCCAACAGGGCCCCAGTGCATTCCTGACCAAAAGAATTCCAGAATCGATGTCCAGAGGTTGGTCAGGAAACCCGGGGCCGGGACCAGGGTGTTGAGCCGGTACAAGAGCATGGACAGGACTAGCTGGTTAAGCACCAGCGCTCTCCCTCGGAGGGAGAGACATCGGAGTAGCCTCATCCATTTCTGGAGCCGCTCTATCACCCCGCCTTCTAAATTTTGCCAGTTCTCCAGCGGAGAAGGGTGCGTGGCAGAAAGGTAAACGCCTAGGTAAAGCAGTAGACCCGCGCTCCACCGGATAGTCTGAAGCGCGGGTGGGAGGGAGATCACCTGTCACCAGTCCCCCCCATCGCCAAGCCACAGCTCTTGACCCAATTGACTCGGGTGGAGGAGGCTGCCAAATAGATGGCCTGGCAAGCCTCCACCCACGCCAAGTCGCCCGGGTCCTGGACCACGAGTAGCACGTCATCGACGTACACCGACAGGACCAGCCGCAGCTCTGGCTCCCGCAACCTCCTTCGGAGGAGACAGAGGAAGGGCTCGATCGCCAGAGCATACAGCTGGCCTGAGAGGAAGGGCAGCCAGCACATCCCTCGGCCCGCACCGCTTCCTGCAGCCCCCATTGCCCTGGAGCGGTGAACCATGGCCAGTGGGAGCGGCGATCAGCCGAACCTGCAGACGTGACAGGTAAACAAACCGGCCTGGCCCACCAGGGGCTTTCCCTGAACAAGCAGCGGCCCTAGTTTGGGAACCACTGCCTTAGAGACTAACAAATTTATTTGGGCATAATATTTCATGGGATATAACCCACTTCATCATATGCATGGAATGGAAAATACAGTAAGTAGGTATAAATATACAGCACACAAAAAGATGGGAGTTGCCCTACCAAGTGGGGGGCCAGTGCTAACGAGGCCAATTCAGTTAGGATGAATGTGGTGTGTAGTTGCTGGTGAGTATTTGCTTCAGGTTGGGGGGCTGTCTGTAAGCGAGGACTAGCCTGTCTCCCAAGGTCTGTGAGAGTGAGGGATCATCCTTCACGATAGGTTTTAGATCCTTGATGATGCTCTGGAGAGATTTTAGTTGGGGGCTGTATCCATTGCCAGCTCTGTCCGCATATCTATTCAAGGGACACCATCATAGGACCCAACCACATCAGCCATACCCTCAAGGACTTGTTCACCTTCACATCTACCAATGTGTTATATGCCATCATGTGCCAGCAATGCCCCTCTGCCATGTACGTTGGCCAAACCGGACAGTCTCTGTGCAAAAGAATAAATGGATACAAATCAGACATCAAGAAATGTAACATTCAAAAATCAGTAGGAGAGCACTTAAATCTCTCAATAACAGACTTAAAAGTCACCATTTTTCACCAAAAAACTTCAAAAACAGACTTCAATGGGAAACTGCAGAACTAGAATTAATTTGCAAACTTGACACCATCAAATTAGGCCTGAATAAAGACTGGGAGTGGCTGGGTCACTACAAAAAATAATTTTCCCTCTGTTGATATTCACCCCTTCTTGTCAACTGTTGGGAATGGGCCACATCTACCCTAATTGAATTGGCCTCATTAGCACTGACCCCACCCCCCCAATTGGTAAGGCAACTCCCATCTTTTCATGTGCTGTATATTTATACCTGCTTACTGTATTTTCCACTCCATGCATCTGATGAAGTGGGTTATATCCCATGAAAGGTTATGCCCAAATAAATTTGCTAGTCTCTAAGGTGCCACAAGGACTCCTCATTGTTTTTACTGATACAGACTAACATGGCTACCCCTCTAAATTTTGTAGAATGTTTCCCTTTATCTCTGCCCATTATCACAGGCTAATTTAAGTTTTCACTATGAAAGTGTTCTAACTGGAAGGCCAAGAGAAATGGTAACAGGTAATGCATGTCCAAAATGTCCTACCAAAACCTTTTTCAGTAGAAAATGCCTTTTTGGACAAAATTAAAATGCATATGAAAAATTTTTTGTTTGGTAGAAATTTTTCATTTTGACTAAATATTTTCAAATTAATTTTTGTTGTGAAAATTTTCATTTTGGTTGATGGGGGAAAATAACTTTCTGCCACATCACTTTGCCTCCTCTCCACCCCCAGTTTCTATAAGTAAAAAGTAAGAAAAGGGGAAAAAGAAGTTTATTTCCCACTAAAATGAAACAAACATTTTTAAAAAGTTTTTGAAAAAAGATAGTTTATATAAAAATAGTTTCAATATTTTTCATCAAAAACAAAACATTGCAAGGTAAATTTTGAAAGAAACAAAATGATCATTTGTTTCAAAAATGTTCAGAAAGCCTGTTTTCAACCATCCACCTCTAGAATGAGATATCATTAAGCCTTTCATGGTCTCCAGATAAGAGGTGCAGAATGTTGACCTGGGTCCCACATTGTGATCTTCTAGATTACTTCCTTATGCCTGCTGAGGATCTTACTTCAATGGGGCTGTACACTTATGTTAGAGTTCTGCACTAAAAGATCCTCATTCAGGATCAGTGCCTAAATTGGTAGCAGTTAAAAGTCATTACCATCTGATTGCTGTCTACTTTCTTATAGGAAAGGTATTGGTTGTCTCAGTCTGGTTCCTATGTGAGAATTGTCCACCCCACAATTAGCGCTAATTGATACCTGCAGGATAATCTCAGGGAGAGAGAGAATGAATTCACAGAGAAACTGAAAGCAGTCCAGCCAGTGTAGATTTGCAGCACACTGGGAGGAAAGGTGAAGAAGCTTTGACTACCCATTCTGTATCTGTCCAGTAAAGCAATAGAGGATTTTGATTTCCGGAGCTATCTGTCTGTTTCCTTTCACAAGCACTAAATTCTTTTATTTTTTTTTTAGCTTACTGTCTGGAATAGTGTCTTGCACTATGTGCTGGCATAAAAATTGGGTTACTAACACTTCCAAACATTTAAGTGAGAACATCTGTCATGGCTTGACTATAAACTCCTATCTAATTTCCTATAAAATTAAAAATTAGAGGCATGATAATCCAATGACTGGATATTATTCCTGTGGTCACTTTATATTAAGCCAGTTTCCTGGAGAAGCTGCACAGAGTCAGTAATAAATCATTTTTCATATTCTGCTCACAGACACAAAGGAACCAGCCCTAGAGAAACATTCTGTGTGTTCAAATACATTAATTAATTTTCTTTAAATAATGAAATTATATTAAAATTAATAATAGTGGCCTTGGTCAAGACCAGACCTACTGTAACTAGGTAATGATGCTTGGCTGGATGACAATTTTGGCTTTGTATAAACTAGATATTTTTTCACAATAAAGTCAGTGGATTATTTTTAATGTTGTTGTGTTGATGACAAATGTTGTGAAGTTACCTAGCACTTATTTTTTTTTATAGCTTATTTGCTTGTATGTTTGGCAGTTGGAGAGCAGAGAGGAATAAGTAAGGGAATAAGAAAACTGACATTTCTCGGCATAGCTCACTATATAGTGCATCAGGGATAAGAAATTAAAGAAGGAAACACAAGACCAAGAGAATATTAAACCATAACAGCTTTTATGCTGGTCAGCCATATTGTAAGTCCCAAGATAGTAGGAACTATTGTTTCCCTTACAGATTCCAGTGTTGATTTCAGCTGAACAACCTGTGCAAACAAAGTGTGTTTCTGTTATGAGATTCCCTGGGACTTTTTTTTTTTTTTTTTTGGAATTCTGGCATGGCAGAAGGGAATAACAGAGCATAATTCATACAAAAGCTCAACAGAACCTGCACATTTCCATGACTGCAGATATACTTGTCACATTTGTACCATTGGGTAATTATCTTTTTAATGTTGATACAATATCTATAACAAATTCCCTTTATTTTTTTATTGTGCTTCAGACATTTTGCCCTCTCAAAGGCCTGACACACAAGATCTTGTAACCTGAGAAAATGAAAAACTATTACTGAGTGACCATATCTGGAAGAAACGTAAGATGACACAGAAGAAATTTATGAGAGTATGGTGTTAAACACAGTTTATCCAATTATTGCTCCCCTACTTCTTTTCCTCACTTTTGAACTCTGCTTTATTTAGCTTCTTTTCAATGACTATCCTCTGTTTGTATTTCTTTTTCCTCATCAAGGAGGTGAGATGTTTGCCCTAGTAGGGCCGGAGCCTGTAGTTAGTAAGCACACATCTTCCACCAGTGATGGCTTAGTGTGCATTAGGGTTTGATCAAAATGGCAAAAGTCCATTGACTTTGGGCTTTAAGTCTTTGGGCTTTAATCAGGGCCCAAGAATTCCAGGTTGAGCCATTAAGGCTTGATTTGATACTACTGATGTCAATGGAAGTTGTCCAGTGGAAACAGGATTGGATCTTTTGCTCTTAAGTTTTTACCGTCTCCAGTATATATAAAGAAATCTTATTAGAATGAGCCTTGGAGTTCCCTGAGTCTTTGAAGACTTCCATAAATCATTTAATAATGTATAACTGATACGATATTGAAATTTCTTATATTTTATATAAGGAATTTCTTATTCATATGTTAGCAGGTACTCATGGCTAACAAGGACACTAACACCACTGACTGTTCTTCCATAGTAGTGCCATCATACGTATAACAAATGGATGATAAATTTAATGTTGTTTGTATATACTGTTCTATTTCTTCCAGGTGTTTTTATTGTCTATACAATCTCAGTGCTTTCCTCTTCCTGATCCAAGTAATGTTTGGCTGATCAAGGAGTTGGAAAAAGTCCTATTTTCTCCCTTGATGTTTCATTAGTCATTACTCAGAAAAAAGATATGTACCATACTTAGAAGTGGATTAATCTTGTTGAAATTTCTCTTTGGAAAATGCTCACAAATTCCCTTTTGGGAATAGACACACTAATTGTAAAGCAAAGTCAAGATGACTTTATTGATAAGGCTATTGTATCCATTTCATTTATAGTGCATACATCAAAATTCCCAATTTAACTTTTATATAAATTGCTTGAAGGATAATTTTCCAGGTGATGGAGGGACAGAATTTGAGGAAAAATTAATATAGGAACTCGTAAAGGAAAAAAAAAAAAACATCTCAAGTGGCCACTCTGGTCATTGTTTTGAACTCGGCTGCAGGCATGTGGATATCCCCTTTCAAAGCTCCGTTTGGGACAGCTGGCCTACTTCTCTGCTCCAGGACAAAGCAAACCATCACTGTGGAATGCTTCTGCTGCAGAGGCAGGCCTTTGTGCATGTATGTGTGTGAGAGAGAGAAGTGGGGGTGGGGGCGGATGTCGGGGTTTCCCCTTCCCCCAGCCACTGTCTGAACTTACAAGACAGCATGCTGACATACTTTCTGCCCTCCAAAACACACTGTCTCTCCCCCCACATACACAAAACACACTCCCTATCACACACCACCCCTCCCGCCCCATTTGAAAAGCAAGCTGCAGCCATTTGCACACTGGGATAGCTACCACAATGCACTTCTCTCTGTGGCGTTGCAAGAGCGGCTAATGTGGCCACGTCACTGCGCTTGCAGCTGACAATGTGAACACACGGCAGCGCTTTCCCTGCTGCAGTCTCTGAGGGCTGGTTTAACTCCTGGCGCTCTAAATCTGCAAGTGTAGCCATGCCCTTAGACTTTCTGGAGCTATTTGTCCACCTTGGGTAGTACCTTGCAGGGTGTTGTGAAGTTTCACTTAAGTTTCTAAGGAGAATTAAGGTCTACTGAATACTCTGAGGGCCTGATCCATACCCCACAGATATCAAGTAGAGTCTTTCACTTTATCAGTTTGACTTCAATAGACTTTGGATCAGATCCTGAGTAGATTGTAATATTATTAATAATATCAATTAACCTTAATCACAGAAAGATGTTAGAAACTGCCTCCCAGAATTACAGTTTTAGAAACATCTTTCCAATGGCTATTTGCAGTGAGTGATGTTGCATTGAGGAGTATTGTGATTTCAAGGAGAGATTTGAAGGAAGAGTTGGTAGACACAGGACAAATAGATTTGGTTAACATTATTAGATTATTTGTGACAGAATAGAATGGCATCAATATAAGGTTACTCATTACTGCCCACTGATTTCATACGTGCTGTCACAAATAATCAAATAACTTTATCCACATCTATTTGTTCTATGACTCAGTGTCACACTGATAACTCTTTTATGTCAAAGCTATTTTTATTTTAATTTCAGGCATTTCAATACCCCAAGCTGCAAACTGAAAAATAGCTATCCTCTCCATTTTGCTCTACAATAAAGAAATAGCTTTATTTGTTAAAACAGGAAAAAAATAACACAATGTAGGGTACTTTTAAGGGGGAGAAATCCTGTTGATTTTTCTGTAAACTAATATGTACTCACTGTAGAAGTATGAGTTATACATAGATGTTCACAATTCATTCTCTAAAATCAGCAAGTAAATCACAACTTTCCTCAGATTTCTCATTTAAAATGTAACCCAGAGTACCTAAAAAGCTCAAAGCAAAATATAACATAATATAATTAACACCATTTTCAATATGTCAGCACTTCTTTTAGTTTTTGTTTTCCCTTTAGAACGAAAGCAATGTAGGCAATTATTTTAAATTAGGTTTCGTGGGGATATTATTTGTATAACAGAAATAGGTTTCTCTTTGTAATTAAGTTTAATGTGTGTTGCTCTAGAGAGGAACTGAACTAGTTTTGAAAACACTGGGTATCTCCAACTGCAGGTATGTATGGAGGTACATTGGCACAGTAACTGGCAGGGGCATGGTAGAGCAGCAGTTTAATTCACCAGCATTTTGTTAGACTTCAAATCCTGGCCATCCCAAAGAAGTCTGAAGTGTATGAATCTGTCTTTCACAAAACATAGCACTTTTCATCAAGCAAAGAATTTTTTAATGTGCTAAAATATCCAACTATTTACAATAATCCACATGTTACTGCATAAATATCAGATTTAAAACATAGGAATTACCATACTGGATCAGAACACTGCTCCGTCTGGTTCAGTATCATTTATCTGACCATGGCCAATGTCAGGTGATTCAGAGGATGTTGCACTATACATTGTCATGGATTTGCTTATAGGGAAGCTTGATTGTATTCTTTGTAGGCTGGAGATGGGAAATATGAGGGAAAGAGATGAAAGCACTGGGGGGGAGAGATGAGAGTCAATAGAGTAAGTTGAGAGAAAGTCTGAATTAGGTTGGAAGAGGAAGACTGGGGAAGGAAAGAAGACAGTGGAAAGGATAAGTGGGTAAAAGAGATTGTGAGAATAGGAGGAGGCTTTCCGTTTGTTTTCTTTGTGTTAGGAGAGAAAGGAGGGGGATAGAAGAAGGACAAGGCAAGGAAGAAAAGAGGAGAGAGGAAAGGAAGGATACAAATATTTATTTTGTAAAATAAATGCAAATTAGATGTGCTAAAGTAAGTACACTTATGTGGAAGAGAGTGGGAAGAAAGGGAAAGGAAATAAACTCTAGGGAAAAGAAGGAATCACAAAAGAAAAATTAACAAAAAACTGATGAAGGATGGAGTTAGAAAATAATAAACAGCAAGTTAAAAGCTTTTAGAAAAATATTGGAAAAATATAAAAGACAGAAATCCACAGACATAATTTGGTATTGAATGTAACCATTGATTAATTCAGGGAGTGGAATAAGTATGATTTTATGGACATGGAAAAAAGGCAGTCAGATGTCTTGAACATTCTTTCAGTGGTGTCCTGTACTGGTTGGGGAGGAGTATGTGAGAGATTGGAGGTAGGGTGGTTTATTGTTTTGGGGAAAAGGCCAAGTAGTTGTAAAAATAATTAGGAATAGAATTAGACTTAAGACACAGCTCTGGGCAGCAGGTGATGTATGAGCTGCACCGACCTAATTGTAGCTCCTGAGGCATTTTTATAGAGACACTTCAGAGTTGCAATTTCTTCTCTGTTTTCACTTTGCTCCACTAGGGTAGTAATTTGTTGTTGACTAATACCAGCAGCAAATTACAATATCCTTTCTGCTGCTGATTCACACTATTTAAAGAGTAGGAGGTATTGAGCCAAAGCACCTCGCATTCCTGGTTCCACACAGCCCCTGCTCCAAGGAGGGACTAAGCAGACATTAGTGTCTGCTCACTCTTCCATCCTCAGATATAAGGTCTGGGTAGCCCATGAGTGTAGGAGGTATAAGGGTGGTAGTCTTCCTTACTCCCTTGTGTGACCATATATTCCAAGTCACAATCTGGCCCTTCATTCATATATAGTGTTCTCCAGCTGAGGAGCATGAAAGTCTTTTACAAGCACTGCTAGCCCCACAACATCCCTGTTTTATATCTGAGGAAAGGTGAGCCTAGGTGATTTGCCCAAGGTCACAGAAGACGTATGGCAGTGATGAAAATGGGAATCCAGGTCTCCTGAATCGCAGACTTGCACCATAACCACAAGAGCAGCCTTCTTGCCATCTCAGTAGCTTTTGCATTGCAATCTAAGTTGTGGAATACTCTGCAAGGTGCTGAACACTGTTGTATTAATCTCAAAGAAGTAAATGGGACCAAAGCCGGTGATAGGCATAAGCACACTAAGCAATTGCTTAGGGCCCCAAGCAGCTCAAGGGGCCTGTTAGGGAGCTTATTCCTTCACTCTCCCACTTCCCTGGTCCTTCTCACATGAACAGAGAGCAACAATATCCGAAGTCCGAAGGTGCAAACAATTCGATGTTTATTGGGGTGAACTTCCAGCAAGCTTAAATACAAGTTCCTTTTCCTTATTTCTGAATCCCAACTTACTTCCTGTTTGCCCCTAATTTATATAGTAATATTCTTAGCTATACCTTAACCAATCATTCTACTAAAATTTAACTAACCAATCCTAACATATTGTAACATGATTATGTAACCAATTATATCCCACCTCCTTAATTAGTTTACACCCAGCAAAATTAATTATACAGCAGACAGGAACAATCACAGAACCAGACAGAGATTATACAGACAAACAATAGCAAAGTGGGAACTATAATGGCAAGACAATACAGAAGTGAGGATTTCACATCCCAGTATTGATAAGTGAGTTCTTGCCAGACAGGATGCTATCAAACTAAGTTTTCTTTTACATTTTCTAGGCACTTCCCTTTCTCTGGAGCTGATAGGCACTATCAGGACAGGATTGTATTCCTAACAGCCCAATAGCACCTTCTTTCCATGTGACTACTTTGGAATGCGAGGATGTGACCGGTCGCTTCCCAGCTTATGGCTGCCTCTGTTGCTTAGCCAAAGGCCTTAGCCTAAGAACAGGGCCCCAGACTGTCACAGTAAGAGAAGGACCTTGCATTGGCAGACAGTGATTTTGATTCTTTCTTTTATACCTCTAACTAGCCAAGTGATAAAAATACACCTAAATTCTTAAAGTACAGGCCTTTACAGACAGGCCTGAATATCTATATCCTAACAGGGCCCGCCTATTAACTATTAATATGTGTTCAGTGGGGGGCAAAATATTCCTGCTTGGGCCCCCAATAGGCTGACACTGGCACTGCTGTGGACACAACAACACCCTTGACTCCCGCTAACAATTATAATAGTTGAGGGGCTTGAACCTCTTGCACAAGGTTCAGATGCTCATGAGGATTATCTGGACTTCATGAATCTGCAAAACACAGCTGAAACTGTCACAACAACAGGGTTTTTTCGTGAGTTTTCCAGCACTCCTGCTTTCTGTTTTGGTCAGAAATACCAAAAGAACAACATTTCTTGCAGTGTTTTATATCTTCTGGTTGTGATCGTAGCTGGAAACTAGAAGTAAAGAGCGGGGGGAAGTATCTGAACATATCAGAAATTTAAAGGTTGAGTTTGAATTCAGCTGTAGAAATGAGCAAAAGAAGGCTCAAGGAGTCAGGTTCTTAGTTTTTACAGGGATAGACCAGATATTGTGAACACTAGTATTCATCTTCATGTTGGAGTCAGCATGGCCTGGTGGATAGAGCATTGATCTGGGTGTCACGAGATCTGCATTCCATTCCCATTTCTGCCACTGGCCTGCTAGGTGAGCTTGGGTAGGTCACTTCACCACTCGGGTTCTCAGTATCCCCATCTGTAAAATAGGGATAATGATACTGATCCCCTTTCTTAAAGTACTTTGAGGTCTACTGATGAAGAGCACTGTGTAGGTGCCAGGTACTGTTGTTATTTTGCCTCCATGCATAGGCATAGTCAGGCTTACTTTAATTTGGAAGATTTAGAAAGCCTTTCCTAATGCCACATTCATTCTTACCAGCAGCACGGCTGCTATTTATTAGGAGTTGCCACTGACCACTTTTATGTCACAGACAGAGCATCTCTCAGAATATTTCAATAAAATTTTAAGGGTTGTACATTTTTTTATTCAGACCTAACTTTATTGATCTCTTCCCCAGAAGACCAGGACCCCATGCAAGTGTGCCAAGTTTAAATGATTTATATTATCCTTAAGAAATAAGGCATCAAGACTGGTAACTCACATGCCAAGTTTTTCTCTGAGATCTGAGTCTGTCAATGTATTAAACACCAGCTAGTGCATTACCCTATAATGGAAAGCATTTCACAACTTTATAGCATTATTAGGCATCATGTTATAATTGGATGATGCCTCCATTTAATGTGTAATTTATTTTATTCAATATTGATAAGATTTAATGGATGAAGTATTTGATTTAGGACTTTGATATAAACGTAGTGTCTTAATTAACAAGTGAGATATCTGACACAGTGAATAATGCATCTGATTTAATAGAAGATGCACTATATTTGCAGCTGAAGGTGATTGGTCTTTTTAGTGAGAGATTAATTCATTTCAGAAGGTGATGTATCACTCTCAATATGAACTAAATCAAATGTATAATGTAATGCTTTTTTCAGTCTGTGAAGTAGCACAAAGAACAAGTTTGCCCTCAAGTGGACTTCAAAGGCAGATCATGCCTCCAAGGCAGAAGCCAGGTTGACTCAGTGCATAGGTTATGCAGTCAATGCACAGTAGGGGTGGAGCTAAACACTAATAAGCTACTTCCTTTCTAATGTTTTCATTTACTTCTTAGTAAGCAAAAGAACACTAAAATAATTATTGGATTACAAGTAAAGAATAAAGTAATAATCTGTATAATAATAGTTCTTAGTAATGGATGAAGCATTCAAGATGTGAGAACAGTACATAAAATGGGACGTTAAACTAGGGTGTGGAAGGGGCTCAGGCAACTTCATAAATTGTATTTTTCTCAGGTCACAAACGAAATTAATTTGGAAGTCTCAGTGTAGTTTCCTGGGAAGAGTTTTCCATATTGCTGTTTTGGACAATTGTGCTTCGCTACATTAATTAATCTTTACAACACCACTATGTTATCCCCAGTGTAATGGTGGGAAACTGAGATTGGCTTGAAGAGACAAGAAAAGGTGTCAGTGTCAGAGCTGAAATTAGAACATGGACGTTCATGATTCTCAGTCCTGCACATAGACTGATAGGATGTTTTATCATGTTAAAAAAACATGGGACCTACATGGAATTCAAGTACAAGAAGTCCACATTCCATTTCCACCTCCCCTAATGTAAAAATTCTGATTTCACTCGCCGTTCTATTAAATCTTTATTCTTCTTTTCACAGCTCCATAGATTCCATACTCATCTGCTTTTAATCCACAGTTATTTGATAAGTAAAAAGGATCCAGGTTCAGGACAATGCCAGAAGGTCTTTTAAAATACATATTTAAATCTAAAATATACTAGAAGGTTCATTTCTAACACAATGTGAACATAACAGCTATCCTACATGTGTAGAATGCCCTGGTTAATTTAATATTAAATGTCTAAATGTTTGGTACTCAATCAGCCAAAATGGCTGGATATGCACCAAAAATGTATGTATATAAAGAATAACAAACCTTCTGCCATACTCTCCATTCAAAATACCACACACAGAAATATAACACGCTCACGAGCAATGAGGCACATATATGAAGTAAACATGGTGTCTTCACATGAAAACATACAAAGACTCTTGTTAATTTTCAATTGCTATATTTTCAAATTGGTATGCAGCAAAAATTATACCCAGTTTATAAACAGGTACTGTAAAACTAGCAAAAAAAATCTATTTTCCTTAACGCCCTTTTCAACGTTTTTGTACACCTTCACCTCAAGGAAAAACTAGCATCAAGAACAGAGGTGGCCAAAATGTTGCAAATGTCAAAATTGTAATCAAATTCCAAAATTTAAAAATACAGAAAATTTTTCAACATTTATTTATTCATTTTTCTCATCTCTCACCCCATATTTCAGCTAACTGTAAAGCTGGTAAAAGTTTTCAATTTTTGAAATGTTCAACATTTCAAAATTTGAAATAAAAAAGGGATAAAGCAACCATATCTGTTCAAAAATCAGTTGATAATTCAACTTTCCACTACATTAACTTACCTTTAAGGCATTAGTGAAGACATATTGATATGACAAAGATTAATATCCACTGAATAAAAGATATTTTCTGTTATAAAATTTGCTGTACATAATCACACCTTTGTAATAGTATAAACTGTGCAGAAATGATCAGCAAGCCCACAAAATTAAAAGTTTTAGAGAGCACTTTATTTTCTTAAACAACTCTAAGAAACAAAAGGACTAGAGGAGAAAATAAGCTGTTCTTTACAAATCATGGTTCTGACAGTTTGACACCACATCTAATAATAGCAAGGAATCAAATATCTACTTTATGAGACAGAAAGATAGGAAGACAATCCAGAAGCAAGTATATAATTCTAACCATCTCAGTACTATTTGCTCTATTGTCCTATCTTTTTCTAACAGATCATTTCAGATCATAAAAAATAGTGTGGTTAGCAACACTTTGTTCTTTGTTGCTATGTATTCAGGACATTCTGCTCCCTTGGTCAGTGATGTCAATATAATTGACAAAGGTGGTCAGAAGATCAGAATTATGTGATGGCAGATATACACACTTCAAGAGTAAATAAGCCAAGCTGCTCTAGATACTAGTGTCTGTTCTTCTCTTTCCCCACCTCATGCTAGTAAGCACACTGTCATAGAGTTTAAGGCCAGAAGGGAGCAACCAGTGTTGCAGAATTAGTAAGGAGATGAGGTAGCATACGATGGGCTACCTTCTGCTTAAGATGGCATAGGGTAGGAGCAAAGTAAACAGAGTTAGGAATGTCTCCCTATGTAGTTATTTTCTGCTTCAGTCTTACACAAGGGGCTGTTTCTGATATTTGACATGAAATATGAAAGCAAGGATCTGCGTCCACAAAGGGTAGTATTGATAAGTAACACAGTTTTATCTGTACAGTTGTACCAAGCACAGGAATATTGTTCCTGGAACTCTAAAGTATCAGAATTAAGACTGAACTGACGACATTTTATTTTGGCCATATATTGAAAAAAATTGTTTTTTTACCCAAGAGAGTAGAATAAAGTAGAGTTGGGGAGAAATTATCATTTGTACCCTCTTCTAATATTGTAGTCCCTTTTTGTTGCTTGCAATTGTCCTACCATTGACCAATCAGTCAATAGGAGCGGCAGGTGTTTATCATCTCAGGCTACTATTTTAGTGGACAAAGTATGGATTTACATTCCTAACATTAAGAACCCATGGTTGGAAATGTTAGCCCTAGTGCCCTGATTTTCAAAGATGCCGAATACCAGCAGCTTCAATCGACTTCAATATGATTTATATGTGCTCAGCACATTTGTAAACGAGACCAGAAATGCCTATACCAATGTCGATTACATCAAGATTATGTGGCTGGAATTTTATAAAATAATTTCAAGCAATGAAAAGATGCCTCAAAGTGTAAATGGTGATTTTGCCTTCTCCTCCCCATTTTTATGGGAGTAAATGATCATTTTTTCCAAATTATCACAGAAAAAATAGATGTGTCACCATATGTAAAAGCTTATGAAAACTACAGTAGTCCATTGATCTTACTTTGCAACAGGTTAGATCTACACTAATCTAGTGTCAGAATATTTACCATTTATTTTCCTGTAAATAACTACATTTTTAGAATATAAAAATGTGTTTCTAGCAAGTATCTCTTATTCCTGTAGTCTGCCTTAATAAAGCTGCTTTTCTAAAGAACTTGCTCATTGCACATTATGTTCGTAGGTACACACAGAACTTGAGTTTCTAGAAGTGTTTTTTGTGCTGAGATGTTAATTATGGTTGATCAAGACTGGTGATACATTGTGCTGGTAAGCACTGTACAAACACAGTGAGAGAAAAGTCTAAATGGATAAGACAGACATAGGGCAGAATGAGAAATAGAGAGGTGAAGTGTTTTAGTGTGGGTCATGCAGGAAGACAGTTGTAGAGCCAGAAATGGAACCCAGATCTCCTGATCCCTTGGCCCTAGTCACTTGACTGCTGATTATTTCTTAAGAGCCTTTCTGTAGCTGATGGGTTTGTCTACTACTACTTTGTGTAGTTACTTTGGCGTAGATAACAGCTTGAATGGCTATGCAGCTACTCTGCACCCTATTGTTGAAGTTCTCTCCAACCTATGTGTAGGTTCCCAGAGATAAGTCTCATCTATTTGGGTTTCGTATAAGGGATAAAAAATTGATCCCGAATATGAGCTTCAGGATTTGGCACATAGCTTTTATTGCTAATAATGCTGGCCTCATAAGTCCTGTAGTTTCAAAATAAATTTAGGAAAGATGGCAATATTGTAACTGCATAATATCTCTAGTAAAATCTAATTGTTTCTACACAAGTGAGGATTTTTATGTCAATAATAGCACATTGTTTTGTGAGTAAGACCTGCTTTCTCTGGCGGCATTTCCCCAACATCTTAACAGAGCTGAATCAAGAATGATGGGCACGTTCTGATTTTACTCTTTGAACTGAAAATGTAATGGAAAAAACCTTCCTGGCTGTGGAGAAAAGCCACAGTGTGCCATGTACATGCCAGCGAAGATCAGATAGGACAAGTAAAATAGAGAGCTGGGAAATGAAGTGAAAAGGGAAGTTTGTATATAGTGCAGTTTTATTTGTCTTTGACTTAGCATGACTTTAAAGCAGTGGGGAGCAGAAGCTCTGTAATGAGTGGAAATGTTTAAGACTGGATATTAAAAAATTGAATAAAATGTATTAAAACAAGGTTATGGAGGAACACAGAAGATTCTAAGCAACTAGAAATTAGGAAAAATAATTGATAAACCTGTTAAAGAGAAATAATGGTGAGGGGAGTTAGAGTAGAAAGACTGGTCAGAGTGACCTGAAATTAAACTGAAAAAGGAATAAGGTTCCCTTTAATTAATGATCCGCTTTCTTTAAGATAAAGGTTATACTATGGCATTAGGAAATTCTAATTTCTAATTGTTAAATCGACATTATGAAAAGTGTTTGTTTTGATGCAGTTCAGTAGTTATATTTAGTTCTGACCTCAGGTATCCGTACCTGCCTACAAAGGGAAATTGAAAATCTTGAGCTATTCCCCTTGGCCTACTCCATCTCCCCTAGCTGAGCTCTCTCCAGCATTTGAAAAAAAGGAAAGTTGTCAAATTTGCTTTTCCTTTTAAGTAGGGAAAGTAACATATCCCTTTCTTCAGTCAAATTAGGACAGTGATCGGGCTCTTGAATTTATTCCCTGCAGTCTTTGCAACCTGCCTAGGCCTGGGCCATCTCTCTAGCCTGACTTTTTTACACTTGCTGTCCCCTTACTGTTACACCACCCAACTCTTCACCAACTAAAGTATTGAGATAACTGAAGCAGGCCTGAGGGCCTAAGAAATCTCGATAGAAGTGAGACGAAGTAGGCATAGTGATGTGCTATCAGCAGGGCTACTGAGACACGTAGGGTTCACTGCAATTGAAAAAAAAATACCACAGTGACTTTAACAAACTTACCATAAAATGGAAAAAATAATCCTCACATAGAAGCAGACAAGAATGAGCCTCTCTGGAAATGTCTCATTAACCAAAGTCCTCTAAAGCTTGCTCTGTGTGTCATATATGGCATGTGGCCCGTCTAAATAGAGATAGGATGAATGGGAGTTTTTTCATGTACTTTAACGGGGCCAGGATTTCACTCCTGGCATTTGGATTCAGATCTGAACTTGGGTCATGAAAGGGTGCTGGAACATTTGGGGTAGTGGGGGGGTGCACAAGGCCAAAGTGCTGGAGGACTTAAAATACTACTTAAATATCCCATATAGAACACATATGTTTCTTTTGTTAAAAAGTGTGGGGACATGGCCCCCAGTCCCCTGCTTCCAGCAGCGGTTCATTATATACTACAGTGTTGGGGGCCTGAGACATCTGAGTAATGATAACTTCTCCAAAGGCAGGGTTTGTTAGCAGTAAGGGCTTTTATTCTCCCCATTGTAGAGACCTGTGAAGTTTTGATCTGTTCTAACCTTCTGAAAAATAAAATCAATAATAATTAATGGCCACCCTATGCAACTGAAGGAACAGACTGAGGAACTTTTACTAATGTAAATAGTCCCTTTGAATCCAGTGAGTCTACCCAGATTAAGTCCCAGAACTGGGCCCATAATCGTGCAAGTTGAACTGTTCAGTCAAGGCAATCGGCTCTTGACAACTGTGTCATCCAAGATGCAAGGATCTACTGCAAAGTTGTTTCCTCATAACAAAGTACAATGATTAACAATATACTGTGTAGTAGCAACTACCTGTGTAGTCATTTGGTAGCCCTTGCTTATGTTCTATGTCAGAACAAGAGTGCTCAGCACTTTGCAGCCCTTACTGAAACTAAGAAGATGTTGGGAAAACATAATATAGAATAACTAGAGAAATCTCCTGAGTCTGAAAATATGAAGATAAAGAATGCTGTCACCTTCTTGGGTCACCCTGGCAAAATTTGTTACAAGTACAATACATGTATTATTGTCTCAGGACAAAAACTGGCTATTTTCCCACGGGCTCTAAAAAATCCAGTCTAATTCCATTTATCTATCAGGGATGTCAAGGCAGGAATATTTGGAATATTAATCAAAATTAAAAATGTGGGAATAATTTTTGTTAGGATTTTTTTTCCTGTATACCTCCATCTTGGATATTAGAGCCTAGTCAGAAAAAGATCTCTGGTTGTACTGTCATGCTAAACAAAGGAGGTTGATGCACTTGACTTTGCAAATTCTCTTTATGTTTTGATTTCCTGCATGATATGAAAATATTCTGTGTTAAAAATTTGAAGAAAAATAAAATATGCCAAATTAATCCTGCAAAATGAAATCCTTCATCCTTTTTATATTGTAGGATGTTTTTGCTCTGTTTCATAGAACTGCATATTTCAGTTCATTATTGAAGTCTATTACGTGAAAAGTGGTACAATGAGTGATGTTTTATCACTGTTTAATTATCCTATGGTAGCCCTAAAATGCCTCACTCTCTTGTATACTAAGTCTGAGATATGATGTGCACAACAGTAAAAGTTAATCACACAAGCATTCATTTAATTATATATTATTTAGCAGTCTCGTTCTTATTTAAAATTCTAATGTTTATAACTCTTCTGTCTACACTTATTTTTAATAAAAACAGGAAATTAAATTTTGCATCTTAAACCATGCTAACATTTTCCTTAGTAAAGAAATGAGAGATTTTATAAGGAAGGACACTTCATTGTTAATGATTTCATAGCTAGATAGGATAAAGCTATGCTCTTCTTCTATTAGCTTTTCTTATTCAATTTCCTCAAACCTCGTGTCTATACCAGTGACCTGAACTATGAAAGGTTATTTAAAATAGAATTACCAATACTCTTGAAAATTTAAAAATTCAAAACTGAGCAAATGGCAAAGGCTTATGTTCTCAGGATATATTTTATGCAGTGTTCTTAATGGATGCTGTAGAATTCCCAGACAGAAAACTTGCTAAGGTGAAGATAAGACTGTGATTAAAATCAGTCACTAACTGGGGGGGAGGGGAGAGAGATTTTGAAGAAGATTGTAGTTTAGAGACAGAATGATTGGCTTTTGGTAAAGTATTAGACTGGGAGTCAATGATTCTATTCCCATCTCTGTCACAGGTGTCCTGTGTGTCCTTCAGTAAGTCAGATCTTTTCTTTGTGCTTTAATTTTCCTCTCTGTAAAATGGGGTGGTGTGAGACTAAGACTCTTGAATTATTATAGGAGCTGTAGTTGTAAATGCTGGGCAAAAAAACCCCAGCTGTGAATGGTGACTGGGATCAGTGATTTCTCCTAAGAAATGTTAGAGGAAAAATAATTATGACATACAACCTGTACGGTCAGTTTTCATTTTGAAGGGTATTTTCACAAATAAAAGGGCTAGAGATTTTTTGTTTTTCAGAGGTGCTGGGCATTAGGCCCCATTATACTGTATGTGCTCAGCACATCTGAAAATAAGGCTCGTCATGCTTCCTTTTAAAGCCTAGGTCTACCAGATCTTTGGCAAAGTTTAAAACGGTACAGGAACTGAAGGGACATTTGAGCTTTTGAAAATTGATACTGCAGCAATGTTTGCACCTAACCATGTCCAGATTTAGTCCTGTATGGTAATCTTGTTAAAAGTCCTTAAATAAAACACATTTCAAATTTGGAGAAAGTAGTTTGAGTCATGACTTAAACAAAAATGCTAGAAGAAATTTCAAAGAGTGAAAAATTACAGCTATGTTTTCCAAGTGAAATTTAACTTTGAAGTTAATGGAGAAAGGAGACAACATCAAGGAAAAAAAGCCTTCCTTTTGGCTCTATTTAAAATACACAAAATGCCAAATTTACTTTAATATAATAAAGTAGCTTTCAATCCATGCTAAATCTTGACATCTCTGGATGGATTGCTGAAAGGGAAGAAAGCCTACACATTTCAACTGTACCCCCCTACAAAGGAAACACAACATATTCCATCTTTTACCTAGAAATAGAAATATTGCATTGAATTATATAGCCCAGAGCTTCTTAGCTCACTTCAGTAGCATAAGAGAAAAGAGAAGGAAGAATTTCTGTGAAAATCAGGTGAAAAGCTTTTTTCTGGGTGAGGAGAAATGTAAAGTATAAATATAAAGACCTCCATGTCATAAAAATGAAGGAACTACTAGTGATATCCATTAAGACAGAAACCCAAATTAGTGCTTGTATCCCTTGTATCCATAAGTCCCAGTGAATTCAAGTGGGGTAACTAGAGATTCAGGTATGCATCTGAAGAAAGAATCTGCCCCCTTAATAAATTATTTGGGGACTGAGTGTCAGATGACATACACTCAAAACTCAAGCTGAAGCCAAAGCTGGTGAAACCCAGCACCTCTTTAAATTAGTCTCAAGGTCATGGGATAGTGCATCAAATTTATGATGATAATATCGTGATAATTTTGCAGACAATGGTAATGTTTGTTTGCTGGAAAGGAGGTTATTAATGCCACATGCCAAAGAAAGTTATCCAGTCTCACATCTTTTTCTCTTTTACAATCAGTTTTCATAAACAACCATGTGTTTCTCTCCTCTTGGAGGAGACCTTCCATTGATTGATCTGCACATAGACAAGGAGATGGCAGAAGACTCCTTTGTTAATTTGAATAAGAGAATTGTGTTTCCAAGTGATCCAGAGACAGCTCCTGTGGTGGTTCCATGTTACCAGTATGGAGACCAATATACCTTTCTTCATTTTACTCATTCTGTATTCTGCAGAGAAATAGGAGAGAGGGAGTTATATCCATTCAAAGAGCTCATGCCATTTTATGAAGATGGCAGTAGACTTAATGTGTTTTATGGCCTAGTTTATCATCTATGACTGGAACTATTACCTTGTCAGAATTCTAGGTGAACAGCATGAGCCTGTTCAGTCGTAATGAATTATTCGCTTCAAGCATGCGTGGATGAGTGTGAAAGCTGAATACCCATTACAGAAAAACATCCAGCTAGGGATGAGTGAATTATCCTTTCATCCAGTTCTGGTTCAGGGGCTCAGTATTTGTTCCAGTTTGGCAGCTGGATTTTCTGAAATGATCCCTCACTTTCAAATACATCTTTATTACAAATGGCTGGAAGAGATGGTGACTGAGCACTAAAGTCAGGAAGTCTCACTCTTCGCCTCCTGCCGCCACCACGACTGTGTGACAGGTGTATGCAACTGCTGTGCTGGACCATAAAAGGGTAATCCCAGCATACAGTCCTCTCCCAAGATCTGACAGGTTATCATAAATCATATTTCTTCTGTAACCTACCCAAGGTCACTAGTGTTCTAGTAGGTTTCACTGACTTGAGATAAAATTATTTTCATGCTGATTACACAAAACAATTAATGTAGTGAAATATTGTCTGTATGTATACACATGCCCATGTACACTGTCACACCCATCATACAGCATAAACCCAAACTTGCTCTCTAGATAAATTTTACTAAACTTTTGCTTTGCTCCACTCTAGACTTTAAGGATGACAATTTCCCTCTCTTGGCCATCCAACAGTAGCTGCATCTTGCCATTCCATTCCACAATGTACAGAATACTCCTAAATAAATTATTGTAGAGGTCCCTTATACTTTAAGACCCAGAAGCTTGCTGCTGTTCAAAGAAGAGGATTCCGACTTGACTGGCAGCACTGGGTATTATTTCCCACTCCCTGAATTTTAATGTGAAACTGTGTCCATGTGGAATGAGAAATTTTGGGCATTACAAAGCACGATAATTTACAATTGTGGATAGTGTTTGCCTGATCTGATAAATAAAAAGATAAGTTTTTTTTAAAAAGAAAAACAAATAGGTTTAAGTATAACCATAATCAGGACTTAATTATACCTTTCCCTTGGCAGTACCCAATACATATTGCATTTATATAGGATTGTACAGGAAAATGTTTAAAATATTTTTGGCTGTAACTTTAGAGGAAGATAGACTTCAAAACAATTCATGTGTGTTCTGCTCTGGCAATGTTACTGACTTGGCAGGATTTACAATATCTTTCTAATGTACATAGCTGATAAAATAATAATTACTGATATAAAACTCACCTGCCTGCAGTAGTGTAAATGTTTTTAACATCTGTTGTTGTTCTTTATTGGTGATAATGTTAACTCAAACTGATAATGGGCTAGGTTGCCGTCAAAGGTAAGAAGGTCTGTGGAATAACAAATCACACCTTCACACCTACATCTGGAATGGAGGTGAAACATTTAGGTTTTTATTCCACTGGGACTTGTCTTGCAACTCCAGATTATGTGAATCACATGAAAATGGAATTCTGTGTATCTAAGAATGCTGAGGTCAGGTGAAGAGTTTAGCTGAATGACCAGAAGGAAAACTTTATTCCAAACTTCAAAGCAGAGTTGTGCAAAGTTGTCTAGTGACCAAGCTAGCTATACATTTAGTACTATTACACCAGTACCTGAGAGAAATGAGAACAGAATTGAGAATCAGGAACTTCTGCATTTTAATGACTGCTCTGATGGAGAACTACTGAGTGGCCCTGCTCAAGTAACTCTACTGCCTCCCACCTGTAAAATGGAGACAATATGCTGAGACCTTACACATGTGAGTAGTCAGTTACCCATGTGTGCAAGTGCTTCCAGGACCAGGTCCTATACGATTAGTTTTCTCACTTAAAACTTGAGTACCTAACTCCCTGTGAAAATTGCAGCATTAAGCAATCTGGGGACAATTCCCAAAAATATCCGAAGTCCCATTTTCACAAGTGACATAGGCTCTTAAGTCACTTAGCTGCTTTTGAATAATTTTCACTGAGTTTTTGGCCAAAAGTTTTCCTGTGTATTAGGCTCTGTTCCCTTGTAACATCAGTGTATTTTTTCTTGAATATGGATTGGGGAAGAAAAAAATACAGTAGAACCTCAGAGTTATGAGCACCTCGGGAATGGAGGTTATTCATAACTCTTAAATGTCCATAACTCTGAAAAAGCATTATGGTTTTTCTTTCAAAAGTTTACAACTGAAAATAGGCTTAATACAGGTTTGAAACTTTACTATGCAAAAGAAAAATGCTGCTTTTAGCCATCTTAATTTAAATGAAACAAGCACAGAAACAGTTTCCTTACCTGGTGAAAACTTTTAAAAAAACTTCCCCTTTATTTTTTTAGTAGTTTACATTTAACACAATTCTGTACTGTATTTGGGGTGTGTGTGTGTGAGAGAGAGAGAGAGACTGACTGATTGCCTACTTCCAGTTCCAAATGAAGTGTGTGGTTGACCGGTCAGTTTGTAACTCTGGAGTTTATAACTCGACTGTACTTTCTTCTCATGCTTCAGTTCCCATAAAATCTCTTACAGTATTTTATTTTATTTTTATTTTATGACTCTCCTTAGCAGTTTATCTCTGGCACTAGAATTCAGGAAATCACCACTTCAGCAAATGAACTGTCAGAATAATTGGATATCAACTTGTACCATGTTATGAATGCTAGGTCCAGTGGCCATGTCACAGCAGACTATGAACTGAATTACTAACTGAAATACTTCACAATATGCCTAGAATGGCATTTGGGAATAGGTAACTTCAAGTTTTCTCTGGCCTGGTGCAATTGATCCTTTGACACATACTGGACCACAACCCACAAAATTGTGATCAATTGGATGATATAACTAGAGACAGAGAGTCAGGTAAAGGGGATTCTCACCCAGATTACTTAATATCTCCTGTAACAGCAGCCACTCAGCCATTATGGATGAGTCACTAGATCAGCATTTTCATTGCACACCCAGTACCCAGTTCATACCAAGGAAACTGACCCAATCAGTGGACCTCATTCAAAGCTGAATCTCGGTCACTTTCCAGTTGACATTCCTGATGCAATTCTACACCCCAACATTGGAGCCATCAAGCTAGTCCAAAGAATTCCACAGCTTGACACTGAGGGACAGTCAGCAGACAAATGCAGCATTATTGTGATTTACCCTGTCATCATGGATTGATATAATCTGCCTGCAAGAGATGCACATTGCTACTGCAGAAGCAAAGTCCTTCAAGATAGCCAGTTTAAACTCCTGTGCTACATCCAACAAACCAAACAAGACTGTGCCACCTACATCCAGTCAAACATTTCCGATGTCACTCTGCTTACATTGACTAGTGTCTGATTTGATTCAGGTGGGAGCTTTCCAGGTCACAAATGTTTACACACCATCAAGTGTTAGCTGGGACCAGCAAGTTCTGCCAACACTAGCTCCCCCAGCTGTCTACACAGGTGACTTCAACAGCCACCATCCTGAGACAAACTGGTGAAGTGCGCATCTAACCATAATCTTGCCCTCATCCATGATGCAAAGCAGAGAGGCACCTTTCACTCAGCCAGATAGTCTCGTGTATGTCATCTGTGGATGGTCACTCCCAACATGCATCATGCCTGGTGTTGGAAGACTTCCCACACAGCCAACACAGATCTTTTATTATCCTACAACTCCCAGTCTTTAGAACCTTTAACAAGCCAAGCTGGAACTTCAGGAAGGCATCCTGTATGTACACAGGTGATCTAGAAAAAAGTATTGTCTCCATACCATTACACATAATCACAGTCAATAAAGTTTCAGTTGATTCCAAGGAGCCATCTTCCAAGCTCCTGGTGCACCCATACCGCATGGCAACCTTCCAGTCTACACACTGTGCCTTGATGCTGAATGTACTAAACTGCTCAGTCAGTATGAATCCTTTGGTGATCCAGAAATTGCTGATAAATTAATTGTGTCTCTGGATGCTGTTAGATGGGCATGACAGGAATATACATCTCAGAATCTAGACGTCACTCACTCAAGCCAGAAATACTGGAATTTGATTCATTGTCTGGGTGCTGCTCAGCAACAATCAGCATAAGCCAACCACCTGTCTCACCAAACCAAGCTGCCAGCTGTCCGCTGAATATGTCAAAGGACCCAAATGAGAAGTGTATGACAAATGCTGTCAATTCCGTCAGAGAAAATTGCTATGTACTTAGCAATACATAGAGCCATTCATGGCCACCAAGTTAGACAAAATTCAGAGTGATATTAGGAGCTGCATTGTTGCTGGCTATGACAACACATTGCCAAAGTTCCTGAAGCTCCTCAGGACTTCTGCTCGCCAATGGCTGGAGCAGTTCTTCACACAAATGGTCAACAAAGAGTGACTTCCAAAGACATGGTGAATATCAAAACTATTGATCTCCTGAAATAGGGAAAGACCCACATAATGTTGCAGACTATTGACCGATACTTTTTTGCGTGTGCCAGTCAAGGTGCTGGAGCATCTCATTCTTCAGTGCATCTCCCCAGAAGTGGAGTCAATAGTCAGCATCAAGCAAGTGGGCTTTCAGAGAGGTTGAAGCACCTGCGATCAAATGCTAGCTTTGACAACATTCATCGCAAATAGTTTTCAGACCTGAAGGCAGCATATGACAGAGTCTGGCACAATGCTTTCAGAGTTCTCTTTGAGCTACTACTCTCTGAGCTCAGAGATTTTGCACAGAAAGTAATTTCCCTTGGGGAAAGTGACTTCATTTCTTATGAAAAGTGAGCCCTACCACTATCTAAACCCATTTTTGTTTGCTACAGCAAGGCAATGCTTTAAAGGACATAGAATCCATCTTAAAATAAGTCTCTCATGTTGTTTGCATTGTCCTATTCCAGTAGACTCTCCTGGAATTTCATATCCTTACATGAAAGCACTATTCACATCTCTTTTATGTAGGATGGACTGGAGTCTACACAACTGCTCTATTTTATCTGATATGAAAATTGATTCAATTGCTATATAAAAAAATATGTTTTTCATAGCTACCAGATTGCATTTCCTCATGCCTTCAGCTGGTATATACTCAGAGGATCTGGTTAATGCTCATACTATGCAGTCATTTTTGGTCATCGCTGGCAGGCTTGTTAAAATCCAATGTACTTGTAAGAGTGTATGTGTTCCACTCTGCATTACAAGGCATAATAGCTGGAGTGGAGCTTCTAGAAAGAGTCCATTATTAGATTCTCAATATAGTAATCATTGTTGCTCATTCAAAAAAACACAAGCTCTCCAACCACCTGGAGTTTAATTTCTTTTGGATTCTGTTTGACCTAAGTGGCATAGTGTTGAGAGCTGTATATTTTGCATATGTCTGTGAAGTAGGTTCAGTTTCTATTTGTGTTTCTGCCTACACTACTACTTCTCTCTCTTATTGAGTCATCTATCAAGTTACTTACTCTTCACCAGAGTATAGAGAGGGGTATGTTTCTAGATTTGCAACAGACTGGTCTACAAAAAGAGTTTGCCTACTATTGCTTCATATCTTCAATGCCACTGATTAGTTTGAATGCCAATTGATAGTAGTATCTAAGATACCACAGCGGTAACTCTTGCAAAATGCTGACATTTACTGACAACCATTATAGGAAAGGTGAGTTTATTTGGGCTTTGTATCAAGGTAACAGAATTTGGCCTTCAATCCAAGACTGGGTCCAGCAGGGGAAGAATTGAAAGGAGTTGCTGGAACCTGGAAGGTGCTGGGAAAGGAAGGCTTACATGGAGAGCATAGAGCAATGAAATGGATTGCAGATGGTGCTTAATTTTTCAACTCTTTCCTGTATTTCCTATTTTATTTTGTTGGTTTGTTGAATTTGTAAGTTAGTTTGAGTCTTAGTCGTGCCTTGAGTAAAGGGCAGAATGTAACTGTGGGACTCCAGGCAGAGTCCAGGCTTCCCTGTCTTCTCTCCAGCTACAGAGAGGAAATAGTCAGAGTTCTCGCTTTATTAGGCATTGATTACTGCTCCCCAGTGAAGTGTTAGTTGGGCTTGCCTGTGTTCTGTTGGCTGGGGAATCAAGTCTCTGCCCATTCCTCATCTAACAAACTCACTGGAAAGCTACAATCCAGATAAGCCCGCTAACCATAGCAGTAAAGACATGGCAGAACAGGCTTCAGCACAGGCTAATCATCTGAGTGCAAGCCCTCCGGGCACCCTCATTATGTACTCAGGTCTTTGCCACCATGTCTTCACTGCTTTTGTTACCTGCACTAGCTAGATTAAAGCTAGTGCAGGTATGCCTGCCTGTGCTACAATCACACTTTAACCTTCAGTGTAGATGTACCCTGTGAGCCATTTTTTTCCAATTCATTAATCATTCTTGTGGCTCTTCTCTGAGCCCTCTTCAATTTATCAACATCATTCTTGAACGGTGGACACCAGAACTAAACACAATATTCCAGTAGTGGTCATCACAATGCCAAATAGTGCCTCTGTATTTCTCCTTGAGATTCTCCCATTTATGCATCTAAGGATCATATTAGCCCTTTTGACTACAGCCAATCAACGCTGGAAGCTCATTTTCAGCTGATTATATGCCATAACCCACAAATCTTTTTCAGTCACTGATTCCCAGCATAGAGTCCCACATCTGTATGCACGGCCTGCATTCTTTGTTCCTAGATGTATAACTACATTTGAAAAGCACATTGTTTACTTGCACCCAGCTTACCAAGAGATCCAGATTGCTCTGTACCAGTGACCTGGCATCTTTACTGCTCCCCCACAATGTGCAATGAAATCATTTGTGTCATTTGAAAATTTTAAGAGTAATGATTTTCTATTTTCTTCTAGATCATTGAAAAACTGTTAAATAGCTGAGGGCCAAGAACCAATCCCTAAAGGATTCCACTGGGTACACATTGTCTTGATGATGATTACCCATTTACAGTTAAATTTTGAGCCTCACAGTTAGCTAGTCTTTAATCCATGTAAGCATGCATATTGATTTTGTATTGTTCTATTTTCTTAATCAAAATGTCCTGTAGCACCACATCAAATGCCTTACAGAAGTTTAAGCATATTACATCACCACTGTTACCAAATGTGTATCTCTTCAAAAAATCTATCAAGTTAGTTTGACAGGGTCTATTTCCCATATACCCGTATTGCTTGTCATTAATTATATTACCCTCCTTTAACTCTTCATTTATAGAGTCCTGATTTATTATCCCGGCTTTTATTATAGAGTTTCATATTTATCCCCTCTGAGATCCAACTAGTAGAACTTGCTTCGGGAAAGAGCAGCTGAGGATACAGTTTCTTGCTGAAATTAATATGAAGCAAACTTGCCATCGACTGTGAAGACAGCTGCTTCTCAGACTTCTGAATCAGAATCAGGGTGTCCTCTCTGTGGAATACAAGCTGTAGTCACACATGATGTGGCAAAAGTCATGCTAGTTTCACATCCCAGCTGTGGCTCCCAGGCTAGCCAACATTAAGACTCAATGTGCAATGAAATCATTCCAGAACTGAAGCTGATGTACATTACAGTAAACAGTAACACTTTAAAATAATTGCCTAATCAATATTAATTCCTTTGGTATCTTTTAAATAGCATTACTCACCATGAACTCATTTGGTATTAATGTGAATGTCGCAAGTACTTCAATTGGATTTCCAGTGTAACCCAGGATTAATTACTTCAGTTAGACCATTGTGCTAAAGTGTTACCCAGTAAATATACATGAAGAAACCATAAAAATAATGAAGTAAGGAATGGAGCAATACTTTACTTGTATATGTAAAAGTGAATTCTTCCTTAGCAGTTGACGCTTATTAGTAAAGATATATGTATTTTCCCAGTGAGCCTATAGAGGCTTGTTCATCCCAGTGTGAATCAATGGCAAACACCAACCTCATCTCTCATTGCTATGGTGCATTTTACTCCTTACCAAGATATTTGTTCTTTATATGCAACAGAGAATGAATTGCCAGAAAATTATATATTTTGGTTCTATGTGCTCATTTACCTTTCATGTGCCTGGATGCTGAAAATAAAATGTTTCTTTAAAACATTATTTCCTGAGGTCAGACAAAGCAACTAAACTAGTTTGAAGCTGGCCCATGTAAGATGAACTGCAAGGGTCCAATATTTAACAGTATTCTCAAAAATGGAACACTACAGGATTTGGATAATTCTAGTAAACTCTCTGAGGATCAGTTGTATAATCTTGTACTTCTTTGAGACTGTCACTCCATAATAGACTCCTAATCAGCCAGTTACAAAATAAGGATTCATATATATCGAGAGATGCTGGGCAAACTAGGCACACATGACTATCCAAAATTCAGATCAAATGTGTTCCACCTCCCAAATACTTAAGTACTTCTCTGTATAGATGTTAATCATTCTAGCAATAGCTACATGCATCTTTAGCATCTGTGATTTCAAAGAATGTCCTTCTAACCTGGTTGCTAATTGCATTTCCAATTACCATCCAACTTCAAACTCTAATTTATTGTTTAAAAGAGTAGAAAGGTCACCATCACCCAGCTACAAGAAAAAATGTAACTTGTATGAAAAATGTCAGTTGGGCTTTAAATCCTATTGTATTACAGAAATTACACTTAGTTTCAGGTTTCCAAAATATCTGCTCCAGCTCAATACTACTTCTGATGCAACTGGATCTTTCAGGGACAATTGACACTATGAGTCACATAATCCTCCTTGATCATCTGTGGACAATTCTGATCCTTTTTCACACAACCTTAAGCTTTGTTTGATGCTTACCTCTCAGCTCTCCCAGATGGTTTCTACATGCACATTAATATTGGCCCACATAGTCGATGTTTCAGTATGCTCCTTGCCTTTTTTCTGTGACACTTGTTTTTCACTGTCTACATATTACTTCCTAGTGCTCAGTTCTGTGCATTTCACTTCTGGTCATTTGCTCCATACCATGTGTAAAGGATTTTTTTTAGAATTCTTTTCTCTATTTTTCTATTTTAAATGAATTTACTTGTCAGATTTTCAAAAGTACCTAAGTGATTTAGGAGCATAAGCTCTCTTGTGTTTTAATGGGACTTGTGCTCCTAAACAAAGTAGGTGCTTTTGAAAATTTAATCTTAAGAGCTGTAGAAAGATTCCAAATTGAGGCTGTCCCAGGCAATGAAAGAGGAAGTGAGGCGGGGGATTGCAGGGAATATGGAGAAAAATCTGGGAAGGACACAAATTTGCAGAGGTTGGGGCTTCTGAGTAGAGATGGCAAAAGATAAACCAAGAAGAAAAAAATTGAAGGAATGCTGGCAAAACTAGAATTTAAGTAGGAAATGAGGACTCAACAGTATTAGGGGTGGGATTTTCAAAAGTGCCTACTAGATTTAGGAGCGCAAACGCCATTGGCTTTTAATAGGACGTGTGTTCCTCAATCACGTAGAAAAATCACTTGGAAAATTTCCCTGCTATAACTTGGTGGTATCTTTCCGTATGACATTAGAACTGGATGAATACCTAAACTGGATTTGTTTGGCTATATTCATGTGCCTGTTGCGTTTTCTTCTTGTTAATATTCTCATGAACAAATTTACTGGCAGGAATACTCTTGAAAACTGTCAGTTTTAAATGAATACAAAAGAATATTAATGGAAACCAAATTCTGTACATGTAAATGTATGTATTTGAACTCCAAACCTGATTCTAAAAGTTACACTTATCCAACCAGGGAGCAAACATTCCATGTAAGTTGTGTCCAGTCAAAACTGGCTGACACAGCTTGAATCTCAAATCTCAAATGCTTGCAATAGTGAATATCAACAAACCAAGAGTTATGCATACATTCAAGGAAATTGTTAGTGGCTCTCACACAACTTGGTAAAAAAAGAAGTATAATTCTCTAATTAAATTATTTTATCTGTGGTATTTTTTTAGTCAATATGGGTTGTTTCAGAGTCGTGGCAAATGGCCTCAGATATCTCCTCAGCTGATCAACAATATGTAATCAGTTTTTCTTAAAGGAAAGTGGCCTAATGAAAACAAGAAGTACGAGAAATTATGTCAGGAAGTATGTTCTTGCAAGATTTCCAGACTACTAGATTTGGATCATGTACTGAACCAAACTTCCACACCTTTTGTGGTTTGTTCTTAAACAGGTTGGAAAGGGATTTTGGTATTGAATGGCCCAGAAATATTGATTTCTTTGCTCTGTCTTAATTGTTATACTTTGTCTGCGGGGCTCCCACAGTGCTTTCTGTCCATTGGTTCTAGCTAATTTAGAGTACAGTTTAATCCATAATCTATTATGTCTCCTTAAATCTCTTGTTAAAATACCCCATTGATTTAAAGATATTGTTACTTACTATAGTAAGTTCTTATTTTCTGACCTCTTCACACTACTGGTGGTGACCTGAATTAACTGCACGATTATCAGAAGGTAATGCAGTCACATTAAAATGAATTAGCATGCAATTATCAAGGGAGTTACAGTACTTATAATTAAATGTTATTTCATGGAAAGTATGAAGAAATATGTTTTCAACTGTACACTCAGATCAGCAGCAGCTGCTGCTGCTTTATATAACATGTCTATGGTACCGACTTCTAGAAAAGATTTGGAAATGCTGAATCAACATCTGTTTTTAAATCCTAAGTGATTAAAAAGAACCTTAACATTGCTTCTAAAAGTCTTTATTTTTTTCAAAGCTTTCTGACCAAAGTTGAGTGAATAGTACTGCTGAAAATCTTTCCCAAATATTCATTTAACTTTTTTTAATGAATTCACTTGGGTCATCCTCAAACCAAACCTCTTTTGCACTTATTTTCTGAAAATATTTGCATGATTAAATTTCACTGGCACAATGCTCATTGAAAGTGAATTTCAAAGTTGCGTGTACATTGTTTATGCAAACCAATTTTTAAATTCTCTCATGAGTATTCATGCCATGTTCTTGCAAATTCATTCAATCAAAAAACACCAATAAAAAACATGTGATTTTAGCTGACCAAGCAAAACTAACCAAAAGAATTCACATAACAAACAGCAGATATCAAAAGTTCACAGAGAACTGCTTGAGTTAAGTACATTTACAAAAGAATTAATCAAATTTTGAATAAAAGCAAAGAATTTGTAAGCCAAAAAAGGCTAAGTTTGTGGGATAAATGGTGAATTGCATGTTATTTGTAGGATGTCCTGTGTAGCCCACTCACTAAGGAAATATGAGGGTTTGTGGGTTTTGATATGTCACAGTTCAGGGCAACTGCACCTGTATTCCCCCTCCGTGGTCCAGCAAGGGCACCCACTCTCAGGCTTCCATCTTCCAGCAACCACCATTCTTGAGCAGGGACACACCTCTCTCTCTCCATCCTGACTGAAGTCTTTCCAGTGAATTCCCCAGCAAAGTCAGACGGCCTAAGCAGCCCTACTTTGCCTTTCAGAGACTGTAAACTGTAATTCTCCACAGCTGTTACCACACAGCTTTTTCTAAACAAGCACATTTATTCTTAAGGTAAACGCATTACAGAGAAAACATATTAAAACACTAAAAGAACCTATATGCATTCTAATAACCTTACCAGAGATCACCCCAACTCCAGCCACAGCTCTGGCCAGTGAACAGTCTTTCAAATGCCTCTAAATGTTTTTTTCTGTGGTCACAAGTTCATAACAGCTGTTAGCTCAGAACAAGCACACAGATTGGTTCAAGTCCTTCCAAACCTTCCCAGGAAGGAATTGTCTCCCCTTGGACAGTACAGCCTGTCTATTTAATCAGAAAGAAGGCCCTGAGTCACTTTTAACTCAGGCTATTTAACCATAATTCCTTTCTTTGTCTGTTGGTCCCAGGAGAATCCAGTTTGAACCAGTATATGCAAGCCTCTTTCCAGGTGGTGGTAGCTCTCTGGAGGTGTTGCAAAAGGGCGATGTTAAGGTTCCTCAGGTAACATTAACTATGCCATTTTCTGTGTTTTGAGTGTTTGACTTTGACCATAACATTCATTTAATGTTAGTTTTTTCGCATGGAGAATTATTAAACTGTAGCTTTTGCTTGTGGCAACATTTAACTTTAAGATTGCAAAGAAATGTTGTTATAAATAACCATGTTCATTTTGCTCAGAAATTCTCCTGCTATGTGGTTGATGGAAGGGGATGGATATTATAGCATATATATTATTAGAAAGTTCCACCATTCAAGCAGGGCCTAATTCAGTCCATTTTAAACCCCGGTCCTGCAGGTATCACCTATGAGATACTGACTGATCCCCCTCAGCACTGACTGAAGTTGTGGGTTCTCAGTAACCCATAGGAAATGCTCAGAATCCCGAAGAATCAAGTTCTTATTACAAATCACTTTGTGTATACGTATTTGAGGGAAATGTGATCCACCAGCCTTAAATTATAAACATGCAGTAGTGTGTGCTATTACAAGTGATGTAAACAAAATGCAGAGTGCTAAATTGTTAGTGATAATGGAACCATCTTCAGTTTGATTTTTTTTTCTGAGTCAGTTACAGTACAGTATTTTTGTGATGTCAAAGCATTTTTAAAATCTGTGCTAAAGTGCCCAAATGGAAGTATTTATTTCTCCTATGTATATACTTATACCAACATGACTGAGGAGACAGAATAATAAAAATAGCAGAATGCATTCAACCATTTCATGAAAAAAAATCCACTGGAAATGCTTACATGCTGAAAGAGAAACTAAACTTAATCAGAATTTCACTTCTGATGAAAGAAAATCATATCTTTGTTTACAAGAGAAAGAGGTGGAAAAACAACTGACTTGTTTTACTCTATGCACACTGCTCATCTCTGTAACTAAATTGGCTACCATTGGCAAGATTCTTAGCCGGGGGAAGTTGGCGTAGCTCCGTTATCTTCAATGGTGTGATGTCAATTCACCCCAGTTCACAATTTAGCCCCATTGTTCCACACCTTACTTGAAAAATACACAAATAATGTCTTAGAAACAATTAAGTAGTTTGTTGATATTCTCTGTAATCCTCAGTTTTACACTTTTTGTTTTCAGACAAATGTGATACGATCAGTAGACTTTTGGAAATTGGACAGTACTCCTGTTGTCTAGCCAGCTTCCATTATGATGGTTGAATTCTTCTTGGCAATAAGAGGTATGAGTGGTGGGTGTTTAAATAACTGTCTTTAGCTAAATTCTGGCTACATTTTTGTATCTTTGAGGTTTTCCTCCTAGATCTCTTTCCATGTACCCAAAGACTTTTTTTCAGAGACCCTTTTAATGTTTTTATTTTACAGGTGAAGCTCATTAACCTTTCTTTATATTACAACTGCTTATTACCTTTCTTTTAAAGAGCTATACATATTTGAGGTGCCTCAATCTGTTTCCTGTTTCTCACACTCTTACATGTCATTATAAACACTACTATGAAGTGTTATAGATTTTTCTTTCCTCTGACTATATTATTGTTGACTATCTTAATTCTCCCCAACATAATGGTATGAAGCTTTACTCGAATAACAAAAAGCAGGCAAGTCACACAGTTTCACTTCTAAAATTTATAGGCAATGTGAGAGGAATGTCCATGTTTGTAATGTAATTGAAGTCAGCCTAACACTTTGTATGAAAAGATCCCCTAAATATGGAAAGTTCTCCATTTGGGAGGAATTAGAAATATTAAGCCTGTTCAGTTTAGAGATGGAAGTGAATAAGACAGAACACAGAGAGAAATAAAATAATGAATGGTATAGAGGAGATAAATTGGGTACTACTATTTACCCTCTCTCAGAACAAGGGGACATTCAATGAAACTGCTAAGCAACAAATTCAAAATTCATAAAAGGAAATTCTTTTTTTACAATACATAATTAACCAGATGATCTCATGGCTAACAGGATATTTATATGGATAAAAACATTCACTGTTACTTTAGACAAGATAAAATGTATACAAGGCAAATAAAATTCTCATGCTTCAACTAATAAACTGACACTAACTGATGGAGATTATGAAAAAAACTTCCTCTGTCAGATAATTGTCCATTAGGTGGATTCAGACACTTCCTCTGAAGCATCTAATATTGACCACAGCTGGAGACAGGGTCCTGAACTAGGTAGACTATGGATTTGGAGCCAGTATCGCAATTCTTATGTAACGTTCAATTTCTGGAAGTGAAACTGAGCTGCTCAGCTGGCCCCAAACGAAAATGCTGCCTCTTAACCCTCCTGAACTTTAGAAAAGTTTGGCTTCACATTAGAATTTCACAGCTTCAGCCCTTCTCTAGAAAATACCTCTCCTGAGTCAGTTGAATTTTGTTATCTTAACGTAAGTTTGCACTAAGTAAATTCTCAAAGCAATGTTTTCCTCGTGGGATTCTCACAAAGGTCTCAAATAGCAGATTTTAGGTACTTCTGGGGAAATATTCTTGCGTGTTGTATAGTTTGTATTTTGGAAACCAAGAAAAAGATACAAAAGGAAAAAAATAGCATAAGAAGTTTGTGCCGGCAAATATATCAGAGCCTGCCTACTAGCAGATAAGATGGTAAATAAAATTGCTAGAACACTGACTTCCAGTCCTTAAGCCAGCTTCTCAGTGTTGATTAGGTGGAGCTATGCCAGTTTATACTAGCTATGGAGCTGGCCCCACATGATCAGTTCAAGTCTGAATTTGCTATAAAACAAAACAAAAGCACCCTACAGAAATGAAAGAAGCTTTCACGGGACAGAGCGTATCTTGCCTATTTTAAAAGACTCTCAGAGTGAAGATAAGCTGCCTAAAATATAAATAGGTCGGGTTCTTTTACCAAGCCATGGATGGAATTGTAATATTTGCTGTAGCGAAAGTCTGTTTACATTCTATTATAAAATTAACCAAAGAAATTAACAGAACAGATAGTGGATGCATTGTAAGTAATCAATCACCACTGAAGTTAGTACTGTCAGGTAAATCATCAGTGATTGGGAATATTCCCCAAAGGTTCCTTTTCTTGTACAAATTCATGTCACCAACAGACACAAAGAAGTACCTCTGTTCCTCTCATGGCAGTCCATGCAGTGTGGCTTGGCAGCAGCTAGGTAAAAAACATAAAGGCTCTGGTTTTTACCACTGGTTTGGACATCAGATGGTCTTCCAGGGCCCAATCTAACTCCCATTTGTTTTTGTTTTGCATATGAGGGCTCCTGCTACCTGGTTCAAGAAATAGGTTTTGTATTTTTTAAATAACAAGCATTCAAGAAGTTAAAAAAATAAAAATGTAAAAGGTATAGCACAACTCTTATGAGCCTATGGTCTGCTTTTTGCCCCATACAGCTATGCATCTCTATATACCTCTACAGTCTTGGCAGTATGTTTCTCTGCAGGTTTCAGAAGCCCAGTTCATAGGAGGAGTGTGTCAGGCAATTTTCATAATTATTAGACTTCTACAACTTGGAAAAGTTTTATGACGAGTATAAGTGCAAACTCTTTTGATTTTTATCACACAATGAGCAGATGCTGATATGTTGTATGCATACTTAAGTGATGTATTATTTTATCTGCCTACGCATAAGGAAGAAGGTTGAGAGATATTTTGGGAGCAGTGCAGATGGCAATTAGCAAACAAGTGTTCAGAGAGCTATCATAATACTCTTCAGATATAGGTTCCTCTATCCTGTCTGGGTCATTGGTCCAGTTTTGTGACTTGATAGCATAGAGATCATATTAGTCAAGCAGGCACTGAAAGAGCTTTTAAAGTAGAAAGGAACAGGATGGACTGTTCAAAAGTACTGCTTTTCTAGCCTCCAGATCTGTCACTGAACTCACCTGGGATGAACTGGATATAAAACACTGAAAGCTTTGTTAACTACACGGAGCTCAGTAGTTGTGCCAATACCTTAAGGAAGCTTGGAATCAACTATCAAAGGGCCATCTTGAGCAGTGAATCAATAGAATGCCTCCTGCCTGTCAAGTGTTTATTCTTGGCAAGCAGATTGTTTTGATGAGGGGGGTGTTTATGTTCTCACTCATTAAATAACTGTATATGTGATTTTGCTTTTATATCTTCGTTGAACACTTATATGTTAAAATTTGGGGACTAAAATATCTCACCAGCATTCTGAAAACATTTGGGTCTAGCAGTAAGTAACTTTACCAGTTTATCCACTAATGAAGGCAGTGAGAAAAAATGATTGGTATTAATACCAAATATCTATATCTTCCTACCCCAAACAGTGTTTACCCAATTCAGCCTGTGGTGAGGTAACCAGAGTGGCCTCTAGTCTTTTGTTACCATTTCCTCCATGCATTGTCATTAAGGGGGAACCTTTCACACCTCACAGTGTAATGTGAGCCTCATTTTTCAAAAATAGTTATGCAAGCAATTGTGTGTATGTAATTTACATATAAAATTATCACAGCCCCTGTGGAAAAATCCTATAGAATTTATAGAAAATGATAATGTTCTGTAGGTTTTCAGACTATCATATTGGTTTCAGAGTAGCAGCCATGTTAGTCTGTATCCGCAAAAAGAACAGGAGTACTTGTGACACCTTAGAGACTAACCAATTTATTAGAGCATAAGCTTTTGTGGGCTGCAGCCCACTTCATCAGATGCATAGAATGGAACATATAGTAAGAAGATATATATATATACATACAGATAAGTTGGAAGTTACCATACAAACTGTGAGAGGCTAATTAGTTAAGATGAGCTATTATCAGCAGGAGACTATCATATAGAATTTAACAAAATGTTATCACTATAGAATATTAGTATAGAATCATTTTAAACTGCTATAGAATCATTTTAATAATCTAGCAAAACATTTGGGTATGTGAGTAAGCTCATGAACGTCATTGGGACTACTCATGTGCCTAAGTATTTTGCTGAACTGATGCCTAAATTCTACAGAACTTTTCCTTTGAAAATTAAGTGCACATATTGAGATAATATGCACAGAAAAGGTCAATTAAGTGCCTAGTTGGACAATTGCACATGCTGTTACTTAGTTTGTGTGTACAATTTCAGTGACTGGGTGCACAAATTGGCAAGCACTTTGTATATGCAATTATGTTTCTACCTTCTTTTGAAAATCAGGTTGCATATCTCTACAAATAAAGCACAGCTATTCAACCAGGATGACAATATAATAGATTCATTATGTTCTGCAGTAAAAGGCCTATGAAGACAATGTAAGGTGTTCTTCCTTCATTGAAGGAATATTTTAAATGCATTCTGGTATAGTTCAAAATGCCAAGTATTATACATGCAAATCAGATTGCAATGCTGTGTGTGGCAAAGGAAAAAAATGTTGACAATGAAAACCGTATCAAGATGAAAATTCAATGCTGATCAAAGATACACAAAAATAAATCAACAAAATACCCAATAGATGTAACAATAACATGGAGTTCAAAAATCTGAGGTTAATACACCTCCAGACAATAGGCCACTTAAGGATTTTGAAGACTGTCAGGCCCAAAACATTGCAGATCATCATAGTAACTACCAGAGATAAAGTCAGAATTCTGTAATAGGCACTGGATGGAAAAAGTAGGACAGCCAGAAGAAACTGCAGATTGCTTCACAATTTGAAAAGTTACATTCAACTGTGCAAAGATGAAATAATTTCTAATACAGTTACCAGTAATGTGCTGCTGCCGGAGAAAATTTCAGTATTGACAGCATGGTTAGAAGAAGATATCAATACAGGGCAGAGTAATGTACCAGTTCTTCCCATACATTCATTCTCTTAACTTTTTCAGTACTTTCTATTTTTTTTTCCTCATTATCACAGTCTGTATTCAGCTTAAGCTACAGAGTGTGGCCCAAATTGGTATAATTGTTATTTGGTAATTGGTTAGACTATGGCGGTCTCAGAGGGTTCTGCCTCTAAATTGACTACAGTATCCTGTTTGTTGTTAGATTAAGAGACCCAATGAGCACATGAAAACCATCTTGAAGTAATCATGTTTGCTGTATTAATACCTTTATTATCCAAAAATCACTGCCCAAAACACTATAACATAACAGACAATAGAGAGATGTACAAAATATCCAGCATTAGTACTTTGATCACTTATGTCTCTTGGTGGGGAATCCCTAGGGTGACCAGATGTCCAGATTTTATAGGGACAGTCCCAATATTTGGGGCTTTGACTTTTATAGGGGCCTATTACCCCCCATTCCCTGTCTTGATTTTTCACACTTGCTCTTTGGTCACCCTAGGAATCCCAGAACAGGTAGGGTGATCATCAGATGTTCGTCAGTCTGGCTTGTCCTGTTGCGTCCCACAGCCCATAAGCTGGATAACACCTTTTATAACAGGTTACACTGATGCCTACTGGAGAGTATGCATATGTATGCAGGGGTCATCCTCTTTTCCTTATCTGAGTTTCCATATACTACTAAAATTGGGGTTCTCATTAACTAGTTGCATTTTACTCATTGGCATTTATGTCAGGAAGTTGCTATGGCATTTCTGCAGTTGAACAGCTGCAAATTCTGCTTATACTTATTTCTTAAAAATTGCTCAAAATATTGAAAACTTGTGCTTTGCAGTTGCTGACTGAGCACATATCAGCATTTTAGCTTGTTTACTGCAGCATTTTATCTTGTGACATGGAGTCACTATTGGTTAACCCCTTATTTCAAGCTAAATTCAGGTCTTGACATTGTTCAGTTTAGATAAGCTAAATATCGTATAGGCTTGAAGACTGAAGGTCTTTGCATTCTTGCTTTAATCAACATGACCATTTCTTATCTTTTACTTTTATAATATGGCTAACTAATATGTCTGGCTACACAAGAACAGAAAACAGCCTTTCAGAGAAAGAGCATCCCCAAAATGATCTTCTGCTCCACTTTATTCCATTGTCTGGTTAGGGAACCCCATGGCACCATATCTTAACAGCAACCTCGCTGTTGGCAGTATTTCTGATTTTCTGTTCAAAGCAAGCCTGACAAGGATCTTGTTAGATCTTTGGCTGCTAGAGGATCACCAAGTAGCAGAAGGAGCCAAGAGTACATTTTTCATTTGTGCTTGGCCAGAACAGAGCACTCCTTTCTTTTGAATGGACACATTAGATCACTTATCGTTTTTTTACCTTAATATATTACTCTATAGTAATGTATTCTACCTACACTTTAAGATCACTTGGAAGCTTAAGCTAGTGGAGGATTTGATTGCTTCTCCATTCAAAGGTATTTCATAGGTAACCCACACCTGCTCAATGTGGTACTCTCTCCCCCTGTAGTGGTGGCTGGGCAACATACACAGATAGATAAGCTTGTTACAGCTTTGGTTAACAGACCCGGTTTGTTTAGCTCAGACAGTAGCGTCTTATGGTTTTAGAACCAGAAGTGCGAGGTTTGATCCCTGCTGACAATTACCTTTCCAGGGGCATGGCATTCCACATACAGTTAGCACATTTATCAATACTGTAATCAGCTCTAACTTCAAATGAGCTTTTGGAGGGTGTTTAAATTGTTGTGTGTTTTAGACCAATAAACTCTGAATGGGTTGGGACAATGGGAGTCTTAATGGGCTACAATAGGTGGTAGATCAGGCTGTTGGGACCTACCTTACTCAAAGACCATCCCTCTTCCCATGTGATACTGCCACAGTTGAGATTAGTGAAGGAGCTCCAACTAACAGCCCTCTGGTTTCAAAGAGAGGAGACTCAGAGCAGGGCATTTTTCAGAAGGTTCCTTGACTCAAATTAATTCCCCCTCTTGGTGTATCAAAGCCCAGGCTTGTTTAACTTTAAGGCATGGCTCATCTATTGTCTCACCTTTTTGGATAGGGGTTGGGTTGTAGAATGGGGGATGTTATTATTTTGTACAAGTCTTATTTCATTCCAGGATGGTTTTCTATGGTCAACTTGTTGTAGACTTCAAAACATTTTTAGTATTTTAAATGTTGTAAAAGTGCCTAGAGCCATTTTTGATAAGTAATTTGACCTTTAAAGACAGAAAAAAGTGGACTATACCGTCTTATTTCTCATCACCTGCTTGCTACTCTTTCTTTCATGTTTATGGTAGTGCAAAAGTACAATTTGTTAAGGTCCACATGAAATGCTGTATCTTACACAGGAACATGGGACAAATAGAAAAGAGTGAAACGAACAAATAATTAGTTAAAACTGCAAAGATCCATACCTAGGCATTTTCATTTTTTTATACATCAGATCTTGTGCAGAAATCATAAACTCCCCACATTGACATGAAAATAGTACCAACAATCCCGTTGTCTGTATGCTAAGAGAGGAGTAGCTCTTAATTCCTGAAGCCCTTGAAGCAAAGTCAGGAGTGAGAGACAATACAGCTCATATTCCAATTCCCATCGTAAGTTTCCTCCATTCTCTTTGTAGTCTCAGGGCCAGCTTCATCCTTGTAGGGCCACGGAATGGATTTGAATCAACCAAACTCATGGAGATAGATATGCTGGCTGAAGCATTCACCGCCAGGGAAATGCAGGCAATATTAGCACTGCTACCCTCCTTCTAAGTTTTTGCCTTGAGAAGGCAGATTTATTTTATGGCTGGGAGTAAAAGAGAGTCTTTGACTGAGGCTTCAGAGTATGTGTGTTAATTGTGAATTTCTCAGCCAGCCTAGATCTGCCTCATTCTAAGTTAGTCATGCTCAGTTCTGGCTACACCAGCGAGCTCCAGGCTCTGTGAGGGAGTAAAAACTTTGTGCCTTTATTGGTAGGCTTACCACTCCTGAACATCCAGGTTGCACCAGCAGGGTGATTTGGGCTTCAGAGCATGAATCAGGCTGTTGGACTTTCAATTTCTGAATCCTGCTGGTTCTCTGAGCACCTAAACTTGCCTACCAACTTGTGGGGTATTTTGTTGATAATCAGTCTAGCTGCTAAACTGTCTTCTTTTCATGCTGCTTCTTTCACCCTCAAAATTGCACAAAATATATGTAGTTTAGCTTTGCTTAAATTACATGAACTTTTGAAAGGAGAGAGAAAAGTCTACAGTTCACTCACATTTTTTTTACTGCCATTTTACCAGAGTAACCTATAATGCCCCACACAGTAGGTAATTTTAAGTAAAGTATATGCTATAGTAAAGGGAATATGTTACTATGCAATAAATATTATTGTTTTTTTCAGACCTACAGTAAAAATCATGTTGGGTTAACAATCATCTAAAGCTGGTATCAGCAATGTACCTCTGCAGACGGTTACTTTTTCACAAACCCAAAGCAGAACTATTTCCTATTTCATGATATTGGCAGGTGCACTTTAGCACCAAGTGACCAGACCTTTCACAATAACTTTCCTATTAAAATCATATAGGTAAACAAATAATGCTCAAATAAATTGGTTAGTCTCTAAGGTGCCACAAGTACTCCTTTTTTTTTGTGAATACAGACTAACACGGCTGTTACTCTGAAACTAGGTAAACATGATCGTTTTAACAATGAGGGCTTTTATTTTTCTGCCAGAATTCAAATCTCTGACAAACGGCTCTGAAAAGAGGTAAATGCTGTTACAAAACTACAGGCTGCCTCATCTGAAATAACTGTGTTTGTGTAAACATCATCAGACAGACTTCTACTTGTTCCGCAGTTTTCTTTCTCTTATCGATGAGTCCTGAGACATGGAAAATAAAGTGCAAGTCTAAAGTACAGGAGAAGGACTGTGAGTTTTATCGGTAAAAGTTGATGCTGAATAAAAATACATGAAGCAAACAGTTCTCTCTAAACGTTTAATTTAGTTAATTAAAATCCTGGCAGATAAAAACTCTAGCAGCCCTAGAAATATTATCTTTTTTTCTTTTGTTCTTTAGGTTGCAGAGAAATAGTTGAATGATTGGGCTTCTGGTGAATTTGTTATCCTAAACTGTTTTGTCAGTGTGTCCTTCTCTTGAATCCTGGTACATGTTTCCTCTTATTAAGTTGCAATGGAAATTTCCAGAAGATCCTAATGGTGCTGCATGCATAGCACCTGTCAGTAGGAATTCTGTAATGTAAACCTTAAAGGCTTCGATGGAAACCTAAAAGGAATACAAATTTGCCAATGCAGCAGTCCTGTTTGTAATATCTAGGGGTCTGTAAGATTTCTATGATGCTGGAATTTTCTTTCCCCCATACTTCATGGGTCAGGGGAAATTAGCTTTAAGAAGTTAAGAGCAACTGTAAGTTGAGACATTTCTTTGGCATACAGTTATCAATTAAAAATAAATTTTGCATTCAGCTATGAAACATTCTTGATTCCCCATCATTCCTTTTTCTGAGATACTGTAAAACTCAAGCTCAGTTTTCATTTGGTCAGTGTGAGTCAAATTTAATTTAGTCTGACTGTTCCACAAAGACAAAATAATTGATTGTGTTCCCTAAAAAATGAACGCAGAAATACTTGCCATTTAATGAACTCTGTGCTTGTGTAATACATTGTAATGCATTGAAGATATGTTAGTTTAGAATACTTAGTCAAACCCATTCCAATTGCTGCTAATGGTCCAAAAATAAACCAGTCTTTTTGGGAGTATTTTTGCCTACAGATGTTTTCTTGAAGCAAATGCTTGTCTTTGTCTATCAGTAGACTTTAGATGTCAGTTTTTGAGGTACAATTATAAGAAACCGTCCATTTAGTAAAATATATGATTGACCCCTGTAAATTGACTGTCAACATCAAAATTCTAAAACTGTGCACAATCAGCGTTAATAGGATATATGCAAATACCCGGAATGCTGGTATAAAACTGTCAGGTTGGTGATGTTATTTTAAGCCATGCATGATCTTCCCTCTTCCCCCTCCCCCATTTATTTATGCTCCAAATAAACAACTTTTTGCCAAGGCTGACTGTCTTAGGGGAAAATGGAGTATACTGTTGGCATTTGCAGGGCACCAATGTAAGGCATCTTTTCTTGTTTCGGTTTATTACATAATCATCTTCTTGAGAACTAACATAGAAAAGAGAAGGTGATATTAAAAGACGCAAAGGAAAATGTCTCCTGTAGGCTTATGAAATCAAGGCAGTATTGTAGAAATTAGAAACAAAAAGAGAATAGCAACTGATTATGCTCTAATTTTTTAACCAAACAGGAGTCCAATTTAGCAAAGCATTGTAATGCAGCTAGAACTCTCTATAATTCATAAGGTAAAATACGTGCGTAGCACTGAGGCTCTGCATGATGATAATGCATTTTGAAGGCTTTTATTGCACATGAGCTTTCCCATCATTCAGGCCGATGGAGAAAAATTTTGATCACTTGTTCTTGGGCAGCGGGGATTTTAGAGTTGGTTGTCTGGAAATAAAGGGCCAGATCCTCAAGTGGTATAAATCAGCAGAGCTCAATAACTTCAGTGGAGCTATGCCAGTTTCTACCAGCTGAGAGTCTGGCTCCGAATATGGTTGTCCCAATTCTAAGCATGTTGTCTCATTCTTTCAAGTAAATTAAAATGAAATATTGTTGCTTCTGAGATTGTATAACGGCATTTTGCTGCAATCTGCTTTTGTACAATTGTACTTTTTAGGGTCTTATTTTTTTCTCTTTTGTGTTTTAGACTGTTTGACTGTAACTTGATCTTATGCTTAACTTTGTCTTTGTTTTCATAGAAACTGCAGAGCCACCAACAGTCTGAGATGGTTTGTGAGTCAAGATTAAAACTCCCTTGGTGTTCACACCTCAACTGCTAGAAGAGGGCCTCATCCTCCCTGATTGAACTAACTTTGTTATCCCTAGCCTCATTCTTGCTTGCATATTTATACCTGCCTCTGGAAATTTCCACTACATGCATCCGACGAGGTGGGTATTCACCCACGAAAGCTTATGCTCCAATACGTCTGTTAGTCTATAAGGTGCCACAGGACTCTTTGCTGCTTTTACAGATCCAGACTAACGTAGCTACCCCTCTGATATCTGAAGATTGAAACTGTAATAACTTGTTTTAAATTCAAGTAAGAATTTGACTAGCTAAATAATATTCTGGGTAATATCCGTCTGGTATGGAGTTTAGATCTGAACATACAGAATGTCTCTAGTCCACTCCTCCACTGGTTTCTCCTGTTGCTGTTGTGCCCATGAATTTGTTTTGGTACTGATCCTCCATCAAGCCAGTGTTGAGTGACCAGAGAATGCTGGAGATCCTCTGCCCCTTGGCCTATTCATTCACATTTGCATCTAGTCCTGCGGAATGTCACTGCCATGAAGACTTCTCCTTATCCTCCTCACCCAATACTTGCATAAGGAGGCCTAGTGCATTATCAGTTTCTACATTGCCAAAATGGGTCCCATAATGGGTCGATTGCTTTTTTTAATCATTAGGGCTCTATGTGAAGCTAAAACACTGAAACCACAAAAATAGTTGTTGCTCTTGTTTCATGAATCTGGCTCCATGTTCAATAGCAGCTTCAAATGAATTATGCATAACTCTATTTTTTGCCCAGATTTTTCTTTTGAAGACCCAATAATAGAAGGTTAAGGGACATCTTTATTACGGTATAAGTATCAACATGGGAAACAAATATTTAATAATGGGCTCTTCAGTCTATCAGAGAAAGCTGCAACCTGATCCAATGGCTGGAAGTTGAAGCTAGGCAAATTCAGACTGGAAATAAAGCATACATTTTTAATGGTGAAAGCAGTCAACCATTGGAACAATTTTTCAAGGGTCGTAGTGACAATTTTAAAACCAAGATTGGATATTTTTATGAAAGTTTTGCGCTAGGAATTATTTTGAAGAAGTTCTATGGCCTGGGTTATACAGGAGGTCTGTCAAGGTTCCTTCCCCACTCTGAACTCTAGGGTGCAGATGTGGGGACCCGCATGAAAGACCCCCTAAGCTTATTCTTACCAGCTTAGGTTAAAAGTTGCCACCACCAAAGTGTTACACAAAGAACAGGGGAAGTGCCCACTTGGAAACGTCTCTCCCCAAAAATATCCCCCCAAGCACTACACCCCCTTTCCTGGGGAAGGCTTGATAAAAATTCTCACCAATTTGCATAGATGAACACAGACCCAAACCCTTGGATCTTAAGAACAGTGAAAAGCAATCAGGTTCTTAAAAGAAGAATTTTAATTAAAGAAAAAATAAAAGAATCACCTCTGTAAAATCAGGATAGTAAATAACTTACAGGGTAATCAGATTCAAAACACAGAGAATCCCTTTAGACAAAACTTTAAGTTATGAAAAGATACAAAAACAGGAAAAAACATTCCATTCAGCACAACTTATTTTATCAGCCATTTAAACAAAACAGAATCTAATGCGATTGCTTACTTAATTTTTTTCAGCAGTTCTGACCTGCATTCCTGCTCTGGTCCCAGCAAAAAACATCACACAGACAAAGAGAACCCTTTGTTTCCCCCCCCCCTCCGGCTTTGAAAGTATCTTGTCTCCTCATTGGTTATTTTGGTCACGTGCCAGGTAGGTTATCTTAGCTTCTTAACCCTTTACAGGTGAAAGGGTTTTTCCCTCTGGCCAGGAGGGATTTAAAGGTGTTTTCCCTTCCCTTTATATTTATGACAAGGTCTGACTAGGTAATCACAATAGTCCCTTGTGGCTTTGGAATCTATGAATTTTTACTCCTTCTCAGCTGACATTTCTAAGGACAATATTTTGAACATAGGGGCCTAGATTTCACTGCTACGATTTCTAGCATAGCAAGTAAGCCTTAGACAACAAGGAATGCTCTTTCCTTGAAAGATAAAGACATTTCAGTCACAATGGTGAGTAAGTCTATCATAAAATACACACAAATGTTTCCATTTCTAGTAATCTAAACTTGGATGTCACTTGGATTGTGACACCATCTATATTCAAGCCAGTCAATTTTGATATGAGCTCTTGTGCCTCAGTCCCCACAACTATCAATGTTGGAACTCATGCTGGCTTCAGTACATCTGCATTTATTTGCATGGGCTTTCAGGTTTGCCAGAACAGGACATGGGACTAGTGGACGGCAACAGGCGGCATGGCATTTTAAGGGCCAGGGGCCAGCCAGCCTAGTTTACTAATCAGCGCTAGCTGGGAAAGAAGCAGGTGCTGTTTATAAAGAGCCAAAGGAAGCTTCAGAAACAGGCTGTCTACAGAGAGAAGGTGCAGGAAAGGACATTTTCTTGCAGTAGTCTCTGGATCAGGGAAAAGACTCCAGGAAAGAAGACCTAGGGCTACAGCCATATGGCCCTGTCCCATACAAGGGGCAGAAAGCTGAGAAAGAACCCAGGAGGGATATAAGATTTTTATTAAATCCAGGGTGGTCAGACACTGTTTACAATATTGCTTTGTTTTGAAGGAAGGAGCTTGGACTCATGGAAGGTGGCAGAGCCCAAATCTTTTAATTTACAGTACTAAACTTTATTTTCTAATTTGAGGGGCCTCTATTAATAAATGACCCTGTGATATGGATGTAGTTATCCTAAGAGAGTGTTGGAGAAGTATTCCTGAGAAGCCTTGAGGAGAAGGTAAAACTGAGGGTGGGATGCATGTAGGCCAACCCCAGGCCAGGAAGGGGTATTTCAAGATGGCAACTGTATGTCATGGACCTATTAAAAAAATGTGTGACTTGCCCTGTACAACATATACTAGCTCCTCTGGTTTGAATATAAAATGCACCAACTTCTCAAACAATCTGTGGCTATCCAAACAGAGAAGAAAAAAATACACACACACGCACTGAAGGTCTATTTTTGGTTTGAAATACAAGTCTGGTTCAAACCAGTAGTGTTTTGAAGTGTGTTTGAAGTTGAGTCAAACCTTGTAAATATCTTTAGTTAAAAGGGAGTTTTGAGGTAAAGAGTGGTGGTTGATGTTACATAGCAATCCATAAAAAAACTTTTGAATGTTAGCAATTTCCTTTATCATTATAGAAGCTATTGTTTGTTTGAATCAGCGTTCAATAGACTGCTTAAGCATGTAATTGTACATACAAATATCTCTATTTTCCATGGGTGCTTAAATTGCTTGTAGGTAAATATTTCCATGTATTTTGTGTGTAGTTGCACCTTACTGAGTCCTCTTGAAAATATGTTATAAGAGTGCCCATTCGAGGGTGATTTCATTTTTATAAGTTACAAAATTATATGTGTTAAATCTTTGCACAGATTGTTAAATCTGATTTCAAATCTGAAGAGAAATTAGGTTTGTAGTCATTGTAGGCTCTGTTTGGAGTCAGGCAGAGTCATGCAGTAGACTTGGCTCCCCAGTTACAATTAGAGATGAATAAAAAATGTAATCAAGACTTTGTTCTTCTGAGAGCTTATTTTTTAAAAAAAATACTGCACTTAAAAATCTTGCTGATATTTCCTTTTAATAATATTATAGTATCTCTTTGTAGATTTTGTAGGGCCTTTGAAATCAATGGGAGTTAGACACCTCGGGACTTTTGAAAATCGCACTAAGCACCTATCTGCATCTTTAGGGGACTAAATACATTTTAAAATCTTACCGGTGAAGACTAGTGACTGTATTGCCAAAAACTGATTGGGATTTTACATACATAGTAGCAAGAAAAAAGAATACTGGGATCTGGTTACCTTGAAACTTGTGTCCAGTGGGAAAGTTGGAACATTTCAGTATGAAACAGATTAATTTAAAAATCTTTAAATCTCTAGTTCAAAAGGTCTCTCTTCACCTGACCTGTGGATGAAATACCCTGCTTAATTAACAAATTTGAAATCAGTAATAAAGTAGGACTTTTAGACATCAGATAGCTCACAGTATGCAGTGGTTGAACATTCCTGTTGTAGGAGATTCTGAATCAGGAATGATATAACAAAACTGATATAAGACCAAACCCCAAGGGTCTTGGTCTTCATTTATTCTCTTGGATATAAAGATTTATAGGAACTTTGTAATGATTTTTGCCTGATATCAAATCTGAAGAGAAATTAGGTTTGTAGTCATTGTAGGCTCTGTTTGGAGTCAGGCAGAGTCATGCAGTAGACTTGGCTCCCCAGTTACAATTAGAGATGAATAAAACTTTGCATTTCAGTTCACAATCTATCACCTTCCAAATTTGTCCTCAGAGCATGTTTGCACATGTCCATGTTGTTGTTGGTTCTTTTGTATGCTTTTGAGTGTTCGTACCAAAGTGAAGGAAGGAAACTTTAGTTTGAAGCTATCCTTCCTCCCTTTGGCTTGACCTGCAGCAATCCTTGCCAGGTCATAGCACTAAGGAAAGCAACCAGAGCGTTAATTAGACTTGTAGTGAAATCCTGGTTCTGGTGAAGACAATGGGAGCTTTCTCACCATGGTTACTGCTACTATCTAGCACACACTGGGACAGGGAGAAGGCAGAGCTCTCACCTCCATGTCCAGTGAGCAGAGCTGGCCAGAGGAGGGGAGCACATGGTATATCCTCCTAAGGAAGTTCTGCTCCTCTGGAGTGAATTTCCTAGACTATTACAAATTATAGAAATACATTTTTTTTAATTAACCCAAATTCAGAGCCCTCAAAATCCCTGGATATCCTGTTCTTAAGTTCATCAGAACTGTATTTTGTGGATAACTGCCTTCTATCAATCCTATGCCAACCCGAAGTATTAATAAGCCTCTAAGACTACAGGTGAATTTACTAGTAAACCTCTGCAATCCATGCAACTATTATCTTTCAAGTATAAGAAAATCCATCCCACCCGCATTGTCATCTTTGATTAACTCTTCTCCAATATCACATATGGTACTTGATGCATGATTAAACTTCTCCTTTACATCAAAGTTAAATTGTAAATAGTCACTCTCTCCATCTTCTGCATAACAGGATACAGTCCCCAGCTGAATACATAGGATGTCATACAATCTCCGTATTCTGCTGTTGTCACAAAGTACTGAGCTCTTGGGGCTCACGCTGTCAGCATGAAACTCCAGTTGAATTACATTATTGAATTCAATTAGGAACCATATTTTCTCTGCCCAGAAACTGACACATGTTGAAAAGGTGTAGTTTACATGCATAGAAACACTAGTAATGTGTATTTCTTACTGTTGCTGCCAATGTAAATTTAGACACCCGAAAGAAATGTCTACAAAGAAAACAGGTTAAAACAGAAAACATTTCACACGATGGCTACTTGTACAAATTTATGTTCAAATTATTTTTTCTTTCAAATTCAAACTTTTAGTGTTACAAGACTTCCCAATACTTAGCATTAATGCAAAATATAGTATCTACCTGCTATCTGTATTTGATCTTGGGTACTTGTTTCTGGAAAAGCGCCCAATATGGCACCAATTTGAGACCATAAGAACAAAAGAAACCTTCCACAATGTGCAGGTAGTTTAGCTACTTGATTACTTCACCTTTGTAACTTGCCAAATAATCATTAGCGGAGGCAGGAGTAAAACCTAGAATTCCTGATTCCAAATTCCCTACTCCAGGCACTAAACAGCACAGCGTCTCTTAACGTTAGGATGAAATGAAATCAGTTTGAAAGGTGGTTTCTTTCAAATGTTTATAAAATAGATTGTTCTGCCACTAGTGAAAACATTTGTCAGGTGTTTGCTTTGCATCTTTTCACAGATAATTAACATGCTGATTGGGAAAAATCCTGTTCTGATTCCTTCTCATCTCTCCCCTGCTCCAGCTCTCCATCTTGGTTGTGTTTCAGTGTCTGGTTAACTTCTTGGGACATCTCTAGAGAGACCATGTAGAATGTTGCCTTTTTCAAGTTCCTGGAAAATTAATGAAAACATTCTTCAGTCTATGAAATGGTGGATGTATTCTGGACTGTTTTTATATCATGCTTTTCTTTTGAATACTCACAGCTTTGATTTTGGCACTGACAGGAAGAAATACACTTTATAGGTCTCCAGATCCCATGTCTCTAAATTGAACTTTCTGAAAACTGGCAATTTTTGTGCAGAACATAGAGATTGAATGTGAGGCTATAATTCAGATTTGGTTTTCTGCTGATGACATAAACCACAAGAGCCTGTTGGTTTATGAACACCAGCAGCAACGGTACATACAGACTGAATTACTGCCTGTGTATTTGATCAGAGATAATATGGTGTTGTCCACAATCCAAAGATATTTAATTCCATTTTCCAATTTAACTGTAAACAAGTAAATAAAGGCTATTAAAATCAATTATATTTTTAAAAAGCATAATTGCTATTTGGTCTTTTTAAGTGAAATTGGTGAAATACCTAAATCCAAATTGCAGCTATTTCAGACTTAGAGATATTAAGAAGGTTAATTTTTGTTCTGTGTTTGTACAACACCAGATGGCCCTGGATACTTACCTACGGATATAATTTTTTTTTTATTATTTCCTGTGACTTTCAGGTCAAATGGATTCTCTCTCTGAAATAGTCAATACACAAAGACGTAGGAGGTAGTCTTAGTAGAGAGGGATTTTTGGAGAATGTAAGTGGAAAGATCAAACTTATATGATAAACGCAATGTATCCCATTCTTTCTCACTTTGTCATGCGACTATAGCGATCATGTGTGATAAGCAATTGCATATTTGAATAATAGGTCTGCATAAAAAATTTCATAGAATATTGTTCATATCTTGTTATTTGTTTAGAGTTTAATAGGTTCTTTTCCATTACAGAACAAGCCTAAAAACTAATAAATAGTACAACAGATTGCTGAAACAGGAATTAGCAGCATAACTCAATGCAGTCTCAAATTACAAATCCTAACTAGGCTTGGAGATATTTTCTATACAAAATGCTATTCATTTCATTTCACCTCTTAGCTTTTTTATTTGTTTGGGGTTTTTTTTTTAAATCTCTCAGTGTTCATGAAGTATAAAGAGGAAAATACAGAGAGGTGAACAAAAATCATTTAAAATAATTTTGGGCTGTGTAGCTAATAAGTAACTGTTATTCTACAAGGCTTACACACCAGATGTGTAGCACAATGAGTTAAGCCTGGTCCTTCAAAAATCCAACAAATTCACAAATTTGATAAAGAGATCATAAATTTCAGGTTGTAGTGACTGCAGTAGATGGAGATCAGACTAACATAATTGAAGAGGAAAGTTGTGATTTCAGACAGTTGACAGTCAAAATGAATTCCATTTTGGGGACAATCTATTACTTTTTGAATGGCAAAATATTTAAAGAGTAGAAATTTGACAGGGAAGCCCAATTCAAACAGCCAGATTTCCTTTCTTATATCAGAACTGTGAATTCTCCAGGATTATTTTAGATCAATGGTAATGAAAGAGTATGCCTCTGGACTGAGTTTGAGGCTGCTAGACTGTACAGTATAATGCAAGCAAGCAAGCAAGCATATATTATTGGCTTAATCCCACAAGTTCCTGGGTGTCCTCAATTCCACTGAAGTCAGTGAAAGCTAAGGGAGATCAGCATTTTGTCTCAATATTGAAGGTAAAATGATCAGAATTAGAATCATGGTGGTTTGTAGGAAAGATGCTTCTCTAAGGAACAAAACTATAGAAGAATGTTTATTATTTGTGTGAACAGCCTGGACCTGCCCTTGGATTTTTTTCCCTTGGGACTCCTTCTCATTGTTCCCAAGCAACTCCCCTCCTATTATTATTTATTTGTATTACCATAGGGCCTAGCAGCCACAGTCATGGACAGGTCCCCATTGTACTAGGTGCTGTAGAACACAGAACAAAAGGCCAGTCCCTGCCTCAAAGAAGTATAAGGCAAGAGACCACAGATGGATAGAAACAGATAGATGGAGGAGTACAAGGAAACAATGGTCAGCATGATAGGCAGTGATCTCTGCACACCAACATCCAAACCATTGTCAAGTGTTTTGTAGGCATCTGGGAAAATGAGAGTTTTAAGGAGAATCATAGCATTAGAAGGGACTGCAAAGGTCAATCAAGTGACTTTATGGATGTTTACAGGGAGTTCCTCCAAAGCATGAGGGGCAGCATGGGAAAAAACATGAAAGTGCTTGTTTGAAAATTTTACCAGTGGTCAATGGAGGCTGGCATCATGAGATGACTGCGGGTGGGAGTTAATCTCTTGATACTGAATGACAGATGATCGGTAAGGCTACAATTTAGTCATGAGTATTTTTAGTAAAAGTCATGGACAAGTCATGGGCAATAACGAAAGAGTCACAGCCAGTGACCTGTCCATGACTTTTACTAAAAATACCCCTAACTAAATCTTAGGTCCTGAGGGGGGTGTGCTCCAGTGGATACTGCTGCTCCTGGGGGTGGGGGACGGCCAGGGGCCCTACCGCCTCTGCTGCTCTGGGCAAGAAGCAGCCCAGAATCCCACCACCACTGCTGCTCCTCCGGGCAAGGATGGGCTGGGGCGTGCCGCTGTTTCTGGACCACTGCTTCGGGGCAGCGTCTGGGACCAGCTGCCTGGGGCCGCCATAGCAGAGGCCAATGAGGCTGGCCCCAGGGCTGCCCCAGCTGCTTGGGCAGCCCTGGTGTCAGCCGCAGAAGTCGCTGCAGCTGCGGAAGTCATGGAGGTCCCAGAAAGTCACGGAATCCATGACTTCTGTGACCTCTGGGAAAGACTCGCAGCCTTAATGATAGGTAGTGTGGAGACAGGCCACGAAGAGCCTTGAAAGTGAAGACAAGTAGTTAATGTTTGCTGTGGTAAAAAGGTAAACTGCTTCACACTATTCTGCCAATGCATCTCAGTCAAGACCTGGTACACTTCTCATATTCTATTCCTCTGTCTCAATGTCTTAGTCATGGAGGCTCTTGGCCAATAGTATGATGTGGAGAGAGAACTGAGCAGAGTCCTGATTCAAAGCCCATTGATGTCAGAGGGAGTGGATGACCAATTGTACTCATTTTCAGTGTGGAAGTTAGAAACTTTGAACTTGTATGAAATAACTTTCTTCATTCTATTTCCAAAAACGTTTGATCTGAACACTCATTTCTCACTTCTTATTAGAGAAAAATTGATTCATAGGGGCTGACAATAAATCATTCTGAAAATGCCACAACACATTTGAAAAAGACGGGTCCTCTGGTTTATGGTAAAATTGATCAGGAAAGCACTCAGATTTAACTTTTCATTGGGAAAATTGTTCAAACTGTTATAAATTTCCAAGGCAGTATCCACAAATCTTAAAAAATCTAAAGCTAATCATAGATTTGCAAGGTTTGCAAATTGTCAGTTTGCCTAAACAGCTTTGTAAAGGCATTTTTGTTAAGATGTAGTTGCCTGTTAAATTGCTGAAAATCATTCAAGAGGGAATGGCTCAACCTGTTCTTCCATCAAGTGCCAGTCACAGAACATTGTTTCGACATAAATACAGATAATAGAAAGAATAAGGGCATTAGAAAACTATACTTCCTTCCAGGGTGCCTGTAATGTCAAAAATTGTAGGAGCAGTGTAGCCATAGGAATCCTGTGATGAAATTACAGTCTTTAAAAGCCCTGGGAAGATATGCTTTTTGTATAATAAGAACTCTAATATTTTAGCCATTCCCTTGCTGCTGCCCATTCCCCTCCCACGAAAAGTACAATCTCATTAGGAAACTGAAAAACATTAGGCAGGTGTTTGGAAAATGACTCAAAGTGATGGCAGTGAAAAATATAACATTATATTGAAGCCATTACACCATCAGCTAAGTAAAGTACTCTTCATCAACAGCAGTTGCCTTTATAATCTCAACCACGAGATAGCTTTTGATAGGTGTGAATATAAAACTATTAAAATATAGATTAGCAGAACCTAGTCATCATCACCTTAAGTATGTTGTAGACCTTTCTAACTAGATGTAAAAGACATACTCCTTGTATTAAATGTCAAAGTAGCTAAACAAGCTAATGCACTAAATAACAAAGAATAAAAGTAAATGTCTTGGATACTGTAAAGCAGCTATTTTTTCCCCCAGGGCTTTCATAAAGTCATAATTGTGGAAGTAAACTCAAGAAGGTTAGTTGATAGGAACCCTAAGGACAAGTAAGAGTTCTTACAATATTCTTAGTTGACAAGAATTTTATAGAATAATCTATTTTCCTTTAGCCTCCTTTCCCTGTCCCAAAATGAATTAGTGGCCATTAGGAAATTGAGAACCATTATGATTTTTTTTCCTCACACTTTGATAGTAATAGGAATAATGATATTGGGTTAGACAGTGGTATTGATGACACTCCTTTGTGTCCAGGGGCAGCCTGGAGCCAATCTCAGTCAGGAAACCTCTTCTGTAGACTTTTCTAATGATATGTAAAAGAAATATTCACTAAGGTAGCCAAATAGGCCACTAAAACACCTGTAATTCTAAATTTTGCAGTAATTACCATTTGAAATAGCGACTTTCATCTTCCAACCACTTTATAAACATTAACTTATTAATATTTGTTAAGGACACAGATTTATAATAAATGATGTTGAGGTGAGTTGACTGTGCACATTGATTCATTATACTACATAATTTTCTTATCACTAGATAGCATATTGTATGTTACCAGCTGCCTGAAGAAGGATATGCATCCTTTCTCTAGAGATGATGCTTTTGAATCTCAAGATGCATGATATAAGTCTGGGGAGGACAAGATCTTCAGAAATTTTGTACAAAGACAAACTAACTGGGCCTAATAGCATATTTATACTGCCGCACTTGACTGTTTGAGGGTTTAGTCTCTCTTATCAACCAGCTGTTAATAAGAACTGTAAACTTCATCCACGTTATGTTTTGATTAAATCCTACATTATGTTCAGAGTTGCTTCTAATTAACTAACTGTTGACCTAATGACCACGAGAGTGATATCTAAAAACCATCAGCCTCAATTCTTTTCAGCTTGCCCTGTCACCATGACAGTAACAAATAATGTTCATTTCCCCTTGGCTGACACAGTAATTTTAAACAATCCTGTCCCATTATGTTACACTACTTGAAAATGATAATTTGATTTAGGAAATGAACAGTCTTCATTTCTAGCTCTTTGAAATTCCAGTAATTATGTTTAATTATTTCTGCCTTAAACTGTGAGTTTAGGGTCGGCTGCGGTGTCACTATATCATTAATGCTATATGAAGTATTGTTTTTGCTACAATAAGATGGAAAGATATTTCTTCTGTAAAAGATTTTAACATAGTGAAAGTAGTAATTAACTGACATCATGATAGACTCTAATGCAATGCTACTTTAGTTGCCCTTTCTGATATAAATCTATTGTAAAGTTCATATTGAACTAATGAACCTATTAGACTTCATGGACACTGCTCATTGTATTGGCATTAACAAATATGTTGCAAATCTGTCACTCACTGTCTGCTTCCGTATGAGAATAGTGAGAAATTACCAATGCTCTGCAGGTCACCTACGCATTAATTATTATCCATAAAGTGTCAGGTAGAAAATTCCCTCCTATTCAGAAAATACCAATGACATAGAAAAAGTAAAAAGAGGGTCTATTCCAACCAAAGGTTTACATACTGGTTTCTCTGAGATGGAAAAAATAAGCTAAGGATATGAGATATGCCAAGTTTTAGTGGTCACTTGAATTATTATCCTGACTGCTGTGGGATAGTGTTTGAATTTACAGTGAGATGCGTTAACCAGGAATCAGTGTTTCCATAGCAGTTTTAAAATGGATTAAGTAAATTGCCCAGTTGGTTTGCTCACTTGTCACACCAGGGCAAGGATTCCATTAGCACAGATCTAAGCTGGCTAGAACAGAAAAGTAATATATCACTTTGCCAATTTCAAAATCGCTTGGGAGGTATGAACTGTCCAATACAGGAATAGAATAAGAGAAGGTGTGAGTAACTTTTTTTACATGCTTTATTGGATCTGAACTTTACAGTTAGGCCTGTAACAGGGTGATTTGCCCTTGGGGCTAGAGCGCCAACCTGCTGACAGAATAATCCCCAGCTGAGGGGAATCAGGCTTTCCCCATGAGTAGCAGAAGATGGCTGCAGTAAAAAAGAGAGCTAGACAGGAAGCTCGGAGCAGGAAGGGAAGCTATGGGGAAAGCTCTCCAGGCAGGGAGGCCTCTGAGAGACCCTGAATAAGCAGAGAAGTGACTGGGTTCCCCTATGGGTTCTGCAGAAGGGAGCATACAAGCCCATTCTAAGAATTGTTGAGCCCAGCAAGAGGAGGGGGCTGCAGGCTGAGCTGAATTCAGGCAAAGGAAGAGCCCTAGAGAAGGTGGAAGGATTTTTGTTTCTGTTAAAGACATTTTTGACTTTTAGTTTGGGACAATTGGGACCAGGGAAGGGGTGAACAAAAGCAGTGACCCAGCTGAAGGGCTGAGTTACCAGGCAGAAACTAGAAATGCCTTCAATAGGAAATCATAGCCCAGTGCGAAAGCTGCAAAACCACATCTGGCCCCAAGGGGCGCTTAACAGTGAGTGAACTCCATTACAAGGCCGCAATCCCTCAAGTCACTTGAGCATGTGAGTAACTTTAAGCATGTATGTGGTCCCATTGACTTGACATGCTTAAATGCTTTGTTGGTTTGAGGCCTTAGTTACCTAGAAAGATTTTAGAATCAAAATTTCAAAGGAAGAGGACATAATTGGTACACCTGCAAAAATATGTGCTTCCCAGCTGCACTCATAGAAATCCACATTTGTTCATGTATGGTAGATCAGTGAACTGCACACTTAACAGATGGTTTGTATATTTGTTCATTGGTTGTGTGCGAATGCATTTTTTATGTTGGCTCACCTGTCTCTCCCAGTTTAGGGCCCCACTATCTGTTTAGGAAGGGTTCACGATTAGGAGAAGGAATAGTTGTTTGTATGGGAGAAGAGGAAAAGTAGGTGGGAAAATGTTGGTCACACATTATATTAAGATTTCATTTAATAATAGCTTTATAAAGGGTCAATAAAGGTATAGATGTGATAAGCAAGTATAGAAGCAAGTGGTATGTGTTATAAATTGTTATAAACACAACAGATTATAAACAATGGCTATAAGACACCAGCTAACCCACTGGCCTCCTGTAACAATCTAGAACAATTAATAGATTCCAAGGCCAGGGGACTGTTGTGATCATGTAGTCTGACCTCCTGTATAGCACAGGACATAGAATTCCCCCAAATAATTCCTAGAACAGATCTTTTGGAAACGCATCCAGTCTTGAATTAAAAATTGTCAGTGACAGAGAATCCACAGTGACATTTAGTAAATTGTTCCAATGGTTAATTACTCTCACATTAAACATTTACGCCTTATTTCCAGTCTGAATTTGTCTAGCCTCAACTTTCAGCCATTGGATCATGTTATACCTTTCTCTGCTAGATTGAAAAGCCCATTAGTAAATATTTGTTACACATGTAGGTATTTATAGACTGTAATCAAGTCAGACTTTAACCTTCTATTTGTTAAACAAAATAGAGTGAACTCCTCAAGACACGTTTTCTAATGCTTTAATCATTCCTGTGACTCTTCTCTGAACCCTCTCCAATATATCAACATCCTTCTTGAATTGTGGGCACCAGAACTGAACACAGCATTTCAGTAGCAGTTGCACCAGTGCCAAGTACAGAGGTAAAATAACCTCTCTACTCCTAATCAAGATTTCCTTGTTTATGCATCTCTGGATCACATTAGTCTTTTTCACCACAACATTACAGTGGGAACTCATGTCCAGCTGATGATCCACAACAGTCCCCAAATCCTTTTCAGAGTTATTGCTTCCCAGGATAGAGTCCCCCATTACTGTAAATATGACCTATGTTCTTTGTTCCCAGATGAGTATATATATATATAGATAGCCATATTAAAGTGCATATTGGTTGCTTGTGCTCAACTTACCAAATGATCTAGATCACTCTGAATCAGTGACCTGTCCTCTTCATTTTTTACCACTCACCCAATTTGTATGTCATCTTCAAAATTTATCAGTGATGATTTTATGTTTTCTTCCAGGTCATTGATAAACCAGTGATAAGCTGGTTATTAAAACATCTACCAATCATTTATTAACCCTTTATAAATCATCTATAAATGGGACTTTAATATAATCTATGCCCAAAATGGGCTAATCTTATTTTTTCATCATATTTAAACAATGTTTAATCTTTTGTGATTTCTGTTTGGGAGTCCTCTAAGTGTAAAGTATTTAGTCCATTCCATGCCTGCTTAGTACCAGACTATGGTTTAGAATTAACCCTGCATATGAATTGGTCTAGGAGAGCTGAAGAGAACTGCAGGATCTCAGGACCTCTATAGACAGCGATTTAGTGTGTGGCAAGCTACAGTGTGAATCTACAGTTCACTAGCTTGTTGCACACCAACTCTCTGTGCCAACCCTGCTATCGTACACTAGAAGTTCCATAGCTTTGATGTACTGTTGTTTGAAATGGAAGTATGTCAAAGCACACTACAGAACTTTTAGTGCATAGTAACAAGGAACAGGGTCCACATGGCAAGTTAGTGTGCGGCAAGCTAACGGACGCTAGATTCTCATCCATGCTTGTCATGCACTAACTCACCCTGTAGACAAGTCCTCAGTCTGTGTCCAGCAGCCTCTAGAAAATCATTTTTGCATTCATTATGCTGGAGCCCCATCTCTTGACCACAATAATACTTTATTGGCCGTGCAGCAAAGACGGACTTCATAGGGAGCAGCTTCTAACCTTCCCCAGCTGCTAGTAGGGTAAGTATGAGATGGGAAATTTGAGGCTTGAAGAGATAAAAGGAAGCAAATCTCAGGATCCAACATACATGCACACACACAGGAGTAGCACGTTTTTCATTAGGGAGTGCTCATCATAACATGACAAATGACATCACTAGGGACTCAATAGATGCCCTGAATTGTCTCAAATATCTATGCATAGTTTTGCAGAGAAATTTTGATTCAGGTATCTAACATGCTTTGAATTGCCTGCAAAAAAAGTTACAGAAAGAATTAACATGAATCTCCTCTTGCTCCTGTTTTATACTGTTGTACCTCCCTTGACTTCAGCAGAGTTATTCCAGATTAACATTGTTTGAATAAGATCAAGGCTCATATCAATTTCTGAATTAAAGTGAAGGAAGGGACATTGTGCTTATCAGAAAGGTTTTTGCTATTTCATGTAATCAGTTGAAATGATAAATGAGTATATTGTCTAAATATTACAATAGTTTCATGCAACCAATGTTATCTCTCTTCAAGGTAACCTTAATTTATTAATCCATTTTAAAGGGAAAAATCTATTTTTTCCCTTCTGAATAAGTCTGTTTTAGGTGCATTCAGACTGGGAATACCACTTTCTTTGTTCCATGTATGCATTTTGTCCTTGTGTACCCTTCAGGTGCCAGATAGATTATTGCTCACATCAGAACAGGAATTTGATTAATCACTAGATCATATGTTTTATTCAAAAACAGTGCCCTCCATACTTCATCCAGAGTAAATTAATGAAAAATTCACATAAATTGTGGAGCATATTTTAGTAACCTGATTTTTAGGTTTGTTTGTAGCTTCAGAATACTCACTACAAATCAGGAAATAGGAGACTACATTTAGACTCTTGATTTTGGATAAGTAGGTCAAATGAATACAAATGTCACTAACGTCTCATCTGTCATCTGCAGAGCATTCTGCCCTCTGGGTACAAGGATTAGACAGGTACATTCTATGCTAGGGGCATGACATTAATGGCAAAGCAAAATTATGAAAATTCCATATTTTATCAGCCTAAAAGGCATGAGTCTGGAGTCTTCAGCAGAAGTTATCCTGTATAAAATGGAGACAAATGTTACAGAATAGAGGCAAAAACCTCCAATCACATCCATGTGTTAACACCCAGTTTATATAATCTACTCTCCCTTTGGTATATTGATGACAGTGGAAGTTCCATGCCATGTAGGGAAACCAGAATGTTGAGACTGAGTATTAGCATCTGGATCTGAGAAGAAATTTTCACCCTTATATAGTAGGAATGTCTTTCTACTAGGGCTGTCAAGTGATTAAAAAAATTAATCGTGATTAATCGTGCAATTAAAAAAATTAATTGTGCTGTTAAACAATAATAGAATACAATTTATTTAAATATTTGTGGATGTTTTCTACATTTTCTACAAGGTAAAATTTTAGAGCCTATAAGTCCAATCAGTCCTACTTCTTGTTCAGCCAATCACTCAGACAAACATGTTTGTTTACATTTGCAGAAGATAATGCTGCCTGCTTCTTGTTGACAGTGTCACCTGAAAGTGAGAATGGCATTTGCTTGGCACTGTTGTAGCTGGCACTGCAAGATATTTACATGCCAGATGTACTAAAGATTATGTCCCTTGATGCTTCAACCACCATTCTAGAGGACATGTGTCCATGCTGATGAGGGGTTCTGCTCGATAACGATCCAAAGCAGTGCGGACTGACACGTGTTCATTTTCATAATCTGAATCAGATGCCACCTGCAAAAGGTTGATTTTCTTTTTTGGTGGTTCAGGTTCTGTAGTTTCTGCATTGGAGTGTTGCTCTTTTAAAACTTTTGAAAGCATGCTCCACACCTCATCCTTTCAGATTTTGGAAGGCACTTCAGATTCTTAAATCTTGGGTCGAGTGCTGTAACTATCTTTAGAAATTTAACATTGGTATCTTCTTTGCATTTTGTCAAATTTGTAGTGAATGTGTTCTTAAAACGAACATGTGCTGGGTCATCATCTGAGACCACTATAACATGAAATATATGGCAGAATGAGGGTAAAACTGAGCAGGAGACATACAATTCTCTCCCATGGAGTTCAGTCACAAATTTAATTAACACATTTTTTTAACGAGCATCATCAGCATGGAAGCATGTCCTCTGGAATGGTGGCCAAAGCATGAAAAGGCATACAAATGTTTAGTATATCTGGCAAGTAAATACCTTGCAATGCTGGCTACAAAAGTGCCATGCAAACATCTTTTCTCACTTTCAGGTGATGTTGTAAATAAAAAGCAGGCAGCATTACCTCCCCTAAATGTAAACAAACTGGTTTCTCTTAGCGATTGGCTGAACAAGAAGTAGGACTGAGTGGTCTTGTAGGCTCTAAAGTTTTACATTGTTTTGTTTTTGAGTGCAGTTATGTAACAAAAAAATCAACATTTTTAAGTTGCACTTTTATGATAAAGAGATTGCATGACAGTACTTGTATGAGGTGAATTGAAAAATACTATTTCCTTTCTTTATCATTTTTACAGTGCAAATATTTGTAATAAAAATAATATAAAGTGAGCACCTTACACTTTCTATTCTGTGATGTAACTGAAATTGATATATTTGAAAATGTAGAAAAACATCCAAAAACATTAATAAATTTAAATTGGTATTCTATTGTTTAACAGTGAGAATAATCAGGGTATGGAAATTGTTTGGCAGGCCATCAATGCTTACGAAATTACTGAGCTGGGGGGAGAGGGACTCATGGGATGTGGCATGGGTGAGGACCTCTACAGGGGCAGGACTGGGGACTCCTAGGGGCCCTGCTGGCAGTGACACCAAGGCGGCTCTACCAGGCACCACCATGGGCAGAGGCACCCTAGCTGGGACGGATGCAGCCCCTGGGCGGTTTCGAGAGTCTCAAGGGTGGGGCCATAGAAGACCGGGAGGGTCCAGGCCCCAGTGATTGGCTGATGAGGAATGAGATGAGTCTCTCAGAGGAGTGGTGCTTCAGGGAGTGGTCGATGAAGGAGCTCACGGTTCCTAATTGGATTTGATTAGGGATGGCATCCTGCGATGATGCTGGCCTTGATCATTGGCTAGTTTGGGCAGAGGTTGGTGCAAGGAGGATGGCACTTCAGGGATTGGGTGGACTGTTATGTAGGGGTGGGGTTCTGATCCCAGAAACGGCGTGGTGAAGTCTGGGTAAGCAGTGCTAGTCACGCCTGTACAATGTAGCTCTGTGTGTGAGAAGATGGTGCTCATCAAGGAATTGTGAGTCAGAGGCTAGGGAGTGCTGGATGGGTGAAGTGGGGCAAGCCCCCAAACCTGCTCTCCAATGGGAGCTTGAGGGCTGGATTAAAATCTGACGGGCCATAGTTTGCCCTCCCCTGGACTAGAGAAAACGTTCCCCAACTATAGAAGCCCATATCCCCCTAAAATTAAAAAACTAAAACTAATCCCCCCCCCCCCCCCCGTTTCCATATGACACAGAGTTAAATCAAGAAATGCATATACAGAGCCTGATGTCCCTCAAGGTAACACATGCCAGGATCCTTGAAGTTAGCACCAATGAGCCAATAACTCAGTGTTTCCATTGGCCAAGTCACGTGGGTCCAAATTGTCTAAAGTTTCCATAAATTCTATGTGCCTAACTTAAGACACCTTGGCTCTAATTTTCAGAAGATCTGAGCACCCAAAACTCAATAGGACATGTGTGCACAGCACTGTGAAAATCAGGCCCAGAAGTTGAGGCATCCCACACTCAAGGGTATTTTTAAATTGTATTACTAAAATCCAGATGTGTTTGGATTTGAGTGATACAACTTATTACTCCTGAACCACTTGAATGACCTTGGTGCTATATGAACCGTATGATTGTAAATTAATATTGCTTGAAGTGTAGAGAGATTGTTTATTGCTCATCATGAAGCAAAGTCTTGCTCTATTGTTATTCAGCATACAGAGAAGTTCACAGAAGTTAGACCTGCCAAAGGAATGTCAGCACTCATTTATGCAACAGATTATTTTAGGTATTTACATATGCTTCTTTCCATTCACCACTAGACTTGAGACCACCAAATTCATCCCACATCTGGCATCCTTAGGTGTCTGTAGAGAGGCTAGCTGGGGCTCAGCTATCTCATGGGTAGCAGGGAACTACACCACCTCACTCCCTTTGGGAATGGCTCTTGCAAGGAATTAGTCCATCCGTGGGAGTCTTCCTCTACGGCCTTGGTGCAGGTACAAATAAACACAGTGAGCCCAGGCCCTGGGTCAGGGCGGAGCACTGGTGAGTCAGGTGCTCAGGCCCTCCGGCAGGGGCTGAGCAACAACAGAATATAGTAACAGTGAGCCCAAGTCCTAGGTTCCAAAAGGCCTGGGAGAGGGGGGACGCAGGCCCTCCCACTCCACTGCGTCACAGCCTGGGGCCCTAGCAGCGGCAGAAGACCCACTGCTGAGACAGTGGGGATCCTGGCCGCAACACACTGACATGGGTTCTGGCAGTGCTACAGCCAGACTAGGGTGGGCTGCTCCCGGGCTACTTCCAGACTCCCCCTCTTGAGGTACCTGCGTCAGGGTGATGTCCTCATGGGGGTCCAGCACCATGGGTTCCTCAGAATAGCTGGCTGAGGCAGACTCGGCACCTCCTCCGGGCAGCTGGTGTGGGGCAGGCTCAGCATCTCCTCCGGGTAGCTGGCACGGGGCAGGCCGGACCACTCCTCAGGTCTTCTATAGGCCACTGTGCTTTCCCACTCGTGAGCTAGGCCGGAGGCGTCTGGTCTCCTGGCAGCTGGTTCCCCAGTGAGCCCTGAGGTCAGGCCTTTATACTTCTGGGGCAGCACCTGACCCTCTGGGGGGCGGGCTCAGAGTTCCCTGGCTTCGCCCACTCTGGTGTCCGGAGGGACTCATCTCTCTCCGGGGCGGCAGGGAAGCACACTGCCTCACTACAGTGTCCTACATATTATATAAATATATATTATTTAATAAATATATATATCACTCTCCAGTTACCAGTGCATTTTAGGTAACCTAGGTCAGTGGACAGAATACTATACTAGGAATCAAGCGAGGTGCTCCATAGGTCGGTTTTGTTCAGCATCTTTATTAATGATCTGGATGACGGGATAGATTGCACCCTCAGCAAGTTTGCAGATGACACTAAGCTGGGGGGAGAGGTAGATATGCTGGAGGGTACGGATAGGGTCCACAGTGACCTAGACAAATTGGAGGATTGGGCCAAAAGAAATCTGATGGGGTTCAACAAGGACAAGTGCAGAGTCCTGCACTTAGGATGGAAGAATCCCATGCACCACTACAGGCTGGGGACCAATTGGCTAAGCAGCAGTTCTGCAGAAAAGGACTTGGGGATTACACTGGATGAGAAGCTGGATATGAGCCAGCAGTGTGCCCTTGTTGCCAAGAAGGCTAACAGCATATTGGACTGCATTAGTAGGAGCATTGCCAGCAGATCGAGGGAAGGGATTATTCCCCTCTATTTGGCACTGGTGAGGCCACATCTGGAGTATTGCATCCAGTTTTGGGCCCCCCGCTACAGAAAGATGTAGACAAATTGGAGAGTCCAGTGGAGGGCAACGAAAATTATCAGGGGGCTGGGGCACATGACTCACAGGAGAGGCTGAGGGAACTGGGCTTGTTAAGTCTGCAGAAGAGAAGAGTGAGGGGGGATTTGATAGCAGCCTTCAACTATCTGAAGGGGTGGTTCCAAAGAGGATGGAGCTAGGCTGTTCTCAGTGGTGGCAGATGACAGAAAAAGGAGCAATCGTCTCAAGTTGCATTGGGGGAGGTCTAGGTTGGATATTAGGAAACACTATTTCACTAGGAGGGTGGTGAAGCACCGGAATGGGTTACCTAGGGAGGTGGTGGAATCTCCATCCTTAGAGGTTTTTAAGGCCGGGCATGACAAAGCCCTGGCTGGGATGATTTAGTTGGTGTTGGTCCTGCTCTGAGCAGGGGGTTGGAGTAGATGACCTCCTGAGGTCTCTTCCTACCCTGATATTCTATGATTCTTCTATGAATCAGGAGACCTGTGTTCTATTCCTTGCTCTGCTGTGTGATTTTGGACACATTCCTTAAACTCTCTGTGCCCCAGTCTTCTCATCTGTAACATGAAGTTAACAATACCTGGGATAGTTAGGATGAACACAGCCCTAATTTGAGACTATTGACTATTAGAATTATTGTATTTAGTATAACCCTAGCTGTATGCCGAAGTGAGCCCTTGAAAGCAAGAAACTTCAAATACTGAGATGGCACAGATGATGACCCCATAGAATATTCTTAGACTTCTGTATCAATGAGTATTATGTATTTGTGTTCATTGCTCACAGAAAGGTCCCTGTGAAATCTGAAATCACTAGGGGTGATTAATGCAATACCTCAAGCTAGTTATGCAGATACCCTGCCTCTAGAGACTTGACCTCTTGGGAAAGGTGCAGTGACTGGTTTTACCTGTGGGGAGGCTGGCAGACAAAGCAAGAGTTTTGCTATAAAGCCTGAATTTATCCTGACAGAAGGGCTTTCCTTTTGGAGGGCACCATTTCTGCTGAAGGGTTGGAAGGACTTCAGTGTGTCAGGGCCCCATAGGACTGATGGGTGACTTCTGTTACATTTAGTGTGCATTTAGACTCTAGTATTGTTTTCTATGTTTTTTCTGTATGCTCTTGTCCTTAAATAAATGTACTCTGCTTTGGTTGGTCACTGATAAACCACTGTCATTATCTCTGGAGCTAAAAAGGTGAAACTGAAGGGCTGAGTTAGTCAGATTTGCTGAGTTAATCACAGTGAATTGCAGGGATGTTGCAAGCCTAAACCCCTGGTCAGGAGAGAAAGATGAGTTCCTGCCTAGACAGAGTTGATGGCTAGAGGCCTGAGACCTGAAAGGGCATTCCTAGAGCACACCACAGACAGGGTCAAAAGTGCAGTTACCCAAAAACTGTGACAACACCGACCTTCCTTTGTAAAGCACTTTGAAGGGCTGTGTGAAAGCTAGCTATTGTTCTTCTAATTTCCAAAGACTTGAAAAGAAATCGATACTCCCATGGACTTTAATACTAATAATAATAATACCTAGTTCTTGTGTAGTGCCTTTCATTATCAGATCTCAAAGCTCTCTACAAAGGAGTTCAGTATCATTTAATAGGAATGCTTCATCTATCTTGGAACTTATCAGGCCTCCTTCAGTGTAACATATGAGCACCTCAAAGACATAAAGTAATTTATACGCATAACTATCTGTGTGGTAGGAAAGTATTATTATCCTCATTTTACTGATGGGAAACTGAGGGGATGAGAGTAAGTGGGCTTGCCCAAGGTCACACAGGAAGTCTGTAGCTGAGGCATGAATTGTCCTCACATCTATTGAGTACCAATTCAGTGCCTTAACCAAAAGACCAAGGTTTGGCCCTGTGTCTAAATCCCATACAACTATGTTTTGAAAGTGTAGTGGTGACTGCAATCCTACTGAATTTGACAGAGAAGCTAGTTTCTGTCAATGATGATATCTAATATGGAGTCAAGTTATATATGATGTATGGAAGACTATAAGTTACTTTTCTTCACCCAGACAAAAAGATATGTAATGGAGGTCATCCAGCAAATTAGAAGCTACCTGCTGCATCAAGATGCTAAACATTGGAAGGGGGTTAATTAGCATCCCTAACAACCTTTTTCCACACACAGCTTGGGAGGATTAATATTGCCACTGACACCAAATGAAGGTCCCCCCACCAAGGACGACAGAAGAGGGGGTTGTTTGATATAATAAACCAGAACAACTGGAAAGATGACTTTTTTAGGGGAGTCTGGTAAGCCAGGCATATCGAAAGAATTGAATCCTGGACCAGGGTTTTAAAGATGTAAGGAAGGAGAGACAGATTGCAGAGAGACAGAAGGGAGAAACTATTTCAGGCTGTGCTGACAAAAGGGGTCGGAAATGGGCAGATTTCAAGAGACATAGGTTTTTCTTTTCATTTTACTATAACTCGGCTGAAAAAAGCAACCTTTTCTAGTGTAGCTTATGAGAAGTTTAACTTTAGATCTCTTACGCAGACAGTTTCCTTTGTTTTACTACTACTTTCTCTCTATTTTAATAACTTTTGCTTTTTAAAAAAAACGACGCTGAATGGGGTTTTCATGCAGTCTGCCCCCCCCCAAAAGGGTCAGCCTTGGGGTGGGCCACCCGGGCAACTGCCCAGGGGTGCCATGGCCAAGGGGGTGCTGTGCGGCAGCACAGAGGTGTGCACTGCCAGTGTAGAGTCAGAAACTGCTCCCGGCTGGCAGGGCAGTGCGGCATGCGGGGGTGCCCAGATTTCTCCGTACTTCCTTCTGTTGGAGGAACACTAAGGGGGGGGAGGTGATAGTTGCTACACAGATACTGCTCCCCCAAAACGTTCCTTTGTGCCCCCTAGGTGGCTATGGGTGCGGGGGAGTGAGGAGCAACACCAAGTGCTTCATTCATCCAGGTCACTTTTCCCACATGAACTGTGGCTTTCCTATCATTCCCTTATGCAGCCCAAGTGGAGAAAGTGACCTGGATACAGGGAGCCCTGACGTAGCTCCTTGCCCCCTCCCACACGGCCCCCTAGGGGTGTTCAGAGGAGCAGTGCTTGAGGCGGGCAGTGAGTAGCAATGCCAACTGCTCTGTGCATCCAGGTCACTTTTCCCACCTGGGTGCTGGTAGGGGGTGCAGGGGTTAGGGGCACAGGAGGGAGGTGCATGTGTTATGGACAAAGGGGTCACAGTGCAGAAGTTAAGGGGAAAGGAGGGGGCAGAGGTTATGGGCACAAGAGGGGGTACGGGGCTTATGGGTGCAGGAGAGAGGTGCAGGAATTAAGGGTGGAGGGAGCATAGTGCAGGGGCTGGGGTGCAGGAGGGTGGTGCAGGGAGCACAGTGTGGGGTGAGGGGGGTAGGGAGCCTTGGAAACCTATGGGAGCCAGGGGCAATTGGGGGGACTCTGTGCCCATGGGACCAGGGGCACCAAAATATAAGTTCACCCAAGGTGCCATTTTCCCTAAGTCCAGCCCTAACTCTAAGAGGAGATAGAAAAGATTTGGAACTTTTAATCCAATCAGTGTATCAGTCAGAGGGGTGTCCTCTCCCCAAAGACAAGAAAAGACTAAGAACCAAAGAGGAGCCCCAAGTTGGTGAAGGTTTCAGGGAACAGTAGAGCCGAAATCCCAAACAACTAGTTTTTGAAAGTATCTGGGTAAATGCAAATTTATTGGACTACAGTTTAATTCAGGTACCTAGTATACCTTGTTTAAGATGCATTAAAAATATAACTAACACTGCAATGTAAAACTGCTTTGTTCACTAGCAAAGCCATGCACAAACATTCCAACTGACAAAAGATTTCAAGATTTCAAAATTTTGGCTTCATTCCAAATTGGAAGGAATGCCAAACATTTGGAAAGTCTTTGTGAAGGAAAAATCTTGGGGAAAAAATGTTTCAGGTTGATCAAAATGTTTCATTTAGATTTTACCTTTTAATTGTGCATTATGTATCATACAAAATTTTAAAAATTTCAAAACAAAGTAATTTCAAAACAAAAAAATATAATTGTTTTGTTAGAAAATGTCAGAATGGGTTGTTTCAACACTGTTGGAATTCCTCCTTTCCTCCCCCTGACCCTCTGTTTTCTTCTGAAATGAAATTCTATTGAAATCAATCCCATTTTTCAAAGCATTTTTACTCCAGCAGATCTATGTATTATGCCAAAATATGGTTCATTGAAGTTTCTCTGACCAGTTCTGTTCATAGTGCTGTTTTGCCTCAAGTTTGCTTAGAATTACAGTAAAACAGACCAAAAGGAATCTCCATGATAGTTTTGCCCTGTGTGTTCAGCAAAGAGAACGGCAGGCATCAGTGAACTGCCACCAGAAGATAAGATGGAGATTTATAGCTAAATTGGCTGTAGTTATGCAAGGCAGTATCTGAGAGCATAGAAGCAAATGCTTCAATATTTCTATACAGATAGCTTGCTAATGTCAGCCAGCAGTCATGGTCTCCACTTCAGTACTGGCCTTTCGACCCCGGGGGGAAATCAGTCTTCTCTTCTGTCAGCACATATTAGTAAGTCAGAGACAAAAAGCAGTAATAGAAATGAGCATAGCACTGACCAATTAATAACTCAAGGGTAAAAACTGTAATGTGACGTAAATTCACTCTATCAGCTCTTCCAAATCATTTCTGTTCTGATTGCTACAAATAATATGACTGTAAGCTTCATTATTACTAACAGGGAGAATTATGAGCAGCCAGAGGCATAATCTGTCTGGACTAGAGACCAGAAAAATATCTCTAGCAGTTTAAAACTTGTTATAATTAGCACCCCAATGACCAAGGCCACTGAAATCAGTTAATACAGATTTCCTGCAGAATCTACAAAATGTACTTTTATCCAAGGATTGTACCACATTCCCCTGAAAACAAACCAAAAATACCCCCTTTAAAATGAAATATTTAATATTCTGTTCATAAATGAAATTACAAAGTGACCTCTCATTTTTTTCATTCCTGCAGTACTATTCAGATACTGAAATGGGAGTGAAATCCGGACTTCTGAGACATACAACCTCCTTTTTTCCCTGTATTTCAAATCTGTAGTATGTATCACAGACTTTAGTTAATGTTTTCTTGTTAAGGGTCGAGTCTTTACATTACCCAAAATAATCATTTCTTTTGTGCTTGGATATAAAATATTTTTAAATGAATAGATAATATATTATCCTTGAACACTATTTGCTCTTCAGTAGGTTTACCCATCTTTGTCCTCCCTACTGAAAGGTCATTTGTCTACCAACAAACACCATTTCGGCAATTGAGGTTTGATCTTGCTCTGATTGAAGTCACTGGCAGTATCAGGCCAAGGGTTATCTTATCAGACTTCAACATACTAGCACACACATGGGTATTGATAGGCTAGGTGGAAAACGACCACTACCCCCACAGGTAAAACACAGAATGGCTTTGCAGTAGCAGGCCCTCCCACCATCTGTAATGCTCTTTTGAGATCCTAACCCCATGTGTGTTCTCTCCACTTGTAGTATTTCTGTCTCACTACCCACCTACAAACACCGAAATGCATCTTCCCCTTTCACTTTGAGCTGGCTCTTCCCTCCTCAAGAAGAGAAAGGGTTTGACGTCCACATCCTCCCTACAGTCCAATCCTTACACTTCTTTTAATGACAAGAAATTGGATTGTCATGTCTAATATCCATTGCCCTAAAGAAGAGAGAAAACAAGTGAGGGGGTGCTTTTCATGGCTTACTCTTTGTCCTCCAATGAAGAAGAAATTTTGTCAACACTAGGAAACACTTCTCAGGCCGTGCTTTTCTCCACTGCAAGACACAGGCCTTTTCTCACTAGAAGTGTGAGTCTCATTCTGAACTGAGCCTAAGCAAACATGGGGTGGGGGGAATTATCTGAATCAGAATGAGATAAGGAAAACATAGGTGCAGAAATAATCTAATTTAATTTTACTCTTTGATTTTAGACAATACTGTTTAAATGGGTGAAAGAAGCACCAATACAGTAAGGAGTGCTCACTGCCACAGTTTGTCAACAGCACTGAGGGCCTCACAGTTCGTCTCCTCCAATTATCCCAGAGTCAAAGTCTATCAGTCACAGACTTTAAAAAGAAGGTATCGTGCTTTAAGCATTGCACCAGAATGTCAATGTCTCATGGAGTTTGAACTTAAGGAAAAAATATAAAACCTACATGCTGTGTATTTATTTACATTTGTGAAATACTAGGCTAAATCCCTTTGAAGCAGAATCAGTTTAAAAGACAGGGCTCTGGTGCAATTTACCCATTTTATACGGGAAGGACAAAAGCAAGCCTCTAACAACTGTGCATTATTTTGATACAAAATGCTTTTGAAGAATAATGTCTATCAATGTACAATCAGAATGGATTCCAAATAAGCCAGCTTGTTATTCTGTTTCTGTAGAGCACATCAGGCTCGTTATTCTGTGTCCGAGAGAGAGAATCATTTGGAGGCTGGCATTTCCCTGGCTGATATTTTGATTTGCACAAAAGTTCAAGGGGAAGAAAAAAAAACACCAAAACCACTTTGTCCCTGGCTGCGTGTGGTGAAGATGGAGCCCACGTATATGCTCTGTGTTTTCTATATGGGGCTTTGAATTATGACAGCAGCATAGCATGGACATTCACTGCTGAATACTTAATTCTGTACCCTTGCCAACTGTGAATCATCATGGCTGTGATTGCTTTAAGAAGCTGCCTGATGGTGAAGAAGTAGAAACATAAACTTCCCTGCCGAACCCTGCACTGGTGAGCAATAACAAATCCACTCTGAACCATTGCCTAGCAACCACTCTATGCATGGAAGGCTGGCGTCTTGTTAGGCAGCCCTGCTGGATATGCTTCTTCTGCTGTAGCATAGAGCGCTAAGCAATGTGAAGATGCATGTGCATGCACACACAGACTATGGTGAACAGCAGTGAGGCAGGGCTGTCTAAGCACTGTTGGGAACCCTGAGAACAGAAGATTATGTCCTCTGATTTAGACTGCCATGCCACTGCTGGTAGATACAGCATGGACCTAGAGATGTCTGGGAAGAGAATACTGAGAGGGATACATGATAACTGTTTCCAAGTACATAGGAGATTGTTACAAGGAGGAAGGAGAAAAATTGTTCTCAACCTCTGAGGATAGAACAAGAAGCAATGGGCTTAAATTGCCGCAGGCTGGCCGCTGCTTCCCACAGCTCCCATTGGCCATAAATGGCGAACTGCAGCCACTGAGAGCTGCGGGGGAGCTGTGCCTGGGATGGTCAATGTAAACAAAATGTCTTGCGGCCCGCCAGCGATTACCCTGATGGGCCGTGTGCCAAAGGTTGCCGACCCCTGGTCTAGATAATACTTAGTCCTGCCATGATTTCATGGGACTGGACTAGATGATCTCTTGAGGTCCCTTCTAGTCCTATGATTCTATGATGATAATAAGGGTAGTTATTCATAATCACTTTTGCTTACCTTGTTAAATTGCTATAAGACCATAATGTAACCATCAGACATTTCCAGCACACAAACTATATGTCTGTCGATGTTGGTTTACCTACATGCACCTAAAGTTTGGGTAGTAGTTGGATTAATTATCTATTTTTGAAAATTGTTTGAAATACAGGGGATGGAAACTCTGGCAATTTAGCCCTCTTTGGCAACTCTGACATTATAAGGTCCCTACTTGTAATCATAAGGCACAGAGGATCCTGATCCAAAACCCTGCTAAGCCCATGTGAACTACACAATCTCAGAAACTGAGACAACCATCTGTGGGATGCTTGTTGCATTATGGAATATAGACGTCAAACTTTCCACACCATCTTTGTTGGGGATTTGTCCTATGTAGGGTTATTAGTGATAATTTTCATACTCAGTTAAGTATTTGGAAGCTGGGGGTATGGTCGTACTGCTGCTGGGGGTATGGTCGCTGCCTATGCCTATCCCCCTGGGAGCATAAGAGAGTTTTAGCTATGTTTAGTTAAAAGTGTTCTTTCAAGCCTGATAGCAGATGGCATCAGTCCCAGCATTGCCAAGTACATATATGTTCATATGTTGCTATAATTTGTATTGTTTTTTCTTTTTGTTATAGGGGCTTCTGTAGACCTCAGGCTACACTTGATACAACAAAAGATTTTATTCCAAATGTTTTGGACACTACAGAGGTTGAACAAGATAAAGGCCTGATGCTTGTTGGTGCTGTAAAAAGCAAAAAGGAACTATGATATATACTATGGGACTATACAACAGTCAAGCTATGGAAAGTGGTGGACACCAGAGTTAATATAGCAGCCAAATCTCAGCCAAAAAGTATATCCTAGGTTATTTACCTTCTAATCTGGGTTTAACTCTGCTACAAAGACTTTAATTCTTGAGGGCTGCTCATCAAGCACATGGTTTTACAAAAATGGAAGAACAGATAATATTCAGAAAATAGCAGTGGTATTCAGACCTATCTTAGCAACCAAAGAACGAATAGCTTATTACGGTAGCGAGCATTTTTATGAATGAAGAAATGTAGACCCCATTTCTAGGTACACATGGAGAAAACTGTCAAGACTGTTCAAAGGATAGCAGACCTTCATTTCTCCTAACCCCTTCTTTTTTTCCTTCCCCACCCCAACCCACCTCCTTTTCTTCTCTGCCTATGCACATACCTATTTAATTTAATTGGGGATTTAATAGGGGATTTGTCCTGCTTTGAGCAGGGGGTTGGACTAGATGACCTCCTGAGGTCCCTTCCAACCCTGATATTCTATGATTCTATGATTCTATTCCAATTTTATTACTGTTATCCCCACCTTAACATGGTATGCCTAGGTAGTATTTTCTGGGTTTTACATTGTCTGGTCTTGCACCTTTGACAAGTTGTAAAATTGCATCATTGCGTAATTCTGTTGGAGATCCTGTGAAGCATGCAGTATTTGGCAACAAAACCAACCTGTAAGTCATTTACCTTTTTGTACTGTCCATTGTATCTTTATGAAAATCAATAAAAAATTAATCCCTCTTTCTCCTCCCCCAGAAAAAAACCTACCTTTTTTCTTTGAGTTCCTGCATGATCTTTATATTCTTTTAGCTTCTGTTTTTTTTTTTTTTTTCTGGCCTACTTAGGTCTAACTGCTGTTTGTGTTTTCTGAAGTCTCTAACCATTTAACTTCCCCCAGCTCTTGTTTCCCTGGTGTATTCTTGTTTTACGCCTATTTTGCTCTGAAGTCTCCTGCTGCTTAGCTTCCCCTAGCTGTTGCTTTTCTGGCTTATTTTTGTCTCACTGCTATTTGCAGTATCTGTGAAAAGTCCCATACTGTTTAACTTTCTAATAGTGGTTGTTCCTTGACTTATTTTTTCCACTTCTTGAATTTGCTGTAAAAAGTCTCCTGCTGTTTAGCTTCCTCTAACTGTTGCTTCTATAGACCACTCATCTCTAAGTCTCTGGACCAAATTCTAAGGTGAGCCTCTTAATATATGTATGACACCAGTTTAGACTCTTTTAGACTACTATCTTTCTGACTTAGGCCTGGTCTACACTGGGGGGGGGGAGCGGGGGGGGAATCGATCTAAGTTACGCAACTTCAGCTACGTGAATAACGTAGCTGAAGTCGACGTACTTAGATCTACTCACCGCGGTGTCTTCACTGTGGTGAGTTCACTGCTGATGCTCCCCCGTCAACTCCACCTGCACCTCTTGCCCTGGTGGAGTACCGGAGTTGGTGGGAGAGCTCTTGGGGGTGGATTTATCACTTCTAGTCTAGACCCCAGCTGGATCGATCACTGCCCACCAATCCGTCGGGTAGTATAGACATACCCTTAGATTCATGCCCACTAGTTATATGCCTCAGTATGTGTCATATCTGAATCTGGCCCACTGCATTTAAATTTGTGTAACATCAAAAGAGGGACCAAAAGGGAAGTGTAGAAAGAAAAAAATCTAAAAGGATATAAGACGGTGTGACTTAAATTAGTTTCCATGCATTCTTTCATCCACTACTTTCATTTATACCTTCTAACACCTTGTCCTGGTGTGCAAACTGTACCTATTTATGCTCACTGGCACTTAGTAAGTTGGATGTAAGAAGGTCTAAATGAATCTGGCTGTAAAAGAGAATAGATTACAATATGCTATGAATAGCAAACGCTGTTCATGGGGTTTTTTTCTGTCCACACGGGCAAGAAAGAAACATTGTCATGACATAGTTTAGCTTAACAAACAGAAGGTTAAGGCGTGACTTGATTACAGTCTATAAGTATCCACAGGGGGATAAATATTTTAAAATGGGCTCTTCAATCTAGCAGAGAAAGATATAACATGATCAAATGGCTGGAAGTTGAAGCAAGACAAATTCAGACTGGAAATAAGGTGTAAATTTTTGTCGGTAAGAGTAATTAACCATTGGAACAATTTATCAAGAGTCATGGTGGATTCTCCATCACTGACAATTTGTAAATCGAGATCTGATGTTTTTCTAGAAGATCTGCTCTAGGACTTTGGGGAAGTCCTATGGCCTGTGCTGTACAGGAGGTCAGCCTGCATGATCACAATGGTCCTTTCTGGCCTTGGAATCTATGAATAGTTGCACTGTACCTGTGATTCACAATTGTATTTGAACATGATTCTTTTCATAGCAGAGGTAGGGGTGTATGTGTGAGTGAGAAACTATCTTGTTGGCTTCAGTTAGAACTAGTTGAAGAATAGTAAGAAGACTCACAAAAATTACTAAAAAGATCTGTTTTCAAAAATTTTCACAGTGTGATTTCTTAAGGTTTTTATTTTAACTTTTAATGCAAACATTACAATACAAAAGATGAACATTATAAACTTTACATTACCATCTGCATCATATAGCATAGCATTAACATACATATGCAAAATCATTTTTAAAAATCAATATCATGCTATAAAATCAAATAAATTAATACTTTGCAGTTAATGGGGGTACAACATGGGCAAGGCAGGGAAGGGAAGTGTGAAAGGATGGGTAAGAGTCAAGGGGGAGGAGGTCTAGACTGGCCACAAGGCCCTGGGGTGTTCCTCAGTCAAATGTTTCCAAAAATGGAACCCGGATTTCTTTAAACTCAGATAGTTGATCCCTGTGGGGGAAGGTGGTCCCTCCTTTAGCTGCTAAGTCAAAGAGGTCAGAATACACTTGTTCTGTGCATGGATTTACTTTTCCATATCTAAAATCATTCACTGTATGATCATGGCTTCTCTCAGAAACTATGAAAGCTGTACTGATGAGAGGCTGAAATTTGTGGGTAAATATCCTAATATGTAGTTCTCAACCAATGTTTGATGCTAAAGCCCAAAATCATTTTAATTCTAGTGCCAACTTCTTTCCACAGATGTTTAACCAGAGGACATTCCCACAACATGTGCAGAAGGGTGCCATTATCTTTACCACAGTGCCTCTGTGTACTTGAAGGAAGAGCTTTAATCTTACATAGGCTTTGCAGTATCCAATACATTCTAAATATTTTGTTAAATTAAACAGAAATGTAAATCTGTAGAAGCCTGTCTTGAATTGTGTAATACAGCTGACCACTGAAGATGCTCCAGCTCTTTTTCCTAGGCTTTAGTAATATCTTCAAGAATCAAAGTCCTTTTTCATGAAAAAGGATGGATGACATGACTCTAGGGAGTTTGTGGAGTGTGTCTACTACACTCTGTACTTCAGAAGCGTAAGGCAGTCCCAGGGTGTCCAGCCCAAAGTGATAGGTCAATAAATATGTCCGCAGTATGTGTTGCTATTTTGCTGTGGCTGTGAGATTATACTAATGTTAGGACTGGGAATGGAACTATCCCCCCATTGTCAACCAGCTGAGACTCTAATAAAGTCTAAACACTTACGTATTTGCCAGCACCCAGGACTAATGCTGCCCCATTATTAGGCATTGAATAGAACACTTTTAACTAAGCACAGCTAACCCGGTCTTACATTCTGGTGGGACAGGCCTCGGCAGCCTGCCGCTGCCCTGGGTCCCCCCAGAATCCAAAACCTGAAATGGATATGAAAAATGTTCCAAATAACAACTCCATCTGGAATACATTCCCAACGTGCATTTTTCAGATGGGTATGTCAGTCTATGAAATCATGTAGGATGCATGGGCTCAGCTAGGTTCTAATCAGGGTAATCTCTGCCTTGTGATTACAAATAGGTTCTTGTAATGTCAGAGTTCCCATCCCCATTTTTAAATCATTTTCAGACAATCAATAATCCAAAAATTATTACCCCAACCCTAAGTACATGCAGGAATACCAGCATCCCCAGACACACAGGGTGCATACTAATCATATTTGATGGTTAGGATAGAATGGGATAGAATGGTTAGATAGGGTTAGATAGTTAGATACTAATCATATCTGATGGTTAGATAGAATAGGATAGAATGGGATAGATGGTTAGGATAGAATGGGATAGAATGGTTTCTTTTGTTCTGAACCTGAGCAACTCGATTATCAGGGCTCTGGGTTTATCCCTAGGGCAGGCCTTGGAGCCGGGAGCCTGCAGACATGTTTTTGAGCAGAGTCAGCAGAGTCTCACTGTCCTTGGTGGTGGACATCTTGGCTGGGGGGTTTCTCTCCTCTTCTGAATTTACATGTCCAAGAGGAGCTTGCTAATGCTATTGATCCCCCCTCCTGGCATCAGCATAGTTTAGGTGATCACTGTGCCATGTTCTGAGGCCTCCTCTCCACAAAACATACTCTCCATTTTAAAGTGTTCTGGTTTTTCAGTGGAAAAAGGTTAAACTGAGAATTATTCCATTTTCTGCGCCACTCGCCCCCCCACCATACTCTTTCAATGGCAATATGAAAATTAGGGAGAAAGGTGCTGAAAGGGGGAGAGCGCGGGAAAAGGGGAAATCCCAAAAACAAAATAAAATGTTTTTGTTGAGAAATCAGAAAAAGTCTCCCAAAAATGTTTTAAAAGGACAATTTTCATTGGAATAAAAAAGAACAATGAAAAAATTCAACCAGTTTAACTGGTGATAGATCTGGTTACTGTGCCTGTTGTCAGCAGTGCAGAAAAATACCAAAGATATTTTGGAGAAGTGAGTGAAAGTATAGGTTGGAAACAAGGCTGCAGCTGTTAATGATGATGTTGGCTCCTGGGAGATTGTAGGAAGAGGTACAGGAAGCTGATTTTGTAGTTGTCTATAATTTACTAATGTAAGAACAATTCATTGGCTCCACAATTCGGGCCTACCCTTTGTGATGCTAAAATTGGAAGGTAAGTAATGCATGCCTGAAGCAATCACAAAGATTATTTGCATAATCAATGTGGCACTGAATCCAGCCTATGAAATAGAGGCCTTTACTCCTTGCAACTAACAGCAGAAATGAATCTACACTTCCAAAGATGAATTATTTAGCTGTCAAGATTTTTGACAGCATCACAAGTAAAATGTGTATATATTTTCTTGATAAAGGGACAACCACATGTACAAATGCAGTTACGGCTTGAAAGCGTATTCTTAACTATTGAAAAGGTCTTTGAGTGAGAAAATTGTGTGGCTTTCAATTTTAATAATGCCCCAGCAAAGCATGAAGCAAGAAACTCAAATCATTCAGAAAACCTCAAATTTCTTATAGCCTTAAGTGTCAAGGACATTTATTGTGCCCTTGATAAACACAAGCAACTCTCATTGACATCAATGCGTATTCCATGCACAGATCAACAAAAGTATTTTCCCTTGCCCTGCCAGTTCCTCTGTTTGTGAGCAAAAGCAATGGGAAAAGGTCACATAAAGTAAGCCACAGCAGATGTTGAATATTTTTGCTGGTTTCAAGAACCTTATTTTTTTCTGATGCAGTTTTGCTGTTTTTCCATCAAGAAAATAGTTCTTCGCTAAAAGCAAGAACTTGAGCTGCCCAAAGGAAGTGGATCTTACAGTTGGGTGTGAGGGAAGAGTTCAGAGCACTAATGAGATAGGTGCCCAACTCCCATAGACTTTCAATGGGAGCTGCATACTCAGCCACCTTTTGTGCCTTTGAAAATATACCCCTACAAAATCATATTTCACTTGCTCTGATGTTTCATGGGCTGAACATGAGCCAGGTATTAGCAGAGTTAAAGGAAGAAGGGGGAGTACTGTAAGCCTCAAAAATAGGAATAGGTGAATGTGGTATGGTAGCCATATAAGAGACAGAGGAAATGAAAGAGCAGTGGGTCCAGGGCTCTTGGTTGGGTCTATTGAGGGTGGAAATTGCAAAAGGGCTTAGATCACTGTAGGTTATTTGCACGCTGCTTGCAATTATAAAAGCCTCACAGAGGCAGTCGGGGAGAGTGTGCCAGCAGGGGCTCTAACTAGAGAGGCAGTCCTCAGGAGCATTCTATCAAAAACATTTCCCTAGGCATTTCGCTTAGCAAGGGCTTTAGCTAGAGAGGAACTCCCCAAAGCATTTTGTCTTGCAGGAATTTTACTACGGAGGTGCTCCTCCAAGGCTTTTTTATTATTATTTCCCCCTAGTAGAAGGATTTATTCATGGCATAACTTTTTCTGGTGAACATTAAAGGTTATTTTGTGTTTTCAATAAACCCCTCAGAGAATGATCTTAATCTTGGGACTGTCTGTGACAGTGAAATAGTTCAGGCAAAATAAAGATCATCTTTTAAAAAGATGAACATCCATATCACCTAAACCTCTGCACCTCTGCAAACCCATACTTGAAGTGCATCTTTCTGAAGGGTTTGAAATGCATGGTTATTTTGAGTGACTTCTTTTATGTGGACCTTGGTGCTAGAAACAGCAGTTGCAAGGTTAAATCAGAGAGAGTTATCAAAGTCAAATTATTACACAATTGTTCTAGGTGGCTACAAGCATCTCTGTTATGTTGCACTTAGCTGAATCAAACCAAACAGTGTAGAATCACAACATTAGAAAAAAGTTGGCTTAAATAGGAGTTGCACCCACTGATGATAGGACTGAATTTGGCCCCTTGGTCAAACCATGTATCCTATATGTAACAAAATAACCATAACTACATAAAATGCTTGACATTTGTCTCTGCTCAGAAAATGGACTAAGTAAAACATCACTTTATTTGACAAATGTCTTCCTTATGGGTATTCCAAGCCAGATTCACTGGCTTTAATGTCAAAAACTAGTTTATGCTGCTTTTAACTCCTCCTATCCTTCCAGAGCCAACACAGCTGGATTCTATTTTTTTTAGGCATCATCAACAAAGTTGTTTACTAAATCCCAATTAGTTACACCTGTGCAAAATCAATGGATTTGATGTGGAAGCCACTGAACATTGTGAAGCCTGATACACTTTCAATGTCCTTCTTACACTCAATTTTCAAAGTGGAATCACACTTTTTTTAAAAAGCAGAGGATACAAAAAAAGAAAAAAGAAAAGAAAATCTAAAAGCTACATCAGTTGCTTAAAAGACAAAGTAACCCCTGTAATTGGAATAGTAGGTTTCAGAGTAGCAGCCGTGTTAGTCTGTATTTGCAAAAAGAAAAGGAGTACTTGTGGCACCTTAGAGACTAACCAATTTATTTGAGCATAAGCTTTCGCGAGCTACAGCTCACTTCATCGGATGCAAATAAATTGGTTAGTCTCTAAGGTGCCACAAGTACTCCGTTTCTTTATGGAATAGTACTATTTCCTTTATCTTACATTTACAGAGATTATGTCACTATACCATGTTGCAGCAAAGGTTGCGACAGCTGGAAACAAATTGCTGTCACTAGTAAGCGTTTGGTCAAATAATAAAATGTCTACGGTGTGAGGTATGTGCTCTGCCATGGCAGTATAGCCCTGTCTATACTGCAGCTTGGAGCAAGTCTTCCAGCCTGGGTATATAGACTTGCACTAGTGGGGCTCAATCTATCATGTTAAAAATAGCTGTGTGGATATTGTGGCTCAGGCTGTCAAGTCTAGGAGTTTGGGTGGGCGTCAGTACCCAAGCCACAACATCTACAGTACTCCTTGTAGTGCATTCGCTTGAGCCCTGCTCGCACCAGTCTGTGGCACAGTTGTGGCACTTTAGGCATTTGAAAGGCAGAGCTGACAGCTGTGTCTAATAACAAGGGAAGCCATAAGCAATTAAGGCCTGCTATGGTTTGAAGCTGTGTTTTTGGGGAGGAGGAGGAGATGTCTTCCTAAAAAGACAGAAAAGGTAAGGGCTGGGTACGGGTTCTCCTTTGTCTTTGGTACTATGGTGCCCCTTTACCAGGAGGAGGAGGATTTGGTCGGTCTGATTAAGTCATACTGCTAAAAAGGTAGCTGTGTGCTAATATGTATCTCTTAGAAGGAAAACTATTTGAGGGGTGGCCTTATTTTTCCCCCTTGGGTTTGCTTGGCTTTTCTACCCTGGCTTAAAAGGATTGATGAGTCTGTGCTTGACCTTTACATGGTCCTGTTTGTTGTACATTGAAAGACTGTCATTGTGATGTTGATACTTGCATATGCTAAGGAAGAACAGTGATGTGTGAGCCTGAAAAGTGTCCAAAAGTTCAGGGACTAAATTCTCCTGTTTGTATTCAGGTCTTCTTCTATTCTTACTTGGGCAAATAACCCATTGAGTTAATGGGAGCTTCCCTTACTGACAAAGGGGACGTAGGTCCATGGGCAAGTGTCAAACCTGGCCTGACAGATTTGACACATTAAAAACCAACCTTGAAAATGTCCACTTTAACAGTAGGCTTGTTTCTGAATTCTGCCTGTTTAATAATGTCAGATATTGGTCAATGGCGTTCCCTGTTGCAACATCACCATTTTGTCTTCTGCAAAACAAACACTAGATAAACCAGCAAAGAAAGTATTGTGGGAAGGGGAAACGGTTTCTTTAAAAATTATTAAAATCAGTCTCCTAATGAACAGGATAGGTTTTTCCTTATGGAACCCTTAAATGACATGTAAAGCTTGTGAGTTACCCCCTCCCAGGTGATCACTAAGAACAAGAACTGTTCTTAAAGGCTTTTTAAAAGATTTTTGTCAATAACTGCAGCATTTAACATCCACTTAAAACAACTCCCTTTGCACATGCTACTTACAATCACTGTGGGGTGCCTGTATTATTGTGACAGTATAGCCTACCAGAGAGAGTAACTAAAGCTGTACAAAATCTTTTTTAGTAATACATGGTATTGGTGAACCTAGACTTTAAGGTTCAGTTTGGCTAGGTTTGTGTGAGCCTGTAAGCTAACAAGAGGCTGAAAACTGCAGGCAAATCATGAATGAACTCTAGTAAAATGTACTGGGTGCATTCCAGGGGTAGGCAGAAAGGGCAAGTACACTGCAACTCTCTCTCCACTCACTGGAAATTTTTGGGGGAGGTGGGTGGCCAGATGGCCCCTTCCCCTTTATTTCTCATTGTAAGAATGGAACTCAAAATAATTGCTCTCTGAAGTGTTTGGATATTTTATTTCTTTACCTTGGTAAAGATGTATTATAGTGAGATTTCTAGCCCCGTTTTGCAGACAAAGGGTCTGGATTGTTCAGATAAGGCCTGAACAACTATTTGAAAGTTTGGATTATCATCTGAACCAAACCTAATCTACAAATCTCCTGAGGTTTACCCATCCCCAATACTCAGGTGGTTAGTTAGCAGAATAGGTGTTGATGTTGTCAGAGCAAGCGAAAGATGAGTCCTATTTTCCTCTTCTGAGTTGCTCTTGAGATTTAAATCATTACTTTTTTCCGTGGAAAATTACTGTTAATAACAGTCTTTTCCAGCAATCTTTTAACCCAGCCAATCTTAACTCTTCAAATAAGGCAACCATGAACCCTTATCTTACCAATAAGGGTCTAACTCTCAAATATATTTCTAGCATACACCAGGTTCTCCTTCGAATGATGCTGGTCATGTGGTGTGGGAGTTCTTTTTTTGTTTTGCTTTTTGTGTGGTTTAAAGCCTTTTCCAGAATAATGGGTCACTGATCCATAGACCATTAACCCATTGCAGCCTCTCTTTGATGTCGGGCAGGTCCACTGGTTGCATTGCCATCCTCACAATAGTGGTTACCCTGACTCTGTGAAAATCTTTTGCGTCATCTACCATGATAATGAGCCAACTGAAAACTAGTGTTGGGTGAAATGCAAAATGTTTAGCCTCTGTGTTTAGTTGAACTCATGCCTCTTGGAATGTGCTAAATTTGGCTGGAATTCTCACAATAAGTTTCCTTCTGAATTGTGTGTGTCTCATGCTTCTCATCTTGTCTGGAAATATCATGGGAACAACTTTTGTCGTGGTGTAATTTTAAGAACGTCTGGTCACAATCCTTGCTGAAATCTGGATGTAGGAAGGCATGTGTTTGTATAATATGTAAAATATATCACTGCAGGACCAAAACATTTAAATTTGTTTCGTTCTAAATATGGGTATAATTTCAGCACAACTCTAACCTGATCTCATGCTGACTAAAAATTCAGGCAAGATCACCACATCCAATCTCTATTGCTTCCTTTAACTCTTCTATTTAGAAAACCATTGATTTATGTGTGTGCAGAGGTGCCTAATCTGATTAATGAACATCCTATCTAAATTACTATAGATTGATTAGCCATGAAAAGTGTGTTAATTGTGTAATATCCATGAATGCAAATGGCTAGTATCTATTTTACAATACATAAATCTCAAGTTGGTATATTTTGCGGTAGCACAAAATACAGTGAAAACAAGTATATTGATTCACATTAAGCTTGATTGATCTACCTTAGTGTAATTTAATTGTCTGTAAAATTGGTTGCTAAATAGAAAAAAAAAGTCATTTATTATAATTGTCTGTTAGAGTATAGGAATGATTTTAGTGAGTGTTAAACAAATCCGAATTTTCCAAATATATATTAGAACAAAAATAATGCCCTTTATAATAAAAAGAAATACTATAAAATTGTAACAAGTGGCTGTTCAAATGATCAGTTTAGTTAATTATCAGACTTCACTTACTGTACTCAGCTGGCCACATGATAGTGCAGTTTAAAATGAGAGAATTCATTATCGATAGGAGAAAAGAGTGCCTACTTGAGAATTGTCAACCTGCATCTTCATCCCCAATAGAAGAAAAATGGGCCTGATTTGAAAATGCCAAATGTGGCTCTCTTTCCGAACTTTCATTTTGAAGCAGTAAGCAGTAGACCTACTTAGTAAGCAACTGCCAAAGCTGCTATTTGCCTTTCACTTGCAATAAAAATGCATTGTACCAAATGAAAAATGCTAGGTGTCATCCCTCTCTTTGCAGGGAAAATACTTGGTGCAATTAAAAAAGCTGGCCTATAGATCCATTCACCAGGAAATAATAAGCACCAACAAAGAGTGAAAGAAGGCTCATGTGAGCTGCAAATGTGGGGTAGGGGGCAAAATTAGCAAAAAGGCCATTGGAAAGGCTCTGAAATACACATACCGAAACCCTGCGCTAACTCGATTTGCTGTTCAATGTGCTTGTAAGATACTACTTTTTCTTAACGAACACCATGCTGTGGACCTGGTTCCCCAACCCCGCCCGCGCCCATTCTCTTTCAAATAGAGGAGCAGGGAGAGCCTTAAAAAAACAAAACAATTGACTCACCCCAGGCCCATTTTGACTTACAAAGGAAGAGCCACCACATGGCACAAGAATGACTTGGCCTAGAAACTGCACATTGGTGACACTGACTCAGTCTCAGAGAGAATGAACACACAGGGTTATATTTGTTGTTTTGTTCTAGTTTGTGGAAAACTTTACAAAGTATGTCCAGGGCTCCAGCGGATTTGCCAACAGCCTGATGTAAATGAAGTGACATCCCACCAGAGAAACTCTCTTGATCAGCTCTCAGTGCCTCCTTCCTTCCCCACAAGCTTGGGGAAAGAGGCACACCTTGCACCATGGCCTGAAGGTGAGGAGATTGGACTATGTGGGGCCTGGGTTTGAGAAAATGGAAGGATGGGAGGGAACCCCACATTTCTTTGCCTATAAAGGAGAATCCCCTGTCAGTTCTCTTTATCTTAAACTGACAGCACTCCAGCTTGAGCTCTTCCACGGCAATTTGGTACAGGGAAAGAGAAGCAATGCCTGACATAGGCAGGTTCCAGGCCATTTTTTATGGCCATATAGGTCCAATCCAACACATTAGACTACACCCAGAAACTGTTTGCTGCCGTGAGCACTTCCCTTAACCAGATGCATGCTGCACAAGTTTCCCTTTCTGGTTTTATTTATATCTGTATTCCACATGATGCATTGCAGAAGCCTGATCTTGAGGTGACAAGTTGTGGATGAGTTTATTTCTGAGAGAAAAGGTACAATCTGCTGACCAGATAGAGACAAATAAAAGCCATCCTGGTCACTGCGGCTGGAGCAGCAGGGAAATTACAGGCTCCTCAGGTTGGAAAGGTGATGGCGTAAGTAGCTAAAAAGCTATTCAGCTGAGGCTATGTTTAAAAATCCTTTATTCTCGCAGATAACAGGAGAAATGACTGCAGCAGTCTGCCAGTCCTTCTTTGAAAGAAAACAAAATCTAGCCCAAACATGCCAGCCATTCTGCAAGAGAACAGTGGCATGGAAGGGCTGATAGAATCACTTCACATAATGGTATCTCAAAGCTCTTGATAGTATACACCCAGCTCCACTAGAATGCTGCCAATAAGGGTGTATGGCACATGGTGTGTGGCATGCTGCTGTCACTTGAACGGGAAAGGCAACAAAAATGTATAATATCTACATAATGCCCGTTCTTTTTTAAACTCTCAGTATAGCAAGTCTCAGAGTTTAAAAATATCATGTCCATTTATTCCAAATGTAATTGCAGTATATTCATGGCCTTGGCTTCAACCTATCAAACAGCAATGCAACCTCTCATTAATGGTGTATGGCCAGTGGCTCTCACTTGCATCAGACATGCACTAACTTCAGCCGTCTCTTTGTGAACACTAGTGGTTCTGCGAAATCTGAAAATAAAACAAAAACCACCTTCTTGGCAGTAATTAAACAGTAACATTCAGAGTTTGTTTCTGTGCAGCTGTGATAATGTGTTTGTGATAGAGGGATTCTTTTGTTTGTGCTAATTGTTTAGTTGGTGTTGTTTGTACATCAACTAATGCAAATCCCCTTCAGTCTGTTGCTAAGCAATTATCACTGTAGATATTGTAAAATGGTAGCTATATTAAGTCAAAAAGCAGGGGAGAGATACCTTTCTTGCAATGCATATAAATATTTCTTGTATCTAGCAGTTCCACTTCTTAACAAACTTAACTTTAAAAATAGAAATTAAAGTTTGCATCCTAGATAGAAAAACTGCAGAATGTAAAGGACTAATATCTACCAAGTAATCATCTCATTGGTTTCAGTGGGTGGGTGTTTGTGGGTGAGAGAATCCATGTTGGATTATTCAAAAGAATACTTGTTCCAAGATCTTTCTTCTTCAATCCATACATACAATAAATACAGCAGAAAGAAATTTTTTAAAATTGATTTCTCTAGGGACTGACAGTTTAATAAGAAATCCAGGTCTCAGGTAACTCCCTATTATAAATTATACAATACAAGTCTCTGAAAAACACAGGCAGGCTTCATACTAAGAGGTTATCATCCTCACATAATCAATACTACAAAGTAAAAAGATTACAAAAGTCACATCCTGGAAATGGCCAATTAAGTTATTCAACATAGTGTCAGAATAAGAAAACTTATGTCAGTTTTATGAATGGTGAGTATTTCACATGCCTAATCAGATAACTGATAAGTGCGGGGAGGCAAATCTCTCCCTTTGACAACACACACTTTTGTCCATGATTTTGCCTACCTAATAGTTGATTAACCATGTACTAGACTTCTCTCCTGCACTTGACTTTCCAGCAGATTGAATAACTCTTTTCCTAAATTGTTACTTGTGGCAGGAGTAGTTGAGTCTACTTCTAATTTACCATAGTCCAAGTCCGAGTTAAGGCGTTTTTGTAAGGCTTGACAATGAGTATCAAATATCTGTTTTTAATTTAGTCTTATTACAATATTTAATCTCTGATTAAATATTTTTCATAGTTAAATATGGTTTTACTAATTGGTATCTATTACATAGATTTTAACCTTCAGTAAATAAGTTTATAAAAAGCCATTGGTGCATATATATTTAACATTCAATAGCTTTGTTTTTTTCCTGAACCAAAAGCATTAGAATAAATATCTGACAGTCTTAGTACAGTGTAAGTTAAAGACCAACTGAATATTCAAAACATATTCAGTGGGATTTAGAAACCATAATTTTGATATGTATCTATTACACAGCCACTAATCTTCAATAAATAGGTTATTTAAATAGATTACTAATAAGCAGTTGGTATTTATTCAACATACAGGAACTGTCTTAATGAATAAATTGCATATCTGGTAACTTTACACTGTGTAGTACATCTCCATTTTCTTGCGATGTTATAAATGCTTATGTTAGCAAAATTTTGCAGTGTTAACACCCAATTATCTTTGTAAGTTATTTCACATTATCACATTAAGCAATAAAGCATGACCAACATAACAGTGTGAGGAGTTACAGCAAAAAGGATCAATCCAGGAATTTTTGAAAGGATGTGGTTCACTCAAAACATGCCAGTTTTTAAAAATGGCATTTCAAACAACTGCTTACTTAAATCAATTTGTAAAGGGTTTAGTTTCTTTCAGGTTATGCGCGTGCTGCTAAGCAGCAAAAATGCTGGTTAACACTTCATTCACAGACATTGTGAAAGAAAAGCAGGATGAATGTTCTCCTACCCATGTTAAATATGTGTAACAAAATCTGGAACCAGATGCCTCACGGCCTTGGATTTTTATATAAATCCAAAATTTGGGCCAGGTTTGTGAATCTTTGAGTGATCCTGGAAGAGCTTTACAGACAGCATAGGTGGATTTATGTAGTCTGGTAGAATGTGGAGTTATGATGATGGGCCTTATCTAAGCTCAGTGGAGTCAATGGGAGTTTCCATTAAATGTGTGTTTGACCAAGCCCTAAGCAACCATCTTATTTAGCTCAGTTTCAACGCAAAACCAAGCAAACACTGGCAATTTTAGATGAGTTTGATTTTTTTTCAGAACGTAAAGTAAATATAAGGTTTATATGAGCCTTCACAGATCAGAAGGGCTGCATTTCATGCACATTCTGTTCATGGCATACAAACACTAGTTAGATCAAAAACATAGAATTCTCCTTCTGAAAAGTTGCAAGGTAACAGAACTTTATTCCTTAGAACCCAGAATCGTAATATACAAGAACCAAAAAAATCAGATACAACTCGATGCACTTTGCACTAGCCTCACTCTTTGCAGACTGACTGACTGAAGACCCAGATTGCATGCTTTCCTTCACAGCCCACTAGCCTGAAGCAGGACCAGGAAACCCCTTATGTTTAAAGTGACTGCTTGTAACAGTAACATGGTTTTCAAAGCACCACAATACATCTATCACCCACAGTGCTTGTATATATTGTGTACTAATCACAATCTTGGAAAGTAAATTAATATCTCATGGATAATTCAGTATGTCTTTTGACATGTTGTTTTTTAAAAATTTGCTTTTAAAATGTGAAAATGCCTTGTCCTTCATATATTATTCCATCTTTCAAGTGTACATGCTACTGAAACTCAGTGGCTGGGCAGAGTCTAAAGGACTCTACCAGCTGTATTCCTTGTTGCCCTTTCATACACTGAAAAAATCACTGAGCATGTTTCCTCCCTAACCACACTATGTAAGTTCCCCTGGCAAAAGGGTAGAGCTCCCTGTTGCCAGGAAGAATTGCCTAAAACACTAGAACACCTGATAAAGTTGTCATGAGTACTATCATTCCAGACTGAATGAGAAAGATACTGGCGGGGGGGGGGGGAGAGGGAGAGCATGGGGTGTTTTGTTAAGCCAAGCCAAGAAGCAGAAGAAGAAATAGACAGTTATATTAGAGCTGAGAACTCCAGCATCCATGTGTAACTTTGGAGACACTAAAGATTCCCTAATTTATAGGCCAGCTCATTTGTGGGACACATGATTCCAGCTCACAGGAGAGATTGAGAGAAACAGATCCAATAGGAGAGAAATTACTCCAAATACCAAGTGCAGCTGAACTGTCCAAGGCAAGGATCAAAACAATGATGGCCACTAGTGCAAAATAATTACACAAGGTCAAGATAAAGGAATCCAGGAAGCAGGAAGAGATAGACCAACTGAGAATGGTCCAGTGCATGTACTATAGAAAGTAATGCAGAAAGAAAAATGCCCAGCCTATTGGCAATAATGTATGGGGCAAAGGAAGCAGAGCCACTTTGTCCAAATGCCACAGCCACTCTGGAAAGAAAAAAGTAGCAGGGTTTGAGATAGCCTCATCACTGGAAGTCTCTATCTGCAGGCTGAACTTAACAGAATCAGACTTGAAATTGGAACAGTCACCTTAGGGCCCTGTCCAGAATTCTACCAGAATTTAAGGACCTATTTTAATGAGATGGATGCCGATGGGGTTAGCCAAAAAATAGGTCCCCATATGTAGTGTGTGACCTGCACAGAATTTGGAGAGAGAAGCCTAGGTTTCAGGAGGGAAGAGTTGGGAGGTCAGTATGTGTTCATATGGCTTGGATTATAATGGCAGGTGCAGCATCTCTGTAAATAATTCTCTGAGTAAAGAGATGGTTCAGTTCTAGAAGCATGGAGTCCTCATGTTATCACCCAGTGTTCAATATACAAAACAGCAGCCATCTGAGAGCTGCAAAACTGAGAGGAAAAGAGCAAACCCCATCCTTTTTCCTGTCCTGATGCCTCTGTTTTATAGTTGCTCTCTCCTCCCCGTCATTTAGACTAGCTCCTCACTCTGCTGTTCCATTCCAGGCAGCCATAAATTTTAGTTTAGAAAATTCAAGAAATCAAGCTCTCACAAATAAACTACCACCTATGGTATTAATTGATTTCCAAGCTGAATTAAGGATGGGATGGATGTGTAGATAGAATTAGGGAACCTTCTAACTCCTTGAAAGAGGTATTCCCTCAAGATTAGAACTTGGGACGTACTTGTGGGGAAGCTTGCACTACTAGGCCCAAGGCTATGTCTGTGCTGTGAATAAATGGAGAAATTCATCTTCAGGGATATCATTTTGAAATCTCTCTGAAGCACTGAATTCACTTAATTCTATTCTATTCTATTTATTTAAGAAGACAAAACTCTGTGTTCTGTTCAAGTCCTAAGTGAATCTTGTGGTCATTTCTTATCCCAGACAGTTGAACCAAATCTAATTCTCTCTCAAAACACAAAACCTTTCTGCTATTCTGGAAAAGTCCTGTAGAATTCAGAATAGACTGTATAGGTGTTACTTGAAAAAGAACCTATAGAACTTGGAGAATATCATTTCTGTATTATTTAATAGCCAATTACATCCAGATACAGAATTCTGTAAGTTAATTTAAAAAGACATACGAAGGTTCCCATTCTATATTAAATTCTGTAGGACTTTTCAATAAGGTTTAAGCTTCAGACTAGGAAAGAACCTGCTGACAATGCTTCTTTCCCAACACCATTTATAGCAGTTCTGAGGATGAAAGCAGGGGGAGAGAGAGAACATAGTTGGCTTGTGTAGCACCAGAGACAGTGTTAGCAGGCAAGCTAATGAATTAAAATAACTGGGAAATGAACAAAGAAGTTTAAGGTGCCAAATTTCACCTGTTCTTACAGACTTGGTTAATGTGTACCTTGATAGAATTGAATGGATGTGTGTGGTGAAATTAATATTCCCTTTTAATCACAAATAAGGTAACAAACAGCTGAAATAGATCATAACGTGAGGGACTCAGAAAAAGGAGGAAATTTGTCCTCAGAATGAAATATTCCCTAAACACAAACAGCTCTTGTCAACAAAAGTTCCTTTAGAACAGAAGACACCACCTGGTAAAGGCTGTTTCTCGTTAGCTCCTTTGATAATTACTCAGTCTTTCATTTGCTATTTCTTTTGATTTCATTGCATGAGGTGGCTGTTTTAATGTGTTAATGGGCGTCAAGCAGAGCTGTTCTTTATGATTAAGGGTTTGGCTTTTTGTGGAGGCTGGATTTTTATTTATTGTTATGGTAAAGTTTTCTGTAACTCCATGTGAAGTCTGTTTCAGTCACAGACCTGTATCCAAAATTTGGTTGACTCAGTGACATCAGCAAGACTTAGTTTGGTGAAAAGAGTATAGTAAAAATAATCCCTCCTCATCAAACTGTTTCTCACTTCTCACAAAGTATCACCCCTAAACCTTACTGTGACAAAGTTCCTCCTCTACCTTGGTGGGTCTTGCGCTTATTGGCAGATTTGCTCGCCTTGGAGATTCACAGTAGCCCCTCAGTTTGGCCGTTTTTGTGAACCCACAGTCCAGGTCAACTCCTCCTGTGTCTGACCAGGAGTTGGGAGGTTTGCGGGGAACCTGGGCCCACCCTCTATTCCAGGTTCCAGCCCAGGGCCCTGTGGAATGCAGCTGTCTAGAGTGCCTCCTGGAACAGCTGTGTGACAGCTACAACTCCCTGGGCTACTTCCCCATGGCCTCCTCCCAACATCTTCTTTATCCTCACCATAGGACCTTCCTTCTGGTGTCTGATCATGCTTGTACTCCTCAGTCCTCCAACAGCATGCGTTCTCACTCTCAGCTCCTAGTGCCTCTTGCTCCCAGCTCCTCACACACGCACCACAAACTGAAGTGAGCTCCTTTTTAAACCCAGGTGCCCTGAATAGCCTGCCTTGATTAATTCTAGCAGCTTCTTGATTGGCTGCAGGTGTTCTAATCAGCCTGTCTAATTGTTTCCAGAAGGTTCCTGATTGTTCTGGAACCTTCCCTGTCGGGAAACGGAACGTCCTTTGCTTGCTCCTCAGCTATCTGCTTTCTATTCTTTTCTAAAGCCCCCTGGCCTGGATTTTTCTTAATTTTTGAGCCTGCCTTGGTTCCCCCCCCCCCCCCGACCGGGCCAGATGCTTTTTGTTTTGGTTTGATTTTTTGCTAATTTTTTTTCTTGCCGTTTACGTGCTGGTCGGCCTCCAGCTTGCCGCCAGCACCCGCCCCCCCCACGCCTGCTTTTGGGCGCAGCTATTTGCCTCAGCTGAGCCCCCCGGAGGAGGGGGGGGAAGATTGCCGACTTTGCTATCCGGAGGGGGGAGTGGAAACCCCCAGACCCAGCCACTTTGCTGGCAGCTCGGACCTTACTTCTTATCTTTCAGCATGCCGGAAGCCTTGGAACACAGCCAACACAGCTGGAGAAGAAGATAGCAGACGGAAGAAATCACCCAGGGAAGCTACAAATCATTGTGGAGGGGGCCGTAAGACTGAGTAATTTTTTGAATTATGCTCTCGTGGGGAGGAGTCTGACTGTGGCTTAATTGCGCTTGTGGCAGCACAGGGGGCGTGGCACGGAGCTGCCCCCCGATCCATCGGTGCCCCCCCGCCAACATTATTACAACTGTCACGGCCCCCCCGCCATCCGTCCCTGCTGGCAACCTGCCATCTGCCTCAGATCCAGCTGTTTGCTTTGAACTTTGCCTTTCAGACCGGACATAGAATCATAGAATATCAGGGTTGGAAGGGACCTCAGGAGGTCATCTAGTCCAACCCCCTGCTTGAAGCAGGACCAATTCCCAGTTAAATCATCCCAGCCAGGGCTTTGTCAAGCCTGACCTTAAAAGCTTCTAAGGAAGGAGATTCTACCACCTCCCTAGGTAACGCATTCCAGTGTTTCACCACCCTCCTAGTGAAAAAGTTTTTCCTAATATCCAACCTAAACCTCCCCCACTTGCAACATAACAGCTGACCAAACAAGACTCTTTGGACAAACGTGCATGGGTCCACACACCCCCCTCCCCCGGACTGTTTATCCCACAGCTTGCCCCTATCACCGGACCCCGATTCCTGTTTTTCCCCCCTTCCAGTCCAACCCATTTGGTACCCCCCCCCCGCCTGCAGCCCAGCAGGGAGGAGCGGTTAATCTGCTTCCCCCTCCCCCCTCCTCCTTCCAGTGTCTCCCCGTCTCTCCCTGCTCACAATGGCGGGGAACGAGACGGGTGAGGCCCCTTTACCAATATCAGTTGTTCCTCCCCCACCTGCCCCCCACCCAACCCCTGAGCCCCCCCCCCCACACCACTGTCAAAATACCTGCCACCGCCCCCGCTGGGGCACCGGCAGCAGGAGGCACCGGGGCGATTACTGCCGCTGCTACATCCACCACCCCCCCCAGATTCTAGGAACCCCCCCCCCAGTTGGCCGGAAAGGCCAGGGCGGGAAGAAAGGAAAGGGCCCCTTTAAAACCACTAGGCCCTCCATGGCAGGGGCTGCCCCCACCGCTGTGGCCTTGTCATCGACCGTGGCGCCCCCCCCCCCCGCTGTTCCCTCCACCAGCTCTGCGAACGTCCCTCCCCCACCCCCAGGACGTATGCCCGGGCGGTGGCAGGCTCCCCCCTGCCTGCCGCCTTGTCATCTCACCCACCCACTGCCTCCGCTACCATCACCAGCGGCCGGGGCCCCTTCCCCACCTTGACCAGGAGGCACGGTGTCCGTTGCCTCCTGGTGCCCGCCTCGCCCCACGTGGAGACATACGTGCAGGCGTTGGCGAAGGTGGTAGGACCCACAGCTATTGTGGCGGCCTCCAAAATGTATGGGAAGGTTGTTTTTTTCTTAGCTTCGGAGGCTGCCGCCCAGGAGGCAGTGGAGAAGGGCCTGGCGGTGGGGGGGGGGGTTGTCCCCCTAGAGCCGCTAGAAGTCCTGGGCGTTCGCCTCGTCCTCACCTCCGTTCCTCCCTTTTTACCCAATGCTGCCCTGTTACCTGCTCTCTCCACCCTGGGGAAACTTGTTTCTGTCATCAGCCCTCTCCCGTTGGGCTGCAAGGACCCGCCCTCCATCACGTCCTTTCGTTCCGCCGGCAAGTGCAGCTTCTACCGCCGGCAGCAGTGCGTGACGGAGTGGCGCTCGAGGGGTCCTTCCTAGTCCCCTATCAAGGAGCCCACTATCGGGTCTTTTACTCCACCGGAGAGGCCCAGTGCTACCTCTGCCGCTCAGCGGGGCATGTCCACAGAGACTGCCCTTTGGTCCAGGGGGGAGGGGCACCCGAGACCGCCGAGACCCGGCAGGACATCGGCCCCGTCGTTGCCGACGCCCCTGGCCGCCCGGCACCTGAAACCAACCCTCCTCCTACTCGATCCACCGCTGCTCCCGTCCGGGCCCAAGAAACACCTTCCCTACAACGCCCAGGCGAGCAAGGGAGTTCCACCCTTGCTATTACCAATCTGGTAGAGCCTATGGAGGAGGGTGTGGCAAAGATATTACCGGGTATAGGAGAGGGCCCGCCCCAAGGAGAACCTCCCACCCCTCATGCTGCCTTACCGTTATCCCCCCAAACCACTGAACCATCGCCTCCGCCCCCCGACACGACCCTTGCTCACCAGCCCCCAGATGACGCTATGGAGGGCTGGACCCTAGTCCAGGGGAAGCAAGGCAAGCGGAGGGCTCGAGCTCCACTGCATCCCTCCGACGCGGAAGCCCCCCGGAAGACCAGGAAAGGAGGCACTGATATCGAGCCTCCCGCCACGGCCACGAGTGAGATCCATCCGCTGGTGTCGGGAGGGGAAGACAGACTGGCATTGGAGGGCAGAGTCCCCCCTCCACGGGACACCCTCCCCTCCGAGACTTCTGAGGACACCCCTTTTGCCTGGATACCACCCGAACCCCCCGCGGACCCTGAGGCGACCGATGAGGCGGGCCCTAGAGGAGAGGCCCCCGGGGTGGCAGGAGCTGGCCTCTCCCCCGTGTATGCGGAGATTGAGGCCCTAGATTTGACCCCAGTCACCCAGGGAGGGGATGATCTGCTGCCGGCTGGCCTCGAGCTGGGCAACCTTACCCCAGCCTCCCTTTCCCCATGCTCCCTCTCCCTAATTTCCTTCCCGGGGGAGCACCCTGCAGAAGGTGGTCCACCACCTGATGCCATGGCCGCTAAGACCACCATGGAGCCAGCGCCTAGCATTATTGGGAGCCCCCTCCCTTACCCCTTAACCCTTGACTCTGCTCAGGAGGCACTTTCCTTTAGCTGCTTGCCTCCTGAACCCCAGAGCCTTACCCCTGCCCCCACCCCTGTCCCTGCCCAAGTCCCCTCCTCCTGCAATGCTAATGCCACCCCTGGGGTTATTTCTTTCCCGCCTTTTGCAGATTCCCCCGAGGGAGCAGTCTTTGCACTTTCTAGTCGCGACCCATTCGGAGTTGCAATTTTTTCCCTGCCATCCCCCTCCATCCCAAGGCGTGAAATGGATTTAATAACCCCAGCCAGTCAGACGCCCCGTCGGTGGTCCGCACCCTGTCTACCCGCCTTAGCGGACCACGAGGCTGCATTAAGAGCCCCACCAGGGAATAGCCTGGAAATTGTAACCCCACCCCCCCATGAGCTGCGGCATGCACTACGGAAGTTCCTAGAACACACCCATGGCGCCTGCAATAGGGTACAGCTGGCTCTTCAGCTATGGGGGGACTTTGACCAAATCCTCCAGGCCACAAGGGCCCTTATACAGGAAGGCAGGGGGCAAGGAAAGCGCGGTGCTGCAGCCTACGAGCGGGCCCGTGGCTTCCGAACAGATCTACTCATCCACGGGATGGGTCACGGGTTGCTGCGCAACCCGCCAGGGGCCACGAACACCCCCGCCAACAAGAAACCCCCACCCCCCCAGCCCTCCGCATGACGCCTCTCATTATTGCAACCCTGAATACCAGGGGCTGTAGGATGGCTCTCCGCAGGTCCCAGGTGCTCTCTTACCTTCGGGAAGGTACTCTGTAGCTTTCCTGCAGGAGACCCATACGGACCCGACTGCCGAGGACAGGTGGTGGCTGGAGAGGGGGGACGGGGTATACTTTAGCCACTTCACGACTTGTCAAGCTGGAGTGGCGACCCTGTTCTCCCCCAACCTACGGCCCAAGGTGCTAGGGGTCACTGAGGCCGTGCCGGGCCACCTGCTGCACCTTCGAGTCCGTATGGAGGGGCTCGTGGTCAACCTTGTTAACATCTATGCCCCGCAAATGAGCCCAAAGCGGCCACAATTCTATCAGCGGGTGTCCGACTTTCTCGGCACCCTAGATTCGCACGAGTGCCTGGTCCTGGGAGGGGATTTTAACACCACCCTCGAGGAACAGGACTGCTCAGGGGCCGAGCCGAGCCCAGCCGCCGTGAACATTCTCCGAGGAATAGTCGAACATCACTCCATAGCGGACGTCTGGCGTGACCATCACCCAGATGACACTTCCACGTTCACTTTTGTCCGGGTGGAGGCCCATCAGTCACACCACTCTTGGTTGGACTGTATTTACTTATCCCGTTTCCATCTTTCACAGGCCCACTCCTCCGCTATTCGGCCGGCCCCATTCTCCGACCATCATTTAATCACCGTAATGGTCTCCCTCCGTGCAGAGAGACCGGGGCCGGCCTATTGGCACTTTAACAACAGCCTGTTGGAGGATGAGAGCTTTGTGGCGTCCTTCCGGGAGTTTTGGCTGGCCTGGCGAGGGCAGTGGCGTGCCTTTCCCTAGGTGCAGCGATGGTGGGATCTCGGGAAGGTGAGCGCTAAGCTCTTCTGCCGTGACTACACTCGGGGCACCAGCCGACAGAGAAATGCGGCGATAGAGCAGTTGGAACGGGAGGTCTTAGAGATGGGGAGGTGCCTGGCCGCCAACCCCGAGGACCCGTCCCTCTGCGGAGCGTGCCGGGAGAAGTGGGAGGAGCTCCAGGCCCTCGAGGACCACCAGGCCCGAGGTGCCTTCGTCAGTCCCGCATCTGCCTCCTTCGGGAGATGGACCGCAGCTCCTGCTTCTTCTATGCCCTGGAGAAAACGAGAGGGGCCAAGAAACACGTCACCTGCCTTCTTGCGGAAGACGGCACCCCCCCTCACTGGTCCGGAGGAGATGTGCGGGAGGGCCCAAGCCTTCTACACAAGTCTTTTCTCCCCGGATCCGACTGACCCTAGCGCTTACAGAGTGCTTTGGGAGGAGCTCCCTACGGTCAGCGTGCGCGACTGAGACCGGCTAGAGTTGCCTCTCACTCTGGCCGAGTTCTCGGAAGCCTTCCGTTGTATGCCCACCAATAAGTCTCCGGGCATGGACAGGCTGACTGTGGAATTCTACTGCACGTTTTGGGATGTCCTCAGCCCAGACCTAGTCACCGTCTGGGCCAAGTCTCTGCAGAGTGGGGTCCTCCCTCTCTTGTCCAGACGAGCTGTGCTCGCCTTATTGCCGAAGAAGGGGGACCTCCGCGATTTACGAAATTGGTGTCCCGTCTCGCTCCTCAGCACGGACTACAAAATCGTAGCGAAAGCAATCTCACTACGGCTAGGGTCTGTGCTGGTGGACGTGATCCACTCAGACTAGACCTACACTGTCCCGGACCACAGTATCTTTGATAACCTATTTCTGGTTCGGGACCTTCTGGGACTCGGGCATAGAGATGGTCTGTCGTTCGCCCTCCTGTTCCTAGATCAGAAGAAGGCATTCGATAGGGTGGACCACGGGTACCTCCTGAGCACTCTGCAGGCGTTTGGCTTCGGACCCCAGTTTGCGGAAGCATACAGCACCCGGAGAAAACCCACAGAGTGTCTGGTTAAGCTCAACTGGACCCTGACCAAACCGATCAGCTTCGGGCGAGGAGTACGGCAGGGGTGCCCCCTCTCGGGCCAGCTGTACACTCTGGCAATCAAGCCCTTCCTCTGTCTCCTCCGAAGGAGGTTGACAGGGTTGGTGCTGCGGGAGCCAAAGCTGCAGCTGGTCCTGTTGGCGTACGCTGATGACGTGATCCAAGACCCCGGCGACTTGGCGCGGGTGGAGGCTTGCCAGGCCATCTATTCGACAGCCTCCTCCGCCTGGGTCAACTGGGTCAAGAGCTCTGGCTTGGCGGTAGGAGACTGGTGGCAGGCAAGCTCCCTCCCACCCGTGCTTCAGACCATCCGGTGGAGCGCGGGTCCACTGCTCTACCTCAGCGTTTACCTTTCTGCCACGCATCCCTCTCCACCGGAGAACTGGGAAAATTTAGAGGGCGGGGTGATAGAGCGGCTCCGGAAATGGACGGGACTACTCCGATGTCTCTCCCTCCAAGGGAGAGCCCTGGTGCTTAATCAACTAGTCCTGTCCATGCTCTGGTACTGGCTCAACACCCTGGTCCCAGCCCCGGGTTTCCTGACCAACCTCCAGACATCAGTTCTGGGGTTCTTGTGGTCAGGAACGCACTGGGCCCCTGTAGGGGTTCTTCATCTACCCCTGAAGGAAGGAGAACAGGGCCTGAAGTGTCTACACACTCAGCTCTGTGTCTGCCACCTCCTGGCCCTACAGAGGCTCCTCTATGGTGCAGGCAGTTCGGCGTGGAGCACACTGGCGCACACCATCCTGCGCCACATATGAGGACTCCGATATGACCGGCAGCTCTTTTATCTCCATCCGGGAGGTCTTCCGCGAGACCTCTCCGGGCTGCTGGTGTTCTACCAGGACCTCCTCTGGACTTGGAAACTGTTTTTAATGACCAGGTCCATGGCAGCCACCGAGGGGGTAGATCTCGTCACAGAGCCCCTGCTACACAACCCCCAGCTCCGTGTGCAGGTGGCGGAGCCCCGCTCGGTGCACCAGAGCTTGATCCTGGCAGAAGTCACAAGAGTCGGAGACCTCCTGGACTATGACCGGGAAGACTGGCTGGATCCCCTGATGCTCGCGCGGTGCATGGGGCTCTCCAGACCTCGTACCCCCCAGCGCGTACTTCAGGAGGTGAAGGCCGCTTTGTTGCCTGCTGCTCGAGGGCATGCCCCACCCACCCTCTACCCCAGGCCCGCCGGACTTTTTAATTGGACCCCTGCCCCGCAGATCCAATCGACCCCCGCACCCCCTCACTGTGAGCCAGCTGCATGAACTGCAGCTGGTACACTTCCAAACCGCACCAAGGAAACATCTATACACACTCGCACTCCACACCCTTCACTCCCTCACCCTAGTGTCCTGCCCCGACACAAAGTGGCAAGACCTTCTGCCACCTTTGGAGGGTGAGCAGCCCCGGTGGGCCAGCCTATATTCCACCTTGGTTCCGAGGCCCGTCGGGGACATCAGTTGGAGGCTCCTTCACGGAGCTGTGAGCACGGGCACGTACTTGGCGCGGTTCACCCCCATCCCAGATACTTGTCCCTTTTGTGGTGTGAGGGAAACTCTGGCACACGTATATTTGGAGTGCTCCAGGCTGCAGCCCCTGTTCTGGCTCCTCACAAATCTCCTATTACGTTTTTGGTTGCATTTTTCCCCTCACCTTTTTATTTATGCACTCCCCATCTGTGGCCTCACAAAGTCGCGGGATCTCCTAGTTAACCTCGTCCTGGCCCTGGCTAAAATGGCCATCTATAAAACCAGAGAGAGGAGGTTGGCCGATGGAGTTTCCTGTGACTGGGGGCCGTTTTTCGATCCTCGGTTCATTCACGTATCTGGGCGGAGTTCCTCTGGGCGGCGTCCACCGACTCCCTTGATGCTTTTGAGGAGCGGTGGGTGCTGTCTGAGATTCTCTGCTCGGTGTCCCCGTCCGGGTCCCTTTGTCTGACCCTTTGATTGGGGGAGAGAGTAAGGGACCCCAGCCCCAGCCATTGCTGCTGCGGACACCACCACCCTAGAGGGGTCCTTTCACACATGGGTGTACGTGCCCCCCCCCAGATTGTCTACCCCACAGCCTGACCCTCTTGTTGTGTGCTTTCAGAAGAGGGAATTGTTGGTGACACTCGGGCATGGCTCCAGGTAACTCGAGGGGGTGGAAGACCACAAGAGTCGATGAAGCCCCCTCGCTCTGGGCCACTAGGTAACTCGGAAGGGTGGAAAACCATGAGAGTCGAGGAAGCCCCCCACTCTGGGCCCAGGCAAGCTTGAACACTTCCCTCCCCTGAAGCTAATGAAAAAACAATTGTGATTGGTTGCTGTGTTACACATTGCATATGCTGCTGTTTTTACTTTGTAAGTGTGTTATGCAAATAAAAACATCTTTTGCTTCAAAAAAAAAATCACTCTCCTGTAGCCATCTGGCTCGACCCTGTCACACTACTGATTACCTGAAACTAGAAGTCCCAGTTCTTTACCCTGAAACCTCCCTGGCCTTCTCCGAATCCTGCGATTCCCCTCCCCATTTTTATTTTGTCCAGTTGAGACCCATATTCCAGCCCCCATCTTTGTGACCAAGAAGAACTCAGCACAGTTCTTTTATAGTTCTTTTAGCATTGCTCCACAGATTGTCAGAGTAACTAATGGCTTTCTTCTTGAACAAGCACATCCTCCTCTTCACAAGGTGTGTATGGGCTTGTTTCTGCCACTCCCAGCCTGTGATGCTACAGGGCTGAGGAAACAAGATTGGAAATAAAACCTAGGTCTTGTATGGTAGCACACAGCCCTAGCAATTAGTTCCCTGATTCTTCAAGAGATTTGCACATGTGGAGCACTTTGCAGGACTGGAGGCTAGGAAATGAATCTGCCTCAAATGAGGCCTGTCTTACAATTTAAACTAACATTTTAAGGGAATACTTCATATCACACGGTCGTCATGCTATATCCGTTTCAATTATGTGCCTCGCCTCTGCCACCCAAGTGTGCTAGTGGCCTAAGAATGAAAGCACCACTTCTCTGACTACCTAATCTATCCATGATCCTGGCCTCTACTATAATACAAGGAGAACAGCACAGGGTAATATGACTTTACAAATGCCTAAATACAGGTTTAACACTCAAAGCATTATCTAAGGTATCTTCTCCAGTAACTAATATGCATTCTGTAATGAAGAGCTGAGAAAACAAACATAATCCCTCCTCTTCCAGGCAAACTGTACTAGTGATAATTGCAGCAGCACTAACCGGAGTGACACTTATAGACATGATAGATACTCAGCTGGTTCACAGCACTTTAGTTCTGCATTTCTTAGAAACTTTTCTAATCTGATAATAGTTAATGTTACTCATGGGTCTTCCCCCTCCAAAACACACACACATGCGACTGGCAGTTCAGCTAGCTTTTCTAACTGCCTAACCCTTTGCTGATGTCTGTCATGTGTTGTCTAACCTTACCGTTTATTTTTAGTATTTTATGTTCCTAGCATATTCACCACCACAGGAGGTATTTTATAAGGCTTGGCTATTTTTTGTGTATGTGTGGGTGTTTAACATTACTGCAGGCTTGCGGAGCATGTCATAAGGGCTTTGTCCTCTAATGTAAACTGTTTTGTTGCCACTTTAATGTTAATTGCATATTTCATTGTTCCTGTCTAAATGGATGTTAGAAAGGAGTACTGCAGACACATTTCTTTTTCCCTGTAATGGTTAGGGTCAGAATGCATTTCTAAAGATTCAACGTAGACTCTGTTTTGAAATCTTTGTAAAGGGAAATGTACAGACAAGCTGCTGAGACTGAGTTGAAATGCCCTGGAAGAAATTCTAAATAAGACTGAAATGAAGCCAAGCCTGAAATATTTCCAAAACACATTCATATGCATATACAAGGCCCCATGTATACTCTGCACCAAGGTGGATATAAAGTCTGCTGTGTTTGTCTTCCTCCTTTGAGTACCATGTGTTTACTTGGAGCCATGCCTCCTGGCACAGAGAGCTCATTTGATCTAATAAGTTAAGCGATATCTGTTTTGAGTCTGTGCTTGGATGGGAGGTATCCAAGGAAAACTTAAGTGCCTGTTGGAAATGGTATTGAATGATGATTCAGTAGGTGGCACCCTACTCAGAATCGTGACCTGGCCTTGGTCAGTTTGTGAAACTGGTCTAAGTTTTGAATTAGGCCCATGTTTTGTTGCCAGGTGAGTTTCAGGGACTGGTTAACTTGGTTCTTCTTCAAGAGATATCCCTGTGGGTGCTCCACTCCAGGTACTGGTGCATCCTGTGCCTGTGCTCTTGAGATTTGTACAGCCATACCCGCACGGGCCACACACACATGGTGCCTGCCTCACATGCCAGTGGTGCCTTAACAGCACGTGTGCGGCCGTGACTCCTCAGTTCCTTCTCTACCATCCCCAGCCTGAGATGGAGCTCAGTGGTCAAAGTTTTTTCGCTTTTGGATAGTTAGTTAGTAGAGTATTTTAGTCAGATGAGTTTTATTTCCTTCTACCCTTCCTTCCTCCCCTCCCCCCCAAGGTTTTTTTCCTCCTGTTTTTTTCCCTTATGGTTAGTTAGGCACTTCACATTATGCATGGCTCCCCAGGCTTTAAGAGATGCACTATGTGCAGAGAGGCCATCCCCATCTTGAATGGCCTTTCTCAATGAATCCGCTGTTTGGGAGAATTCCCATGTCCCCCCAAAATGTGCCCATTGTAGCAAGCTCAAAGCCAGTGCACGGAAGGACAGAGACCTGAGGCTCAAGTTAATTCTGATGGGGGATAGGGGGAGAAGAAGTCCCTCAGACCCACCTTTGATCCAGGTCATGAGCCCTCCTTGGGACAGAGCCCTCCTAAGTCCACTAAGAACAAAAAAATTGGCAAAAAAAAACAGCCAGCTTCATCACCTCACAGGGACCAGACTGCCTCCAAATGGTCCCGAGCAGATCTGTCTCATCTGTGCTGACCGCACCATGGCTCAGCGCATATGACGCTCCAGGCACCTCTGGTGCTGTCCATACTCCGGCTGCTGCTGATATGCACTGCTCCCAGTGCTGAGGCAAATGGCTAGAAGTTGCCTGCCTCTTTTACCACAGCACAAGCTGGCACCACAAAGGACTCTGCGCCACCTCAGGTGCACTTGTCTGTGCCGCGCACATCCACTATTACAGCCTCGGCACCCACTCCTCAACCACCTGTGACGATGCACACGGTGCCCAACCAATCGGCACCAACCAACTCTGCGGTCCCACCGCTGCACTGGGTGCAGTACCCATCCGCGCCATCTACATTGGCACTGCAGTTTCTTCACCAAAGGTATTTGTTTGTTTCACCAACCCCTGAATCTCCTTTACCGGATACTGATGTCTCCCCGGGACCATCGGCACTGTACCAACAATTATCCCCTCTCACTTTTCTAGTGATGAGGATGGCGAAGTGGAGGAAGTTTTTTCACCACACCACTCCCCCCAACTCAACACACCTACTAATACTGGAGCAATAAGATCAAGGTCCTCATATGCCAGAGACTTACCACCCTGGTATGGGCACCCTTGGATGGGACCACCCAGTCCCTTCCCCAGACAATGGCATTATCGGAGCCCATGGGGGTCCTACAGGAGACATCATACCAGTCAACACTGCCCATGTAGATCTCCTCCTCTATGCTCGCACGCCTCTGTGATTGATGTACAAGAGGAACCTGCAGTGGTGCGCACAGAAGAGGTGCCCCCTGATACCTCTTCAAATAACAATAACTCATCTTCCTCATCTGATGAGGCTATTATGTTTCTGCCGCCAACAACAATACACAATTTCACCCACATTCAGGACCTATTTAAAAGGGTGGCTAGCAAGCTCAAGATCACTGTGGAGGACGTGTCAGAGACTCAACATGAACTGACCGACATCTTGCAACCTGCGGCCTCCTCCAAGATTGCCCTCCCGATCAATGGAGCTATCATGGACCTGGCCAAGAATATCTGGCAAACCCCAACCACTATACCCCCAACCTGTAAGAGGGCAGATTGAAAATACAATGTCTCCTCCAAGGGCTCAAAGTTTCTTTTCACACATCCAGCACCTAACTCGCTTGTAGTGGAAGCGGCAAACCAAAGACACAAGCAGCAACATTTCTGGTCTACTCACTCAGACAGGGACAGTAAAAGAATGGATTTGGCCACAAGTTTTATACATCCTCCACACTGCAATTCAGGGTGACAAACTATGCAGCCCTCCTAGCCAAATTACCATAGAAACTACCGGAAAGTCATGGAATTTATTAACAACATTCCAGAAGAAAAGAGACCGCAATTTAAGGCAGTGGTCTCTGAAGGACAAATAATTTCCTGCATGGCACTCCAGGCTGCCCTTGATGCTGTGGACACCTCAGCCAGGTCCACTGCGATGGCCATTGTTATGCGTTAGGCTTCATGGTTCAGTTCTTCCTCTTTCCCACGTGAGATACAGAACACTGTGGAGGATCTCTCCTTCGATTTGTGGGAAATTATTTTCAGCAAATACCAATGAGGTGCTACACACCATGAAAGATTCCAGGACTACACTGAGATCTCTAGGCATCCATCCACCAGCCTCTAGAAGGAGACAATATAGGTATCAGCCTTACCAATGCCTGTGATACCTGGCATACATACAACAACAACCATACGATCAGCAACAGCATCACCGCCAGAGACCTAGGCTGCAAGGACGATGCTCCCCACCATCAGCAGCATCCCAACCTCCTCCACCTAACAAGCAGATCTGAAGCCTTGGTTGAAGGCACAGAAGACCTCCCATCCACTCCAGCACTCATACTAATTACCCAACCCCCCACCATTTGCTCCCATTTTATGACAACTGGTGAGCCCTCACTATGGACAGATGGGCCATAGAGGTTATCCGATCTGGCTATACCATCCCTTTCCTGACCAAACCCTCCCTCCCCGTCCCTCTTCAGCGACCCCTCTCATGATGACTTGCTCCACCAAGAGGTACAACATCTTCTACATCTAGGAGCAGTGGAGAGGGTACCCGATCAGCACAGGGGAAAGGGTTTTTACTCCCACTATTTTGACAGAAAAGAGAAGTGGGGGATGGCGACCCATTCTTGACCTCCAGACAACTCAAGTTCATCAAAAAGCAAAAATTCAAAATATTTACCCTAATGACCACTATTCCAGTGCTGGAGCAGGGAGATTGGTTTTCAGCCCTTGACCTGAAGGATACTTATTTTCACCTATCTATATGCCCTGCCCACAGACGTTTTCTCAGATTTGTTCTGGGAACAAGCCACTACCAATACAGGGCTCTATGCTTTGGCCTCTCAACAGCACCCCACGTCTTCTCCAAGATCCTTGCAGTGGTTACTGTACACCTCAGGAAGAGGGAAGAATAATCTTTCCTTACCTGGACGATTGACTCCTCAAATCGCAAACTCACGAGGAAACCGTCTGATCCACACAGATGACCATTGACTGCTTCCAGGGACTTGGCTTGCAAATAAACACAAACAAATCCCTACTCAACGTCTGGCATTCATAGGTGCACACCTTGACTCCACAACCAGTATCACCATCTAACCAACAGATTCATCAACATAAAGAATCTGGCTGCCAAACTGTGGAACAGCCAACAGGTCATGGCTCATGATTGCCTACAACTTCTAGGCCACATGGCTGCATACACTTTTGTGGTCAAGAATGCACACCTGTTTTTGTGTTGCCTACAAGGATGGCTAGCCACAGTCTACAAACCAAATATGCACAGACTAAACAAACTTCTCACCATGCCTACCAAGACCAAGGACTCACTCATATGGTGGACTTGACCACACAGCCTCTGCTCTGGGGTCCCATTTTTACGGGAATCCCCTTCGATTATAATTACTACAGATGCATTCCTCACTGATTGGGGGGCACACATCGGACACCATACCATTCAAGGCCTATGGTCCCTTACAGAGACCTAACTACATATAAATCTTCTAGAGCTCTGAGCAGTCCACAACGCCTGCCTCAACTTTCTCCTACTCATCAAGAACCAAAAGATCAGGATCATGACACACAACATTGCTTGTATGTTTTATATAAACAGGCAAGGGGGAGCTCAATCCCATTCACTCTGCACCGAGGCTATGAAACTTTGGAATTGGTGCCTCCAACACAATATCCATATCTCCACTTCGTAGCTGCCCAGTGCACAAAACACCACAGCAAATGAGCTCAGCCAATCCTTCCCGCTCAACCACAAATGGGAAATAAACAACACCATCCTATACCACATCTTCAAAATCTGGGGTTATCCACAACTGGACCTGTTTGCCACCATGACCAACAAGAAATGCCCCTTATTCTGCTCCAGAGAGGGTTTGGGAAAACAGCTCAGATGGAGCGACAACATACTATACGCATTCCCACCGATACAACTCTGTCACGGGGCGGGACTCGGCACCTCCTGCTGGTCTCTCAGGGAATTAGCTCTTCCAGCCTCTGGAGTGCCCTCTGCAGGCCAATGTCCTGCTTGCTGCTGGCCCTGTGTCCCTCCTGGATCCCGGTGCCCCTTTCCCTGGGGTGTTGCCCCCTGGCAGTACCCCCACAGATCTGGGTCTGGGTCTCCCCCTCCCCCACCCACTATCCCCACCTCGCCTCAGTCTTAGGCTACTGCCAGTCACCGTTGAGCCCCCACACACTAGGGTGCATTGCAGTGTATAAACCAATCATCACAGGCAAGGGGGGTTTGGACCTGCTGCCTCTGCCAACCCATGGGCTGCCCTGTTGCAACCCCAGTACCCTGTCTTAAGCCATCTACCATGCCTGCAGCCTGGGTTTTTTCCAGTCTGGAGCCTCCCAGCTCCTCTGGCCTTCCCCAGCCTTGCTTCACCTCAGGTACCCTGGTACGCTCCCCAGCAGCCAGACCCATCTCCCTCCACAGCTAGAGGAGACTCTCTGCTCCTGGCCCACTGCCCTTTTATAAGGGCCAGCTGAGCCCTGGTTGGGGCATGGCTACAGCTGAGCCTGCTTCCCCCAATCAGCCTGGGAACTACTTGCTTCCAGCCACAGCCCTCTCCTGGGCTGTTTTAAGCCCTTTAAGGCCGAAGCGGGTGACCACCCCGCTACAGACTCCTACACAAAGTAGTATTAAAGATATAGAAAGAGAGGGCTAGGATCATACTGATAGCCCCTACATGGCCCCCATGGTACCCACTTCTAACACAGATGTCCACTTGTGCACCAACCTCCCTCCCCCCCACTCACACACCTATTGTCCCAATGCAGGAGCCATCTACACCACCCAAACGTAGGAATGCTCCACCTCAAGGCATGGCTCCTCAGTGGTAGCTCTGAGCAGGTGCAAACTGTACTATTACACATCAGGACACAGTCTACATGCACCACCTATCTCCATAAATGGTCTAGGTTCATGGCGTGGTGTTCTGTGAGGCAAACCACTCCCACTTCAGCACCTCGTCCAGTCATACTGAACTACCTTCTGGAGCTCAAACAATCTGGGCTCTTCTCCAGCTCCATAAAGGTACATCTGGCAGCAATCACAGTATTTCACCAGAAGATCGGTGACACCACTATCTTCGCTCACTCTATCGCAAAAAGATTCCTCAAAGGCATGCAGATCCTGTACCCAGACCTCAGACCACCCACGCAACCATGGGACCTCCACTTGGTCCTCACATGTTTGATGTAAAAGCAGTTTGAACCTCTAGCATCCTGCTGTCTACTACACCTGTCTATGAAAGCTGTGTTCTTAGTGGCAATTACACCTGCCAGACACATAGGAGAACTTGGAGCCTCTCGTGGCTGACCCACAGTACACTCTTTTTTAAGGATAAAGTCTGAACGCATCCCAAATCTCTCCTGAAAGTGCATTCGTCCTTCCACCTCAATGAACCTATCCATCTACCAACCTTCTTTCCTAAACTGCATGTGAACACTTTTGAAGCAGCAATTTGATGTGCGCAGAGCATTGTCTTTTTATTTGGATAGGACTAGGCCGTTCAGGACTTCCCCTAACTCTTTATTGCAATCACAGAGCGATCTAAGGGCAAATCGATATCCACCCAGAGAATAGCCAACTGGATATCAGACTGCATCCACTGATGCTACCAACTAAAGAAGATACATCCTCCAATTCTATTAAGGCACATGCTACCAGATCTGTGTCAACGTCTGTTGCATTCTTACATAACATTCCCCTCAAAGAAATCTGCAAGGCTGCCACCTGGGCTTTGGAGCACACCTTTGCTAAACACTATCCTCTTTCTCAGGGACCCTTGACTGACACTCAAATAGCCTGAGCTGTGCTGTCTCTGGCTTTCTTACCAGTTACAAAATCCCTACCATCCTAGAAATACTGCTTTTCAGTCACCTGGAGTGGAGCACCCACAGGGACATCTCTCGAAGAAGAAGAGGCGATTACTCACCTGTGTGGTAACTGATGTTCTTTGAGATGCCTGTCCCTGTGGGTACTCCACTACCCACCCTCTTCCCCTCTACTTCAGAGTTGGAGCCATGAGGCAGGATCCGCACATGCATGGCCCGTGTGGGTACTGCTGTACAAATCTCCAAGCAATGGCACAGGGACACTAGCACCTTGAGTGGAGTACCCACAGGGACACTTATCTCAAAGAATATCAGTAACTGCACACGTGAGTAACCTCCTCTTATGTTGAGTATCTCTGCATGCTACAGGGGCATACAATGCACTGGCCACGCGGGCTGAGTGTTCTGCCTTTGCATTGCCACTCATCACAGCAGGCTCAGGGAGCAACAAGCAAAGTCAGATCACACTCCGATCACTGCTGATGCTAGATAGAAGCTGGAATAGAAGACAAACCCCCTCTTACAATCCTCCTCCTCTTTACTTCCTTTCAAATCAGCTGTGAGGGAAAAGGCATTTGAAGTGGTATCAGAGAGTCATCAGAGAGGCTGTAGGGTAGTATTAATATAGTATGGATCCCAGACCACAAAACATTGGGTCCTTATGCAATGGCTCCACCACTCCTCGAATTGGCAGTGGTAGAGGGTGCTTGGACGAGCAGTCTGGTTAGGGACCATTACCACTCTTCTTTGGGCAGGCTGAACCACAGCTTCCTCTCTTCATGAGGGCAGGGACTCTTCCTGGAGAAGGGAGGACTGAGCCCCATCCATCTGATCAGATGACCGTTTTTATAGCGGTTTTTGCCAATAGCAGCCCTGCAAAACTGTGATGGTCTGACTGCAAAAACCTCTGTTTAGGTCATGCCCAGAGCAGTGGCTTTCAGAGTTAATCCATTAGGACAAAAAGGGGGTAGTTTGTACTTCTTAATGCTATTGTCTGCCGACTCCAGCAGCTATCACTGCCCCTGTTACATGTGAATGAAGTGTATGAGCTTTTCTTTATGATAGAACATTTTTTTTTTCAAAATGAAAGCTGAGATTCTGTTGTCATCATGTGTCTCCAAGAGTTGGAGCTCTCCGTGGATAGTATCCAGCCTTAAGGGCTGTTGGGTCCAGGGCATTCCAAATAGAACTAGTTTTCAAACGACAACAAAAGAGAGAGGTGGTTTGGGCATAAGTCTGGTAGATGAGAATGCCTGAGTGTCTTGCAACTTTGGCAAGTCCTTTTGGTTTTTCCCCGCCTGTAAAATGCAGGAGATATTTACCTCACATGGGTGTTGAGTAGAACAGGTCAGAACATTTTTAGATGATATGATATTTCAGTAAAATATGCTGTTTTCTTTCATGGAGAGGGTTTTGTCGTCCCCCCCCCCCCCCCCCGCCTTCGAGTGAGGTGGTAACTGATGCTCTAGCCTGCTAGTTAGGACAATAATCTGAGAGGCAAGAGACATAAGCACAATCCCTGCGCTACCTCTTGTCAAACAGAATTTTTCATTCCAGATCACACTGAGATAGGCAGAACAGGCCATATTCTAAGCACTAAACACCAGGTTAGATAGACCAGAGAGTTTGCCCTGTGCATAAAGGCCTCCCTGAATTGGAAAGATAGGACTTCGACTCAAAAACAGAGGTCAACACAAATATTTGGCAAAACAGTCTAAAGGTTTGTTTTTGTTCCTTATAGGAACATGCCTCAATATCAGACCTAACTATTTAAAGTGTTACAACCTCATGGAAGATTAAAAGTTCTATTAGAAGGTGTTCCAACTGAATAAAGCATACCTAGCATAAGCACACATTGCAGGGTAGCATGATTGTTCAGTAATTGGTAGGTGCCTAGGTATTAGGGAGAAGGAAGAAGGAAATAATCTTTTGGGCTTGGAGGTTGAAAGCAAGAATGAAAAAGACATTTTAGCATTTGTATGTTGGATCATATTAAAAAAGTTCTGTATTAAAATCACAAATGAGTTTGATTCCCCATAGTTTAAATTCCAGGGTATTACTAATTAAGAGGTCTCTTGGTTTTTGGTACTGTTTTTCTCCCTCTATGTGTGAAACTTGCAAGCTGCTAATTGTGTTAGTACATTCTAAGACAGAGTCTGTTCTCAAAGCAATTCTTTGTAACAACAACTATTCACGCAGAGAGAGACTCAAAGCAATACTCTGTAACAATAGAAACAGCACCCAGAGACTCCCCACCCTTTTGTTGTATTCATCTCGCTTTGTTAACAATTGTGATTAAAATAGCGATAGAGGATGTATGTGGAGAGATGCTTGGTGTGGATAATAACAGAATGGTCAGGGAGGTGCCAGCCTAAGAATCCAGTGTCCATTGGGTGAAGAAGGCGTCAAGTGGAAATAACCAGAGGACCCCCGGAGGGCAGACTGGAATCCACCCAACAGCCTCAAGAATGGGAGAACCAAAGAACAAGATAACATCTGGCAGCACGGAGCCATGAGGAATGTGCTATCTGCTGATTCATTCAGCAACACCATGATGAAGCAATTCCCATAGACTGGCATAGGAAGAAATTCCTATAAAAATGGACTCTAGAAAGTGAGATCTTTGGGGTCTGATTCTGCAAACCAACTTCCAGGAGCATCAGATGAGCATCTGACAAGGCCCTGCTCCCTCCTCATGTCCAAGCCACCTGGCCAGTGGCTTGGCATGAGCAACTCTAAGGCTGGTAACTATGATAACAACCTTACAGAACCTCTGTGTGTGTGTGTGTGTGTGTATGAATGAATGTGTGAATAAATATAAAATTGAATGGAATGTTATAGCTATAACTAACTGCTTACTGTGATTCTTTCTGTATTCAAAATAAATGTGGCATTTTGCCTTTTCCCCTTTAATAAGATCCTGCTGGTTTTTATTTTATTGGTATAACATGTGACTTGTAAATCATGTACACAGTTTGTAGGTGGCCAATTTGTATACCAACCTCAGGCCTCACACTTTGAAAATTTGGCAATAAATTGGTGACTGGCAGATGGTTCAGCTCAAATTGCACCCTTCTGCCTCCCCAATGGTTCAAGCCAAGTTTGTGGGTTCTTGGTTCCAGATTTGTGTCTTTAGAAGAAAAAATTGAGATTAGAAAATTTATCCTTCTTCAACCCTTATGGGGCCTGGTTCTGTACCCAACTCCTAGCATGGGATTTGAACTCCATGATCTTCTGGCACACAGGAGGCGGTGCTGCCAACTGGATTTAACGAGCAATGACTGAACTAGGCTTGTGTACGGCAAATCCATAATGCTTCCCACTGGTACCCAGAGTTGTGAGGCGCCTACCTACCACGTGCTGTTAGTGTGAGAGAACTCGTCCATACCTGCCATGGGTCAGCTCCCTGACAACCCCAGCCACAGGCAGCACAAGTACTCCCATCTGAGCCCTGTGGGCTCTGTTGTCCAACTGCAGGCAAGTGACAGGCACCAACCCCTGAGCCTTCCAAGTGTCCCTCTGAAATGCCCAACCCCTGTTCCACTGAACACTCACAGAACTCCAACTCTTCACTCCCAAAGGAAAAGTACACCCCAGCTTATTAGTTTTACCTGTGGATCATCTCGGCGCTTAACACACAGCACTGACATATATTTATAATGAACACAAGAATATGTTTCTTATCAAAGAACAGAGATTCAAATGATAGCAGGTAAGTAAATATTAGAAAGAAATGGTTACATATAAAAAAAAGCATAATATGCTTGCTAGAGCCTAAACTTTTACTCATACAACTGTCTACTAGGATAGCATACCCCAAGTCCTTTTCCTGAGTATTTTTCAACAAGGATGGTTGAGACCTTCCCCTCCCCTGCCTTCATAAAATTAAGCCTGCTGGTAGCGTGTCTTCACTGATGTACCTCCGTACCCCCAGCTATGCCCCCAAAAGTTCATTGCCTTTAACCATAATTAAGATAATCCCTTGTGATCTTTGGGGAGTTATTTTTTTTCCTGCAGCCCTTGTCATCTATTGATTAGCAGTTGACTAAATATGCAAATAAACTTCCATTGTAAGATACACAATGATCAGTTAGGGAGATAAGTCTCTCACCATCTGTATCAATGCACACTACCACTGAGTGACTTGCCTTTGACGCCAAGGCCTTAAAATCATAATTTTCAGTGTATATATCCATAACTCCTTACACATGATCTGCACATACACTAGTGATCATAATCATTGCAAAATGTAACCTGTTTTCATGACCACTTTTGTTGAACCCAGGGGATCTCTATAACCTTATATACCCTGTGCCCTCTGCCCATGGGCATCAAGAAGTCCTTGGCTCACACTCAGATACTGCCTCTCATCTTGCTTTTTAATTAGCAAAGTACAGAATGTCCATTTCTAAGTGGTCACAAGAGTTAATTATTCTAGCTTTATGGTTTATCTCTAAAATGTAGGTATGTTTCCAGAACACACTTGGCCCATTGAAATAAGAGCACCATGAGACTTTTTTAAAATGTATATAAGATCACCCTCTTCACACAGATATTCTACATAATATTGGATTTAATGGAAGTAATGGTGAGGTCTTTGTTCCAATGTTAATTAATAAACTGATTGGTATTCCATCTCCAAAACCTCTATTCCCTTCATTACCTAACCATGATGGGAATATAGCAATGACTTGCATTGTACAAACCCGATTCCCATCTTAAGGATTACAACATGGAAATGAGCTATCCATAAATATTAAAAATTATCTACTTCTCACAGATGTTCACTCTGCTTATTATCTGCAAAAATTCTGGATCAAATGTTCAATATGAATATGTTAGTATCCACTAAAGATTGCTTTTGGCAGACTGTGTGTTGATATCAGCAGGAAATAAATAAGAAAACCATTAAAAGGTATAAAACTTTAAAACAATAGCTTAAAGGTGTTTTATAAACTACAGATGGCTTATACTGCTCAAGTGGATGTCTGCTGTAGAATGAGAAGCAGTGAAAACTGGGGGGGCAGGGAGAGGGAAGGACTTGGAAATAATGGTCCTGTAAAATATGTTGCATTTAAAGTACAGATAAGCAAAATGGAAATGGCCACCCTCTCCTTGTACAAATACTGAGACTATACTAGCATTTGTTAGTAGAATGATATGAAAAGTGTTGTGTATAGTGTGTGTAGCGTGAAACCTGTGACTCTTTACACTTGCGAAAAAGGTCAACCCATGTACACCATGCGCACAAAGCATTTGCCAGTGGCTGCTCATGAGCTTTCATCACTGACTTTGCATGAATATAATGTGTAGGTCATAATGGAGAGGGAAGTTGAAGGTCAAAATAAAAAAGGACTGGGTGCAGCAAATTTTCACCAACTGAATTATTACTAGCAGTTGCACAAACCTTCCTGTATCTGAGCCAACCATGTAGATAAAACCGTACTGCAGCAATACTAGCTTAAATGATTTCATTAGACCTCTCAAGCTAAATAAGGTTGGACATGAACATTATTGAGATAAACTGTACCTCTACACATTTCCTGTTTCTAACATTTCCCACCACTACCAGTTCATCTGTACAGTAGTAATGGCAGGAGTGCTGGCGTTGAGTAGGACAGAGCCACACTGAATAAGTTACATGGAAAAGGCAACAGTACCCATTGTTTTAACCACTATATCATCTAGTTCTGGTTTGAGCAGGGATAGATGAGACAGTGGCTAAAATGTTGGTAGCTGACAAATGCCTTGAGTACACTTGTGCTTCCACTCACCGACCTGCATTGGTGGTAGCAACAGTAGGAAATTTTAAAGAAAAGAAGCTTTTGTAGACACAGCATGTGCCTCCCCGTAAATAATACCAGGTGTTAGAATATAGATATTCAGGCCTGCCTGTAAAGGCCTGTACTTAAAAATACACCTAAGTACTTAATCACCTAGATAGTTAAAGGGATATAAAAACAAAGAATCAAAATCACAGTCAGCCTCTCTCACTAGGATAGTCTGAGGCCTTGTTCTTCGGCTAAGGCCTTTGGCTAAGCAGCAGGGGCACCATAATCTGGGAAGCATATAGTCACATCCTCACATCTCAAACCAGTCACATTGAAATAAGGTGGTATTGGGCTGTTAGGAAGACGATCCTGTCCTGATAGTGCCCATCACCACCAGATAAAGAAACAGATCTTAAGATGGTTAAAAAAAACTTAGTTTGATAGCATCCTGTCTGGCAAGAAATCACTTATCAATGGTTGTGGTTGTGAAACCTTCATTTCTGTATTTTATCTTTATGGCCCTGTGATGTTGCACTACATATGACTTAATGAAAATATGTTAATGAGTGTGAATATGATGTAACTGGAATATGCTTCATGCAAAAGGTCTCTTGCAAGGTATCATTACAAAGCTTATAATCTACTGAGTGTGGTCATCCTATTTGTATAAATGTGTCATTCTTTTATCTGAAACTAGAAATATGAAATATAACTCTGAGGTCCTATTGTAATTATGCAAAGTGTGGGCCATTAATGGTGGTTTGGAACTTGATATCTCCAGGGCCGGCCCACAATATTTTGGCACCTGAGGTGAGGAGCTCAAATGACGCCCCCATACCTCCTCGCTTGGGCCAAAACTTTGAAAGGTCTCACTTCTGCCTTCTTCCTGTTCTACTCCTCTCATGGTACTGCTCTGCTACCTACCCCAATAAAGGAGAACTAATAACTTAAAATGCCTTGTTCAAAAATTTTAAGTAACACTTAACTTTTTCTAATGCCTGAACAGCAAATGTAACTGTTCTTGTCTGCACAGTAAACACTGGCATTTTTATCTGTTTGAATAATCTTAAGGGCCTAACTGGCTCCTACTACTTTAATTGACTGCCTGTTCTTCTCAAGTAGATTCAGGGAAGCAGCAGGAAACAGGAAGCTCCCTGAGAAGCTGGTGTTAATCAGGTGCTAGCGAGGTACATACGAGGCTCCTCCTCCTCTCTCTCCCTGCAGGTCCTGCAGCTTTCTGTTCTCTCTCACCTTTTCTCCTGTCTGCCTGTTATGTCTCTTGTGCCCTCCTTCCTCCACCATCTTTGTGCATCTAGAGCAGAAAGAATACATGTGCACCAGCAGCAGACAAAATTTTCTACACTCTGGGTCCCGCCCCCGATCCCAAAGTCTGGCACCTGAGGCGGCTGCCTCAGTTCACCTCATGGTAAGGCCAGCCCTGAGTGGCTCCCATCAACTAAGACCATTTGTTGTAAATGGCTCTGTCTACTTTCAAGACTTCCTGTGAGTCAGGCCAGGAAGAATGAAGGCTTGGGGTCTCACAGGACATGTGACCATTTCACCTGGTACTGAAATCCATCTTAAACCTGGTGCTTTTCCATTTAGAAGGAGCGGTGGGACCCAGAGAGACAAAAGATTACAGCCTTGTGCCAAATATATATAAGCAGGTGGAACAGAACAAAGGCAGTTCCAGTCATGATAAATCCCCTCATTACCACCTGAGCTGGAGCTAACAAGAACCGTACCACGGGAAAGAAATGGGCCCAGACTAGGAAGGAGTCCAGTCTGTGAAAGAAGCTTATTGGAACATCTCTGAGGGTGACATTTTATCTGTAATCTGTTTCTTAATGTATCAGGCTTAGACTTGCGAGTTTTGTTTTATTTTGCTTGGTAACTTTCTTTGTTCCGTCTGTTATTACTTGGAACCACTTAAATCCTACTTTTTATATTTAATACAATCACTTTTGTTTATTAATTAACCCAGAGTAAATAATTAATACCTGGGGGAGCAAACAGCTGTGCATATCTCTCTATCAGTGTTATAGAGGGTGGACAATTTATGAGGTGACCCTGTGTAAGCTTTATACAGAGTAAAACGGATTCATTTGGAGTTTGGATCCCATTGGAAGCTGGGTGTCTGCATGCTGGAGACAGGAGCACTTCTTAAGCTGTTTTCAGTTAAGTCTGCAGCTTTGGGGTGCGTGGTTCAGACCCTGGGTCTGTGTTGGAACAAACTGGCATGTCTGGCTCAACAAGGCAGGGTTCTGGAGGCCCAAACTGGCAGAGAAAATGGACTCAGAGTTAGTCTCAGCACATCAGGTGACAGTCCCAAGGGGGTTTCTGTGACCGAACCCATCACACACACCCACTCTTCTATTGTTAAACTGTCTGGTTCTCTAATTGTTTGTCAGCTGTATAATAAATTTTGCTAGGTGTAAGTTAATTAGGGTAGTGGGATATAATTGGTTAGAGAATTATGTTACAATATGTTAGGACTGGTTAGTTAAATTTCACTAAAATGATTGGTTAAGGTATAGCTGAGAATATTACTATATAAACTGGGGTCAAACAGGAGGTGGAAGAGAAATTGGAATCATGCTTGCTAAGGTGGGGAATGGGAACAGGGAATAAGGAACTGACACAGGCAAGGCTCTGCAGCATCAGAGCTGGGAGAGGGGACATGGGGTAAAAGCTCTGCGGCGTCAGAGCTGGAAATGGAACACTGGGGAACCAACCCTATCGACGTATAGAGATAACCCTGACTGGTGTGAAGGGCTTTGGAATATGCTTGCTTAGAAACTAACCCCTATAAACATTGCATTGTCTGTGCTTTGGACTTCTGGTCTTTTGCTGCTTGCTGTCTGTGTGACAAGAACCAGGGAGGGTGAAGGGAAAGCCTTCTTACACCAGATGTTGAGGAAAGTACTACTGATATTCAATAGGTGACACTCTTCCTTCTAAAGAAGAACTTAACCAATGCCACAATATAAAATTATGGTACTTGGCCCTTTATTGGATGATATGTAAAACCATTCTGACTACTTTTGGTCATTAAAACCCAATGCCACATTTCTCAGGAGTATGGTGAATCTGCTTCATTTCCTTTCAACTGTTTTGTCTTCATCTGTTGGTGAGTGAGATGAACTCTGTTATATAACATTGCCCAAACTGGACAGTCCCTACATAAAAGAATAAATGGACACAAATAAGACATCAGGAATGGTAACATACAAAAGCCAGTAGAACATTTCAATCTTCCTGGACATTCTATAACAGATTTGAAAGTAGCTATACGTGAACAAAAAAACTTCAGAAACAGACTTCAAAGGGAAACTGCAGAACAAAAATTCATTTGCAAATTTAACACCATTAATTTGAGCTTGAATAGGAACTGGGAGTGGCTGGCTCATTACAAAAGCAGCTTTGCTTCTCTTTGAAATTAACACCTCCTCATCAATTATTGGGAGTGGACTACATCCACCCTGATTGAATTGGCCCTGTCAACACTGGTTCTCCACTTGTGAGATAACTCCCTTCTCTTCATGTGTCAGTATATAATGCCTGCATCTCTAATTTTCACTCCATGCATCTGAAGAAGTGGTTTTTAATCTGTTAGTCTTTTTAAGGTGCCACCAGAATCCTTGTTGTTTTTGTGGATACAGACTTACACGGCTACCCCCTGATACTTGACTCTGTTATATAGAGTTTACAGCTCTATAGATGTGAGGCTTCCAAAAAGTGTACATCATATCTGGTAAATCTATCAATAATAACTTAAGATTAACCTGAACCAGAAGACAAGATCTGAGCATCTCTGAACTTTGGGGAAGCTTGGGATTGGGATTCAGATATGAACTCAGCTGCTAAATCCTATCTTTACTTATTTTAGAGGGGCAAATGCTAGTCCCTGTGGAAATCCAGAGTAAATCATCCTTGTACAGAGCACCTACAAAGTAGGTCACAGGGTCATTTTACCGCTATTTAATAGCTACTGAAGTTTGTGCATTAGTACCACATTGGAGGTGGGGGGAAAGCAACATTTTGGGTAGAGACAGAGAGAAGGAGAAGTGTAGAAAAGCAGTCTTAATTTTTATCCTCCTTCCCAGAAATTACTTTAAAGAGAAGTTTATATGTTAGAGGTAATCACTGGAAGTGTCAGCCTTTGTAAACCAAAGAAACACCTAAAGAAATACTTGGACACCTAAGTAAAGTGCCATCATTCTGAGGTGTTGAAGTGCCACCGCTGACTTCAATATCTTAATGTGAAGGAAAGTACTATGCTTTTAAGGGACAGGCTGGAGTTTACAACCAGGACAGCATGGGTATAATCTAGGATAGCCTTGCTCTGTGGATGGGCTATTGGAACAGGAAGCTGAGTAGAAGAGAGGTGACTTAAAGCCATGCAGCCTGTGTGTGCATGTGCATCTCTCTCTTTTTCTCTCAGGCTCCAGGAGACTAGCATGACCAGACTCAGAGACTCTGCAATCTCTAAGTGTGGGCTCTCTGAAGCAGTGTCCTGAGGTAAGAGCCTTATGAACTGTGTTACAACTGCTCTTTCCCTGAGACCTTATTTAAGGGGACATAATTATTTTGTTAGTTTGGGGGGGTTGCCCTCTCCCCACCCTTGTTTGGATCCTTTATGCTTACCTAGCACAAATGTGTCTTTCTTTCAATCTAGCTTTTCCTTTTATTAATAGATATTGAGATGCTAGGCCAGATTCTCAGCCCCAACTCTGCTTGCAACAGTACCTTGGCAGCACATGGAAAGCTACTGAGGGTAGAGTATATGTCAGGGGCATGGGAGGGGGTGGAAACATCTTTTATTATTGTGATAATTTTTAAAGCTAATGTTTTTTTCAGGAATTCTGTAAAACTGATAGAAATATGCTAAATCAAAACATCCTATAGTTGCAAAATTAATTTCTGTGGAGCTACTACATAAATGTTGGCTTTCATTTATTCTACCATTGTATTTATTTTTGTCTTATAATTTATATTGAAATTTCTTCAATACATTCACTTTTTTTAAATCCGGACAGTTTTTAAAAAGTATGTGTACAGTAGATTGTGACAGAATTCAGGATTGATTATGTCTTCCAAAATGAGTGAACAAGAGTAGGATATTTCACTGTGTAACAAGAAGAAATGGAAGAATAAAGCATCCCACTTTAAATTAAAAACAAACAAACAAAAACTCAGGCAAACACTACTGATCAGATTTGGCATTTCAGCAGTGATTAAGACCCATTGGCTTCAATGAAATTCAAGCATGTGCTTGTATTTTAAGTATGTGCACAAGGGTTTGGGTTTGTTTTTTTTCTGAACAGGGAAGGGCCTGAAGCATGTTGGTGGTGGTGGGTTTTTTTTTTTTTGGTGGGGGGGCTAAACATCTTTCAGAGCAGGGACAAAGAACCAAAAGGTTAACACATTGCATCAATTGATTCAGTCGATGGTATGTGGAGTTGGTACTAAACTAGATTCCAGTCCAGTGTTTCAGGCCCTGTGCTTCACTGCTAGCACCACTGTGATCTGAGGTTGTTAAATATCCCAATATTCATAATCTGATGTCTCTACCAAATTCCAACGTATTCAATGAAAATCATTATGCGTGTAATTCCACTGGAGTCTCACGAAAGGTGAATTTGTATGCAGTGTAGTTGTAGCTGTGTCGGTCCCAGAATATTAGAGGGATAAGGTGGGTGAGGTAATGTCTTTTATTGGACCAACTTCAGTTGGTGAGAGAGACAAGCTTTCAAGCCACGCAGGCCTTAGTTCAATAAAAGACCCACCTTGTCTCTCGAAAGATGAATTTGGCTTTGGCTCTTGTTTTATTTACATTACCCCTGTGGTAAACATTAGAGCTGGATGAGAAACAGTTTTCCTGTTCTGTGAGAATTTGAGATTAAAAAAAAACTTCCCGTCCCCAATTGGGGATAAAAAGTCAATCTCAAAAATTGTCACTAAACAAAACTCAGAAAAAGCCAGTCAGGTTAAATCAAAACTCTTTGCTTTAATTTCAACCTTTATTTTTAACTACAAATCAATTTAAATTTCAAAATGACTTCATTGCAACCCAAAAAGTGGAACTTGTTCATTTTGACAATTTCAAAACTGATTTTCCAAAAAAAATTTGAAATAGAAAATTAATGGAAACAATTTTTGTCCCAGGAAGTTTTAATTTCTACAAATCATCATTTTAATGGAAAAATGTTTTGTCAATGTTTCCAACCAGTTCTAATAATTACTTTACTACAGTACTAGAAGATTAACTGTTTTATTGTATTGCAATAAACAAGTGATATTAGAGATGGCTGCATTTCAGTGTAAGGACAGAAATGGTGATTCCTTTATGTACAATATGAAGAATAGTTAGTAAACTTTGACATTCTTTGGAAGCAAAGCTATAAGATACATTTTAGATACGAATTATAATTTAGTACATTTATTTTGTAGCTTTTCTGCCTGTTTTAACTGCAATAATTAATTAGCTGTAATAATTAATTCTACCTGATTATTATGGAAAGATCATTGTTAGCTATTTGAATTCTTCAGCTACGTTAAAGTGTTGTTACATCATTTTCACTGAGTAAAACCTCTCCCTCTACTCCATGGATGGATTTAATCCAGTGTGCTTAATTTATGCCTCTAAAAATATAAACTTTACATATTATGAAGCAAAAAGTTTTGGACATAATAGAATCAGTAAAAATCTATTGCCCCTTCTTGCTGCCTTTTGTCATCAATATCCAAAACAAGGCCGTATCAAATATAGCTGCTGTCTCAACCTCCTCCTCTTAATGGATCTCTAATGACTTAGGCCTAATGTTCCATGAAGCAGCACACTTTGTGTGTGTGTGTGTGTGTGTGTGTGTGTGTGTGTACAGATGGCATTTGTATGTATAGTAGACAATGGAAATCTCTGCATTATTAGTGCCCGATATATAGTAACCTAAATCAATTTGCCATTATGCAGACTGAGACTAGCTGATGAATGATACAAGATTGCTTGTGGAAGGATTGCACTGCTCTGAGAGCTTCCACCCTGAAACAGGGCAGCTCAATACCAAAATATGACACTTGGTTCTGTTACTTCAGACTGAAACTTGGCATTGCCTCTCATTGTGATGAGATCATATGGTTTTCTAAAATAGCATAAATAGATTCTTGGCCTAAATATGCTTCCCTCTGAATTAATGAGTTTTGTCATTGAATTCAACAGAATAAGAATTAGGCCCATTGACTGTAATTGTAAAATTTAACATAGGAGAATATCCCGGAGGACCACAGAAACTTCTACGTCTTCAGTAGAGCAAAAATATTTGTGTATGTTTCTTAAAAGAAGCTTTTTGGGATCTTAGCCCATGATTTGAATACCTGGCTTCTGCACGTGTGTGGAGAGACAGTCCTGAAACATAGCTGGGCATGATAGCTATGTGAGCAATTGCAAAGTCATGTTATAAATAAAATGCTGCATGTGATTCTGCAGTTTGTCATACTGTTTTGACCACCTGCCCTGCTCTCTCCCCATTAATTCTATTTCCTTGGGACTTAATCTAACATTCTAAACTTCTTAACTTTAAACATCTGCTACGTTTTAAGTCAACTTAGCAAATACATGTTTCCTTCTTTTCTACAAATGTGGAACTTCCGCCTAAAATGCACATATATGTGCAAGGTCCAGAATAAGCAAGATGGGTCCTATACTGGTGTTGGGTTCAAAGTCTCATCTCTCTCAAACCTCCAGGGCTGGAAATGGGAGCTTTGTATCATTGGAAAAGTGACATTCACAGCTTTTCATTGGAGTAATGCACTGTATACTAATAGCCCTGGAAAATCCTAAAATATTGGACCTTAAGGCTGATGCAGGGTTTTTTTTATACATAATATTATATAAAAGGCTGTTTTAGGTCACTTGTAGAGTGAGCCATAAAAAAACCTCTGGGACCTTGTAAAAAGTTGAAGTAACTACTGGTTTTATAGGCCAAGAGATAAAAAACAAAATAGCTTTACTCAAATTTAAAATAACTCTCTGTATATGCCATTTCAGAAATCTCTTACAGACTAAATGACAACATAGTATAGATGTTATTGCACTCATTATGGATGACTTGAAATATTAACCTGTCTGAGTGGTGCAGTCATTCAGAATTTCCTCTGATAAAACCACCATCTGCAGGAATAATTAGAACATAACATTATGTCTTGGTGTTGTCCATGTGATCAATTGTAGGGCCAGAGCCATGTGATAAATTCAACTTATCCTGCACGTTTGATACCTCACTGGTACTCTGCCCACTGTTGTCTGATCTGCAGCTCAGGCAGGTCTGGGGGAAGTTTTTCAGTTCCTAAATTCAGTTATTTGGCTAGATAATTCCCCAGCCATTCAATGAGGTGGGGAAGAAAGGGTAGGGGCCATGCCACTGGAAAAAGATACGAGGCAAGCAAAGTAAGACCACATGGAGATAGGTGTCATTTTTTAACCTCCTTTTTTTTTTTTTTAATTGGGGAGAGAGACTGTTGCACCATGACTTGAGTCTGGGAAGTATGAGTCTTGTCATTAGATATGACAGTGTCTAGCCATTTGAGGGAGTTGATTATTGCTTAGAATGTAGTAAGATGTGATATTTAGAAATCTAAGTGCCACAGAGATCAAACATTACATCAGCATCCCTACATGAATCCATATTTGTTTATACTCTCATTCTGAAGTATGTTTCAAGATATGTACCCTGAACATTGCATTTGGTGGGCATTTTCATATATAAAAATAAATGCTGAATTATATAATTTTTAACGTGAGTAGCTCAATGGTGCAAAGACAAAAACAAAAATCTCATTGGGATCCTTCCATGTGATGCCATCAGCTCGCTGGGAAAGGCTGGAAGGGAAAGCATAGTAAAAGAAAGCTGCAAACTTCTCCACAAGCCTAATGAGGAGAAAGAAAGACAAATGTAGAAAATTAACCGAGTGAACTCCCTCTCTACCTGGATGAGAGAAAGCGAAAGAGAGGTCCTGGCCTTATCCTTCTGTATTTCTGAAGAGTTCAAATGTTCAATCTGGTTTGGTTAACCAAAAAGCCTAAGTGGAGTAGTTACTAACTGAACTGACAGTCACTATTCACCCAGATTTTTTTTTCTTAATTTTCAAACATTCCTAAAATGTGCTCTGAATATGAATAACTGAAAACAGTTGCAATTTAGCACTTTCCAATGGCTTTACGTAAAATAAGAACATAACAGAATCTAAACCTAAAATCCACACTAAATCATTTTAATAATTACTTTAAACTATGAGGTTCAAAATAACTTAGAGGTACAGGTTGTCTTTTGTTTTCATGCTCCTCTTCATTTCCTGACTTTTTGCCAGTGCAAGTAACAATCATGGCATCAAAGCTATTTTGGAGAGGTGACTTAGGCATCCAACTCCCATTGACTTTCCTTCTCACCTGACCAGAAAGAAGACCCTGCAAAAATCATTCAAGACTCTATTCAATTTCTAGAGCTAAAACATTCTGATCCAAACTGTTGAATTGTCATCAGTCTTTGGAATTTCTTGAGGTTCATCCCGCCTTAATGTGAATTATTGTTAATTTGTGTAACACTGATTATGAAAATCTTTCCTCTAAAGTTCTTTTTGAATTGTGCTGTGACACAACTGGATTTAGCCAATTGAGTACCTCTGGATTTTAGTGTACTTGAAGTTGGGGCACTAAACTTTCTTTACTAAGCCATCTTGCTCGGCTATATTCTCAGTTGTATTATGCTGAAAGATACCAGCATCAGGCAACATCAGTTATTCACGCACTGGACAAATTTCTGGAAGTGCTGTCTTCTGGACTGCTAATAAAAGATGGGCATCTCAACCGCAACAAGATCAGATCTGTGGCTAGTACCAGATGCCACAGAGGAAGGTGAGAGTAGCCTCATAAAGGACAACTATAAAATAACCTACCCTAAAAGGAAGTTCCTTCCCAATCTTAAAATATTATTTTAGGGAGACTGTGAATACTGGAAAAGATGAGTCTTGAATGATCATACTGATGGCTGTTTGTAATCTTAAACTCTCTACTTATAAATAGTTTGCTGTTTCTGGCAATTCAGGCACATGATAATCTCTTAGGATGTGCATCTTAAGTTATAACTATCCAGAGTTGCCATGTTAGCCACAAAGGTGACTCCCATATCTAAATCAGCAAATCCTCTAAAACTCCACCACTCCTGGAAAAAAAAAAACAGGAACCCAATGTTTTTCAATAGCATACATTCTGAAAGACAAGAGGAATTTAAGAAATTGTTCCATGATTATGGTATAGAATTTTGAGACTCAAGAGGAGACATTGTGTCAATCTGCTAGCAGGGAATATGGAATATTTGTCCTCTTTGTCCTCCATCTCTTTCTGGCTGTTTTGAAAGTCCAAGAAAGATCCTACCGTGTCAGTTTATTGTTTCAGCACTCTCCCACTATTACCAAGTGTGCCAAGCAATTTTGGGAATCGTTCCTTAACCAACACTTTGTCCGAGACTTGGGCTCCACAAGTGGTGCATGCAGTGCTCCAGATTGTCTCATGTGGCTTTAGAATCCCAGTTGTTTGAAGGTTAACCTACTGCATTTATTTTAGCCAAAGTATTATTCCTCTGAGCCTTTTACAACTTGCATTTATTAGGGCTGGGAACAGCCTGCTTCTAACTGCTACTGCTCACTTTCCACAACTTGTCTATTTTCTATACTTGCCTGTTTGGGATTCTTATCTATCTATTGTAGTAAATAGAGGTGAGGTATCTGTATTGTGGCCACCCATGATAATACCCTTAGTCTCGACCCCTGGATTGAATTAGACCAATTTTTGCACTCTGGTCTCCTGTTGACTTCATAGGGATTTGTCTTTACTCCTCTTAGGGTAAAACTAAGAGTATATATGATATTGAACAGTAATGCATAATTCTCTTAACTCCTTTGCTTTCATATCTTCAACCTCTCAAGTTTTGTTATTGGAAAAATAGAATTTTCAACCAATTCTGAAAACAATAGGCTCCTACTGTCCCCTCAGCCATTGCTATCATTCAGCTAACCAATATTTGTGTGTGTGTTTGGGGGAGAGAGGTGGAATGTCAGTATTATAGTTTATGGGTTTCAATTGCTTATTTCTTCAACACTGGGAAAGACGGGGTTCAATGTGACTGCGTATATTACTCAATAGATTCATCCTTCCGTGTCCAGTCTGTCTAACGTTGAAGCTGCCAATTTAGAATATATAACTATTTTGTACTTAAATTATGATAACCCACTGAGCATCAGGGATAGGTAGTGCCAGCAGAGATTTCTATGACTACCTTTATCGACTTCTCCAACTTGAAACACTGTATAGACCAAGGATATTTTCACTCAAATCTTTATGTTCCTAAGTAAGAAGTTTAAAAAAAAATCAGCTATTCAGAGAATTTTAAATGGTTTAAAGTTTTTTCTTAAGTGTGTGTTTTATTTATTTATTTTTGTCTGGGGTATCTAGTCATGACATGCATAATTGATTGATCTGATCTTATTAATGACAATGGGATTGATCTCAAATACAGGCAGATGATTTAAACTATTCTCTTTTTTTCTGAAGTATTTGAGGCTTTCTAGTCCTGTAGTGACTGAAGATTAATGTAGCTTACTATATAGTAAATGGAAGAACACTTTTAATCAATGTTGCTCTTTGTGCTCAGGTTAATGGAAATGTGAACTCCTTTTGAGCGTATTGGGACATTGACTTGAAACTCTGGCTGATGGCCATTGTTTGCAGACACTGTGAATTTAGAATACCAACAGGATGGGATTTTTTTTTAAATATAAATGAAGTCAACTCCCCAGTGTTTGAATCCTTTTGGTTATTTTTTAGGTATGCACCTACCTACCCAAAGAGGCAGGGGTAGTGGATACATTTGAGACCATCTCTAAAGAAAACAACTTGTGAGCTCCATTAGATGTTATGTGAACATTATCTTTTCGTGGGGTGACCAGAGGGCAAGTGTGAAAAATCAGGACAGGGGGTGGGGGGTAATAGGTGCCTATATAAGAAAAAGCCCCAAAAATCGGGACATCGGGTCACCCTATCTTTTAAGAATTAAAAACTGAACAGCTAACCTAAATGGATAGCCATTGTTGTCAAATCCAATAGCATTTTAGTCTCCTGGGAATATCATTTCTGAAACTGAGCCATGTAACTTGTAGAGCTGTGCAAAATGTTTGAAAAAGAATCTAAAATGAGATGCAAAGTGCTTGGTTTGGGGTAGTACTAGAAAGCCCATACTTAGAGCATGTACCTGAATGGCACTACTGAGCTTTAGAGTTTTTTTGGGCTGGCAGGCTGAGATTTTCAAAGCTATCTAACACATTTGGATGCCAATTCCCATGAAAATTAATAGGAATTGCATGTCTAAATTCTCCCAGGAAGCTTTAAAAATGTAAGTCTTAATTATACATTTCTAGAAATGCACACTACCACTACAAAATATGACTAATATTTCAAATTGCAATAGGATGTAGTGACTAGCTAAATCACAAAAGGGCCCTTTAATGCTAAGAGCAGTACAATCATATGGGGGTAAAAAGCCCATTTTAGAGCATTTGAGAAAAGAAACTGAATTTATTGACAGAGGAAAGACATAGGCTTGACAAATGTTGATGCTGTCCACAGCATTGGGGGCACTGGTGGAAGTCAAGGTTCCATCTCTTCCCAATACCACCCAGTGTGGAAGGAGGACTTGTGGTTCTGTGAAAGCAGCTTCCCTCCACATTCCTACCCATTATGCAGGTAGCTGGCACAGAGGGGTAAAGGGGCCCAATACACCCCACTTATACCTTTCTGTGAGAGCACAGAATGGTCTATGCTGTGGCCTTAATTTAAGGGGGGGAGGAAACAATCCTGGAATTGAAACTGGGTGGAAAGTCATTGATCTGTGTCTTTAAACAAAATTGGTATAATGTAAAATTCACTCATGAGCTGTTAGCTTGGGATTTTTAAATGTGCTAATCTATGTCTCTGTGTTTGCAAAGCTGTCTATTCAGTTTGGAAACTCAGTGACACTCAGATAAGACAGGTTTCAGAGTAGCAGCTCAGCAACAAACCTTCTCTTATTGTCGTTGCTCAGCAGAAAACATAGTTACTGCAGCCATCTCTTAATTTTTAAGGTAGGCTGATTAAAGTGGACTATCCACACTCCCCAAAGTCAAATGGAAACTAGCACATAATGCAGGGAGCTTGATTCTGTAACCAACATCAGTGCAAATACTAAAGGCAATGGAAGGTTGTGGATCTGTACTCAGGGGATGAGGGAAAGGGAGAGGACTGAACTATTCAGTAAGAAAGGTTACCTGCTATGAATGTCCATTACAAGGTAAAAGCTACCAGCTACTCAACATGCAAGTGCAGTGCTGATGTAGAAGTGAACAGTATATACCATACTAATTAGCTCTCTTCCTCTACAGGCTCATAACATCCAGTTACAGTGGGAAGAGACACCAGCGTATGAAATTCTATAACCGGGGAACAGAGTAGATTTGCCAGGAAGGGGTTGTCGTGCAGTGAGAGAGAGGGGTATTGTCTCTCCCTGTCAGCCTATCAGGAACCAAAATGTCTATCACCATTTATATCCACTTTCATACATATTAAAATAGAAACAGAGCCAGATCCTCAGATGATTTAAATGGGTGTATTGGTTTCAATAGTGCTATGATTTACACCAGCTCAGGATCTGGCCCTCAATTTTTATATGAGTAAATGTTTAGGGTATGTCTACATGACAGCCGGGAGCGAGCTTTCCAGCTCTGGTAGACAGACTTACTCTAGTGGGGCTCGAGGTAGCTTGCTAAAACTAGTAGTGTAGATGTTGTGGCTTGGGTGGCAGCGTGAGCTTTCAAGCCCCCCCCAGCTCCCTGGGTCTGAGCCCAGCTGGATAAAATAAGTTTCCACCTGAGCTGCAACAGCCATGCTGCTATTTTTAGCATGCTAGCTTGGGCCAAGCTAGCACAAGTCTGACTTCCTGGGCTGAGATGCTTACTCCCAGCTGCAGTGTAGACATACTCTTCATGCTTTGTTTTTGCACGCACACATTCTGGGATTTGCACATGGCACCATGGAAGCTCCATCTTGAATGAGCCCTAGAGGATGTTGCTGGGGCCCCAGAGGAGCAGCTAAGCTGAGCGTGTAGGGAGACTGGTGAGGACTGGGGAGTCAGGATTTCAAAGCCTTCAACTTGAACTACTGTTGTAACATTTGCTGCCCGCTGGCTTTAGCTGCTCTGGCCAATTATCTTATTGTTTTGTTTGTTTGTTTGTTTGTTTGTTTGTTTGTTTGTTTGTTTGTTTGTTTGTTTGTTTGTTTGTCTGGGCTTTTGCTCCCTTGGCACAACAGCTGCTCTGGACTTCATCCCTGGCTCCCATGCATAGACACCTTCTCCTGGGCATCTGCTTCTTGGCTCAGCAGTTCCTCCATCCCCTTCCCTGGATCCCCTGTCACATGTTTCTCAGGCTCCCATGTGGATGAATGTTTCCCTCCATTCACTGTGTAAACCTCCTATACATACATACAAATTATTGTTCATAGTCATTGCATATCAAAACACTGAAGTGAAATGTTCCTCATGGTGCCCCTATACTGGACAAAGCAGACACCAGCTGCTGGCACCTCCTATTACTACTACCTGCTCAGCTACATTGGCTTGGTACCTGTCCCCTTTCTAAACTCCTGCCAGGTCTGAAGAGAATGTTCACTGCCTAATAGTGTGGAGATTCCCTGCCCAAAATTGTAAGCCCACTGATTGCAGTCAAGTCAGATCACGTAAGCAAGATCAGAGTTTGCCCTGTTATGTCACTTTCCAAAACTGCAGTAATTGGTTCAAAAGAAGGTTACCTTCAAGCTGATGTAGCGTAAAGTAAACTCACATAAATACAATGAATTAAAGTAAAACAGCCCAAAACAATGTCATAAAAACTAGGAAGCTTTCAGGTAAGGCTTAAACTTCTATCAACCAGCTACAGAGCTACCTTAACTCTATTCTCCTGGTCCTCATTGCAACAAGGTATTAAAGGTTTAATCCTCAGCTGTGACTTCCATTACTTTGCGGGTTTGTCTCAGACTATTAACATCACTTTAGTCTAGTGCTTCTTATGTACATTATAGGAAAAAGTGGAACATGCAATTACTATATAATTATCCATCCATACTCATACCAAATTGAACATATGGCAAAACTGAACATATGGCAGACATGTTAAGCTGTATGTTATGCTAATCTCTGCATTCTGTTTAGCTCACCTAATTCACTATATGCTGTTTACTATACACCACTTTCCTGCAGAAATCCAGGAAGGAATTCTCTGTATAAAGCTTCAGATGACTAACAGAAGGGGAAAACCAGCAGACATGCTTTTTACTGTTACTTTTTCCTCCATCTCTTCTCCAGCCCTCAGCCTGTTTGTTTGTTTGTTTAATTCACCAGTTGTTGTTTCTGCAGTGACCTAGAATGTAAGATCTTTTGGGCAGGGACTGACCTTTCAATGCTGCCAAGTTGCCTGATTATTTTTGTAATGCTAATGTTACAGAATATTTAGGGAAAACAAACTTTGAGCTCTTAAACATTATTCTTGCCAGAAATTGATTCTCATATAGTTCTGGAATCCAAGCCAGTTCCAAGTGACCTAAAAGTCTAATCAAAACAGCATGAAATTCGAAGATTCATAAAGAACTGTTGTAAACAAGCAAGCCTGTACAGAGCCAATTATTAGTATAAAATAATTTAATTTCAAATTAATTTGAGAAATGTAAATTGTTCATAGTTTTTTCCAGTTGAAAATTACCTATCTACATTGTTCATTATTTGCTTAGCTCTAGTAGACATTAATAAGTCAACATTTTCCAACCAATACCACATAGCATTTAATATAAATCCCAATAAATAAGTAAGCTAAGGTACCTGTCTGTGTGTTCTGGATCATTTTGATGTACTTAAAAATACAACAGAATGAATACCCAAACACACCCAACCTACTGCAGCACCATGCATTATAAGCACCACAGCAAATCAGACCACTCAGAAGCTTAAACACACCTCCAGCATTTCCCCACCCTTACGATCTCCATTTTTAAATGTCTTTGGGGAAAAGATAAGCTTTACAACATGTCCATGAAGGTCCAGTTATAACGGACCAAAATGGGAAGCAAATTGCAAAGACTGGATTTGAGAGAGAATGCCCAGCCAGCAGCCCCTTCTCATGTTAAACCAATACGGTTCAAGCGGCTCTTCTGATCCCAACCCTGACAGTATAGCATGGGAAAAGAAGTGTTCTCTCTCTGGTCATTTAGGATTGTATACGTCAAAACTAACACCTTAAACTTCCCTTGGAAGCCCACAGCAGCCAGTGCTGATCGTAGAGTACAGGTTGAATGTGCTTGTGGTGAGATACTCCCTTTACCAAGCAGGCTGCTGTATTCTGTGTTAACTTCAGTTTCTGGATTACTTTAAATTGCAGTTTCAGAGATCATTGCCGTAGTAGATTACAGCAAAGACATGGCTGACTGTTACAAAGTCGTTAACCAAAAGGAACAGTCACAGCCTCCTGGCCATACGAAAAGAATATTTTAAAGCTGCACTGGCTGTTGCTGTTATGTAACCATCTTCTAGTACATCAGTTGGCTTCCTACATTGCAAACCAGACCAACAAACGATGCAGACACATGCTCAATTAGAGAGACCAGTGTTTGTCACCATTTCCTCTGGTTGTTTTCCCCAGCCAACCACAATCAATTTAGTCCTGTCTGAATTACAATTGGCCCAGCTAGCTTTTAATGCCCTGATCTCAGCCAGACAATGGTTACCAAAGTTATTTCCTGTAGCAGGCATAGGGAAAATCAGAGGTATCTTATACACCTTTATTGTTTGTTTGTTTGTTTGTTTAATGAGAATCCCTATAGTTCAGGCAAATTTGATTGATAGTCATCTACCTTGTCATAGGATTTCAGAACACAAGGGGACAAGGACTTCTTAAAAATATATACCTATTGTAGCCTTGTTTATGTAACAGAAATAACCCCTGAGTAACACCCTAGAAATGAGCCATACAGTTATTTTGATTTAACAAACAACTTCTTTGCCTGCAATGTTTGAGTTCTGGATACATTTGCTTCTTCATGTACTTCATGCTACTACTGTATAGTGTTATGGCTTATTTCTTAAGGTTTTTATTTCAGAGCCACAAAAAAGGCTGTCAACTGTTAGTTTCTGATCCTTTTTTATCCCTCTCATTTACAATCTGAGAGAGACTAAACGTACTGGATACCTCCTACTGTGTGGCTGACAACTAAAGATGAGCAAAAAGTAATACTTTGTTATTAGCTGGCCCAGAGAGAAGTTTGGGGGGTAACCAGTTATTGACCTATCCAAGTAAACATATTTAAGAATTTAGTGGTTGTGGGGAGCTCGGACAAGCCACAGCATGAACCCTTCAGAAAGTGTTCAAAATGCTTGTACTTGAAGATTAAATGTATCACCAAAACCAATATTTTTCCAATTTGTCTCTTATTTCACACACAATCTAGTTGAGGCTCTGCTCTACTGTGTATGGGTAAAAGCCAGGTATACAGTTTAAGTAGTTCTCAGATGTCACAAGTGCACAGCCAAATTAGTACCCTGTGCTCCCTCAAACTCAGGATGAGGATGCTGCTGTGTTATCTTAAAGACTTATAGCAGTGAGTAAATTAAAGCTTGTTTTAAAATGTAATAGCAACAGACCTCATCCTACCTTACCTTTTTATTTCTTTCTCTCTCTTTTTTTTCCTTTTGTGTTTGTGAGCAAGTGCTTCAGATTAACTAATTTTAATTAGGATTTAGTTAAAGTATAGACAGGATTAAAGCAAAGGATCTTTGCAAATAGAAGAAAAAATGTCAATTGCTGACTATTTGTCATGGGCACTTCTGTTCTGCATGTTGATAGAGAGAAGAGGATTGTTTTCCAACACGACTAACAGGAACAGATGTGCTTTTCAAGGTTGCTGCTCCCCTAAACTCTTTGAAGAAAAAAGTTGAAAATGTATATGAATCGCATTAACTGTAAACTTGCTTGCTTGAAATAAGGTTTCACTGTTAGGTTTAGTATAACTTAAAGATTTCTATTCAGCATCTTAATATAGACCTAATTTGGAGGTGCTAACATTTTTCTCTAAAATGCTTTCTCACTTGTATTGCTCTGTTATCTTCCTTAGGAAATCAGCATGTCATGGAATGTGTTAAGTCTGATTGTATTGTTTTTTGGGGTTCTTCCTCCCCCCCCCCAAGTTTTAATCACCTATTTATTTTATGCTCACTACATGGTGGTGTATCATTCTTATTAATGTTTGCAAGCTGAATCACATGTGTGTCAAATCCTGACAGTAAATACTTTAATTATTTAAATAAATGTGTATATGTATGTAGTTCTATGGTTGTACAAATTTGTAGAGCAAGATTTTATACTGATCTATAATTATAACTGCCACTGACTAGCATGATCCTTACTGAGTCAGATTAATTTACACATTAAGCAGCCATCTGTAGAAATTTTCATAGTACCTTGTTTGCAATGCAAAGCTCACATGGGGATTTCGGGGAGGAGGGAACTATCTTGGCCTCTAGGGATTTTTTTTAACACTGTAGTCAGATGCATTTGCTGTGAACAAATTATTTCAGACATTGACATTTTCCCCCACCTCCTTCACCCCATAAAAATTTTTGCTAATGGTCAGCAGAGACATTACAATATTTTGCATATATAATGATATAGCAATCGGTAAACTAAGAATACATTTTTTTTATTTTAAAAAGTCCTTGGCTCTGTGTTAAATAACATAGCAATGCTTATGAACCAGAACAGATTTGCTATCATCTGTATTCATAAAAGATAAAAGTTTTACACAGTCTGGCTATAGTAAGAAACATATTGTAAGACTGTTGATGCAAATTCTCTCCAAAAGAGAGTTATAATTTCAGTATCCTATATAAGGCTCTTCTTATTTATGAGTGATTTGTGGGTGAGAACCACTTGTGTACTAAAAGGAGAAGCTAATAAAGACTTCACCTGATTTGCAGGTGATTCATAAGAATTAAGTTTAAATATAGATTGCACTCATACTACATTAATATTAGCAATATAGTAACCCTGCATTAGGTCCTCTTAAGTAGAATGGAGGGGTGTGTAGAGTGGTGGGGGAAGAGAGAACAAAAAGCCGTGAGGAGTGAAGACACCAGCCTTCTATTACTGGCTCTGACCTGTCATGTGATCTTGTGCAAGTCACATCATTTTTGTGCCTTTCTTTTCCCCTCCAACCCTTTCTCTATTGTCAATTGACTGTCATTTCTTCAGAAGGACTCTTGTCAACTGTTTGTAGTGTCTTGCACAATAAGGTCTTCATCCTGATTGGGGGGCTCTTGGAGGTAATGTAATGCAAATAATAAAAAATGACTTGTTTAATGCAAAAGCATGGTCGCCTGCCAAACTAACATTCAAAAGTAGGCTCTCTTTTTGGTGGATGGTGTCTGAGTACAACAGAATGTTCATGAAGTTGATGGTCAAGGAGAAAATCTTGAATGTTCGTAGATTTGATCTAAGAACAATATAGATTCTAAGGCCAGAAGGGACCACTGTGATTGTCTAGTCTGACCTCCTGTATAGCACAGGCCATAGAACTTCCCCCAAAATAATTCCTAATGCATATTTTATAGAAAAACATCCAATCTCAATTTTAAAATTGCCAGTGATGGAGAATCCACCACGGCTCTTGGTGAATTGCTCGAATGGTTAATTACATTCAGCATTAAAAATGTACACCTTATTTTCAGTCTGAATATATTAATCCACTTTCCATTTTTAAAATCCTTTTAAAACAGTGCTACATTGACTTAGAACCTCTTGAACACAATTGTTTTTTGGAGAAATCTAGAATTTCAGCCAGTTTGCTCACCTTCTGGCATAGTTATTTCAAAAATTATGGCATGTGTCTATTCAGACTATTTGAAGGAGAGACAATCTGGCAGCAGAGCAAAAGAGAATGACAGCTGATAGGAAGAGAGCCTAATAAATGAAAGGAGGCCTGAAGGGAAAAAAAAAAACCCAGACACTATGAAATAGAAATGGAAATGCCTATATGACATGAAAGAGTCTGAGGTAAAATAGGTAAGAACAGAAGAGGCCTCTTCAATGTGATATTAACTGAAAAATTCATCTGAAGTCTTCATAGTATGTTTAGTGGAGGAATCTACAAGACCACTTGATACTGAGTGGTGCTATGCAGGCTTTTCCTTGATGTTTGGAAGTAAACCCCAGTCCTTAGATTCAGCATGATTTGGGAGTCTCCCAAACAGACTGAAGGAGATATTTTGTATGATTGTCCTTTTCTGTGGAACACAGGATCTCATATCCATCCCTTACAGGGACTTGCTATCTTGTTTGGTGTCTGGGAAATCTGGCCATCTCATACTTTTCCTTAGGTATATCTTGCATGTTCCAAAGGGCTTCTGATCTCTATTGCTTGAAGTTCATTATCTCCTGTTTCAGTAGTTAACAAGTATGTTCCCAAAAGATAAGTGTGCATGTTAAATATGATGCTGTGACCATGGCCACTAGGAGGTCTATACTCAGAATGCTCCATCAGGCAAACTGCAAAGTGGTGGTTTAGTCTATAATTAGATTTACCAAGTCATTAACAAAACAGCTCTGTAAATCTTTACTGGTTACCAAGAAGCTAAAAGAAGTTCTCTTTAAGCAATCCAGTCTTTGGTTCCCATCCAGGTAGCCAGGTCTATATAGTGAGCATTATTTGAAACTTATTAACCATATTTAAAGTTCTACCAATCCCAAGAGATCAGACACATTACCCACCAGATCAACAAATATTTCAGATCTTTCCCAAATACATACTTACAGCCGATTCTTATTAAATAAATCTAAGATTTATTTAAAAAGACAGTTGCTGTGGTTAAAATATCATGATACATATAGATATGAATAAAGTTCTTAGGTCAGTCTCATGGCAGAGATGGTGAGGCTGCTGATATGTAAAAGTTCTTCTAGAATCCGTGTAATAGGTTATACTCCAACAGGCAATCCATGTACAGTGTTTGTTCAAATTCTTCAATGAGAATTTTCAGGGTGGATCCAGAGTAACGTGGAGACCTCAGTCCTGTGGGCTTAGACTTTCCCCTTCAAAGTTTAAGCAGATCTGAGATAAAACAGGATCAAGCCTGACTTCCTGTATAGCTGAAGCAAGCTGTGGCCACAGCACGGCTTCCTTGGCTGAATAATAGGTAATGTATATTGTTGCTTTGAAGTTAATGCCTATCTCCTAGGCATACACTGGTAGCTAGTTGCATTCATTATCATAAGGCAATTAACCATTCAAAGAACAGTTCATAGGTAGTTTACTACAAACTTCAAAGAGAAATAAAGACAATTATTTCATTACACCACTAGTTCCATCTGTTAACATCCCCTCTTGATCTCTGAATCAATAGAATATAGTAACAAAATATCACAGACAAGAACAGAAGTGTAGCATGTGCGAGCTTATTTGATCACATTGTTAAATGTCTAACAAGATATAGGTAAACACAGACAAATACAATTAGTATCAACTTCTGATTCTCTAGCACAGTGGTTCCCAAACTTGTTCTGCCACTTGTGCAGGGAAAGCCCCTGGCAGGCTGGGCTGGTTTGTTTACCTGCCGCGTCCGCAGGTTCAGCCGATTGCGGTTCCCAGTGGCCGCAGTTCACTGCTGCAGGCCAATGGGAGCTGCTGGAAGCGGCAGCCAGTACGTTCCTCAGCCTGCACTGCTTCCAGCAGCTCCCATTGGCCTGGAGCAGTGAACCGCGGCCAGTGGGAGCCGTGATCGGCCAAACCTGCAGACGTGGCAGGTAAACAAACCAGCCAGGCCCACCAGGGGCTTTCCCTGCACAAGCGGCGGAATAAGTTTGGGAACCACTGCCCTAGCAATACAAGCCTGCATTTCAAGAACTCTATTCCATTTTAACATGGCTTTGCTAACTATCTACAAGGAATGGCCTTGTTTACCATTTCAATATATTTTCTAATATGTCCTTAGAGTTAGGGTTTTTTTGGATCACTCAGCCTGCTATTTGCTTAACCCTTGCTATCTCAGTGTCACAGATGCTAAATCGAGGGGGGCCTAAACAAAGCAACTAAAGGTCACACAATTCCTGGGAAGCAGTGACTCTGAAAAAGATTTGTGGGGGTCATGGCAGATAATCAGATGAACACTCATTCCCAGTGCAATGCTGTGGCCAAAATGGCTTTGAGATCCTTGAATGCATATATAGGGGAATCTCGAATAGGACTAGAAAAGTTATTTTGCCTCTGAAATTGGCACTGGTGTGACCACTGCTGGAATGCTATGTCCAGTTCTGGTGTCAACAATTCAAGGACGATGTTGATTAAATTGGAGAGGGTTCAGAGAAGAGCCACAAGAATGACTAAAAGATTAGAAAACATGGCTCATAGTGATAGATTCAAGGAGCTCAATATAATTCAACAAAGAGAAGGTGTGGGGGAGACTTGACCACAGTTCAAGTACCTACATGGAGAACAAATAATTAATAATGGGCTCTTCAATCTAGCAGAGAAAGGTATAACATGATCCAATGGTTGGAAGTTGACGCTAGACAAATTCAGACTGGAAATAAAGCATACATTTTTACCAGTAAGAGTAATGAACAACTGTAACAATTTACCAAGCATCATGATGGTTTCTCCATCACTGACTTTTTTTTTTCTTGAATCAAGATTGGATTTTTATTTAAAAGGATATGCTATAGTTCAAAGAGACTTATTTTGGAGAAGTTCTATGGCCTATGTTTTAATATCAGTGGTCAGACTAGAAGATCAGTGGTCCTTTCTGGCCTTGGAATCTATGAATTGACATATATGGTTAAGCAAGGAAAAAACAGAGTAGATGTACATAGTACATCTAATGATATCTTTGAAGACTAGATTTTCAGTGATTGTCTCCCTGTGAAATGATTTTTCAGAAGGCTTTTTTATTAACTATCACATGACTGTCTCTTGATTTTCCTAAAAGGATTAAGGGTAGGACATGGGAACTGGTACATTTGAGAAGTAGAAAATTCTGCCACAGTTATGGGAGCACTTGTCTCACAACCTCTCTCACAACCTGCTCAACCTCTCTCATCAGGCCCACTGTAAGTACGCAGAAAATTAATGTAAGAGGGTCTTAAACCGTTAATAAAGCAGCATCAACTGTGTGAGGAGTATTCTACTCTTCTCATCTCAGAATATTAGGGGATATAGCTATATGAGTGAAAAAGAGATCCCTTAATGCTCTGTGGGTCAAACTATCTAGGGACCTCAATTCACCCTCTTCTTACCGTGTAGCTTGCAGTTCTGTACACCCTATCATTTACACTTCTGCATAATGAATTTGTACACACAAGCAGCATTGGCAAATGACTTGCATGTGCAAATTCTATTATCTGCATGCACAAAATTAGGGACTATTTGAAAATTTGGCCCTTAGACTCAGGCAGAGCAGAAGTCTATGAATTTAGAGAGCATCTTCTAAAGAGAGATTACATAGCTCTTTATTTTAATCCACATGTTTTATGAAAAAGTGGAAAGGGGGAAGGAAGGACTAAAACTGGTTCTATTAACCTTGAATGGGGATCATAACAAGTTTAACCATTAAAGGCTGAAGAGAGAATTTTTGTTAAGTTTAGTGCCTGCTATTCAATTCTAAATAATGTGTGTGTGGGAGGCTAAGCATTGTTTTGTGATGGCCGTGGATTATGTGTTACATTTGGAGCTACTTTTGTTGCCATTATATACTTGACAATTACCATCATATTTGTAACACTGTTACCAAGATGGTAATCTATGTTCTAAGTATAGGAAAAATGTAAATAGTGAATGCTCTTCTTAATTGCAAAAAGAAAAGGAGTACTTGTGGCACCTTAGAGACTAACCAATTTATTTGAGCATGAGCTTTCGTGAGCTACAGCTCACTTCATCGGATGCATACTGTGGAAGTTTCACAGTGTGCATCCGATGAAGTGAGCTGTAGCTCACGAAAGCTCATGCTCAAATAAATTGGTTAGTCTCTAAGGTGCCACAAGTCCTCCTTTTCTTTTTGCGAATACAGACTAACACGGCTGTTACTCTGAAACCTTCTTAATTGCAGTGGGTGTCAGTTACTTGGTGGTAACCTCTGTAACGATCTTGCACTGGCATATATATATATATATATATATAGTGCCTTCAAAATATGCATGTGCATGCTCAAATCACACTCTTTTTATGTACAAGGAGCAGGGAAATGAAAGTAAAATGGGCAGAGTTATGAAGGAGGAACTAAAAAATGAACAATTGCTTTATCCATGTAAGAGATAGATGGTACCTTTTTAAGACAAAACCCCAAATAGGATGGTTTATGGGCTCACCCTGGCAATGCCTCATGGCTGTATTGGGTGGAGGGAGTAGTAATCTATGCACACTCAGTAAAAGGATTTTTGCACTGCAGCCAGCGCCCGCGGGTAGGGGCAGAACTGTCAGCCCATCCACTCTCTGCCCACATGCTTCTGAGATGAAGCATGTTTGGTTGTAGCCCCTGCACTCTTAAGTGCCAGGACCCACAATCCAGAAAGCTCAAAGTCAGGCTGTGTGAGGTGGGAGGACAATTTTTATTCCATCCTTATCCCCCCCACCTTGAGCCAGTTTGGCCAGAGTTCAAGGAATTTCTTATTGTGAGTGTAAGAAAGTACAATGAACTGCAGATATTGAGGTGATCTTATCTATCTCAGGAGAAACAAGCAAGATGTTGAAGACTACTTGTATGGTTTTTTGCCTGTGCACGTATCTTGCATACACTGATATTTGAAAATATAGCCCTGAGATTAATTACCAGCTCTCACAGAAGTAACCATTACTGGTGCTGGAGGGTAAAAATATAGGGAACTCTAAAACAGAGAATTTAAAGAAAAAAATGGTCCTAGTCTGGGTAAATTAGGAGGACCAGCTGAAAATTTAAACCTGTATAACCTATAAATCAGAGAGCTCAGAGGGGAATTTAATTGCTAATCATAAAATGTAACATGCTACAGATAGCCACACAAGGTCCCTATTGTCTACCTAACACAGAATGTTTACAGTATGCCATCTTGCTGCAATGTCTAAGACACTGGGAAGCACTTTTCCCCTTCCCTAAAAACACTTGCAAGACAAATGGTGGGGGGGTCACTGCTATCTTCCAGAACCAATAAAATGGCATCCTACGGGAAAGCAGGATTAGAAAAGTGCACATTAATTTATCAAGTGTGTGTGTGTGTTTTGTTAAATCTAAACTTTCTCAGCTCTTATTTTGTTTCATACTCTACTTACATGTAAACAGAGAAGTTCATTTGGGTGACAGTTGAAAGACTTCTAAAGAATTGCAATAAAACTAGAAAATGTAAATCAGATTGTGTGGAAGAAATGTATTAATCTAACTTTTTTAATTTAGTTTTCTTAGGAGAAACTAAGTGAAATACTAAAACTTGACTCTTTTTGAACACTCCCTGAGGTGACTTCAGACATCCAATATCATAAGGCACTTTGGCAAGATAGCACTGAGTAGTTTTTCTAAGAGTTGAATTGATTGCCCTAGGTTCATTCTACTCTCCTAAGGCTCCAGTTCAGGAAAGAATTTAAGCATGTGCTAAATTTAAACTCAAGCTTAAGAGCTCTCCCAAACTGGGATGTTTTTCTCAATCAGGCCCCTGATTTGTAATGTCTGGTATTTGGTATACCATCAAAAGACCTAACTGGATTGTAAGTGTGGTTGTCAGAGTGTAAACACAGTGGCAGCCCTGTTTCCTTTCCACCTGTGAGTGAATTTAGTGATCATGAACATATATCAAATAGCACTGAGATGAGGCAGGCACAGGACAGGCAAAAGACCTGCTGGCTTTCCCATACAGCTGTTGCCAATACACTTTCTTTTTTTTTTTTTAACCTGTGGTAGCCTGTTACTCTATGCCCGCACTTCACTTGAGCACAGACTGTTAATTCTTCTGAATTATATTTAATTGTGTGGTGGTATTTTACAGACCTATTTATTGTAGGGGAAGCAACTAGCTTCCCCTACAATGAATGGTTACCCAAAACTTCCCTTCACTTTTATAATTTATATACTTATAACTTTGCCAAACTTTAACCATTCGGGCAGAAATTTCCCATGCCAGGTAACTGCCTTGGGCTGATTTTTTGTTTTTGTTCTTTTTTTCAAGTTTCCGCAAAATGTGGTTCAGTGATTCCCAAGAATGAGATTAAGAGAAAATGTTTTGTTCATGTAAAAATAAATAAAATTCATACAACCATTTTGTTGAGCAGCTGTGGCTCCACGGTTTGGCATACTTCCCGACATTTCAAGTGGCTGACAAGGGCACAGCACCTCATGTAGATGGAGGTGCAGACATACCAAATGATTGACATTGTGACCTGACAATAATACTTAACTACCCTATAGTCCTATTGCGATGATTCATTGTTCTGTATTTGTATTACCATAGCACGTAGGAGCCTCAGTCAGGGACCAGGACCCCATTGGCTCACACTGTACAAACACAGAACAAATAGACAGTCCTTGCCCCAGAGAGCTTACAATCATTAGTATGTGTTAAGCAACATGATAATGTAAAAGGTGCTATCCATCTGTTACATATTATAAAGCAGTGACTCCACTGACATCTATAGAATTGGCTCATATTTACAGAGGAGTAGCTGAAATAAGAATATGGTCTGCTGCAAAACTGTACCCAACAAGGAAACAGATTTCTTTGTATCATTGGATTGGTGCAGGCTGATCATTCCTAATTATTCACTTTTTTTTTTCTTAAAGGGAAGTACTGAGAGGGTGACACTGACTGCACTATATTTAAGTATTTCTTACTGGCTGTTCATTTCTGAGGAACAGCATAAACAGGAGCGTTAGCAAGGAGGGAATGTTATAGAGCTCAAGGAATGGCTTAGAGTAATGAGAGAGACCCTTTCTACTGCACCTTACTAGACCCCTTAAAGTCTCTTTATTTTTGTTGAGCCGAGAAAAGAGAGCAAGAGGGTGAGCTTAAGAACAGTAGCTTCCATTCCCAGATTCCCCACCCACCTGCAGCAATTATCCTAATTCCCTATTCACTGCTTCAGGAGGCATAGGTGTTTGATTTATGCTTTCATCTTCACAGTCAGCCTACTTGACTGCATTATAGAAGTAACATCTAAGGGAACTTCCCATTTACCGCACCTCTTCATAATCAGTTTGTTTAATGATTTTAAGGAACTTTTCACCACAAATAGCTCTTGATCAATTAAAACTAGATAAGTACAAGTAATATAAATCCATTAGTTACTCCCACTCCTGTTGTCATGGTAAGTAACATTTCTGCACTATATTTAGAGGCAGAAGCAGATGGGGAAAAGGACATAGGACCGATGGAATGTTATGTGATTAACAGGAGTGAAGTAAATAACAAAATACTCCTGTGTGTGTGTGTGTGGATAACCCCATGGAGGTTCTTATTCCTGGCTTCTCGGAGTTATATACCCACACACTGGGTGTTTGAAATACACTCAAACAAACCCTGTTACTTTTCAAGAAGTTTAATCTTTTTTTTTCCTTCTGTCTTTCTCTGTATCCTAAGATAGAAGTTTGCTAAAAAATATATTTAAAATGGTGAAGTCAATGGGGTAAGCTTCAGCGATGTCATCCATTTCAAAATGTCTGCTACATTAAAAAAAACCACAATTGTGGCAAAACTTGGAGACAAGCTCTATGAAGTTCCTGTGGTGAATATGATTACAAGTGTTTCTATAGCCAATGTAAACATGCCTTTTCCTGCAAGGCTGCTCAGATAATTAGTAGGGAACTGGCAGCAGATATTAAACATGTTGGAAAGGAAGACGAGGCAAATCTATTCTGTTAAAAGATTTTTCCAGTGCCAGCCAACTACATTTCAACAATGGAAAGTGTGCAAGTGATTATTCTTAAGATTAAGGATGCAAAGAACGAAAGACAAAGCAGAAACAACAGTGGGCAGCAGCTACAAACTGTCTGAACAGGACAACAGGAATGGAAAATTCTTGGCTACATTCTTCCTGGGGGATTTTAGCTGCCCACAAATCTGTTGGGTTACAGATACCCCCAAGAATGCATTGTCAGGGAGAAATTCCCGCTTTTTTTTTAAAAAAAAAGAGGGGAAATCACCATGGATCATTCTATTTCATACTGAGGGATTGGAACTTATTGGGAATGTGTGTATAATAGAGAAGTCTAAAACCAGGGACCCCTGGGTACTTGAATTTGGTATAGTATAGGATCTACTTCACAGCATGGAGCTGTCCAATAATATTAGATTTAAAGGGAGCAAACTTTGGTGAAATAAGACATGTAGGGGGGAATCCTGGTCCCACTGAAGTCAGTTTGAATTTTGGCCCTATTGAAGTCAATGGCAGAATTGCATCCCTATTGAGTTAGATGCCCAGAAGAAGACTCGGGTGCCACAATTAAAGTCCTAGTGTCTTTTTTAGGCTTCTCTGGAGAAGAAGAAATATGTATGTAACAAGGGAAGATGAAATGGCCAATGTGGCTTCAAAAGGGACTGACTCAAACTTCAAGAAAATAACAATAATTAAAAAATACTGTGTTGGAAAAGAGGTGAGACAACCAAACAAGAATGCAGCCAAGTATTGTAGGAATGAGAGCAGCAAAAAGTCATTGGAATTACTAATGTGCTTAACATTAAACACGTGTGTAAGTCTTTGTGGGAACTGAGACTTAGCCCAGTGAAATAATGGAACAAATAATGAGAGAAACCACTAACTGAGCTGGATTTTTAAAGAAAAATTGTCAGATTAAACTTGTGTTGTTGGGTTTTTTATTTTTTTCATTTTTGGTTGAAGAGAATGCAATAAATATTCTGGATTGATACAGTCATGAAATCCTACTTGAAAAATTAATTAAAAGTGGCTTGGAGAAAAACACTGACTGTGGACTGATCTTTCTGAAGGACTATAAACAAAGAGCAAAGATAAACTATATCATTCCAAATTTTTCCAGATTATTTCTTTGCATCTAGAGCTTGAATGATGAACATTTATTTTTTTCTTTCTGGCTTATCCCTAGATGTATGTGAATTCAATTACTGTATTTTAACAAGAGGAAATGCTCTTTCCATCCTTCCCCACAGTGTCTCTCTTCCCACCAATTTAGGCCCTACTTATGCTTAGGAATCTGTTAGCTCTGTAGAGCATGACCCCACTTGATTAACATTAACAGTGTATCACTTCTTTTCTGCTGGTTAGCTTGTTGAGTGGGGAATTTAATGACCTGTTCAATTTGCATTGCTACCTGTCCCTTGTCTCTTTGGGCCTGAAATGTAATGTAAAAGTTTTGCAGAATGTTGTACTGCTTTCACGAATCCTTTCTATAGTTCATTGCAAATAGAGAAATGGGAAAGGCGAATTTCTTGATTCAGGTCTGACCAGCATTCACAAACTCAGGAGTGGTTGATTAGATTCTCCCCATAAGGTTGTGTGTGATATATGCTATTTTTCCTCTGTCTGAATCTCTGAGAACATTTTAGACAGCTGTTTGCTCTTTCGTTTTGGGTTCAATACAGGTGTCTGGACTATGTCATGTGATGTTTTCTAAAGTGACTCATTTTGAACCACTGATGGCATATCCAGTTCTAAAAATGCCATATGTGCACGAACATGGGCCAGAACATTGTTAAAAGTTCACAGTGAGAATCTGCCTTGGAAATAACTATGGACCAGCTTCTCAGCTAGCGTAAACTGACATAGTGTTATTGACATTAGTATCTTTAATCCTGAAACTTTTTAACTTCAAAGTCTGCAAACACTTGGCGACAGGATCTGATGTAAAAACAAAATTTGTGGTCCTGTTCAGGTAGAGTTTATGCAACTCAGATTATAATTACCAGTAGCCTTGTAAATCACACTGTACCCAGCATTAACTTTCAGTAACTTGGACCCGGAATCTAATACAGTTCTTCCCAGCAATGCAAATGCTCCGTGTGTGGTTTATATTCAGATGTGCAGGGGCATTGTTGATAAATAACACGGAGCCTCAAGTAAACCTTCTCCAAAATAATCTACAATATGACAAAATGAAGGCTACAGAGTCATTGAGATATTAAATATGAAAGACCTATCCCATTTACTTACAGCATTCCATAAAACAGATTTATTAGCAGTTCCTATCTGTGTGGTAAATGACGCATAAATGATGGTAAAGGTGTGTAAGAGAACCATATGAAGACTCTCGCATGGTGAATAAATTAGTTGAGAGCCAGCTTTTCTAAGGGTGAATGGTTCGGCTGACTTGTTTAGGGCATATCATGCAATGATGAATGCAAAATTGCAGCATTTTAGCATACCAGCAGTTCAAGAGAAGAGTCCAAATCTATGAAGAAATATATTCTTATGCTAATCAGCCAAACACATGGCTTCACCCTCGCCCTGCAGGAGAGAGTCATTTTTTCTATTGCAAAGCCAGAAAAGATGGAACAAGGCACCTTGTGTGCACAACAGGAGTTTGCTTTTTCTCTGTGATGCTGTCCAGACAGATTTTTTTGCAGTCTGTGTGTGGGGGGAGAGGGAGAGGGACAGGCTTCAATTTCCACGTGAAATAATGACATTGTAACCAAGCCAACATTCCACTGAGCCTTCTGCAGAATTCCCAGCTTACTCTGCACTACAGCCCATTGCAGTTTCCATAGGGCTTTTATAATGTACATAGGGAAAATGTCAATTCAAATTTGCAGGCAGAAAACACCTTTTTTTGATGAAGCATCCTGTGTACCATATACTAGCTGGAGGTGTTCTCTTCTCCTGGTTGACAGGGAACAATGACATGACAAGCAGGGGAAAAGGAGCTTTTAACCAGTTTAACGTGCACAGCGTTGGCACGCACTGAAAAGTAATTTGCCTGTTTCCCTACTTTTTAACAATGTCTCTTTCCTTTGACCTGTCCTTGCTCCTGTAATATACAATTTTGTCTTGTTCGTAATTTTCAGCTGCACTGGTTTCAAAAGTTCCAAATGATTTCTTCCTATCTTACCAGGAAGAAGATAAGAGGACGTATATCTAAATAGCTCACTTATTCTAAAACTTAAATGAGGTTCCATTTAATATACTACCAACGTTTCTGCTTTTGTTGCTAGGTAAGAATCCTTTATGTGTGTCTTACACAGAGTGCTATCCTCCATTTTATACCCTTCCTTGGAGTGAGTTGGGCTTAGAGGCATTTTTCATAAGAGAAAATTACCAAGAATTGCTTTAAATTGCATTCTGTCAGGCATTGTGCTGGATGTGTGTGTGGGGGAGATAAACAAGTCATTGTCCTTGTCATCTGGGGGAGAGAATTGTTTTTAGTTTATTAAATGCATGGCAAAACAGAATTCCACTTTCAACCAAATAACACACCCTGGGCTAGTATCAAACACATTCTGTGATAGTAAAGATAAGACTTATACATCTGTAGAATTTCTACCATTCTTGCATGCAGTTTATTTTTCAAGTTAAGCTTTCAAATATTGAAAGTTCACATTCAATGCTTTGATCAAAAATGATAAATGAACTACTGAATTAGAAGAAGATGCTGCTATTATTTTAACCAGTAAACTAACTCAGGGTTAATCTGGGTGTTATTTAGCCTATTGAAAGTGTTTTGAGTGAACATATGGTTTCTATTGTGAAATCAAGGCACAGTTTTAACTATGAATATAGATAATTACCCTTTGGACTTTAAACATTTATATGTGTCAGGTTATGTTGGAGCATTTTTCATGGTCAATAGGTTGAAAGGTTATAAAGTTGAAAACATACATTGTGTTTGGGTAAAACTGTCTCCTGAAAAGATAATACAATTCACTACTGCTCTCTCTTGGAAAGATCTGGTAATAACAATCAGAAAGCATTCACTATAGCAATATAACAGACTATTTATTTAAACAAGACATCTTATGGTAAAAGGTTTTAATATGAGAATTACAGAAATTCAACCATAGTGTGTGTATATAGCTTTTTATAGCTGGTTACTGCAGTTTAATTAGATATATAACCACAGTATGTTTTTAAGTCTAATAATACTAACAATAAAATGCATTTGATACAAGTACTTTTTAAATATATTTTTGTTTAATGCTGTGGGTATTGCTCTATCCTCACCAATATAGCCTAGTCTTGATTTAGGCTTGAATTATGGCTGAGTGTTACTCCTAGAATGTAGACCTTGGCAACAGCCTCTTCCATCAAGCCAGACATTACATCTGCACTGATGATGTCTGTGGGACTCAACTGAATATGCTCCGAGAGAGTGCTGATGTTCACATCTAGTGGAAACTGACTCACAGCACATAGTGCAGCAGATCAACCTGAAAGTAAACCTTCAGGGGTCTAGACTGTCCCCTAAAAGGGGCTGCTAACAGACTCCTAATAATGATCATCACATTTTCTTCTGTCCAGGGGCTTTTACCCAGTACTTTACTTCTCTTATATTTCACTGTATACTGTGGCTATTTCTCTGGCAGAACAAATACTACGTAGTATACAATCTTGCTTTTCTTTGTCCACCATAAAGGCCAATTCTCTCTCTCTCTCCCCCCTGCTGTAAACAAACAGGTATTCATGCCCTTTTTGATGGGCTTTCCATTCTGAGGTCAAGGGAACAGAAGTGGAGCTTGTGAAGAGAGCCAGTGTGAACGAGGTGTTGCATTACTGCGCTCTGATCAGTCTCAGGAAATGTCCCATAATTCCCTTAAGTCAAGTGGCCACTTTTGTCATTGTTTTTGAATTGCTGCAGGAATGCAGATATGCCCTTTGAAAGCTCAGTTTCTGACAGCCGGCTGCTTATCTGCTCCTAGACAAAGCAAGCCATTAGTGTGGAATGCTGTGTGTGAGAGAGAGAGGTGGGTGGGGAGGGGGATCTGCTGCTCTCTGAACTTATAAGACAGCATGCTGACATGCTCTCAGTCCCCCCCAACCCAGTCTCTCTCCCCCCAAATACACACAACACACTCCCTGTCACACTCCACCCCGCCCCACCCCCCATTTGAAAAACACGTTGTAGTCACTTGCATGCTGGGATAGCTGTCCATAATGCACCACTCCCAATGCTGCTGCAAGTGCCGCAAATGTGGCCACGCCGGTGCACTTGAAGCTGTCAGTGTGGACAGACTGCAGCGCTTTCCCTACTGCACACTCCGAAGGTGGGTTTAACATCTGCAAGTGTAGCCATGCCCTGTGTGTGCTACCTCTTCAGAACCCCCAGACATTGCCAGCCTTGCAAGGGAGTGACCCAAAACAGCTTTTTTTTTTTTAATTTATTTTTAAATCAACATTCCTTTTTAGGTATTTCATGTGCATTAGCAATCAGAGTAAGATAGACTGTGAAATATATTCTGCAAGAAAACCCAGCACCTGAGCAAACAAATAAAATGTTCATTTCTGTGATTTAATGCTCTATATATTCTCATTTTCTTTCTGCCATATAATATAAATTTCTAGGCATTGCATCATACTTTGCATAGGGAGCCCACTCCCTCCCACACACCAGAGAAGAACAATAAAATGCACCCCCCCCCCGCTCCACAACCACAAGTATGGCCCGACTCTCCTCCCACCACCTTCTATGTCCAAAGACTTAATACAGATTTTGAGCAGTTTTATAGAACTTCACTTGTTCAAAAGACCCTCGGCTGGCCCTTTACACTTAACTCCTTTCTTGGCCCCAGAAACTGCTTCCCTCATCTGCATCCTTCTACTACAACTTGATTTTTTATTCTCCCTAGTGCTGCTTCCTTACCCAGCCCTTTCCACTGTTGTCTGTCACTCTCCTGGGATCTGGGACTCATACATAGAATACATTGATAAGAGCCAATACCCAATAACAGGGCTAAGCAAAAATTGGAATGTCCATCCCACAGGAAATTCTGATAGTTCAACGTTCATTTTTGCCCTGGGTCGGAATGAAAAGTTAAAATACTTCAATTTTTAATGGAACAAAAAGTTCTGAAAAAATGTCTATTTGGAAATAGCAAAACATTTCGGTTTTTGAGTCCACTCAGTGCTAAACTGCATTGCCTTATGGCAGTTACAGTTCAGTGACCAATGTCTTCACGAGCTACCCATCTGGACTACATTTCCCATGAAGCACTGCAGCCATGTGACGCTTTGATGCACCACACCATTTCATCACCAGGGATACTGTGTTACATCATGGAAGATGTAGTCAAGCTAGGGAAACCAGCCCATAGGCGAGAAGAGGGGTATCAGGAATCCAAACTACAGCTCTGTAAGCAATGCACTCAATAGGAATATTCAGTTTACAAAACTTTTTGAATCCATTCAGTGAACCAATGTTTCCTTTCAGGTTGAACGACCTGGAACAAAATACAAATTTTATTTTGATTTTCCTGATGGAAAATTTGAATTTTTTTATGATGATGAAATTTTCCTATGGAAAAATTTGGTTTTGCGGAAACTGCATGTTCAGTTTTTAAAAGTTATTGAGATGGAAAATTCCTGACCAGCTGCCACCAAAATCTATTTGAGTTAGCTGGGGCATTTTGGTGCTTCTGTGAGATCTGGGCCCGATTGTAAGGGCGCTATGCAAATGCATAATATGAGATGGTCCCCTCCCTGAAAAGCTTGCAATACATAGACAAGACAAACAAATGGTGGGAGAGAACTGAGGCGCATAGAGGTGAAGATCACAGAGCAGGTTGTTACAGAGCCAGAAATAGACCCCCAGGTTTTTAAAATGTGCATTTTACTGCTCTTTACAAATTTCTGTTCACTTTTTCCCTGAGATCAGTCTTTTCTCCTTTTTCCTCATTCAAGATGCCCATCTTCAGTTGTCCAAATTTATTTTCACTTTTTATATTTTCTCTAGATTCTATCCTCTTTCTTTTTTTGCCCCCTTCAGAGTCCATACGCCACCCCCTCTTTCTCAGAACATCTCACTCAATTCCCTAAATCTCATCTCCTCTATTCTGTGTAGAGTTTTATACCATGCCTATCACCATACTATGTGAACATGTCTCTTCCCTAATGAAACTGGAAGTCTGTCTGTGCTACCCCAGTCCCCAAATTGCCCCTTTTTAATTTTTTTTTTAAATTTTTTACTGTTTGTATTGCGGTAGTGCCTACAAGCCCTAATCAGGGACCAGGCCCCTATGATGCTAGGTATTGTATAAACATATAACAAAAAGATGGTCCCTACAGCTCTTATAATATATGTAGTGCAGTGTACAAACCAGGGATGTCGGGGAGAGAAAGTAACCCAGCATTCCTCTGCCCTGGTTTGTTTCCACTGGTTAATGTTGGAGGTGAATCTGGAAAGTGGTAGTAATGATGATACTGCAGTGTGTGCATGTATTCCGTGACCCAGCTGGTCATAGGGATGTCATTCACACAATATGTCAATGGATGGGTTTATCCCAGCAGTGTCCATCTCCTCTCCAAGACCCCCATTTTATAGATGGGGAACTGAGGCATTGAGAGGCTGAGTGATTTGCCCAAGGTCACCCAGGAAGTCTGTGGCAGAGCAGCAAATTGAACCTGGATCTCTCACATCCCAGGCCAGTGCCCCCAACCATTGGACCATCTTTATCTATAGAAGACAGTGTTGAAAATCAAAATCATGAGAGTACCCTCCATATGATCCAGGGAGCTTTAGGCCCCCTGTACACCGGAGCTATGCTTATGCTTTCTGGTAAATACCCCATTTACAAGGTGACTATCTCTCCACTGAAATACACCTTCAACTCTAATTTTTTAATAAATATTTTTGTTAGCGAATTTCCCAGTCTTTTAAAAGAGTACCAAAAATTTAAATCAGATTGGTGTATTGGGTCCACTGGAGGGGAACTTGTGTGCACACTTCGGTGCCCACTCACTATAACTGGTAAAGTATGTGCTCCTTAATCCTTTTCCTTGCTCTCAACAAGGAGATATATATTGTTAAACTACTGAAAGAGGGTACTGCCCATTTATATTCATTCCCATTTCTCTGCTAATAAGCTTATATTTCTGATAGTTTGACTGAGCTTGCATTGTATTCCAAATCCAAAGCTTCCTAATTAAAGTCCAATTCCAATATTCTTCATCAGTCACTTCTTGAGATGTACTTCTGCACACTGCAACAAAAGATATTTTTAGAAAATATGGGCCACTTAATTCCCGTTAAGTTTGATATAACAGATGGTATAGTTATTTGATTTATGCATTCACCTTCACGTGGCCCTGCTGACTGCCAGGTTTTTTTTTTAAACTCAAACTCTTTTTTGTTATGCGTTGAAACTTCACCCTTTCCACTGCATGAAATATTGGTTTTAGTTAGAAAATCTAACTGCATGCAATTTGTGTGTTATTGAAATTGTGCACGGACTGGTGATTAATTGTATTGATCACATTCTCAGCCTGATGTTCAGGGCTCATTACAGTAGGAGGAATTCACTGAAACACGAATCTTAACCAGGTGTGGGATATTAAAGTGGCAGTGTCCAATTTAAAGACTTTAAAGGGTTTGTATAAAAATTGAAGCTTTTATCTACTTTCCCTTCCCAGGATTGCAGAGATGTGATATAAACAGGACCTTGTAGCTTGCTCATGAAAATCACTCACATCCATCATGTGAAAAAGCAGCTCAGAATTGCTCCTTCCTGGAGGTGGTTAGCTACAATATTTCTAGGTACCTGTGCCCATAGTACAATACTTTCATATCCAGCATCTTCAAAACTTTCTGTGGACTAACACCAGAATGCAGTTCATAAAGCACAATTTACATTACTTACTGAGGGGTATGCTGTGTTGGTCACATGATAGTAGACACACAAGGTGGGTGAGGTAATATATTTTAGACCAACTTCAGTTGGTGAGAGAGATGAGCTTGAACAGAACTCTTCTTCAGGTCTAGGAAATGTACTCAGAGTGTCACAGCTAAATGCAAGATGGAACAGATTATTTAGCATAAAGAGATAAATACTTATTTTAAGGGACCATTTAAGGTGAAGTGGTCCGTTACATCTCTCCAGTCACAGGAAGGAAAGAACCTGAGGAGTGGGAGAAAGGGAAGGAGGTTAAGTGGGTTTTAGATTGTTGCAACAAAGTCATAAATCCAGTGTGTCTGTTGAGTCCATGATTTTTAGTATCTAGAAAAGTTATGAATTTAAGCTCCCAGATTCATCTTTTGAAGGTGTTATATAAGTTTCCTTTGAGGATGAGGACTGAGAGGTCAGACATAGAGTGATCGCTTTGTGGAAAGTGTTCACCCACAGGTGATATGGTGATAATGAACTTACACAACAAAATGATAAAAGACAAAAAATACCATATCACCTGTGGGTGAATACTTTCCACAAAGCGATCACTCTATATTTGACCTCTCAGTCCTCATCCTCAAAAGAAACTTACACAACATCTTCAAAGGATGAGCCTGTCTGGAATTTAATTTGATATACCAGACATTCTTGCAACTGTATTTCATATTGTATCTCAACATTTGACATACAAATATTACAAATACAAGAAAGAAGATGACATACATTATTATTGGTGTATAGACCTTAAAAGGTAGACAAAATAAGGCATTTCATCATCAGGTAAATAAGAAGGGGAAAGAAATTAAGAAACCTAAGCAAGGTAAGAGATGATATTTTTGACAATATGGCTCTAATCTGAAAAGAAACTGTGTAAAATGGCACCACCTTCAAGTGATCTGGTACCATGTATATTCAGTTATATCTGCTTATTTTACTGACAAATTAGTTTTTACTGATGTGAGCACTGCAGAGTCAACAAAACAGCTATAAGAGAGAGAACAGGATTCTATTCTGGCTTCGGAATAATCAGCAAAATTGTTTAACGGAATTCCAGTTACAGGAACAAATTCTGCTTTCATTGGAAATGTAAGAACATAAGAATGGCCATACTGGGTCAGACTAATTGTCCACCTAGCTCAGTATCCCATCTTCTGATAGTGGCCAGTGCGGGATGCTTCAGAGGGAATGAACAGAAAAGGGCAATTTCCAGTGATTCATCCCTTCTTATCCCATCCTAGTTTCTGCAACTGCGTTTGACCAGAGTGAGATTGCACAGGTTATAATATTAGCAATATATATTTGTGTTACCATAATGCCTAGAAGCCCTAGTCAGAAGCCCCATTATGCTGAACAAACACAGAACAAAAAAGACAATTCCTGCCCCAAAGAGCCTACAATGTAAGCGTAAATTGAGAAACAATAGATAGATACACACAAGAGAGTACAAGAAAACAATGAGTCACAACATTGGTGAGTATGCTAGGCAATGGGATCCGTGCACCAGTAGCCTAACCATGCCCTTTAATAGCCTTGAAAGTGGAAGGTTTCAAAATTTGACTCCCTGCTCAATTGCTTTGCTCTCCTGGAGCCTGCAAGCTGCAGGTCCCAAGTGCCAAAGTTCCCAGCTCTGATGGGGCTTTTAGAGTTTCAGGCTCCCAGGCAGCTTGGAAGCTTGCCAGGCAGTCTGATGGCAAACCAGGAGCCTGAAATCTGAAATGCCAAATCCTCCATCTCTGGTGGGACTTGCAGGATGCCAGCTCCTCCACAGCTCACCAGCTGGGATCCTTTAGCCTGCCAGGCAGGATTAAGAGGGATCCAGGAGCCTGGGAGTGTGGCTTTTCTGCAGCCCAATCTCCCAAGGCATGCAGGGACTCTGGCTCCATGTAGCCAGCCATGCATCAAACATAATTTGCTTGTCTTCACTAGAGTTGTGCAGAGAAATGTGTCTTGGAGAATTTCCTTTTTTTTTTTTTTTCAAATCAGAATTCAACCAAATTTTGAAATATTGACATCTTGCACCAAATGGGATTACCTTTCTCCCCACAGCTCTAGTTAAGACAAACCGCTTATGTTGCATCAATGGAGGCGAGGGAGCCAGTGGATGGATGTAAAGAAGAGGGTGGCATGGTCAAAGCAATGGCCTAGGTAAATATTCTTTGCAGCAGCATTGTGACTGGACACGAGCTGGGCAAGACTGCATTTGTCAAGACCAGAGAAAAGGATGCGGTAATCAAGAATCTGGAGAGAGTTTTAGCTCTATGTATCAATTGGAAAGGCCATATTTTAGAGATGCCGTGCAGAAAGAACAGACAAACTATAAACATGCCCTGGATGTGAAGACCTAGAGAAAGGTCCAAGTCAAAGAGGATGTCCAGGTTACAGGACTGAGTGACAGGCAGGAGGGTGGTGTTGTCGACAGTAGCCAAGAGGTGGTAGAAGGGAGAATTTTGGGGTGGTTGTGGAAAAAGTTCTGTTTAGGCTATCATGATCTTAAGCTGCTGTCTAGACACCAAGAACAAAATGCCAGAGAGACAAGTCAAGATTTTAGTTTGGGACAGGAGACAGGAATAGAGATCTGTGAGTCCTCAGCATAGAGATGGTAGCTGAATTTGAGTTTGTGGATGAGATTATTCAAATATAAGGTATAGAGGGAGAAGAGAATGGGACCAAGGAAACCTGGAATGTCCTGCAGAAGTTGGAAGGGGATGAGGAGCATCCTCTAAAGGATACACTGAAAGAGCGATTAGAGTGGTGGAGAATAACCAGGAGAAGACAGAGTCGCTGAAGACTAGGGTGAGGAGGGGGACAAGGTTTCAAGGAGAAGAGCTGTCAAAGGTGGCTGATAGGTGGAAGAAGATGAGGATGGAGTACTGGTTTTGTGCTTTAGCTAGGAAAAGGTCACTAGAGACTTAGACAAGAATCATTTCAGTGGAGTACAAAGGCCAGAAGGCAGCATGAAGAGGATGTAGAATGGAATTGGAGGAGCGGAACTTCAGGCAGTGATTGGAGACAGCACATTTAAATGAAGGGAGAAATGGGAGAGGGAATGGTAACTGGAGAAGCAAGTGGGGTCAAGGGTGAGAGATTTCAAGATGTGAGAGACTTGAACTTGCTTGTATTGTGAGGGGAAAGAGCCAGAGGAGAGTGAGTCATTAAGAAAAAGTGAAAGAAAGGCGATGAGAGTGGGGGTGCGGGACACCTGGAGATGGGATCAAATAGGCTAGTAGGGGTAAGTGGAGAGCTTGGAGGAGAAGAGCAGATGAGAAACTTCTGCTTCTGTGACATGAGAAGAAGAATCATTAAATGAGCTTAGAATTTGGCCCTAGAATGTGTTACAGGCTTCGAGGCAGGAAACTCAAAGCTCACCTTTCAGATCACAAGCAGATAGCCCCAGCGAGCCAATGTGCCTAAAGACCAGCTTTGCTTTCTCTCTGAGAACAATGACAAATGACCACCCAGCTCTTTCTAGCAGAATATATTTATTCAGGAATAAAAAGCATTCAGAGAAACAATATAAAAACAAATAAATGGACCTAAACATATCAAAAATTGGTCAAAAGTCTGTCATATGGGGCTCTAGCAGGCCAAAATCCTTTGAACCCTTCAGCAAGGGTTGAGTTATCCCTCACCCTCCACACAATCACACCCCTTTGGACCAGATATTTATCTTTTTGCTAGATCAGAAAGAAGGTGTCTCTGTCAGGTTGAACTAAGCCTTTTATACCAGAAGTCCTGCTTTGTCTCCCAGCCTCTTGCAAACCGGTAAAATCAGTCTATCTTACTATCCCCTGGGTTGGTTGGGCTTCGAAGGCTAGGTATCTGCACAGCCAGCCTTGGGATTTTTGTATTAATTACTCCCTGCTGATTCCAGGAACACACACATACATAGTCTGTACTGCTAGAGAGGGCTTATGAATATTCTTTGGGCTCATATGTCTGTACCCTTTCAATATAATGGTCTTTGAAGATAAGCCTCTGTTTGTCATGTGTGTCTTAAGTAGTTTCAGAGGAAATATTGTATGAGCCAATTGACCTAGGTCACTTCTAGGGTGATACCTCTTTAAGAATAAATACTAGGGCATAATTCCTAAGTGTGACATCCTTCAACATGGCAGCTGCCATGATTTGGAAGTAGGCTAACTAGTCAAAATACAAAATCTTTCTAACCTACCATGACATACTGAATCCCTCTGGAAGTACCTACAAGTTTGGTCTATTTTTTATAGCAACTGTTCTACACAACTAAGACCCAATGAGTGCAGTACCCAGGCATGTCCACACAGCAATTAAACACCCATGGCTGGCCTGTGTCAGCTGACTTGGACTCATGGGGCTCAGGCTGTGTAAGTCTTATTCATTTTCTAAAGGCAAACAAGAAAGGATGTCAAATAGATTTGAAACAGAGGGGGAAATTATTTAACATTCTTATTATTATTATTATTTAACATTTAACTATCTTGAATCCATTCATATATGACTCTCTTAAAAAGTAGACATTTTCCATTTACAGGACTCTACAGTGGCTTACTGTAATGTATATTATTTATCCTGGTATGTTCCTGTGTGGAAGTAGGTCTGTATTTCAGAATTAGAATTATACCATAAAAAGAATTAATTATAAAACAGGGCACTTCATCTGCGTGCTTTACTTCCTTTCCTTTTAGTGACTGTTAACACCTAGAGATCATGGCTGGTGGTGTTTGCATATGTTTTAAGAAGGTGCTTTTATAGAAATATCTCAGAATTAGCATATGTATCATGAGACACAGGAGTTGCCATGGTAAGTGCACATTTTTTAATTGAATAGCAGACTAATAGGCACATAAAATCCACATAACTTGTTGGCACAAAAATTGCCTCTCCTGAGGCTGCAGTCAATTAAAAATACTCCTTTTCTGAAATATTTTCTGAGGTTTTTTTATCTGATTTTGTTTAGATTAGAAATCTTTCTTTTTCTTTTTCTTTTTCAATAATACATCTTGGAGGTTTTCATCTCTTTCCTATTCTTTGCAAAGTCACACATTTCACAGAACAGCATAACCAAGAAGGGCCCGTTACAAAAGAATATTTTCTTTAATTGCAAAAAAAGACCAGATAATTTTGGCTTAGTTATGTGAGTTTGTGTTCAAGTGAAAAATAGCATGAAACTCCTATAACACTGCTTCCTGTTCCGACAAATAAATAGAAATTGCCATTTAATTCCAAAAATTGCATTGTAAATCAAATATAGTATAATTTAATCCCAGTAATTAACTGAAACCAACTCGCCCAAAACATTTTCAGCTGTATGGTTTCTACTTTATTTTATATTTTTCTTTAGCTGCCTGAATCATGGCCCTTAGCTGGGGTGAATTGCCATAGATTCTTTATCTCCAGTGGAGCTATGCTGATTTACACTAGCACCAGACCGAATCTTATGTTTTTATTCTTTTTTCTTGACACTGTCTCCAAATTGTTGGGTTTTTTGTTTTTGCATGTTCCTTTTGCTGCTCCACTGATGTTGCAAACACATTAGTGTCTATACACATTACATTTCAAAAGTGGATGTTCTCTGTGATTACAATCTGAGGATCTCGCGTCTCATTCCAGATTTTGAAGATTTTCTTCTGGTTACATGTTTTTCACACAGAAGCATGTAGATAGGTGGTTATTTGCTATTTTTAGAGTCCAAATTGACAGATTTTCATGTAAATGTATTTTGTGAAGATTGCTGACCCGAGAGCACTGTGGTTTGACCAGTAACAACATTCAAGACCACAGGAGATGAGCACAACAGGATATCTATCCATAAGTAACCACACCTACTTATCAACAAGGGGAGAGCTTGCAGGTTGCTGTTTTTCCCTGGCATTGACAAAGTGTGAGTAGAATTTTAGAGATCCTGAGAGCAGAAAATAAACACAAAAGATAACTCTGAAGAAAGATTAGGGTGCAGTGCACTGGGTCTGTTCCCCTGCACAAATCAAGAGCAATTTAAAACCATAATGACTGGCAGTTTTCCACAGCCATCCAGACTCTTATCCTGTTGTAGTGCAGAGTTCACCTTTGGTGTTTTGCTTTGATTTCTGTGTTCATTTTTTATGATGAAAGTGGCCCTGTCTTGAGGGAACACAAATAGTTCCTTCTGAGTAGTTCAAAGACACCTTTAACAGCTTGGAACAAAAGGAAATTACTTTACAGATCAAGGGATTACAAGGAAATGTTTTTACAGATTTAAAATAAAATATAAACAGCTATTGATAGATGCATGGTACAGTAACGGTTGTTGCCAGTCCATATATAATCTCAGCACAGATCTACCCGTTTGTTATGTTTAATCCATATTTGTTAAGAGGGACAATGGACAATACACATTTAAAAGTGCAAAATATGGAATGTATAGCAAATAGGATTGAAGCATGGAGGATAGAAATGGTAGACAAAGTATTTACTTATGAAATCAATATTTCTAACAGTTTAGTGAGAGGTGGTAATATTGCTAAGTTGCTTGTTATTGCCCCTTTGGCCTGAGCTGATAGCCAATATTAGGGCACTGCAGCTTTTTTCCCATTAGGAGAGCGCATTGATGTTATAAGTCAAGTATTTGAAATCCTGTTTATTTACAAAAAAACATATGGAGAGTCCCGTTTCCTGAACACTGTAGAAACAAACAGCAGGCAGTTATCTTACTTAGATATTCCCAAGCCCCAAAAGCTCTGTGTCTCTGTTCCCTCTCAGGGACACACTCACTTCACTCCCTGTCTGCTGGCATTTTCCTCCACAAACAATCTCTCGTCCCCGTATTTGTAATCAAGGAACGCTTTCAGCCAATGCAATTTTGGTTCAGAATAGTGACCAATTACGTTTGGTGGTAGCTTCTATTGTTTCCAGCTATCTCACTAAATAAGGGCACTTAACTGTTCCTTCCATTAACCTGAAAGAACCAGGGTTTAACCAGGTCTGTGATTATCTATAAAGAGGTGCTTGATGGCAGCCATTAACAACTTCCATCATAATATTTTTATGATGTAGCCCACCCAGCACAGTGGAAATTCCTCTGTGTAATTTCAGGGTAACAATGAAGTGTGGTAATAATTAGGTCCTTTGAACACACATGCAGAGAGGGTAAAAGAGACAAATGATGGAGTTGCTTTCCCTATGAAGGAAAGTGATAGTTATACACATTCACAGCTAAAGAGCTATCCCGGAGAGTTTTGGAGGTGGCCCCAACATTTTGGGGTGAAAAGGTAGCCTATATTAGGCTCCAATCCTTCAACTGATAGCGTGTGTGTACAAGCTATTCATTGCAGTTGGCTTTGTGTGGGCATTGCCTGCGGGTTATAAATTGCAGAATTTGGAGCCTTAAATTGTAAATTCTTCAGGGCAAGTATCATGTCTGTCTATCTGAACTGTAAGGTGTCTAGCAGAAATAATTGCCTACCATTCTGGGAATGACAGGTACAGCAGAAAATAAACCACTTTGCAAAGAGTCTTCCGTCTATCCTTGGGAAAACCTCTATAGAACTGAATAGCAAATGACAGCCTTTCTATAGAATTTTTGTTAAACCCCCCTATAGAATTTAATAGAGAGTTATATCCCCTGATTTAGGGGTATGATTTTTTTCCCCAAAAAAGCATTCAATATTGACCTAAGTCTTCTCTGATTGAAGTCAATGGGAGTTTACCTTTGATTTTAGTGGGAGCAGGTTAGGTGGATACTGGTCACCCCGGACTTCTATGGGATAATTTTAAAAATTCGCTAGTAAGGTTACCATTTTCTATTCAGATCTTCAGGTTATTAGAGCAATTTCTATATGGCCTTTTTTGTTTCATCCCCATTACATTCTTAGGTGTCTTCTATAAGAGTACGGATGGGACTTCAAAAGCATCTAAGTGACTTGGAAGCATAAATCCTGTTCACTTTTAATGAAACTTCTGTTGCTAAGTCACTCAGGCACTTTCAAAAATCCCACCCCATATTTCCATGGCTTGTAAAATATACAATTTTACTTTTTACTGAGCATAATTCAGTGTAATAGATACAATAGCTCACGAAAGCTTATGCTCAAATAAATTGGTTAGTCTCTAAGGTGCCACAAGTACTCCTTTTCTTTTTGCGAATACAGACTAACACGGCTGTTACTCTGAAACCTGTCAATATTCTCCACTGACACTTGTCTGATAGAGACTGGATTATATTATTTATAATAATACTGTGCTGTATGTAAGCCCTAAAACTATATCCTCATATATCTTATTTCCTGTTTATTTACTGTTCTGTACCTAAGTTGTTACCAAACTTTAACTATTGGGGTCCAGTTACGGGTGCTATACAGCGATATAAGCACTAGATGGAAGCAGGGAGGAGGTACCAGGTGCACCCACAAAGGAAGCAACAATGGCTTGGCACCATATACCTTCAGAACACAGGGGATTCTCTTTTCTTTTTTGTTTCCTTAGGAAGAGGGTCATCCAGTACTGCCACAGGTGCTGAAAGTCCCACATCTGGACAGGAGAGTGCAGTGTTCCCAACTTCTGGAATTTTAATGCGAGTCTCACATTATTGGTCTTTTTCTTAAAGCCCCAGATGCCAGAGTCTCTGCTTTTTTTTTTTTAAACATGGTTATGGATGAAACCCTGGCCTCAATGGCAAAACTTCTATTGGATGCAGAGAAGTACTTGAAAACAACCATAAAGTCACAAAAATCAGAATACAAATAAACAGCCTCAAACATACAATCTTGTGATGTTTGGGGGCCTGACTCATGATTTTGAATATTTGGGTTTGCAATACTCATTGTGTGGTCATATCTTCCCCAGTACCAGCTGGCACAAGGAGATAGCACAAGACACTCTGTTACACAGGTGTGAAAACTGCTGAAGATAAAATCTCTCCAGACACCACTGAGGCATTATGCTGGCTCCTGCACCACACCAGCTTAATGGCTTCAGCTACCATCACCAATTGCATGGTGTCCCTTATTCCTTCTTCTCAGTCCTCGGGCGTGGCTAAGGCTCCTTAAGACTTCAACCCCTTGTTGTAGTTATGTAGGATGCTGTGCTGCAGAATCTGACATGCTTTGGAAGAGTTGTTAAACTAAACTTCTTCTGCATCTACTGGTGTTCATTAGCTTGCATATGGGAGAGAAAATTTTAGTAGCATAAAAAGATATAAACACTTGTATCCTAGCCACAATATCCAATTGACTCATTCATTTTCTCTCTCTCTCTCTCTCTCTCTCTCTCTCTCAAATTAACTCTCTTTTTAAGATGGAATATATTGAGTTAAACTTATGTGCTTAGAACTGGCAAACCTGTGTGTGAGGGGCGGGGTGGGGCATAAGAAATTATCTTTCAGATCAGACAGATTACCAGCAAGAAAGCACTGGTGCCAGTGCTGAAGTTCCCAAAGGTTAATAAGAATGAACATTAACTGTTTAAACATGTGAACAACAGTCTCTCTGTACAAAGCAGTTAGGCCTTGCCTACACTACCGGGGTAAGTCGACCGAAGTCACGCTACTCCAGCTACCTGAATAACATAACTGGAGTCCATGTAGTGTAGGCTGACTTACCATGATGTCTTCACTGCTCTGCCTCCATGGGTGATGCTCTCATGTCAACTTAACTTACTCTTCTCAGAGAGCTAGAGTACTGGAGTCGACCAGAGAGCGCGTTACTGTCAATTTAGGGGTCTTCACTAGACTCTCTAAATCAATACCTGCTGATCTCCCCAGTAGTGAAGACAAGCCCTTAATAGACATATGCATCCTGACTCTCCAGACAACAAAACAACAAAGTTTTCAGATCAGAATGAGATCAACAAGAAATGAAATGTGGAAAGAGAGAATTAATATATATCAAGTTAGATATGATTTCTATGTATACTCAAGGCCTGTTATGGCCACCCTCTGACACAATTTGCTTCATGCTCTCACTGAGAGCAAGTGAAACTTAATTGGTCCTGAGAGCTTCATCAGGAATACTTCTCTACCTCCACTCAGCACTTCACCTGGTTTAAATGCGCCAAAGAGACTTTAAAGGCAGCTTCTTATTGTTTTTGAGGGTATATCTAGTTCTACAATCGTTTAGCATATCTTCAGCATTAATCATGAAAGCTTACTCAGGAATACTGCTGGTGACTGTGATGGGGTATACCAGACCCTCTGCGGCCCCCTGCTGGAGGCCTTGTGGCCCTGCCACACCCCACCCTAAAAAAGGGCAGTACTGAGTGTCCTCCAAACTGCCTAGAAAGGCTGTGTCCACACAGCCAATCAGGGCCCAGCAGACTGGTATAAGAGCTGCAGGGTCAGAGGGAGTTCTGTTCCTTGCTGGAGCTGTAGGAATCTGTGTGGTGTGTGGCTGGCTGATGGAGCTACAGAACCCAGGGCAGGGCAGCACTGCCAGAAGCCGGAGGAAGTGAGGAGCCCTGATTTGGTTGCTGGGACTCCATTAGGACAAGGCCCTGAGGTAAGGGTGCAGTTGGCGTGGGCCACAGGGAAGTGGCCCAGGGAATTTGAGAACCTGTGCAACATAGTTAAAGGGACACAGCAGATGGCTGCAATCTACAGGGTCCCTGGACTGGCACCCAGAGTAGTGGGTGGGCCCAGGTTTCCCCCCACCCTCCATTAGCCTCTTGGAGGAAGTGGCTTGGACATTGGGGCACCCTGGAGGGGGAACTGAACAATAGTGGCCTAGCTGGAGAGCTGTAGCCAGGAAGCCCCTAGATGGTGAAGACATTGTCCCTGCTCTGAGATAGAGCAGTGCCCCAGGGCTCCCTGCCTGGAGTCAGAGAGAGAGTGTGTGCAGGTGCGCACACTCGGCCAAGGGGGCACTCACGAGAGATGAGTGCACCCCATTACAGTGCCATTCACAGTTAATGCACGTACCTGGGGTGAAATCCTGGCTCAGTTGAAGTCAATGGCAAAATTCCATTGACTTCAATAGCACTAATATTTCAGCCTGGTCTCTTGGCTGCCTAAACCCAAATCCATTTGTTAGATAAATTGGTGCATACTAACAAGTTATTCCAAATGTGCTCTAGAGCATGGGCGCCTGGTAATGATGACCCACATTTGCAAAAGTGACAAGTAAGTTTGGATCTTCCAGTTTTGGGGTGCACATCTTCTGATTTTCAGAAAGTGCTGAGCATCCATCTTCTGAAAATTAGAAACCTTTCAGGTGTTTCAAGTTGGACTCCCAAAAACGGACTCACACATCACCAGTTGCTAGTCCTGCAAATTAGTGTTGGCAAGTTTACCAAGGCTGTCCTAGCACAAGGAGTCCTATAGCGTATAACCCTCTGCCCCAGCCCTGAGCCCATCCCACACCCCAAACCCCTCATACCCAGTCCATGGCCCGCACCCCCAGCCAGAGCCCTCATCCCCCACACTCCAACCCTCTGACCCAGCCCTGAGCCCCCTTCTGCACCGTGAACCCCTTATCCCTAGCCCCACCCTGCTGCCCTCACCCCTGCAGCCCAACCATCTGACCTACCCTGAGCCTCCTCCCACACTCCAAACCCCTCAGCCCCACCCCATTAATTTTGTATAATAATCAACAATTCTTAATGAAGTTACCCAGAGAAAAAGAACAAAAGGGTAATTCATCAAGTGATGGCCTTGGAAACTGAAGTTATACACAAGAAAGATGCAACAAATCTAAAAAGATAAGAAAAGGAGTTTTCAACAATCTTGGCTATTGAGATTTACGTGGTTAGAATACAATAGCAAATTAGACAGAGCTTTTTGCTTTTGATGGGTTCCAAGAGTGCTTGGTTGTTTCTGTATTCAAACAAGTATTAATGAAGTTGATATTCTTAATTAAATAAATTTTTCTTATGATAATGATATTGTGCAATATAGGGAAACTGTTAAACGCTTACTGTTTCCAGTCCATTTTTACATTATTTAAATATATATATATATATATATATATATATATATATATATATATATTTCAGCTTACAAGGCTAGTGGAGAGGGGAATGGGACTTGTACCCATTCTGGGCATCACCAAAAATTATACAAACCTGCTGCCAGTGGCCTGCATGGAGATGATTGCAGGATTGGGGTTTAAATTGTGAGCATCCCAGGGCGGACGTTCTGTTTTTTGCTCTGTGTGCACAGTGCCTAGCACAATTGTGAACACTACCGGAATGCAAATAATAACTGGAATGCAAAAACTTAAGCTAATCAATGACCCTCCAGGCATTAGTGTCGAGAGAGACATGTGGGTGGCAGGCAGCTGGTATTGTGATGATCCCTGTGGTAATGTAGGCTGCAGGTCATCAGATTCAATTGCACCTCCTACTGAAAAAAATACAGAAACTCCACCTGTGTCATCCGTCAGGAGCATGGTACTTGAGTAATACATTGCAGCAGAATGTAGCCAAGTCCCAACACCTCTGAGATCTACTTTCTTGAAAATACTTTACAAGCCTGAGCATTTTTGACTTTATATCATCTAAATGATGTCCAGAGCCACTATGTAACCCAGGCGTATACCATGTCCAGTACTATGCTCCTAAGAGTAAAAGGCTGGTTATGTTTTACGATTTGTATAAGGCAAACAACTTAAAACATCTGGAATTAGTCAACAGCTGCTTTTAAGGAATTTTGACTTTACATCTGGGCCTGAATATTTTCACTTCTTTGAAACTATAAGGATAACGCTGGATGTAAGAATCACATCCCGAGATCACTGCACTTGAGTGATGCATTTCCACACAGCATCTTTAGCTTTAACACACCCACACGCTCTTGTTCTCTGTCTCTCTCCATCAATCTCCAATCTATCTGAAATCCTGAAGAATCCTGCTTCCGTATGACAAGTTTGTCACTTCAGGTACTTGCAGCATAATGATCTAGAATTTCTCCCTTGCCACCTTTAGAATCAATAACCTTAAAATAATATTGCGGCTCCCTTCTGAATGCAGGTCTGGACATGCAGTCCAACGAGAGGTGAATATCCAGTAAAAAAAAAAAAAGTGAAAGAATACTTCTAACCACAGTCAAACTGTCTCACTGGAATTGCAACGCAGGTTTTCTTTTTATAATTTACAAGTGTCAGAATGCAGGCAAACACGGTTCTACATTTTTCCCATTATTAGAAGTATCTGAAATTTGCACAAATGTTTTCCGTTAGACTTACAACAGAATGTATTTTCTTTACTTGCTGCCCAGCCTTCCCCTTCAGGTTTAACCCTCATTTTGGAGCACTTTGTGCTAACACATTTCAAAAAACCTTCAGGATAATCAGACTTCACCACCTTAACCTACCCTCCTGGCTGGAGATGCTGTGCACTTAAAATGACAAATGACTGTCACCACACTTGGAAGCAGTTTCAGGGGTGAGGAGCTCCTGCCAAAGGTCACCTGCTGTTGGGTGAGATGGGTTAGTGCAGTATTTTTGTGAGATTGGAGCTGCAGAGTGCACCAGCAAAGATCTTTGGAACAAATCAAGGTACATTAACTTCTCAGCACAGCAAGTGGGGAAATTGGGCTCCCCACTCCCAGTATTGCCAGTAAGACTCACTGTACATCAATAACTCTTCCTCCAAAGAATAGAACGCTTACCCCCACCGAAATCATACAGCTTACAATGCGAAAGCATTTCAGCAATGGCACAACATTCTATCAGAGATGCTATCATTGTGCCAGCTATCATTGTGCTGGCCAGACAGGACAAACATGGGGTTCTTGGTCCCTAATCCTGCTATATTTTCAAAGCAGTACACAGGGATTTAGCCCTGAGGTCCCCATCAATGTTACTGGGAGTTGGGTAGTTAATCTCCCTAGACATTTTCTTTAAATATCGGTATAAGGTTGTAAGCCTGTGATGCTGTATCTCATTCCCTGGTGTCTGATTATGGAGTCTCCTATTGTCTGTACCCTTCCAATTGTTCTCTGTACTTTATCATCTTGCCATTTATGGTGAGGTATAAGATGTATTAGGGAGATGAGGATATGTAATATGAAAGGTTAAGAAGAAACATCAGTGAGCTTTTTATAAAGACCCAGTCGCTCCCACATCCTCTGATTTAAGATTATGGAAGATGCTATATAGTGAAAATACTTGATCCTGAAAGATACAAAACTAAATTCTCCACTTTTTAAAATTCTTTTTCTCTGTGGTTAATCTCTGTCCACACTCTGAAGAGGGGCTGGGTTCCCTGTTTGTTTCTCAGTGATTTCATATCAGATTTCCTCCAGTGTGTTTAACTGCCAGTCATACAAATTCTACCTGGCATACAAAAGTCAAACTGGCTTCTTTCATGCTCCCATATCATTACCAGTTAACTCTGACCCCTCTGAGGTGTACTACCTGTGTAATTGAGGTACTAATGAGAACATTTCAAAAGGGACAGATTTAGTTTTGATGATGCATGAAAAGAAAAGATTTTTTTGTATCCATATTTGATTTTTGCTGGACTGGTAGTTAGAGTGGAAAAAAACAAACATGTCAGTTGAGAACATTTTTACTTAAGACAATAAAAAGATACTGAGTCAGATCCTCAGCGAGTATAAATCTGCAAAGCTCCACTAGCATTAGCAGAGCTATGCTCATTTAAGACAGCTGAGCAACTCACCCTCATTCTGCAATATGAGGATTAGCATATGATATTTTTAGGGGCGCAGTCTCTCTTTTTTATAGACACTGTGGTAAAAATCCCTGCATTGTATGGTCTGTCTTTATTGGGATACTTATGAGAGAGCTGTCCAATGATAAAGGATGGAGTAACCACCACAGTGAATCAAACTGCTCTGAATCATCATGTCTAGCCTTTATTTCTGCAGTATCTGTGTTCTGCACTGTCCTATCTGACAGCTCCATATTCAGATTGTTAGGATCTCAGGTAAAGTCACAGCTCCAGAATCTGAGTAGTGCTGTAGGTGACAAGAAATCAGCCAGAAGTTCAATGAGCTTGACTGTCAATCCAACCTGTTTAATGTCGAAAACTTGCCCAGATCTGGATATGATACAAAAAATGAATTATAGACATTTTAACACAGATGTTTCATCCCTCGTGAAAGAGTTTTATGCTTCTTTAATACTACTGGTATGGTGAGGCCAGCTCTTGGGTCTGGCTGATTTATACTCTGAGCAGGAACCAGCGGGCAAAGAGGGGCTGTACACTATCATCTTTTGGGTGGGGCGGGGGGGAATTCAACTACTAGTGCAAAGTAGAGTGGCTGTAAATTGCACCCATTGGTAACAATCCTCTGATGTCCTTTACCCAAGCAGATGATTACCAAAGAATAGCAGCACTGTAGCCACATCCTTTACCCAGTAGAGTCCCTTGATGCCCACTGCCCAAGAGCCTTTAGCAGGGAAGGGTGACAGAACTAGCTAAATCAGCATCACATCTCCATGGATTTCTCCATACCTGGATAATCCCCTTCTGCTCAGTTAGGACAGCTTTATAGCCCCTTTGCACCACTGCACTGGCACAAAAGGGCTGTATCAAGGACCAGGATCTGATCCAAAATGTACCTTCAAAGCCTTAGAAAATGCAAATAAGTTCCTGCATGAAGATCTTGCTTTAATTAAACAAATCTAATCATTCTCTCCTGAACTATAACATTCATTTTAGCTTATTTCAGACTAAGTGGTTTAGTTTTATATTTTACAGGCCATTAGAGGACAGCAGCAATTTACAGCAATAGAGTGTAACCAAAGATCTTTCTCAGAATTGTCGTCTTATTACACACAGTTGGGGTACAAGCTAGTGGAGAGATAGATGAGTTCACAATTGGCTGAGTTTATGGAAATAATAGAGCCCCTTGTGTGTACCCCACCCCAAAAAAAGAAGGAAAGAAAATAAAAAGTGCAGCACATGGTTTTAATTAGAAATCTTTAGATAGTAAATTACAATAAGCTGTGACATGTAGGAAAAAGAGCCCACTGCTACAATAGCTGAAATATAGGCCATTCCACTGCAACTGCATCATGTTACGGTTATATTGAATTATGTCTCGTGTATCCCAGAGTAATTGATTATATTTGGTTACGTTGGTTTTTTGGTTTTTTTTAAGGAAAGGGCCAAGATTAGTGATGGGTGAGCCTCCAATAGTTTAGAGGTTTGGATCAGCTCTGATTAATCCTAAAATGTCTGGCTGCCTACTCAAACTTTGATATATTTCTCCTCCATCCTCGGTTCTTCCCATGCTCCCTGTTCTTCTGCTGGCCACTGCATCTCTCTGATGCATCCACCCACTCATCAGCACACCCCATCGTTTTTGCCCCTCCTTTTTGTTCTCCCAGCCAAGTCCTTCTCTCACTGATTTCATATTTCCATCTCCCCAACATGAGAAATCACCTCCCCATCCTACTTCCCAAACATGATTGCTTCCCCATTTGCTGTTCTCTCCTAGGCTGCTTTTCTTTCTCTTTACCCCATTCCATCAAAACCTGGGTCAGATCCTCATTTCACTAAATCTGTATAGTTCCACTAAAGATACTGAGCCAGATCCTCAGCTGGTGTAAATCTGCAAAGCTCCACCGGCATTAGCAGAACTATGCTGATTTAAGTTAGCTGAGCAACTGATCCTCATTCTGTAATGTGAAAGTTAGCATATGATGCTGTATTTTTAGGGCTGTATTCAACAATTCTGTCAGACCATCTTTGTCTACAGATTGCTCACTCTTGGAAGTTTCCCCTGATGCAGAAACATAAGGTGGTCAGTGGAGCAACAGGAAGCATGGGAAGGAATGAGGAGTGTCAAACTCTGGCTGGGGGGAGATGCCAGAACTATACATCTAGGAAAGGCAGGGCATTGAGGGAAAGACGCTAGAGGAGGAAGGTTCTAGCTGGGTTCAGGTGAATCATGGAGAAGGATGGGGACACAAAGAAATTTAAGGGAAAAAAGAAAGCTCACTATTGGCCTGATACAATGATTGTAGAAGTCAATGGGAGTCCTTACACTGACTTCAGTAGACATTGGATCAGGCCTTATATTTGCTGAAAGTGGATTAATGGTTTGCATGTTCTCCTGTAAGACATGCTTTCTGCAGGGGATAGGTACATTTTGTCTTTTTGATTTGGAAATTATTTTGAGTTATATTAATAGATCAGAAACATTCAGTAACATCCCAGGGACAAAGAACAACTTTCTTTGGAACCAGCCTAGCTCAACTCCTAACTGTTCACGTGGGGGGAGGCAATCTTGTCACTCACTTGATAGACCCCAGTTTGCACGTTGGCTAAGGTAATATTCAAGTTACACATAAGGTGCAGTTCTGCCCCTCCTGCTCATGTTGAGTTGAAGTTTTCATAGTCAGTGTGTGCTGACTAAAGAAGCCTGTAAGTTAAAGCACTGACATCCTAGCAGTAGGTGCCATGAGAGACTACAGCTATCCTGTAGTTCAGGAAGAATCTCTTCCTTGGCTTGTGCTTTTGCCAGAGAAGCTGAAAATCATATCTGTGCTATATTAGCTTTCTGAACATTCTTTTACCTTTCACACTTCTCCTAAATATCTAGATATTTGGCACCTTTCCATTAGGGGATACACTGAAATCATGTTGCTATACTGGATTTAATTTCAGAAACGGGAACTATGCAAAAATGACGAGTTAGTTAAACAGAAATTAAAAGGTATAGTGACTAGAGTGAAATCCCTGAAAGCTGCATGGACACTTTTCAAAGACATTAGAATAGAGGCTCAATTTAAATGTATACCCCAAATTAAAAAACACAGTAAAAGAACTAAAAAAGAGCCACTGTGGCTTAACAACCATGTAAAAGAAGCAGTGAGAGATAAAAAGGCATCTTTTAAAAAGTGGAAGTCAAATCCTAGTGAGGTAAATAGAAAGGAGCATAAACACTGTCAAATTTAGTGTAAAAATATAATAAGAAAAGCCAAAAAGGAGTTTGAAGAACAGCTAGCCAAAAACTCAGAAGGTAATAGCAAAATGTTTTTTATGTACATCTGAAGCCTGCTAAACAACCGGGGGGGGGGCCTGGATGATCGAGATACAAAAGGAGCACTTAAAGACAATAAAGTCATTGCAGAGAAACTAAATGAATTCTTTGCTTCAGTCTTCACAGCTGAGGATGTCAGGGAGATTCCCAAACCTGAACCGTCTTTTGTAGGTGACAAATCTGAGGAATTGTCACAGATTGAAGTGTCACTAGAGGCGGTTTTGGAATTAATTGAGAAATTTAACAGTAACAAGTCACCAGGACCAGATGGCATTCACACGAGTTCTGAAAGAACTCAGATGTGAAATTGAGGAACTATTAACTATGGTTTTGTAACCTGTCCTTTAAATCAGCTTCTGCACCCAATGACTGGAAGATAGCTAATGTAACGCCAATATTTAAAAAGGGCTCTAGAGGTGATCCTGGCAATGACAGACCGCTAAGTCTAACGTCAGTATCAGGCAAATTAGTTGAAACAATAGTAAAGAATAAAATTGTCAGACACATAGAAGAACATAAATTGTTGGGCAAAAGTCAACATGGTTTCTGTAAAGGGAAATCCTGTCCTACTAATCTATTAGAGTTCTTTGAATGGGTCAACAAACATGTGGACAAGGGGATCCAGTGGACATAGTGTATTTAGATTTCCAGAAAGCCTTTGACAAGGTCCCTCACCAAAGGCTCTTACATAAATTAAGTTGTCATGGGATAAGAGGGAAGATCCTTTCATGGATTGAGAGCTGGTTAAAAGACAGGGAACAAAGGGTTAGGAATAAATGATAAATTTTCAGAATGGAGAGGGGTAACTACTAGTGTTCCCTAAGGGTCAGTCCTAGGACCAATCCTATTCAACTTATTCATAAATGATCTGGAGAAAGAGGTAAACAGTGAGGGGGCAAAGTTTGCAAATGATACTAAACTGCTCAAGATAGTTAAGACCAAAGCAGACTGTGAAGAACTTCGAAAAGATCTCACAAAACTAAGTGATTGGGCAACAAAATGACAAATAGAGTTTAATGTGGATAAATGTAAAGTAATGCACATTGGAAAAAATAACCCCAACTATACATACAATATGATGGGTGCTAATTTAGCTACAGTTAATCAGGAGAATGATCTTGGAGTCATTGTGGATAGTTCTCTGAAGACGTCCACGCAGTGTGCAGCGGCAGTCAAAAAAGCAAACAGGATGTTAGGAATCATTAAAAAAGGGATAGAGAATAAGATGGAGAATATCTTATTGCCCTTACATAAATCCATGGTACGCCCACATCTTGAATACTGCATACAGTATACTGCATACAGTATGCATACTGCGTACCCCTCATCTCAAAAAAGATATACTGGCATTAGAAAAGGTTCAGAGAAGGGCAACTAAAATGATTAGGGGTTTGGAACAGGTCCCATATGAGGAGAGATTAAAGAGGCTAGGACTTTTCAGCTTGGAAAAGAGGAGACTTAGGGGGGATATGATAGAGGTATATAAAACCATGAGTGGTATGGAGAAAGTGAATAAGGAAAAGTTATTTACTTGTTCCCATAATATAAGAACTAGGGGCCACCAAATGAAATTAATGGGCATCAGGTTTTAAAAGAATAAAAGGAAGTTCTTCTTCACACAGCACACAGTCAACCTGTGGAACTCCTTGCCTGAGGAGGTTGTGAAGGCTTGGACTATAACAGGGTTTAAAAGAGAACTGGACAAATTCATGGAGGTTAAGTCCATTAATGACTATTAGCCAGGATGGGTAAGGAATGGTGTCCCTAGTCTCTGTTTGTCATGGATGGCAGGAGAGAGATCACTTGATCATTACCTGTTAGGTTCACTCCCTCTGGGGCACCTGGCATTGGCCACTGTCGATAAACAGGATACTGGGCTGGATGGACCTTTGGTTTGACCCAGTATGGCCATTCTTATGTTCTTATGTTAGATATGTGAAGAGAAACTTCTCTTTCTAACTGGATTCCAGTCAGAAATATTGACATCCCATGATGTGGCTACTAGCCCCACACAAGCTTCACTACTGTACCATTTAATAACTGGTGGTTTGGCCCATTGCTATTCAAAACCAAAACCAAGTACACTTTATCAAATCTAAGAGTTTTGAGATGCAGGTTCTTCTGCTTTCCTTTCATTCTTGTTTGTCTCCTTCACAAATAATTGCTGCAAGACAGATAGTCTCTCTATGAGAAACACAATAAGAAATATTAAACAAAAGTTTCAGTGTCTGTCAGCATGTCCCCTTAGGACAAGCTGCCACATAATAACTGACATTGGCCCTGGTTCCACGCACTCCTATGCTATTTGATTTCATATGAGCTCAGTCAGTTGCAACTGGCAGATATTATTGCAATATTGGAGCCCTGTTCAAAGTAATGGTAGATACTGACCGTATGAAAGAGTCCTGCAGTATTTGGTTTTTGTGCACTTTCAGTTCAGCGGTACAATAAACTATATACATTGACATGTTCCCTGAATTTAATTGACAAAACATCTGGCACAGCACAACCACTCTCCAGGTAAATTCGCACACACAACTCCAATAAAAATGTCATGAGTACAAATTAGGGATGGGCCACTTCAAAACCTTTAGTGATTTGGGTACAGATCTAAAAACATGGAACCTGGGTGTGAAATTTCATGTGAATATGCATCTTGCAGAATGTTCTGAGCACAGGTAATTTCATGGTATTTTTCAACATTCAGCCTTGGAAGAAAATAGGAAATAGCACCATTATGAAAATGAACAATGAAGTTTAACAAAGCTTTTAGTAATTCAAACTAAAGTTCTTGTTAAATCTTAACCAGGTTGAATCCTACTATAAATGTGTCATTTCTTGTCGGTGCACCTAGACATTTTTGTCAGCCCTGTAGTTCAGTGTACTCAAAAAACCGATTGGTACCAGGATTCCCTGTGATGATGACCAAGAACGGTAAATCTCGGTCCTTATTGAAAATGGTTTCTGGTACAATGTTTGGTTTAAAATTATGAGCCAGATCCTCAGCTGCTAGCTTCATTGATTTCAACCTCCAATTATATGGGTACAGATTCTGAAACCCTTTGAAGTAAATGGGATTACTTGATCAGTATGTTACTATGTGACATAACTAAGCATGGCATAATTGAGTTAAGACAGGGGTTTTTTCCATGCTTAATTTAATTAGATTAAATTATTGAATTATATTTTTAAAAGTGCTTAGAGTAATTTATCTGGCCAGTAAACCCAAAACAGACAAACGTATGTACTAAAACCATAGCTTTCTACACATACGGAAGAATGCTCTCCAGTGATATGTCAAGTATTGTACTTTTCAAAGGTCAAGCTGTTTTTATGGAGCTTGTTTGCTTTGCTTTAAAACAAACAAAATATTGTTACAAATACCATCCACCTTTTAATCACCCTTTATTCTCTAAATTTCATCAATTTTGTTAAGCTACTTGTCAACTATGAAAGGACTCAACTGTGAGAAAACCACAGCACTATGTTGCCTTTCATTTTTGTAGCAATAGATGGAGGAAGGATAGAAGAGCTAATAGTTAATTACTCTGATGAGAGGAGAAAAAACTAGGGCTGGACAACACTGGTGAAAAGTGTGGTGGGGGGTGTTTTTGAGACTTTTTTTATCAATCTATTTGGTGTAATTTTTTTAGTCCTCAGTTTTGCATTTTTTACAATTTGGCAAAAATTGTATAACATGGCACATTTGTAAAATACTAAGATCTGTACACGAACACCTACCAGCTCAGGTGCGATGGAAACGGTGAGAGACACACTCACAGTAGTTCTGCTCCAAGCAGTAGCACGTTTTTGAACCCCCTCAAAACTCACCGCCTATTGTCCTGCATAGAGTGTACATCCAAACTGAGATGGCAAGATATTGGCAGATGAAAGAGAAACAGCTCCACCCAATCTGTTTCCACAGAGTGGAACACTGATGCATAGAGATAGTTGGAAACAGAAGTTCTATTCCCTGGGAAATTCCAACATTTCCTTTCATCCCAAATTGGAAAGAAATTTGTAAATGAAACTTCTGAAATATTTTGTTTTGGAAATATTGAAAGGACAATTTGGCTCTACCATTTCAATTTTATGTTGTTATAATTTATAGGAGTAATGTAAGAGTTATAATTTATAATATAAGAGTTGAAACATTTCCTCATTGAATTGTTTAGATAAATTTCCCTAGGAAAAATCAACACAATTGATTCATACCCACAAAGTATTTCTATTTCATTGAACTGGCATTAAAATTGTTTCTTCACAAAATTTTCAACTAGCTGTAGGGCACAAAAGTTCCTTGGCAATTCTTGCTGAACTATGGGAGTGCATGAGATACATGCTTTATCCTGTGATTGCATATTCTTTTTATGAAAGCTGTCACCTCCTATGGCTTTCATGATTTATTCTCCCACTTTTGGATAGTGCTTTAGATCCATGGATGAATTGTACTCTACATAGCCAAGAGAATATGCTAAAGAACAAATGTGTGGATATTTATTTGAATTTTATATGAATTCTTTGTTTCTCCTTTCACATCACTTCTGTTATCACATTCAAGTGAGTTTTAAAAGCACAAACAGTCACAGAAGAAGTTTCAAAGTCATGTAAGGAAGTGTTTGCAGGAACCTGAAACTAGCTGTGATGGAGATGTTTGTGCACATACCAAACCATAGGACAGAACATGGCCAATCATAGCTAAATAACACAGGTTGAAGGTCAAGTATCATTCTCAGAGTCAAGTGTTTCCTATCCGTCCATAGGATGAAAAAAAAATTAAAATAAATTTGAATAAATGAAGGGAAACTGATTTGCTCTCATACTGTCTGTAAGCAGAAAAGAGAAGCTAAATTTGTCTGGCTGTGAATAATAATGCATAATTTGCTCATCTATGGAGTTTCTAGATAAGTGCAAAGCATTATTATTTATTGTTAAGGGTGCTCATGCCTCCTCTAGAGAGTCTCATTAGCGCTGATCCCACATGTAAGTTAATGGTTTTAATCCAGCTATTTTATTTATGTATAGGCATTTCTATGTTTGTTTGCCAGGTGCCCTTAAATGTATTATGCCACCTTCTTCAGAAAAGTAATTGCGGATGGAAGGATCCCACATCCACTCTCTCAGGAAATAGAGTTCAGCTAATGTTGTTCAGTGATTCAGTGACTGTCTCTGTGTGCACAGCAAGGGAGTAACCTAAAGCCATTCTTTCAGCATTAGCATTTTTAGCTGAATATTTCATCTTCAAATAGTTTAATGAAAACATATCAATTAATCTGATTATTCAACTCAATTGAATTTTCAATTGAATATGAAAATAGAAAGTCCCCTGAACCTTAGGTGATGCTATGTTATTTCCGATCTTCTCAAGGGGAATCTAATCAACATTTTAGATGTCTGTATGCAAATGCAAGGAGTATGGGGAAGAAACAGGAAGAACTGGAAGTATTAGTATATAAGCTAAATTATTATTCAATTGGCAACACAGAGAATTGGTGGGGTAAGTTTAATGACTGGAGTATTGGTATAGAGGGGTATACTTGTTCAGAAAGGATAGGCAAGAGGGGTTATATTATACACAAAGTATATATAGTCTTGTTCTGAGGTCCAAAAGGAGATGAGAAACACACAAGCTGAGAGTGTCTGGGTAAAGACAAAAGGGTTAAAAAATAGGGGTGATGTCATTGTTGGGGCCTTCTATAGACCACAAGATCAGGAAGAGGAAGTGGATTTCTAAAACAAATAACAGAAATATCCAAAGCACAGGACCTGATTGCAGTAGATTACTTTAATTACCCAGACATCTGTTGGGAAAGTAAAATGGCAAAACACAAAATTCCCAGTAAGTTCTTGGAATGTATTGGAGACAGCTTTTTGTTCCGGACCATGGAGTAAGTAACCAGGGAGACAACCATTTTAGACTTGATTCTAACTAGCTGGGAGGAATTGGTAGCAATTCTGAAAATGAAAGGCAATTTGTGCAACAGTGATCATGAAATGATAGATTTCATGGTTCTAAGCATAGAAAGGAGTGAGAGCAGCAGAAGAAGGATAATGGATTTCAAAAAAGCAGACTTTAACAAACTCAGAGAACTAGTAGGTAAGGTCCCAGAGGAAGAAAATCTAAGGAAAGAGAGTTCAGGAGAGCTGGCAGTTGCTCAAGGAGACAATATTAAAGGCACAACTTCAAACTATTCCAATGCAATGGAAATATAGGAAGAATAGTTAGAGACCAGAATGGATCCATCAGGTGCTCTTTAATGACCTCAAAATCAAAAAAGAATCCTACAAAAAGTGGAAAGCTAGTCAAATTGATATGGACAAGTACAAAAGAACAGCACAAGTATGTAGGGACAAAATCAGAACGGCTACAGCACAAAATGACTTACACCAGGCAAGGGTCATAATAGGCAGTAAGAAGAGGTTCTTTAAACACATTAGGAGCAAGAGAAAGACAAAGAAAAGTGTAGGCCCTCTGGTTAGTGGGGATGGAGAACTAATAACTGATGACATCAAGAACACTGAAGTGCTTAATGCCAATTTTGCCTCAGTCTTCTCTACAAAGGTTTAATGATGACCACATACTCAACAGAATTAATATTAACCAGGGGGAAGGAATGCAGGCCAAAATAGGAAAAAAACAAGTTTAAATAATATTCAGATAAATTAGATGTATTCAGATCGGCAAAGCCTGATGAAATTAATCCTAGATTACTTAAAAAACTAGCTGAAGCAATCTCAGAACCATTAACAGTTATCTTTCAGAACTCCTAGAGGACAGGAGAGGTGCTAAAAGGCTGGAGAAGGGCAAACATAATACCTATTTTTAAAAAGGGGAACAAGGAGGACCTGAGGAATTATAGACCAGTCAGCCCAATTTCAATATCTGGAAAGATATTGGAGCAAATCATAAAACAATCAGTTATAAGCATATGTAGGATAATAGGGCTACAAGGAATAGTCAGCATGGATTTGTCAAAAATAAATGTCACACCAACTTAATTTCCTTTTTTGTTTGGATTACCTAGTAGGTTGGGAAGAAGCAGTAAACATGATATACTGTGATTTTTGTAAGACTTTTGACACTGTTCTGCATAACATTCTCCTAAGCAAACTAGGGGAATGTGGTCTAGATGAAATTACTATAAGGTGGTTTCAAAACTGGTTGAAAGACCACACTCAAAGAATAGTTATCAATGGCTTGCTGTCAAATTGGAGGGTGTATCGAGTGGCGTCTCGCAGGGTCCTAGTACTTTCAGTATTTTCAGTAATGACTTAGATAATGGAATAGCGAGCATGCTTATAAAATTTGCATACAACATCACGCTGTGAGAGGTTGCAAGCACTTTGGAGTACAGGTTTAAAATTCAAAATGACCGTGACAAATTGAAGAGTTGGTCTGAATCCAACAAGACAAAATTGAATAATGGCAAGAGCAAAGTACTTCACTTAGAAAAGAAATATAAAAGGCACAACTACAAAATGGGGAATAACTGGCTAGGTGGCAGTACTGCTGAAAAGGATCTGAAGGTTATAGTAGACCACAAACTGAAGATGAGTCGTCAATGTGATGCAGCTGCAAAAAAGGCCAATGTGATTCTGGGGTGTATTAACAGGAGTGTTGCATGTAAAATACAGGAGGCAATTGTACCTTTCTACTCGGCATTGCTGAAGTCCCAGCTTGAGTACTGTATCCAATTCTGGGCACCACACTTCAGGAAAGATTTGGACTAATTGGAAACAGTCCAGATGGGGGTAACACAAATGATGAAAGATTTAGAAAACCTGACCTATGAGGAAAGGTTAAAAAAACTGGGCATGTGTAGTCTTGAGAAAAGAAGACTGAGGGGAGACCTGATACGTCTTCCAATATGGTAAGAACTGCTGTAGAGAGGAGGGGGATCAATTGTTCTCCATGTCCACTGAAGGTAGCACAAAAAGTAATGGGCTTAATCGGCAGCAAGGGAGATTTAGGTTAGCTAATAGGAAAAGCTTTCTAACTATAAGGGTAGTTAAACTCTGGAATAGGCTTCCAAGGGAGGTCATGGAGTCACCATTACTGGAAGCAAGGATGGTCTAGCTTTATTTGGTCCTGCTATAGAGTAGGGGGTGGGACTTGATGACTTCTTGAGGTCCCTTCCATTCCTATATTTCTATGTTTATATGATGATTCTAAGAATTCACTATGTTCACTAATTCACCCTATAAAATTCTTGGCTTTATATTATTCAGATGCAGGGCTTTTTCTGCCCTGACAGGAACAAAAGAAACTAGCATCGTCAAGAGGTTCACAGTGACTTGACCTGGTTTATTCAGACAATTATGAATACAACAATTATTACTCTAATTTATATTGCAGTAGTACCTAGAAGCCAACCATGTCATGACCCCATTGTGCTAGGCACTGCATAAACATATATAAAATGACAATATCTGATTGAAAGAGCATACAGATTAAAACAGGGCTAGAACAAACAAGCCAGTTAGCGTGGAGGATGGGGAAGACAAAAATACAGAAAGTGTATAAAAGTCTTTCTCTCTCCATGTCTTGTTTGATACCCTTAGTGATAAAGTTCATAAGATATGTCTACACTGCAATTAAAAGTGTGATTTGCAGATCTTGTAAACATACCCACTCTAGCTTTAATCTAGCTAGCATAGCTATGCCTACACAAGCTGTGAATCACACCCCCAATTGCAGTGTAAACATACCCTAATATGCATAGTTTCAGCAGTAGCCAAATTCCCAAGATGTTTCCTCTGTCTACCTTAGCGGCTAACTAGACAACACTGTTCCAAAATATAATATAGGATTTAGTAATAATACACAGACTTGCAGTATACAAAAATTTAAATTTTCAAAGATGTAGACATTTCACTATTAGCCACCTGATAGGCATAGCCTCATGCCAACCCATAGACAAAATGAGTATTCCTAAATAAGAAAATTATCAGACATACTGTCTGGATATTTACTGCCATGCTATTTTATAATCACATTTCAACTTGAACTTAAAATGCATTTGCTTTGCTGGTATTCATACCTCTTTTGTTTTCATTTTCTGTAGACATTAAAGTGATCAATACAAATGCTCACAGTAAGCAAATTTCAAGCCTGCGTGCATGAGCATTAGCAGATACCAAAGTGCCAAGTTGTGATGATAAAGTTATTCTGGGGATATTAGGATGTGGGTATTTGGAAAATAATTTTCTCTGTCCTCTACTGCTGTTATTCTGTGCTTGTGATGGCTGTACCCATGTCTGTGAGTCACCTTGTTATCCCCCTGCCATCCAGCAAGAGAGAGAGACTTGCTGGTGTCTAACTGGGAGTCAGCTCCCTGACACCTCCAGTCTGTTAGCACCTAAACAATCTCCTCTTGACTATGCTAGCCCTCACTTTGGCATGCAGGTTAACAATAGGTGCACCTCAGTCCCTGTTAGAGAACAGTGAACCCTTTGCCAGCTGATATCAATAGGCCTCTGTGTCACAATGCTGGTGGCCAGCAAAGGTAATTAGTATATTTAATATAGGGCAATGTGTAACGGAGCAGGTGATGGGTTCCCTAAATCCCTCAGCAGAAGCTCTTACATAGTCAGTTAAATGAGTCAGACAAGAATCTCACTAAATCCTTTGCGAATGTGCACACAAACACACATACACATACATTTGCTTTGGGGTAATGATAAAATGTTGCAGAATAGTACATGCAGCATGTTTGCTGGAGGAAACAAGACATTGCCTAAGACATTCAACACCCAGCAGAGAGTACCAAGACTACAGCAGCAGGTGCCAACAGAAGCAGAGGCCTGGACTTGGGAACCCAAGCTTCCACCAAAGAGAGATTGGGGCTGGGCTGGTTTGGATTCTGAGTTGGTCGGTTTGCTGATCAAGATGACTGTTGTTGATAAAACTGAGTGTTTGTACTGATCATGGTATTGGAGTAATTTCTGGGTGAATTCTTGCCTTTGCAAAGGCTATAGGAGGGGTCTCCACTGCCGGGCAAGGGGAGGGAGTCTGGTACCCACTACTAGCAATGAAAGCACCCACCTGACCACTATTTCTGTTCATATGTGATGAAATTTAAATGAATCTAGTTTAAAAGATCTGTACTCATCTAGTAAATGTTATAGCAGCTTAATGTTTATATGAATAATACTTTTTTGCAAGGGCTCTGACGCCTAAAAAAGAAAAATGTTTTCCCTAATCCTGTTTATCTGGTACCTCTTCCTAAACTGTTGCCTCTTGTTGAGAGATTCAAAGCCCCAGTGAATTCTTTATGCCTTCCTCCTCCTTATCTGGGTCATAATCATCCAATTAGGGAATCAGAACTATACCAGGTGACTGTTTAAAATGAACCAACAGAGCTTGAATTTTGCATCTTGCCTGTCAAATACCTTGTCACACAACAGTTTTTAAGAAGAGTCTATGTAAATTTGAGCAATGAATGGATACATTTGAGGAAATTGCACTTTACCTGCAGAAACCATCATCAAATGGAGACAAAATTTTCTCACATAAATTATTCACTCTGAAATATTGATTTGGCTGTAATTTTTAGAAGAGTCCTTCGACTGAAAATATAGGTAACATCTGTCTCCTCTTTTTAAAGCTTTGTGTGAAAATGATATCATCTTTGCTTGATGAGCTTGTTGAGATTTAGATCTTCTACACATAAGATAAGTAAACCTTTGAATACATGGGGAGGAAACTTAAATTTTTGCTTGAGTCTGCACACAAGCATGTAAGTTCCTTTCCTCAGCTCCCAGGTATATAAAGCATTTGTTACACACACATCCCATGATTTGTTGTTTGGTCTGACCATATGCACAGTGTACATTTTTCTACAGACTCTGATGTACTACTAACAATCATAAAATTATGGGGAATATATCAGCTCATATTTTTCACTTGAATAGAAAAAGTATAATACAGTATGTAGTAGCATAGCTATTCAGTACAGAATGAGTATAACAGTTTGCCCTTTCGTAGTCTGATCCAAGACAATTACAGGCACATGCATTGCTGCGGCCATAAATACTGGCCTGGCTTGCTCTTTAGTGCTACGAACTGTAAAACAGATACCACGTTAAACTTTCATTGACAATGATCAGGATTGAGTACAAGACATTTTTGGAGAATGAGTTAAAGGCCATTTGGCCCATCACAGCTCATTCCCATGCACTCACTTCATTTCCATCTCTCCCCACCTAATTGTTTTTTGAATTAGTGTTTTACCGCAACAACCTGCCATTGTTATCTCCACAAGTTCACCATTCCACTCAGTTCAGCTGTAGAGCTTATGGCATGAAAGAAAAAACACTTCCTGACATCTAAGTCATATCAATTTGTCTCTCATTTCTATGTATGTTCCTTGATGTGTCATGTGTATGAGGAAGAAATAACTGGTATCCTTCTCTACCTCTCCTTGCTTGTCTGCTTTAGTCTCTTATTATAGACACCCCATTATCTTCTTCTCTGTCAGTTATGCCAGTCTCATCCATGCATTTGTCAGCTTCTTCCAAAACATGTCCTTTATGCATGGAGTGCAATCCCTGAACTAATCTACAGGGTAACTGCTCTATCCTCCAACTCACCCTGTCATACCTATGAGAAATCAGTCCTTCAATAACTGTATTGTTGTGTGACGCTGAGGGCTATCTAATCATATTTCTTTAAAATGGAAACCCACTAGAACCTTCATCTTGTACAATAGCTAAATCATGAAGCCAGGTGATCTTATGTTTGTTATCCATATCTTCCCTTCCTCTCTTTGTTTCTTCTTGTCTCAGGTTAGACTGTAAAAGCTGTTTCTTACTATGGGCTTGGCCCAGCATAGTGGGACCTCAATTGATTAGAACCTCTAATCGCTACTGCAGTGCAAATAAATAATCATAATAAGCTTGAATCTCCAATCTGCTGTAGCTCACGAAAGCTTATGATCAAATAAATTGGTTAGTCTCTAAGGTGCCACAAGTACTCCTTTTCAATCTGCCAAAGTTATTTTGCACCAGGAAATTAATCTAAAACACTGGAGAATTCCTCCTATATTGGGGAATCTCCATCAGGATAATGATGGCAAAGGCTCTGCGGCCTCCTGTGCTTTTCTCCCTCTAGTGAAAGAAGGGAGGGGCTATGTTGTGGGCAGGAAGAGACATGGCAGGAGATTGTGCATGGCACAGCAAGGGTCTTTCTGCGGAGTCTCCACGGGGTAAGGGAACTCATGTCAGTGGTATGTTAAAGCTGCCAGCCTGGAGCTTTAACTTGTGCAGAGAATCAGAGAGCTGTGAGTGGTTCTATCTCTCCGCTACAGCAATGTAGAGCTCAGGCATAGCAGGGAATCAAATTCCATATTTATCACTTTTATCACTGACAAATTCCCTAGATGTGGTTTGGGCCCTCTCTTTTACTAGGCACTTTACAAACACACAAGATGAGACAGTTTTTACCCTATGGAAAGCCATCAAATGAATTTGGGGCCATCTTAACAGCTTCTTTTTTGACAGTTCAGATGGAAGAATAATAGATGTAAGGCAAACGATGTTTTTGGGAGAGAGCCCGCAGGGACTCAACACTAATGAATCTCTCGTTCAACAAGTCACCATCAGTCTGATGCTGGTGACTCTTCCCGTTACTGCAGTATTTCCATTTAAGTACGTTAGAATGAGATCCGTTGGAGCTGAATTTGAAGCCCTGGCAATGCTCCTATTGAGTTGGCTGTTCTGGGTGTTAGCTGTATTGCTGGGGCTCCCCAAATGATTAGGGAGGCAAGTAGCTCCATCAGTTTACCTCACACACTCAGTGCAAATGAACCCAGAAGAGGAGAGTTAAAGTAATACTGACTCTGATTTCTTCATTTTCACACCAGCCTGTGGCCGAAGTCTGTTCCTCTCCTCTCCTTACTGTCTCTGTGCTAGTCTATCACATGTACTGGGGGAGGGGAACCGCTATTTTAGATACAGATAAGGAGACGTGAATATGTTTAATAGGATATTATGCTTAGCAAAAACCAACAACAAATCTACAATCCTACTAGCTTTTCCCTCTCACTCTCTGTGGGAAACTCTGCCCCCTACGAATGTCACCAAACTAATGCTGACCATGTCCTCCCCGTGCCTCCTAGGACCATTATCCCATTCAAGCATGCCCACATAAAGCCCCCACTCATGCTCACAGAGCACCTTTGGGCCTGTGTCAGTGCTCATTTTACTATCTCTTTGGCCTAGCTTCAGCATAAAAGCCCCTTGATGCAGGGACCTTGTCTCTATTTTCCCGGGTAAAGCACAGTCTATTTGCAGAGCTGAACTGTAACCACTAGGGGCAGATATGTCTCAGACCATTCATAGAATGTAAGCATTGCCAATGAAACACTTGACCTGGATGTTTTTTTTGACGTTATTTGTGGCTCATAATGTAGACGCAGCTGATAGATTTACAGTCCCTGCAGACAATCTTCCAAACTCTGCTCTGGCTCATCAGACTTATCTACTCTGGTTTCTCTTCCAGCTGTTTCCTTTTCAAATGTTTTGCTTTCAGAGGCCCTGTGGTGTTGCAGCTGTCAGAAAGAGAGGAGGAAAAAGCAAGTGAGAGAAAGGAGGAGGGGAAGTGTGTGAAGGAAAACAAAGAGGAATGATTTTGGTGCAAAAAGGGGGAGAAGGATTTAGGAACAGACAGAGACCTAGAAGCTTCAGAGCAGAGAAGCATCTCTGGAAGCAAATAAAAATGAGGGTTATAGGTCCCTGGATGCTGAAAGAAGAAAGAGCCTGGAAGAGAAAGAAACTGGACCCTGAGATTAGTGAAAGAAATGAAACCCTTAGAGCAAAGGGAGAAGCACTGATAGCAATAATTTAATATCTTTCTCCTGTATTTACAATGCCTGTGTGGGGCTGCAAAATACAATTTCTTTCTTACCAGTTTGTCCTGCATTCAGCAAATATTTTGTTTGGCTGCCTTGTGTTTGCTGATGCTGACTCAGAAAGAGAAGCAATGCTGTCAGACCTGGAAACAATATTAAACAGATTAACTGATGCATCAGGGTGAACTGAGATTTTGGTTTAGGGGTCATCACGCTCAACGGATGGTTATTGTCATTGTGAGATGGCAGATTTTCATAAGAAATGCTCAGCATATCCAGTTTTCATGTTAAGATTTATACGCTTATATTCTCTATAAGAATGATGCTAATCATTGCACAAAACCTGTCCGGTGCACATGTGACTAATCAGGGTGAAATTTCCATTTGCTAGTTTATTAAACGCTGCATTGGGAGGTGTTACAGGGACTCCTTGAACAATATACAGAGAAAAAATAATTATGCAAGGTATTGTGATTACTGGAGGTAGATACACATATCCTGACTGATCATGTCACTGCCCAAACCAAGGTCAAAATCCTATTTGAAAATATATCTCAGTGTGAAATGGGAAGTAAATTATTAAAGAGAATGTGTCCTAGTAAGTTAATATGTGCCATAAACCAGAACTCATTCTTTTGGATGCTAATGCAGATCATTGACTGTTAAAGAATTGAGAGATTTCTCCCACGGTGAACAAGAGGAAGTCTGTCTTCGGGTTAGAGATACAGTGGTTTCTGTAAGTACCATGTGGAAACTCCAAGAGCAAAATTAACTTACAGTGCCAGGCAACGTCATAGAATCCAAAAGCCTTATTTATAACCTTGAAATGAACTGCAAAGGTTTGGTTGCAGCTTAAAAAATATGGCTGGGGAATTCAAATGAAAGATTAAAAACTCTGTCTGGCATTTACAAACAGAATTAGTACAGTTAGTATTTTAACAAACTTGCTTCTGTAGTATGCTCAGAAATGTGGGCTGCAGACTTCAGTTTCCATGTCAGAGTAATGTCACAAGTATCCAAAACAAAGGAGAAAAAACAGAAATCGTATCACACTGGCTAAGTGTGTCATGATTAAAGCTGGTCAAGAATTTTCTGTTGAAGTTATATTAGATGGAAAATGTAGTGCCTGCAGAATCAAAATTTTCTGCAGGAAAATTTGGATTTTACTGAATTTTTTTGATGTTCTGTTAGAAAACTTAATATAAAATATTCCATTTGGGGACAAATTTGATCTCAATCAAGATATTTTGCCTTGTTGAACTGAATCCAAGCATTTTGTTTTGAGTCAGTTCGACATTAATCTTTCTGCTTCAGCTGCCACAGTGTACCATGTGAGCTGAAGTTCAAGTGCCTTTCCCCCATCTGCTCCACAGGGCAAGTGCCCAGCTGGACTCTATCTCCCATAAAGCACCGTGGCCAGCTGCTGGTTGAACCGATGTAGTGCATCATGGGAGATGTAGTCAACATGGAGTCTGACCCGTACAGAAGAATGGAAGCATGAAGTGCCATGGCAGTTAGGGGACATGGATTGATGTTTAACTGATCCAAAACCAAATGTTATTATTCAATTCTATTAACGGAATAAGAACATTTCAGGTCAGGTATTTCAAAACATTTTGTTTCAATACCAAAGGTAGCACTTAAATTGTTTTTTTTCTGAAGGTTCCATTCTGTGGGGAAAAAAATCAATATTTCAGCTTTTTGTTCTGATTCAGGATGGAAAAGAAAATTTCAAAAGTGTGTCACTGGACAGAAATTTTGATTTTTGACCAGCTCTAGTCATGATCCACTCCCCTCCAAACCACCAGATCCTACTATTGTTATTAGCTACTGGACTTATATTTTTAATGTAAGTGGTAAAAGTCTTTGCTTTGATGTTCTATTTCTATAAAGTCTCATACACCACACTCATCACCCTAGTCTCTGGGGTACATTGCCTACTCATGAGCCGTGGGATGGAATTGTTTCTGAATTATTTCTTCAAATCTCTGTCATGACTCACTCTTACTGGCAGAAAAAACAGGATGTCTATCTCAGGAGCTGTAATCCCTTTTCAGATCTTGTTAAAATAGAGCACTCATTAATAATATTTTAAACAACCATATATATTGGGGGTTTTGAATAATCAAACCCATCATCTTAAAGTTCTGTAAGTCACATTAATTCTCAGCAGGACTGGTAATATCACTTCAAGGATAAGAAACCACCTGAAAGCTTCCTCAATGCTTCTCTTATTCTTCATTAAAGGAGCTGGTGTGTTTTGTTTTTGAGAAACAGAAGTAGATACATGTCATGTAGAAAACTAACTTCAAAAGTACCTGGTTTCTCACCATCAATTATTAGAAGCCTCCAGGTGTTTAGCCCACCACTTTCTTACAGGAGAAAATTTGTTCTGGTTTTTTACAGATACAGGAACACATATAGCCAGTAAATCCAGTTTCAGTATTTAAAGACCTATTTGCTAACAGTAGGGTGATGATTTTTTTCCTTCCTACAGGCCTCTAATCACTGCTAATAATTGGGGGTTTATATCAGACACCATTTAAAAACTCTACAATTTTGCTTGGGCCACTAATTAACATTACTGAGTTATTTCCTGAAACAATGGAGCAATGCAAAGTTCTTTTCAAGTGCAAAGAATTTAATGGAGATCACTGTACGGATATTCAAATGGGAGGGGGGCAAAACATACAACATTCTCTTTGTGACCACCTGATAAAAATAATGTTGCTACCCAACCATCCCCATATACACTCCATTCACCCACAAACAGGCTGAGAAAATATTAGGGGACAAATTTGGTTGGATTCCTGTGGTACTGAGCCCTCATATCTCCCAATGAAGACAAGCGAAGCTGCAGATACTCAGCCCCTCTGAAAATCAATTCAGAATTACGCTCCTTCTCCATTTTATTTTTTTCCCCAAGGTTTATTTGAGTTGAATGAATGCCAGTGCACTCTTTACTACTGTAGCTTAGAGACTACAACCACTTTTAGCCTACCAGCCCTGTCTAATTCTGCCTTCAGTATTTCTGAAGTTGTTTTGGCTCAAGGAGGAACTAGTGATTACACAAAAAGCTTCTTTCTCTCCATGTCAGAGCAAAGCTTTAAAGCTTCTGATACTGGATTCTGATCAGGAAAAAAAAATTGTTTCTTAGATTCCCTGCCCCTATCCTGTGAAGATCAGATTATTCCTGAGATACAGCAACTGCTCAACATGAGCCAGCAGAGTCGGCAAAGCCCTGGCAGAAGCATGCTAATGTCTTGAGGGTAGTTCCTCTGTATTCATTTAAAATGCAATTAAATAGAACAAATACTAAGGGGGGCGGAGGGATGTTAAATGTTAAGTAAAATGGACAATATGTTACATATGCATACAAAAATATGGGGGGATTTTTCCTCCACCTCATACTTTTTATATAAAACATTTTGTAAGTGGAATAATATATGGTTAAAATATAGAATAATATAATGAATTTACTGGAATTGAGGTTAGAGTTCAAAACTATTGCCCAATAGGCGAAAAATGCCATCACGTTCGGGATTTATTTATCATCTTAAGGAATTACTTAGCCCTTTTGGGTTAGCCGCCACAAGTCCCTGAATTTGGAATCCTATAAATCTCAGATCTTATCTCTAGCAAGACGAGTGCTTTTCATATAAAGATACCTTTGAAAACCTATCATAGGGCTAAACATTTGTAATGGTGATTCTCTTTCAGGGGTGGTTCCTTCTACTTCCCCCCAGAGTTCCCCTTTTAGTGCCATGAAATCCATGGATTTAGTTACCTAATTTTGATGGGAGAGCCCAGACCAATTAACAGCTCTGTTTTGTGGGAAGCAGGGAGCAGGATTTACTGCCAGGGGGCTGGAACAATTTGTATAGTGGGGTAGCTGATAGCCATTGAACAGAACTGTAAACTCTGGATATGATAGAAACCACTTCAAGCCAGGGGGTGCTGCTGCATCCCCAGCACCTATGTCTACAGCTCAGGTTGTTGCCAATGCCAATGGGCTGCAGATTCCTTTGCTGCAACATCCCTCTCTGAAGCTGAGGTGGCTCCAGGCTGAGCAACCAGTATGTCCTGTAGCAAACAGAGGCCTCATTTTCATGAGATACAAATCAATGCACTAGACCATTCTGTAAGAGATGGGCCCCATCTGTACATTTCAGTCCATGTGCAGGATGAGGGAAATATGGCAGAGTCCACTATGGTGGCCGGTACTGACACGAGGAGCAAAATGTCCTGTGGTATTCTCAGACCTCTTTATGTTTAAGGGTACTGGAACGATTCTTAGTATGTTTTAACTGTATAATGCTACGTACCTGGCTAGCAGGCTCTCTGTCTGTCACACAGCTCCCTTAAAGCTCTCGCAGTTTGACACTGATTCCCCCTCTGGGTCTAATCCAGAGACCATTGGAGTCATTAGAAATGTTCCCGTTGGGGGAGCTTTGAATCGGGCTCTCTGGGCATGATGGCACATGAGCCAAAAGAGTAACAGAAGGAAGCAATGTTCAGTAGTATTTCCTAGGAGCATCTTCTGAGCCAGGATTCTTTATATTGCTCTTTAAGTAAGCCAAGAGTTTAATTCTGATCCAGAGGATAGAGATGAATTCCCACTTCAATGAACTTTACTGGAATGAATGTGAATGCAAAGGCTTAGCATTTGGCAGGCTGTCTCCCACATTTTTTTCAGCCTAACACTAATGAGTTTGATATTAGCATAATGTAACCACTACATTTCAATTCTAACCTGAATAATTAAAAATAAAAAAACAATGTGAAGTAGCTTGAAATGCAATCTGCCTGGACTTCAGCTGTTAGGAACTAATCTTTCTTGGCAAATTGAATTAAATACTGCAGTGCTGAATACATTGGACCTGACTGTGCTGTCGGATGTGCACGGTGCAGCAGTAGGGAAGTGAGAAAAAAGCAGAGACTCCAACCTCAAGGGCACTTGAACTGCAAACAAAACAGGCTGCCCCTAGATCTTTCTCTGTCACACACACACACTGGACTGTGTTGCTGTGCACTGCAGCTGCACATAGAAGGGGCACTATTAGAAACAGGCCGTGTGTCCAAAAGAAAAATGAATGGAAAAAGGGCATGGCCACAACATCCTACCCGTCATGGCATGCTCCCTCCACTAAGGTGCACAATTCATTGGTTCAGCGAGAGGAGTAAGGTAAATAAATGCTAAACTGCTTACTCCTCCATATTGACTGTGTACAGCTTTGCCTGGACCCATTGGAAGGTCACTTGCCAGTATATCACACACCGGAGATGTACAACTGAGAGAGAGAGACAGTAATTCATAGTAGGTCAATGATGTGCTCATGAGTCTGGTACAACAAGACCCTTATTCCTGAGGCCCTTATGCGCCACCATTGTAGTAATAACAATACCACAGTGTAGTATTAGAATTCTGTTCCTGCCCAGCAAGTAGTGTCTACAGTACAGTTTTGGGGTCATTATAACAAAATCATTTCATTGTATTGGGTGGTGTAACAGTGCAAAGTCCCGGCTGCACATTAATGGTTTTAACTGTCAAGGTCATTGTCACTGTTTCGTAATGTTAGTGCTGCTCTAAAATTTCCTGTTTGCTGAAAGTGCACATCATGGTATCAGACCTTCACACTTTCATGAATTCGCTTCTTAGGCAGGTACTATTTTTTTTCTGTGCAATTTGAATTAACATGATTTAGCCTGTTGTTTATGGTATTTGGGAGAAGTACATATGGATGCACTGTTGCAAGCTGTAGACTCACATTCTGTTTTTCATGTAGAAAGAATGAAGATCTGAAAAATACAAACGAGAGATTTTCCTCATCTGCTCCTGTGCCCCGTGAATAGCTTACTGAACAGTTATTTTGATTTAAAAGTTGTGAACCCATTTGGATGAAATAATGTAAAAATGGACCTGCATCCCTTGTAAAAACTGACCAATGCCACACACATACTGCTCTCTCTGGGGCCTTTTGCCTCTCTTAGCCACAAATGCCAATATTTAAAGATTACACAAGGCATTCTCCATCCATTTTCCTGATCTCAGCCAATACTGCATCTCTCAGGCTCCAACAGCCCTAGCCTCTTCCCCCTTCTCCCTGAATCACCAGTAAGCTGCACAATAGGTAATCCTGTTCCTCAAAAGATGATTTGTCCTCCATTCTTGTCTATGAATCCTAACTGATGCCTCCACCCCCTGCCTCTATGAAATGCTTTCCCAAACTCCTTTGACTCTTTCCTCCTGCACAAACTCCGAGTCAGACTTCTTCAAGAACCTTGAAGATCTCTACAGGGTCAAGCAGATGTACTAGCATCTGGTGGGCCTCCAGACTGCTGCTGCTTTCAAACCCTTTGTGCTGTCACCACGTATCAAGTAACACTTTTTGCGATGGCTCTCATGTTTGAATTTCATGTCTGTTCTTTAGTGTAGACTTCATCAGATTACAGAGGAGATTTTCCAAGGCATAAATAGGAGTCCAATTTCCAGTGACTTTCAATGGGGGATGCCAAGCTCCTCTTTGTGCTCTTGATAATCTTCCCCTATCTGTAAAGCAAAACAGGCACAAGTGGACTGTTCTTTCATTTTAGATGTATTTGTAGAGATCATAAATTAAGCCTTATATAGACAGTTGAAATCTGGTGCATTCTGTAGTGGAAATATTCCCTAGAGTGCATTATGCACTTAGACCCAGAACTTGCTTAATGCAACAGTAGTCAAGGGCCTTTGCTGATTTACTGCCAGATGCATTGGACCCCTGAGAATTTTCAAATGCAGGGATGTCTAAAAGGAGAGATTTCTGAGGAAGAGTAGAGAAGACTGATGAGGGACCCAGACATGGCATTGTCCAGTAAGCCTGTAGGGAAACAAAGAAATGGAATGCTTATTGAGGATTCCAGAGAAAAAGAGGCTCTCTAATTTCTTTTCTCTTCCCTCTAATCTCAGGGAAGACTCCCTCAAGATACTGGAATTCTTTTACATTTCTGAATGACAGTAAATTCTGCAAAATTCCCATGACTAATTTGTGATGAAATTGTGCACAATGTTAAATGCCAGCATTCTTTAAAAAAACATAAAATCTCATTTTCTAATCTGTTTTCTATTGTTTCCATCTCCATAGGATCTAAATTCTTAATTGCACACTATTCTTTCAGCAAAATTCAGTAGTTCACAACAGTTCAGCAGGTAAAGAGATTTATTTGCATTTGTGTAATTTGGGGTGGCTGCACAGCACAAAGAAATAGTGACTAAAGTCTGACTAATAGGTATTTGAAAATCCATTTGGGTTGCATCTCTTTGCTGCTTACTGTGTTCTCAGAAGTATGAGCCCTGGGCCACAGTGTCATATTTTGCAAAGTAACATGATTGATGCAATCCAGTTTGCTACATGGGGATTAGAACATTTGAAAGTATAAAATGTATCTATTGCAATGTGTTCAACAATTTAAAATGTTTCCATGAATTTCTTAGTCTGGCTGGAGACTATTTGTAAGGATTCTCCCAATTCTTACCTCTTAACCTCAAATAGAAAAATCTCAAGAGTCCCTTCTGAATTCCTTGATGTTCCTGAGCTTGGTATGGTTGAATTGTCCACTGAAATCAATGTGAAAGTGGAACATTTTGACCTGCAAGAAGATAAAAATGTAGCTATTTTAAGAAAGAACCCTCTTAGCCCCTTTGGTAAACTACAGGAGGTGAGGGCTGTCAATGTCTGGCAGTCTCTAAATTCTGCTGAGCCATTTGTCAGTGCCTTATAGAAAAGGGGTGGTTGTTTTCTCATATGATAACAAAGAGAAGGTGGTTGTTTTGTCTTGCATGGCCAGAAAACACTGCACAGAAGTAAGAAAATGTTTGAATGTATGTGACAGACACTTTCCAGTTTTACTGCCCAGGTAATGACAGCAGTAGCTTTGGTTTCAGAGTAGCAGCCGTGTTAGTCTGTATCCGCAAAAAGAACAGGAGTACTTGTGGCACCTTAGAGACTAACAAATTTATTAGAGCATAAGCTTTCATGGGCTACAGCCCACTTCATTGGATGCATAGAATGGAACATATAGTAAGAAGATATATATATCTTATATGTATCCAATGAAGTGGGCACATGTATACGTGCATACAGAGAACATGAAAAGGTGGAGTAAGAGGCTAATTAATTAAGATGAGTTATTATCAGCAGGAGAAAAAAACTTTTGTAGTGATAATCAAGATGGCCCATTTAGACAGTTGACAAGAAGGTGTGAGGATACTTAACATGGGGAAATAGATTCAATATGTGTAATGACCCAGCTACTCCCAGTCTCTATTCAAACCCAAGTTAATGGTATCTAGTTTGTATATTAATTCAAGCTCAGCAATTTCTCGTTGGAGTCTGTTTTTGAAGCTTTTCTGTTACAATATTGCCACCTTTTAAATTTGTTACTGAGTGGCCAAAGAAGTAGAAGTGTTCTCCTACCTGTTTTTGAATGTTATGATTCCTGATTTGTGTCCATTTATTCTTTTGCATAGAGACTGTCTGGTTTGGCCAATGTACATGGCAGAGGGGCATTGCTGGCACATGATGCCATATATCACATTGGTAGATGTGCAATGAACGAGCCCCTGATGGTGTGATTAATGTGATTAGGTCCTATGATGGTGTCACGTGCATAAATATGTGGACAGAGTTGGCATTGGGCTTTGTTGCAAGGATACATTCCTGGGTTAGTGTTTTTGTTGTGTGGTGTGTGGTTGCTGGAGAGTATTTGCTTCAGGTTGGGGGGCTGTCTGTAAGCAAGGACTGGTCTGTCTCCCAACATCTGTGAGAGTGAGGGATCATTTTTCAGGATACGTTGTAGATCTTTGATGATGCGCTGGAGAGGTTTTAGTTGGGGGCTGAAGGTGATGGCTAGTGGCATTCTGTTATTTTCTTTGTTGGGCCTGTCCTGTAGTAGGTGACTTCTGGGTACTCTTCTGGCTCTGTCAATTTGTTTTTTCACTTCAGCAGGTGGGTACTGTAGTTGTAAGAATGCTTGATAGAGATCTTATAGGTGTTTGTCTCTGTCTGAGGGATTGGAGAAAATTCAGTTTATCTTAGAGCTTGGCTGTAGACAATGGATCGTGTGGTGTGTCCTGGATGGAAGCTGGAGGCGTGTAGGTAAGTATAGCAGTCAGTAGGTTTCCTGTATAGGGTGGTGTTTATGTGACAATCACTTATTAACACAGTAGTGTCCAGGAAATGGATCATTTGTGTAGGTTGGTCTAGGCTGAGGTTGATGGTGGGATGGAATTTGTTGAAATCATGGTGGAATTCCTCAAGGGCTTCTTTTCCATCGTTCCAGATGATGAAGTTGTCATCAATATAGTGCAAGTAGAGTAGGGGCGTTAGGGGATGAAAGCTAAGGAAGCGTTGTTCTAAGTCAGCCATAAAAATGTTGGCATACTGAAGGGCCATGCGGGTATCCATAGCAGTGCCACTGACTGGAAGCTATATATTATCCCCAAATGTGAAATAGTTGTGGGTGAGGACAAAGTCACAAAGGTCAGCCACCAGGTTTGCCATGACATTATCAGGGATACTATTAGCTTTGGTGTTTCAGCTAATAAGAGATGCATAGTAAGATAAAGAGACATTGTAGAAACCCTGATCGTGGTGGTTGGGGTTGGGGGGGGAATCTTGCATAAAATTTTCTGGAACAATAGAAAGACTGCTGATTTCCTTACCCTCTTTTTCCTATAGTAGATACTGCTGTATGGGTGGGGTCCCCGAGATTGCCTTATTTATTACTGGCTGGCAAGTAGTAATGTATTGTATAAATAACCAGCTAGAACAGACTGTACATTCCAAGGAGAGACATTTAATTCTTTGGAGTCTACCAGGAAGTCAACTCTGCCCTAATTTCCGATGTGATTCAATAGGCCATTTTCCAGAGATGTTTGGAGCCAGAATACAACCATTCTGATATGACTGTTAAAAAAATATTCCCATGATTATAAAACCACAGAGGGACAATTTGTTTGGGGAGGTGCACTGACAACTCACAACAAAACAGTGAATATTATCAAGCTGATATTGTGTTCCTGAAAAAAGAAATGATAACTTCTTGCGCACATTGAGCTGCATTTGGCTCTCAGCTACAGGGGGGCTACTCCCATTCACTTTGGTGCTCTTGTGTAACTGAGCAGCATCTGGCCAATTTTCTCTGAAGTGTGCAGTGTTTATTAATGTGCCTCTATTTTAAAATCTCTGTACTGTCCAATTTAACTTCTTTGAACAGGAATGTAACCTTACCACCCTGTCTGAGTAAAGAGCATGGTGTAGAGTCACAACCTTGTGCTTTCCCCTGCTCTGGGAGGAAGTAAAGCTCTTTTGCTAGTACAAAGTACTCACTCCTCTCCACCCACTCACACCTACCCTCCTGTAACAGGGGAGAGAAGAAATCCCCCAGTGACTGCTGTTCCTACCCTGTAGGCTCCAGTGACATAGGTAGCCTGGGGAGGAGTGCAAGGAGGTTCCTTATGCACACTTATTCCCTCGCATAGGATGTGCATGAGGGCTCACAGCTGATTCCTTGATGTTTGTTTGTAATTTTATAATTCCCAACACTTAGCATGGACAGAGCATTTTAGTCAAAGGATTTTACATAGTCAGTACTTAGCACTGGATTGGATTTGACCTATAACTGCTGTCATCATAACCCAATCATTTAGATTTGTATAGCTTTGTCAGACATCTGTAAAACACAATGGACTTCACACTTTCTTATATTGGTGAGCGTCTGTTCATGTAAGTAGCCCTACAAAAGTCCATGGAACCACTTGTGCAGCAAGGTGCTCTGCCATGCAAGTGATGATATCAGAATGTGGCCCAATATGTGCAATAGTTGCCATATACAGAGACAATATAGAATGAAGTCCCATTCTTTCCCTCTGTGAGCACAGAAGGACTTACATGTTCCTAAATACTATGATTCTACTGCACAGCATGCTATAAAGAGGCCATGAACCCCTCCCTACCAGAACCCTGCTCCATGGTGGCTGTCTCTGCAACAATGCAGAAGAGAACTGGAGAGAGAATTGGAGTGTAAGATTGGTTCTAAGAGTATGTTAAAGAAAACCCCTTGCAGAGAAGAATTGAACAGGGTTTCCTGGGTCTGAACTAATGGCCACACATTGGCCCTACTAGTGCTGTGACGCTGTGAGCAAATTATTGTGTCCACATCCCCAAACCCCACCAGGGACCCCTTTGCAACCCTCAGTTATTCAGAGTTTGAGCTTCAGTTGAAGGATTAATCCACTGCTCTCATTCATTGCTCCTGTTCCTGCACACTGGGAGAAATCCTGCCCCTATTAAAGTCAGTGGCAAAACTCCCATTGCTCGGGGTCAGGATTTCACCCACTGTTTAACCTTTCTTCTCTCTTCCCCTCACTTTCCAGCAAATGACTTTGCAATGACATGTTAGACTAGTCCCCACTGTTACATTTTAATTTGGAGAATTTGATCAGCATTAGCTCCCAGGATAGTTGGTAGGAGTTTAAAAATTTGTATTTGCCAAGTGTTTTACTGGGGAGAGGGACGGTAGAGAACCTGATTTTGCTGTCACTTAAATCAGTGTAAATCAGAAGTAACTCCACTACCACTAATTTATAGCACTAGGCTGATATAAGTGAGATCAGAATCAGACCCAGGGAGGCTCTTGAAAAGACTGCTGCAGCTAGGCAACAAAAGGAAAATGGCATATTGTAACACTCCTAATGAAAAAGGGGAGAAAAAATCCAGTGGCTGCGAGCCAGACCTCCTAGGTAGAAAACACAAGCAAAACAGCTTATGTTTTCATGTTATTTTGTCATTCTTAGAGGGAGGAGGAAAGATTCCACATGTCTGAAGGAAAGAGATGCTGAGATAATGAAGCATTTTATCCAACTTCAATGATGTTCTATGGAAGCTTTACTTTAAAAAAAGAAACACCACCCACCTTTGCGTGTGTGTGTGTGTGTGTGTGGTTTAGCAAAGGCATTTCAAACGTAGATCCCATGTCAGCATCATCACTGCACTGCAGCTTGACTGACTTCATATCTTGTGTGTATTTGGGGGTGGGGAGGGAAGGGGCAGGAAGAGTTGCTTACGGTTGTAAATACTACTGAGTATGGTGTAAACCTCCCAGCTAAACTAAGCAAGTGTCAAGTCTTGGTGCTAACGTTACATGTCTGTTATGATCCTCCATGCATTCTTATGACATTACAGATGAAAAAACTGGAAACAATTAGGTCAGAACAGAGATTATCAGTGGAATTTAATAACATTTTCAGTTAACTCACTAAGTAACTGTTTCAACACTCCACCAAAACAGTCCTTCAAAGTGTACATTAGTCATAATGTGTAATCTTATTTCTACAGTGTATTCAGAAAGTATCTGAAATATAATGTTCTAATGAACAGTATATACACACTGTATGTCGATATTGCTATTTTTTTTTTTTTGAAGCAGTTGCAGAGTAATCAATACATTTTAACGTGTCTCATCAAAGCTTTTTGTTTGTCCACCAGTCTGGAAGTGAGAGAGAGAGAGAGAGCTGTCATGTCTTCTAAAATTAAAATGCTTCACTTTTAAATTACTGGGTGTCACTTCAACAAAGTCTTCCAATGTCTCTCCATTTTCCTTCAGAAGAGTAGTAACACTTCAGAAGCATCAAAAGCAAACAAGTTGGCATTTATGATTTTCTATTTAACATACGGAAACTATTTGTTGAAGTTGCAACATGTTTTTCATCTTTTTACATGAAAAATACAAAGTTTGTAAAAGGAAAGAATTCTTTTAAAGGTTCCCTTAAACCATCCCTCGGTGTATAACAACATCTGTTAGGAAACCTATATTTAGGAGGCTGTTTTTTTAATGAAACAAAGAACACAGGCAACATTAAATCAGAGTAAAGCACAGTAAAAGTGGTGCTAGAAAGACAGCTCAAAAAACTAAAACAAAATTTATGAAGGATTTGTCAAGACACCATAGACACATATATAAAGGGATGCTATCAAGCAGTTTAAATTCAATTTAACCTGCCTTAAATGTTTAACTTAAGGGACCAAAACTTGCTTCCACTTGAATCAGTGACGATACTTCTCCAGACTTCTATGAGGGCACAACTAGGCCCATAAAGTACTATGCAACACCAATTATTTGAACGTCTCAGATTCATGTTCCAATCTGTTGTTTAGACCTGAACTGCTCTCTGAGATCTTGGATTCAACCCTGATCACAACCTAGAATGGCAGTGGCAATTTCCAGGTTTGACTGGGATTATGGAGGAAACACTAACAAAGAGGCAGGAGCCTATGGGCATGTCTACACCAGAGTCTAAGGCAAAGGTGGGCAAATTATGGCCCGTGGGTCACATCCAGCCCGTGGGACCATCCTGCCCAGTCCCTGGGTTCCCCGCCGGGGAGGCTAGCCTCGGCCACTCCCCTGCTGTCCCCCCTTCCTCTCCGCCAGGCGGGCAGCACTCAGGGTGGCGGAGCTGCGTGCTCCTGCAGGGCAGAGTGGCAGCGTGTCTGGCTCTGGCCAGGCGATGCAGCTCCCAGACATGCTGCTCTAAGCGGCATGGTAAGGGGCTGGGGAGGGGGGGGTTGGATAAGGGCCGGGGGTCCCTGGGGGCAGTCAGGGGACAGGGAGCAGGGGGCAGTTGGATGGGACAGAGTTTGGGGGGGGTAGGGGATGGGAACCGGGGGGGAGGGGTTACATAGGGGGTGGGGGTCCTGGGAGGGGGTGGTCAGGGGACAAGGAGTGGGGGGAGGGGGGTTGCATGGGTGGGAGGTTCTGAGGGGGGCAGTCAGGGGGAGGGGGCCAGGCTGTTTGGGGACATGTGCACAGCCTTCCCTACCCAGCCCTCCATACAGTTTCACACCCCGATGTGGCCCTCGGGCTAAAAAGTTTGCCCACCCCGGTCTCAGGTGGGACTGCATTTTGGGTAAACATACTCATGCTAGCTTTACCTGGGCTAACATGGCTCCGAATAATAGAGGCAGTCGCATAGGCTTCAGTGTGGGCTGTGTAAGTGTACTGGAGACCCTGTGTACGTATTCGCGTTGCTGGCCCATGTCGAAGCGCGCGCCACCCTGCCCCCACGGCTATTTCTAGGTGTGCTATTGCCAGTAAAGCTAGCCAATGTCTGGCTACCCCCGCTGAAATCACCGCTCAGCAGCACAGACAGGCCTAAAGGGGGCCTGAGGGTCCCCAGAAAGGCAACCGCGTTGAGAGGCATCTGAAAGAAACTCACGTTCTAAAGACAATGGTCCCATGAGGAAGGGTGGGGTCTGAGAGGAAGGGTCAAGGAACTGGAGATGATTGTGGAAGAGGAGAGGAAGTGAACCCAAGGAAGATGAGCGCTAAAATCTCAAAATATCTTCATAGTTTTACAGAACTTAAAATCATTCATTTATGCGGAGATCTCCTAACAGATTAGTATTCATGTGATGAATGTACAGATCAATTATGTTTTGACAAGCACACATGATTGTAATGCAAATATGCTTGTCAGAGACATGATTAGGCCAAATCCTCAGGAGGTGTAAAATGGCGATGCTCCACTGAGCTCAGTGGAACTATGTCAATTTACGCCTGCTGACAATCTGGTCTTTTGTCTTTTAACATATCTTTGTGATGGTTTATTGAATGTGAATATCGTGTTTAAGGCCCAGAGCCATATGAAAGGGGCAGAGGACAAAGTATGAGATGGTTCCAGTCCCCAGACCATGTTGGAACTATATGCCAATGAATGTGTCAAAATTCCCATTGATTTTAATGGGAATCAGAATGGTGTCCCATATTAGTTTAGGTTGCTTACACCCAGTTAGCTAGTAATTCTGTCTGGCTGAAGAATGCTTTCACTAAGAATTATATACCCCTCCTCCCCCACACATACAACACACATGAAAATTACATTAGATTAAAGTTTTGTTTGTGTTCTTACACAGCAGATGATGAGGGGTATAATCCTTCCATGTCTACTATCTGTTAATTGAAAAGGAGGACTTGTGGCACCTTAGAGACTAACCAATTTATTTGAGCATAAGCTTTCATGAGCTACAGCTCACTTCATCGGATGCATCGGATATATCGGATGCATAGAGATGGTTAGTCTCTAAGGTGCCACAAGTACTCCTTTTCTTTTTGCGAATACAGACTAACACGGCTGCTACTCTGAAAACTATCTGTTAATTGGGATCCATAACTGCTTAGCCCAGGATGTTAGTTGACCAAATCATGGCACTTGTGATTTGATTGGCCCAAAGGGGTGGTCTTGCCATAAAGGGGCAATATTTCCATTGGAGAGTACTTTTTCCCAATTGCCCCAGCTGTGATGGCATGATGGCAGTGCCTTCAGAGGTGGTGTTAGGAAGAACAGCAGGACTTACTCTGCAAGGGTTAGCTATATGTTAGCAGGTATCTCTGTCCCTCATTGCTGCATATCCTTAGCAAGGAGACTTTATGTAACCCATACTGTTTTAGACATCTAGGGACCAGACCCTCAGCTAGTATCAATCAGGGTAGCACCACTAAGTCAATTGACATCAGCTGAGGATCTGGGCTCTAGATTTTTTGCTATCCGAAAGGAGAAATCCAATTCTTCTGCAATTATTCAGCAATCTCAAAACATTACAGTAATGCTTCACGTCTCTGCAAAGGTACAGAGATATGCTAAACTGGCTACCACATAAGACAGTTACCCTGTGGCCTGTGCTGTAAATGAAGAGGCTTAGCAGGGTTTATTAAAACTTGCTGCTCTTTATCACCGAGCTACTAAAGCTGCTGGAGTTTCTTGCTTATGGGAAACCCATGAGGAGAATATGAACTGGGAACAACTGTATGGTTGTAGCCCAATTGTTCCTATGCTTGCAAAAATCAGAAAGAAAGGAAAAAGTGATCAGGGGAAGATATATTATAAAGTGTGGCTGTGGTTTCAAGTTGCTCTGTGAGTTTCTATATTGTTACTTTGCTTTCAGGCACAATAAAATGCCAGTTATTAATACTGCAATTACCCAGCCTTATCGCGGCTATCCACACATACTGACTATGACTAGAGTTCTAGATGATATTGTTTTCATTAGTGTGACCAAAGGGAAATTTAATTATTGATACATCTCTCAAATGGACAACGGAAAATACAAGGATTAAGGAATTAATCCTAATGCTTAATTACAATAAGATATTTTGTAGTTCTAGATGGGATATTATTGACACTCTCGGTAACCCTATTCTATTGACTCTTTTGTGACAGCACAAAATGTTGTTGTATAGAAAATATGTTATTCATTACATGACATTAAAAAGAAGCCTAGTCTTCCTATCAGCTTTGTGTATGAAGCAGGAAGATCTAATCACCAGGGTTTGTTCTGGATCATAGCCGTTCCTGACTGCATACCATAAATTCAGATTATTGGAACAAAACAAAATGATCTACAGGTAATAGAAACAGAAGAAATGCACTGATAGAGAGATCAGGGAACTGTGACTAAATGGAACCAGGTAAGCTAAAAGGCACTATTTTAAAGTACAGGGAGAGATCTGTTAGGTTGTTTTTTTTCAGGAACAACTTGTGTGTGTGTGTGTAAACATTTTATCCAGGAGACCTACTAAATCTTAATAAAATCAATGAGCTTTATTACCTAATTTATATACTTTCATTGTGGATTTTTCAATTGTATAAAAATAAGAACCATCTGTGGAAAAACAAACCTCAACTTGTTTGTGCAATTGCTTCTCTGTTGTTGTTTAGATTTCTAGAAAACAGATGCGTGTTTTTCATTTGGGGAAAGTATACATCTGTTCTGAAGAATTATCTCCAGAAATCCTAAATGTTCCAGTAAGAGTCTATTAAATTACATGCAAAGCTAACCAACTTTCACCACATCATCTACACATATGAACATGTGTGCATGCTTACACACACACACACAAACTCAACAACAACAACAAATGGTAATACTTACAAGTTGAGGAGTCCATTTACTCCGGAAATCCGTAAATTTTAAAAATAGTCTGTAATAATTTAGTTTAGAGAAAGGAAGGAGAAAGTAGGGACATATTTACTTCTGTGTGTGTGAGGGGATATCTGTGCAGTCCCATATGGTATACACTTTAACAGTGATGAAACCATTAAGGTTCTAGAGAAATTCCTGTATAGGGTTTAGTAAAGAATGAGTTCCTTTCTATAGCTTGCTTAAACCATCCAATAGAATTTTATAATAGGGGTATTATTCTCTGTTATAGTCTATGGGATGGTTTAAATATTTTATAGAGAGGTTGTTATTCTCTATTAAATTTTACAGAAATTTTCCATGTGGGGAAAAGGAGAACTCATTCTATATGTGTTTAGAATGTTAACAGAACTCGGGATTTACTTTAATCCATGATACAGTACATTTTCCCCTGGTTCTTATTAGAAAACACAAGAGCTATAACATTAATTGTGATGACATGTGTGTGGTTTGCATGTTTATGTGCATTTCGGGAATCGAATTAACATATTTCCTCTGGGCTGGGGGATTTTTTCATAAGGTCAGAAATACAAATCATAAAATTGGATTGACACTGCAGAATCTCAGTGCAGAAGGGATCTAAGAGTCCATTAAGAATTTGTAAACTTCTCTCCAGGAGCAAAACAGTGCAGTTGAGATGAATTTTGGAAGTAAATTCTAAACAGGTGGACAGAGCAGCAGGCATCCGGCACGAGGACATTGCTATCCAGTCAGAGAAAAAGAACCGCTGGGGCAAAGGGATGATGTAAATCACAGTTGCCAGGCTGAATATTTTCACTGCACATTCCACATAGAGCAGACATGCATGGGATCTAGAAATATGAGCTGGTAACTAATAGCGATGCTGGCTCCCTGCATGGCATTAATGGCAGTGGAAATTAAAGCTGCCCATATGTGTTTCATTGCATAACTCTGAAAGTTCTCATGGGGTAAAATTTATCTTTGTGCAAACTATGCCTCTCTTAAGTCCAACTTAAGCCCGTAGAACGGCACAAGACTTATGCACCACTGAAACCACACCTAAATGGTGCAATGGCCTTGTGCTGGGCTTCTGTGTGGGAGTGAATTTTGCTATTAGGGCTCTAAAATGGAACTTGAGTGATGCTTAGGCCTTGTGCTCTCTGGCCTCTGCACAGCAGTGAACTCCAACCATGGTGAACTGAGTTCCCTTCCATGTATGAACATCATGTTCTATTGAATGTCAATTTTTTAAATTAAAATTGGCATTTTGGAGCCTCCTGCTGGTGATGTCTGCAGGGAACAAGGGCAGGATGGAAGGTCCAGGTTGAGAGCTCATTTACCTGTTTCCATGCTGCTTTAAATACCTGCAGAACCATCAGGGGAAGGGGAATGTTACTGGTGAAAATGGTGACTAGGTGAAAGTTCTTCCTTTGCTGTTTATTCTGCTATCAAAGAAGATGGATCTTTCAGCAGTAAAAGGGCTAGAACTGCCATATTTAATTAAAGATGGGAGTTGGGCTAGTAAGATCTACAGGACTGAGCCCATTGGGATGTTAGTGCTAGGCCCAAACATGACTCCTGAGGTCTCCAACAGCCTGTAGAGGAGACAGGCATGTGTGTGCAGGTTCTTCTCTAAATGGAGGCTGTTACAACTGATGCAATGTGGCTTTGATGTCCACACATTAGCTGAACAAAGCATCTGGGCTAGCAGGTAATTTAATTTTAAATTAAACTCTGAGGCATTTAAGGAAATATGTGTGAACTGAATTTTGTTAAATCACACTACCTATTTGTATACACACAATGGACCTGCGCATACTCCCCCTGACTTCACTGGGGAGAAAGAATAGGCCACTTATCTTCCCTGGATTGTTTTACCATCCCAATATGCAGCAAAACCATAGCCCCTGACTCCTCAGCATTTTCATACTACCCCCAGTGGCCACTGTGCTGTCACCTACAGTTCTAATGCACAGTAGTTCACTTCCTGATGGTTTCACTGCTCTACTGTTTGGATGTCTGGGAGTTTGGTTAATGTCCTTGGCTAGCCAGCCACTGACAATAACTCTGCCTGAATGCTGCCCACCTGCTTGTCTGTCTACAACTCTTGGATACCCTGCCTGTTGTCACTTTGGCTATGTCTTTTCTGTCTCCTGTGCCAGCTGGCCGGGCTGGGGCTGATTAATTGCCTGTGGTGCTTTTCCTCCTCTGACTCTATGCCTGAGGCTATTTCTTACATCCACCAAAGTCAAATGTGCAAAGCCCATTGAAGTCAGCAGAAATTCTCCCATTGCTTTCAGTGGGACTAGATCATGTCCTAAATCCCCAGGGCTTTCCCTGATGCTACAAGGATCATGATAGTGTTTAGTTCCATGTCCAAAATATTGTACTTCTGTCTGTAGTTCTATCTTCCTAGCGAGGTCTTAGTTCCTGGGAGAGCATCATTGTTGGCCATATCATCCTTGAGGAATCATCCCTCTGTCTGAATCCTTCCACCTACCCAATATCCCACCAATTGATCTTTTTATTTACTTTTGCAGTGCCACTCCTGAGAAGGTGTCCCTAAAGGCCATTTCTACTTTAAGATTAGTTTTCCTTGCAAGCTTTCTCTGCTTGCTGAACCTACTTCTGTCGGGTGCTTTCCCCTTGCCAAACGTTTCTGTCTGATGCTTCCCTTGAAGGAAACCATCTTCCCCCTTAGGCACCTGGAAAAAATGTGGCTACATTTTCAAAAGAGCAAAACGCACATTTAGGCATCTTGGTAAAGGGGCAAGATTCTCCACCAAGGTCTTCGAACCCAGCAGCTCCCATTGAGCAAGAGGTATGATTGGGAGCCTGAGGTGTTTTAAAACTGACCACAAATTGAGGGCAGTGAGCTCTTTTTGGAAAAACTGGCCACTTATGTATGTATTGTATCTCCAGAGGACAATAGAATCTTATTAAGAAATCCTTTTTGCCTAGCCAAATATTTCCTATATTCCTTTTTAGAGGGGAATCATGATGTAATTTTTCCTGCTTTAGTTAAGAGGCTGTCAGTATTTCCATTATGACCCTCCCTTTTAGACGGGTTTATAACTGAGCTGTAAGACATGCAACATAGTCTGAAAACTGATGGGCATTTTAGTCCAGAAGAGTGTTTCCAAAGCATTAATTTAATCAGTTGGGCTGTAATGAAGTTAGAGGAGGATAGGGATACAAATATTTTGTAGGTTTAGATGTTTGCCTTTTATTTTTTTTTTTAAATGACAGGCAGTTAGTCCATTGTAACACCTGCTCTGGAGCTGTTAGGATGTATCCTGGCATAGATCTTTGTGTTAACTGCTTCATAGAATGTATCACTACAATTCAGCATACAATGAAACTTGAACGAACATAAGGAAGCAATTTTTCCACTCGGTTACATTGGTGTAATTCACTCTGTGCCCTGACTTACAGAAGCGGAGTGGTAGCATTCCTCCTGGCCACATGGAAGTAGGCTGTACTGTCTCAGAAGCACTTTTCTCTTCCCCTGAGCTTCCTTCTGGGTGTCCCTCCGGATGTTCTTCTCGGGGGGGGAGGGGTGTGATTTCCTTCTGTAGCACTGCCTCCTGCTCAAACCCCTGACTTCCGTGTGGAGATCCAGGCAGGAATAAATGCTGTTCGAAACAGAATTAGCATTTGCTGAATCCCCATACAGTGTCTTCTGAGCAGGCACAGGGGGATGCCACCATTTTTGCCAAAGGTCCTGCTGAAGGCCATCCTGCCAAAGAGTAGGGGCAGGACAACTCCTGCTTCAGCAGATCCCCTGGCCCCGCAGCACTAGCAGGCCACTCCCCCTGCCCAATCCACAGCTCCCCCCCCCCCCCCCCCCCCAAAAGCACCTTCTACTAGAAGTGATGCCTTTTAAAATCCATGTTATTACATTAAGGTCGTGAATGTTCGGAAGGGGTTTCCTATTCCCAGACCAACTAAGCAATAAAACAATTTGCCTAAATGGAGAGAGGCAAATCTGATTAGTAAATAATCACAATGAAGTTTGCATCTTTCGAGTAGTTATTGGTAAGAAAATACATAGCAATTGCTTTTACCAAATAGGATCTAAGCTAAGCCAGGTTTGTTTGAGAACTATCTATGGACATGAGGCATTTTAAGGTGACACACAGTGATAACCTCCTGTCTCTCTTCAAGTCAGGCTAGCTTCTTTTGTTGGCACTCTACCCTCTCAGCCATCTCCTCATAGAATACAGAGCCAAACTCAAGCTCTTGGTCTAGTTTTTAAAGCCCTTCCCGTGATTGAACCGAACTCTCTAACACTCTTCTTCACTAAGCACGTTGGCAAAAAGATTTCCAACCTTGTTAGCACATATGCAGAAGTGGTGGTGCTGGTGTAGACAAGGCTGCTGCAGGTGCTATTCCCATCATGCTGTCTAATCTGGGGAAGATCAGGTCTAGGAAACATGGTAGTAAACACAATGGCATACAGCAGTGCCTAGCATGAGGACCCATGGAGTTGAGACAACGTTGGTAGCTACTCTGGGACACTTTTAAAGTTATGAAGGGCTTAAAAAAAATCAAGAGGGGGACATTAAATTAGAGACTCTGTAATCAATAAGAAACTATTGCAGAGTGTGGGCACTTGGGCGATGGATTAGATTAAGGGCTTGTCTACACTGGCACTTCACAGCACTGCAACGGTCTCGCTCAGGGGTGTGAAAAAACACCCCCCCCCAAGCACTGCAAGTTTCAGCTCTGTAAAGTGCCAGTGTAGACAATGCTCCGGCACTGGGAGCTAGACAAGTCACATTACAGTGCTGCCGCAGCAGTGAAGACGAGCCTTTAGACTTTAAGGCCAGAAAGGAACCATTGTTTCTAGTCTGACCTTCTGCACAATGCAGACAACAGAACTTTGCTGACTGGTGCTGCTGAACAGATGGGCATCTGCATTTTGTACCAGATGGAAGTTTTCCGATCACGTGGCTTCATTCCTATATCTAATGGGTTTCAATAGCCACTAATATTGTTCTTGCAAAACTAAGGCCTGGTCTACACTAAAAGGTTATGTCGACCCAGTTACATTGCTCAAGGGTGTGACAAATTCACACCCCTGATTGACATAGTTAAGCCGACCTAACCCCTAGTGCAGACACCTCTAGGTTGATGGAAAAATTCTTCTGTCAATTTAGCTACTGCCTCCCGGGGAGGTGCATTACCTGCACTGATGGGACACTCCCACCTGTCATCATAGGCGGTGTCTACACATGAAACACTATATGGTGCAGCTGCAGCACTGTGGCTGTGGCATTGTAGGGTTTCAAGTGTAGACAAGCCCTAAGAAACATCAACTTGAGTAAATACAGGGCCCTGATACACCAGAATATTAATGGAGCTCTGTGAGGCTCTGCCAGCTCTATTAGTATACATGTTCATGTATCGTACCAAAGGGATGGGTGTGGCATGAGTTTTCCCAGCCTTCAAAAAAACAACAGCCTGCTGTGAACCAGGAGACCAAAGGCCAGTTAGTCTAGTTTCTGTCACAAGAACTATTCCTTAGATTCTCAGAGGCTAAATTGTGGAAAATTAAAGGGAGTTTTTTTTTTAAAAAAAAATCATGTCAGTCCAATCTAATTCTTCTTTCTTATAGAGAATTTATTCTATCTGTTGACTAATGTCCCCCTCTTGGTGCATCTGAACTCATATTACCATACAGTGGGACAAATTAAAAAAGATAATGCTTCCCTCTCTGGCTGACCATTTTGAGTATGGAACACAATGCAGCTAGGGGAATCCTGCACCAAAAAATGCAAAATTCTGCATATTTTTATTTGTCAAAATAATGCAATATAATCTCACAAGTTTCACTTATTTTGGTAATTTATTTAATCTACTGTACAGGGGAAAAAATTACAATAACTGTTCAACATTTCCTAAACACAGAAATTTGAAGTTACAAATATTTGATAACCACTACCTTGCATTCCAGTTATAATCCTGGATTTTCATTTAAATTACATTAATTTTATTTCGATGTTTGGTGTTCTGTAAAGTAGAATGTTGCTTTACATTGCTCAGACTTTCACACATAAAAGTCATACAGTTTTGCTAATCATTGTCCTGCATTTTTTTTAAATGGGTAAATAAAATAGATCTGTATTCTAGTTGCAATCTAACCCCATTGAGCCTATCTGGCACAGGGGGAAAAAGCAAAAAAGCACATAGACCTTCCTAGCTGACAGGTTTCAGAGTAGCAGCCATGTTAGTCTGTATTCGCAAAAAGAAAAGGAGTACTTGTGGCACCTTAGAGACTAACCAATTTATTTGAGCATAAGCTTTCGTGAGCTACAGCTCACTTCATCGGATGCATACTGTGGAAAGTGTACAAGATCTTTTTATACACACAAAGCATGAAAAAATACCTCCCCCCACCCCACTCTCCTGCTGGTAATAGCTTATCTAAAGTGACCACTCTGCTTACAATGTGTATGATAATCAAGGTGGGCCATTTCCAGCACAAATCCAGGGTTTAACAAGAACTTCTGGGGGAGGGGGTGTAGGAAAAAACAAGGGGAAATAGGTTACCTTGCATAATGAAAAGGAGTACTTGTGGCACCTTAGAGACTAACCAATTTATTTGAGCATGAGCTTTCGTGAGCTACAGCTCACTTCAAACATCTGATGAAGTGAGCTGTAGCTCACGAAAGCTCATGCTCAAATAAATTGGTTAGTCTCTAAGGTGCCACAAGTACTCCTTTTCTTTTTGCGAATACAGACTAACACGGCTGTTCCTCTGAAACCTTGCATAATGACTTAGCCATTCCCAGTCTCTATTCAAGCCTAAGTTAATTGTAAAGGCTCCTTTACACCACTCTGGCAAGGTAAAGGAGTCTTAATTGACTAAGAATGGGAATCATTAACTAACAATGGAAACATTAGCAGCCTGCCTGCTTAGTTGTTACATTTCTGCTCTGCCTCAGGAACAGAGCCTGCTTCACACAATCCTATGCCTCCCAACCCGGGATGCAACAACAGGGAGGGACGGACGGAGTGTGAGTATCTCTCACTCATTCGCAGGCATGAACACCCAGCCTCCCTCCTCCCCCGGGCCCACCCGGTGATCTGCTCCCTGCTGATGCGCCAGGGTAAGCCCCACAGATTTCTTGGCTCCCCCATTTTCCTGCGGGGGAGCCAAGAAATCGGCAGAAGGTATGACTTCTGCGCCCCCACAGAGATGCAGAATTTCCCCAGGAGTAAACACACATATATGCAGTATAAATCTACTAGCAAATTTATTAAATGGGTATAAGCAAAAGATAGTGGGTCAAGATAAAGAAAAGGAACCCATAACATATCTCAGGAGTCAGTACTTTGATACTAACCAAGATATTGGAGTGTCTTGTCTGAACCAGGTGAAAATATAGCTTTATTTTTCATGTTGTTCTCTTCAGAATCTCTAAGAACCCCTGGTATTATATTTTGCCTCTCTTAGGAGAGATCCTGCTGTCTCCTGTCTCCAAATCATCCAGTTTGTGTTATCCAGCAATGACAACGTAACCCCAAAGGTATGTGGAGTAAAACATCTGACATTTTTATAATGGTTTATGGTTTCTTTTTTTTTTTTTTGGTTCCCAGAAAAAATAGTTATAATAACGTGCTGCACTTTTCTATAGCAGTTTTCATCAGAGGATGTCACAGCCCTTTACAAACATGTGTACCCTAGCAAGGTAAGTTAGTGTTATCACAGTGACCTTTACATATAGGGGAACTGAGGCCCTGAGATGACAATTGACATGCCAATGGTGGCAAAAGAAATATCAAGGCTCAGTTAGGTTGCTGATGAATGAAAAAGAAAATCAAAAGTAGGCAACAAGACGTACACAAAATTGATGAAAACTCTACCTGCTGCACCTGGCACTTTTCTATTGACTTTTATATAATGTGGAAACCAATCATAACAGAAATAGTAATGTACTGTATCAATAACTGAAAGCAGCACAAATTGAGTGCAAACAACATGAAAAGAGAAAGTCACCAGTCCACTTAGTCAATAAAGATCACAGTTTTCAGGAACATACTTGAATCACTGTTATTAATCAGACTCCCAATTTACAACAGATGATAATGTGCAGTTGATGATTGATCATCCTTTCGGGCATAATGTCAGTTCTTCCTTGAACCATGAAGACATGGTTTGTGTGTGTTTGAGAACTTGTAGATTGGTGAACTCCACAGTTCACCAGCTGCCCAAATTACTTTCTATTGAGAAAAAGTGCATTTATTGGGAAAAGAATATGAATACGAATTCATAAGATTTCTCTGTTCATTTTTTGTGTGTATGGAGGTGGATTTACAACATATTGAACATAAACATAAAAGCTATTAGAAGCGATTGTTCTATAATAAAAATTGAATGCACATAATGTTGCTGGAGCACAAACATCTGTCACTCATGCAGACATCATCCTGTAAACCCATCTAACTAACTCCATTTTCTTTTCTGATTGTATCAGGGTAGCTTGAGGCATGATAGTGATTTGAGTGACAGACATCCAACCTAGAGCACTGCTATGCATACTTATGCTTTGTTTATGGGGCATCATCCCTCTTGAAAGATGTAAATTTTTAAATTTGCTTTTATTAAGAAAAGGAAATATAAAGAGGTCATTTCCTTGGACTGCAAAGTCAGAGTTATTGTGGGTCTCTGACTTTCATAAAAATTTTACTAAGTTTTTAAATTGACTTTTTGTTTTTTTTAATGAAAAAGAGCATGAATAATTTAAAAGTGGAAAGTGTTGGGTTTTTTTATTAGAACACACTGTACCAATACAGCAGAAGAGACAACACTAAGGACCGAGTTTAACTTAATCCTCCTCCCTCAGACTTTGATTACAATTATGAAAATAGTTATAGAACCTCCATATTGAGGGCAGATTTTTCCCTACCTTCCTATCAAATTAATGTTAAATTTCTGGAATGTAACCTTAATAAACGTAATCAATTAGATTTAATATCTCTGCGTGTATTTTGAACTATAATGAAAATTGGCTAATTACTTAACTCCCCTAAAGACAGAGCACATGAGGTTTTTGCACTTAATGATATTAAAATCCTGTTTAAAAAAATTGTGCAAAACATTTTGCATTACTCCTGTTACACATCTGTTATAACAAATCAATTCCAAACTTTGTCGTGCCTATGAAGAAATCAGCCAGTGTTGCTTGTGGTATATGCATGAGATTCTAAATACTTACACTTCCGTTTTGGTCCCAGTTGACCATATCTGAGCTTTTTTGCAGTATAGCAGATGTAATGGGTCATGTATCCTGTATAAACAAAGTTCCTATCACACAATCTGAAATTTAGGCAAAAAAAATATGGTCCCTTGCCGGTATAACCATGCTCTCCCTTTAATGCTACCAATCTGTAAGTTGGCATTCTGCATTATATACTTATTTGTCAAGCAGCAAATTGATTTGTTCAAGTGAAAAAGAGAGAATAATGCACACTCTAATAAGCTTGAACTACTGTAGTGTAGTGCAAAAGGGGTTAGGTGCTTATTTTCTAAAGGGCACCCTCTCCTTTCAAATCCCTACCCCTTGGACAAATAAGGTAATTTCTACCTGATCATTGTTTTCCATGTTCTGGTTCCACTAACCTAACATCCCTGGTTATTCCATCGCACAGGCTGCGCCAGCCAAATGACTTTTTTCAAAACAGCATCCATTTTGTGTTTCCCAGTCATGAACTTTATTAACAATATCCTCAAAAGGAAAGAGAATCCTGCAATGAGTCCCTAGTGAAAACCCAGGGAATTGTCTCAACCCAAAATAAAAAGACAGGGGAAGCCATCTTAAATTAACCAGAAGAGAACTCCATATAATAACAAAGGATCAACAAAGCAAAACAGTGAGCAGGTTAAAATTAGAATTGCAGTTTGCTGGCGTCCGTTAATCCTGAATATTTGTTTTATTTTAAAGCTCTTTAAAGTGCTTTAGATAGAGTAGTGATGGGCTCTAGAGAAGATAGATAAATAACATCAATGAAAAGAGAGGACCACGAATGCTACTAGAAAGTCCTCCAAAATTATTATTACAGCATAACAAGACCTGTTTAGAGGTGGACTTTCTAAACCCTCTAACTGGCATGCTCATTTGGATTTCTTTCAAATTTGATATGACTCAGGAGGGTACTGGGTAGGGTTAGTTACTCAAAAGTGGGATCACTTTCCTTAGAGGAAGGAATCTCCTTCCTTAGAGGTGTTTAAGGTCAGGCTTGACAAAGTCCTGGCTGGAATGATTCAGTTGAGGATTGGTCCTGCTTTGAGCAGGGGGTTGGACTAGATGACCTCCTGAGATCCCTTCCTTCCCTGATATTCTATGATTCTATGATTTGAGCTTGGGGTAGCAGAGATATACCCTCTAAAAAGAATAGCCATTTTCTCAAAAATTCTAGGCAAGCTATTTTTGTGCAGAGGTAGAGACCAAACTACTTATGTGATGCAGGTCAAAATAGTCTTCATCTGTCAAGCTTTACCGAAGTTAATGCATGGCATCCACTTAATCTCTTGCCTTCCTGTTTTGAAGGACAATGTTCTAAGTGCTCTAAAATCTGCTTCCTTGCATGGATTGTCCTGAAATCTGCTATACCTGGTGGAAGTATAGAGAAGGGTTAGGAACTTAAATTCAGGGTCATTTTAGCCAAGGATTCTGGAGATATAAGCCCTGAGGAAAAACTGCCATTTTTCAAGTTGTATTGTTTGTTTTCTCGCTTGCTTGTTTTTAGGCTCTTTTTTTATGCAAGGCTAGAGATCAGACTGTTGCTGTGATGTGGGTCAAAATGGTCTCAGTTGGGCAATTTTTACCCAAGATAGTGAACGACATCCACTAGTCTTTGTGAGACCCAAATTGTGAATGGCACGTAAGGACACGTTCACTTGTTTGTGTAGTTGTGCAGTCTGGAAGGGTTACAGTCACATGCACCAGTAAAGAAAAAAATAGGAGAGGGTTTCTATTCAACCACTTTATGCTTGTCTGGGTAGTTGGAGGGAATGTGCCGATGCCATTTTCCCCGGGCACCCCACTACTGATGTGTCTATTTCAAACCTTTGTACACCTTTGCAAGTAAAATTTAACTCCTGTTGCTTGCTACAAATTGTCTCTGGTATAATATAACCTATGTTTAGTTTAGTGGGATGTTTACATTGTGAACACAGAGGAATAATCAGCAGCCTGTGTAACCAAACATTTTTGTTCTATTGGATGGGGAGGAGCTGGAGACAGAAGACTTGTCTGTGTGGTGGAGGGTTTGGGCTGAGGACAGACAGGAGAAGGGTTGAGGCTGGGGTGAGGGAAGAATGAGGACTGATGATAGGTAAGCCTGGGGTTGATTTTTGTTTGAGAAAATCTGTATTTTACTAGCCCCTGGGTAGGGATTGGGGAGTGACTACTTCCAGATTCCAGGGCAGATTAATGTGATGTTTTGAAAGACACATAACATGGAAGTCTGTAACTCACAGCACAGGTACCTTGACCAGTCGGGCAAAAGAAATGTGTGCTGCAAGGGCTATCAACATGTGGATTTGGGGGTGATTCTTGGATCACAAGATGGCAGAAGTTGCGGAAGAACAAGGATTACACTATGATTTGGGGATTGCTGATTTGGATGAAGAGATGTGGCCTGCATTGGCATCATGTTTTGCCCACTCTGTAGCACCTAACTGGTGATTCAAGAGGTTATGATCTCCTGGCCACTGTGGCAATTCACTCAGGTAAAATTGATCCAGGCCGTATTGCTGGTGTACACGCCATAAAATGTCATAAAATGTATGAGAGGAGATTTGGACAGCATCAGAGATTTGTGTCCAGGAGCTGTGATTGTTTTCTCTAATTTGCCTGAGCATTTGAATAATTGCTACAGTAACAGCATGAAAGCTAGTAATAAATGTAGGAAGAACAATAATCAGGAAATCTGGTTCATGGCTGACCAAAAAGTGTGTATTGTTCGGCATAGAAACATTGCAAGCTTTGATGCCTCACTGTTACTCTGAGATGGGGTACATCTATTGGACAGGGATCAGAGGATCTTTTTCTAAAATGTAAAATTGTCAGTATTGAGGAGCAGAAACCTTGTCTGTGATTCTTCTTGCCAGCCCTGCCACAAACTCCATCCTCCAACCATCCTGAACCCTGAGCAGTAACACCATTTCACTGAATCATACTTGTCCTTCACTCCAGGCACCGCATATGAGTCAGTTATAGGAATCATAGAATCATAGACGATTAGGGTTGGAAAAGACGGCAGGAGGTCATCTAGTCCAACCCCCTGCTCAGAGCAGGACCAACACCAACTAAATCATCCCAGCCAGGGATTTGTCAAGCCAGGCCTTAAAAACCTCTAAGGATGGAGATTCCACCACCTCCCTAGGTAACCCATTCCAGTGCTTCACCACCCTCCTAGTGAAATAGTGTTTCCTAATATCCAACCTAGGCCTCCCCCACTGCAACTTGAGACCATTGCTCCTTGTTCTGTCATCTGCCATCACTGAGAACAGCCAAGCTCCATCCTCTTTGGAACCCCCCTTCAGGTAGATGAGGGCTGCTATCAAATCCCCTCTCAGTCTTCTCTTCTGCAGACTAAATAAGCCCAGTTCCCTCAGTCTCTCCCCATAAGTCATGTGCCCCAGCCCCCTAATCATTTTGGTTGCCTTCTGCTGGACTCTCTCCAATTTGTCCACATCCTTTCTGTAATGGGGGGCCCAAAACTGGACTCAATACTTCAGATGTGGTCTCACCAGTGCCGAATAGAGGGGAATAATCACTTCCCTCGAGTTGCTGGCAATGCTCCTACTAATGTAGCCCAATATGCCATTAGCCTTCTTGGCAAAAAGGCACACTACTTTTTGGCACACACTCATATCCAGCTTCTCATCCACAGTAACCCCTAGGTCCTTTTCTGCAGAACTGCTGCTTAGCCACTCGGTCCTCAGCCTGTAGCCGTGCATGGATTCTTCCATCCTAAGGGCAGGACTCTGCACTTGTCCTTGTTGAACCTCATCAGATTTCTTTTGGCCCAATCCTCCAATTTGTCTAGGTCACTGTGGACCCTATCCCTACCCTCCAGCATATCTACCTCTCCCCCGAGCTTAGTGTCACCCACGAACTTACTGAGAGTGCAGTCCATCCCATCATCCAGATCATTAATGAAAATGTTGAACAAAATCGGCCCCAGGCCGACCCCTGAGGCACTCCGCTCGATACCGGCTGCCAACTAGACATTGAGCCGTTGATCACTACCCGTTGAGCCTAATGATCTAGACAGCTTTCTTTCCACTTTATAGTCCATTCATCCAATTCAAACTTCTTTAACTTGCTGGAAAGAATACTTGTCAAAAGCTTTGCTAAAGCCAAGGTATATCACATCCACTGATTTCCCCATATCCACAGAGCCAGTTATCTCATCACAGAAGGCAATCAGGTTGGTCAGGCATGACTGGCCCTTGGGGAGGGATGAAGGGAGGAAGTTAACAGAACTAGAAATGTTTGTAGACCAGGGAGTGAGGACTTCTGCTTGCAATGGAGGGCGGAGGAAGGGGCTTGGGCACAGTAGTGGGGAAAGGACCAGTTTGGAGGGGGGAATGCCATGAATGGGTCATGGGGATGGCTGGGGAGGTGCGCTGAATCAGGGCTGGTACAATCCAGCTGATTGGGGGGGGGGGGGGGAGGCTGGCTCAGTATGCAAATTGTGGGACATGATATGTACAACTGCCAAAAAGTCTAACTCCTATCAACAACATATCCTTTCCAGATTAAAATAAACCCTAGAAAATTCAATAGAAGAAACCCACATTAATGAAAAGTTAAGGATGCTTGATGGTATGTCATCCCCTTGCAGAATGTTCAATTGCACAAGATTCACATTTCTGAAAACCAGGCAATGCATAATTGAGGTTGCCAATGCCTGGAATCCTGTGGGTGAGAGTGAATGAGTTGTAAAAAGAGGTAAAGAGCCTGTACATTTCAGCAACTGTGGAGTTGGCAGAGTAAAGGTGTATATATGTTAACAGGCATACTATGGCATTGCTGAAAGAGGGCAGAGTTAAGGTTGCTTGGGTAATCTTAACCGTGTATTTCCTGGTTTTCAGAAGCCTGAGCTTGGCTCAACTCAGCGTTCTGCAAGGGGACAACATACCACCAATCAACCTTAACTTTGAGTTCACATAGTTTTTTTTTCTATTGAACTATACAAGGATTCTGGGACCATTTCTTCATTATACTGTGGTCCCTTTGCAATGTTAAGATGGCACAAAGGACCTGGATTCTTGCTGTAACTCACCTGGTGAACTACAGTGCTCCTCATTTCAGACATGGTGAGCCTGCTCAGGGAGGGAAGGAGGCAGAACAGACCATAAGCCAGAGGTGCAAGTTAAAGCAGCCCCGCTCCAATTCACACTGGAGAAGATTGGTACAGAATCAGGGGTCATAACAGACTTCTTCATCCTGCTATCCTTCCACCCACTCCATTACAGTGCTGATCAGAGGGGAGAATCAAACTTTCTAAATTCAAAATAGTTTCCTCATGAAAGGAATCACCTTACCTGCTGTAGGTTGGTATTTATTTTAGAGGACTAGATATCCTGTACTGGAATCATTATACTCTTCTTCTCTGTATTGGCCTCTGGACCAAAGTGGGTTCCCCTTTCTGAGATGTTTAAAGAAATAATCATGGCTTCTGTCTTGAAATATTTCTTCATTTTGAAGACCTGATCATTTAAAATTCAGTACTGAAAAGGCCTGTGCCCAACTCTTCTCAGCACAACAAAGTGACAGAACCTCCCTAAAACCTGAAGTAGAGTCGACGCTCTTGAAATGCACTGATTTTCAGATGATGCAGAAGTATAGACTGTTACTTTCTTCTTGTCTTCCATCACACATTATTGCCATTATTTATTGTTTTTATTTTGGTATGGCAGACAGTGTCCAGTCGTGGTGGGACCATAAACACATAGTAAAAAGACAAACTTAGCATGTGATGATAGAAAGCAGGTGAGGAAAATGAAGAAAATTCTGGGTAACAGTAAAACAGCTAGCCAAAAATTATGCAAAATTATGAATATTTCCTCAATTTTTTTTGTTTGGGGGTCATGTTTTGAAAAATCACAATCATATCTAGAGGTGTCACATAAAGTCACAGATTCAGCAAAAGGCCAATGGAATGTAGAAGGGTAAATCTCACTCCCTTTGAATCTCTTATTTCTGGTTTGAAGACAGACTAATTATGGGTATGTCTATACAGCAAATTAAAACCTGCAACTGGCGCATGCCAGCTGACTCAAGTTCACAGGGCATGGGCTGCAGGGCTGTTTCATTGCTGGATAGACTTCTGGGCTCAGGCTCACCCTGCAGAGTGGGAAGGTTCCAGAGCTCGAGCTCCAGCTTGAGCCCGGAAATCTACACAGCAATGAACCAACCCCACAGTCCAAGCCTTGTGAACCCAAGGGTTTTTCGTTGCTCTGTAGACGTATCCCATGAGGGTAAAATTGTGAGATTGTAATGAAATTGGAAATGGCATAGTTGAAACCAATCTTTGTCAGATGAATGAGTAAATGTCAGTTTAATTGTCCTTCTCTCAATCTTTATCTCTCAAGAGATTTTTATCATAATGAGAGTGTTAATTCTATTACATTAAATGTTTAAGAAGTTGTTATTTTCATCATTTTCATCATTTTCATAAGTTTTTGATTGACTGGTCAATGACCAGTCTTTCCTTATTCTCCACTATAATAGGACGGTGAAAAGGAAAAGAAGTGGAATAGCCAGCTAACTAAATTACACAATAATGCAGTGGTTCCCAAACTTGTTCCGCCGCTTCTGCAGGAAAAGCACCTGGCAGGCCAGGCTGGAATGTTTACCAGCCGCGTCCACAGGTTCGGCCAATTGCGGCTCCCACTGGCCACGGTGTGCTGCTCCAGAGCAATGGGAACTGCTGGAAGCAGCGCGGGCCGAGGGACGTACTGGCTGCCACTTCCAGCAGCTCCAATTAGCCTGGAGCAGCGAACCGTGGCCAGTAGGAGCCGCGATCGGCCGAACCTGCGGACGCGGCAGATAAACTAACTGGCATGGCCCACCAGGGGCTTTCCCTGCACAAGCGGCTGAACAAGTTTGGGAACTACTGCAATAATGACAAGTTTAGGCCAAAGAAGAGTACATTTTGGAAGTTTACAAATTACTGAAACATGGATTTTCCATGTTTGTGACAGATTGGATTGAAAACAAAAAATGGCACGTGAATCCATTAACATGACAGCACAATAAAAAGGCAGAGAAAAAATTAAGCATACAAGAATACATCAAAGTAATTCGAAGTGATCAGAGACAAATCCACAAAGGAATTCTTCACCTCACAAATAAGATAAAATACCCTAAAAAAAATTGCACATTTATTTCTATTTTCTACTCTCTGCTGGTTACATCTTACAGCAGTGTGAAATATTGGATCTTCTAAATCTCAGCTGTCTCCAAGGTAGAGGTGTGGGTCATACAAACAAGAATCAATTCATGACAGTGGGTTGCAGTTAACACAACTGATCTTGTGACCTTGTTCCTACTCCTGCTGTAATGCTCCAGTCTTGCTTTGCTAATGAAAGAGCAGCTTTTGCCATCTAAAATGTGCTAGTAAAAGTGATATGTTTATAAATAAGGAACAATATAGTCATACGTAACCTTGCTTGTTAAGGGTCCTGCATTAGATCACACTTCCAATTGCATTGCTTGATCCAGTAACCCACAGGAGGGCTAATTTGTTGAGAATATAATGAAAAGGGGACAGGAGGGCTCTCTTTTCAAGGTAGAGTAGAATACCAAAGGTTTGAGGAGGTGGTTTTTGTCATTTGCTGTTTATAATGTCTATGGTGGACAACGTGCTGTCCATGAGCTATACTTAACTAAGACTCTAAAGGGATCGTTATTTTTTACCTGTCGTAAGTAAAATAAAATGTCACCTCATCTGAAAGTGTCTTAAAAGCTTGGGTATATTTATATGATCTCTGCAGATATTATGTAAACTATAGTGCCAAGAAACTTAGAACTGCCCTGTTAGCTAATCTATACAGCAATTTATACAGAAAAAAATACTGGTTCAGTCCCCAGATCTCACCAAATTGTGCCAAGTGAGATGAAGACAAAGGGGCTATAAACTGAGTTTTCTGCTCTCTGATTGTTGGTCCAAATGGGGGTTGAAATGGCCCCATACCTACTAGAGCAGGCAAAGAGCCGCTCTAAGTTATGATGCCCAGAGAGATCCTTTGGAGCTGCTCTGCTGACTGGTGATCACACTGGCTCTGCCTCCCAGCTATTCCTCTGGCTCACCCTGGAATGTTCCCAGTGCCAGCCACCTCTATGCCACCTACCCTTCTGCTATCTCAAGGCATTCACCAGCTGCCTGTTAGAACAGCTCTCCTTTAGCACTGCCAGAACAACATAAAGGAGACAGAGCTGGGGCCAAAAGCTGATGCATCATATTGCAGAATAATTTCAAACTAATAAATGCTTTGAACAAATATGGCACCTTTTATTTGGAGGATCTGAGAGGACTTTGCAAAGATAAGCAAAGTGTTTTTCTTCCAAGGTAGGAACTACCTAAGCTCAAAGTTCTAAGCCACTGAGTCCATCAAAGGGTCTCTCACTTTAGCCCCTGAGGGGGGAATATATGTGATTGTCCACCCAGCACCACCTCTGCTCCAACAGCGGGTTCCTTTCCAACTGTAGTCCGTGAAGGAGCACTCTTGGATGGTGCAACTAGTTCCCCAGCTGTGCACAACTTGTCTCTCTCTATGACTAATTTGCTCCTCTCACCACCGATTAATTCTTCTTCACCATAGCATTACTTTCATTGTAGTTATTTGAAATAACAGGTAAAACTTTTTGTGAGATAGCTTTGTTAGCAACAGCATAGCCTGCAGCAGGTGACACATTAGGGTGTCAAGCCCCACAGTTTCTGTTGCGTCTGAGAGATCCCGTTGACTCTTGTTCTTAGTGTTTGTGAACTTTGTGTGTTTTTGTCATATTGTCTATTTATCTCTCTATTACCCATAGACAATTGTATATATATAGACAATATAACACGTTGGTGTTAGAGGAATGAAGAAGAAACCCTGTATCCTGTGTCTTGGAACAGATCATAAAGGGCTCCCTTGTAAGTTCTGCTAACAAAGAGCTCAAGTCCTCCTAGCGTCTTGGAAAGATTCTGCCAAAGGACATGCAAATTCAAATTTGAAATATTTTGTGATATAGTAAAAAAGGCCAAATGAGGATCCTTTTATGTATTCCCCCCCCCCAAAAAAAAAAAAAACCCTGCTTGGATACCCTCTTCACCTGGGCTATAAACATCTCAGAGAGTTCATTTGACATCTACAAGATTATACAAAAAACTCTGCTTAGAAGATGCTGCAGTCTCCAACAGAAGCTTGTTAATCTGCTGTCTGATAGCATCTCTCATTATTAGTCTGGTGGCCCGTGACCCCAGGGACATATTAAGGACATTCAGCATAAGGGAAGTTTGCAACTTCAGCAAACTCAGTCTTTTCATCTAGGAGGTTTGCATGGAGTCCTCTGCACATATTCACTAAGGGTATGTCCAGATTAGGACTATAGCAGCATAGCTATATCACCATAGCTATGTTGATATAACTGTCAATGGACCTTCTTCCATTGACCTACCGGTGACTACACTGGGTCTGGGGATGAGGTCAGCATAGCTAAGTCAACCAAGGGGTGGATTTTTCACACCCCTGACCAAAGTAGCTATGTCAACCTAAATGTTAAGTGTAGACCAGGTCTAAGTAGTATAGGCTATATTTGACCTGAAGACAGCAATCAAAATAGAGTCTGTCAGTGTTACCAGGCTAGGGAAGGTTAAAATCCTCTACCCCCAGGCAAATGTAATTGGTTGTTGGTTTGGTTTAGTGATTTTTGGGAAGTGGGGTGTTTTGCTTTTTCCTGCCTCTCTCACTATCTTGCCATTGTATTATAGAGACATTCCTGAGTTTCCTAGATTCAAGAGTGTTTAGTCTCCTAAATATGAATCTTTGGAAAAGAAAAAATGATTTACCTGCAATTGCTGCTCTTGGAAAACCATGGTCTATGCTACAGTGGATGAACATCCACACATCTTTCTTCCCAAAGAAAGGAGGGCTCTGTAATCTTTTTTACCAATATATTGTTAAATTACATTTTTGGAGCTAAGACGAAGGATTTTCATTTCCTATCTGAAAAGAATGAGTGACTGGAGCACCAGTAAATTGCCTTTGTTATGCTGTAGTGGCTAGTTGTTTGTCCAAATAGCTCACAGGAGGTGTCCCATCTTAGTTGCGGGCAGAAGCATATAATGATGACCTGTTACAACGTACATCTTCAGATCACTTTCTGCCTATGCCCATTTAAAAGACAAGGAACCTGACACAGAGGGAAAGTAAGTGATTTGCCCAGAACAGTCAATGGCAGAGTTACTTATACAATCTGAGCTTTCTAATCCCCCGTCCCTTTTCTGAACACTGCAGCACACTATCCTCATGTAGATGTTCCTTGAATTCTTTATTCATAAATAATGTTAGTTAGATGTTTATTGAATACTCAATTGTGTTTTTCATGGGTACTGGACTAAAGTGAGGAATATTCTTTCTCCAAGGCAAAGCTGATAAAGAATGCAAAAAGGCAGTGCCTCTCAATTCTCTGTCACTGCTGGCTTCTTGAACATGAGCTGACACACACCATGGACTTTGAAGATGCAATGATTGAATCTGTATAAAGTTTACAGGGGGGGACCTTGGAATTCTATCCTCAAACACTGTCCTCAGTAGTGATTAATACAGGAAATTAGAACTCACCCTGGGTAACATCTCATGGTTAAATTTGTTAAAATAGTTATTATTCTAAAATGCATTTCACAGGGATTTTGTTTATAAATATTAATAGAACATAGAAAACAATGTCAAAGGACAGTGTAATTGTACAGTGTATAATGTAAGTAATGCAGAGTGGCGGGGAAGGCAAAAGTTTGCCTTAGGATAAAAAATTTTCCAGTAAACTGAATAAATAATAGAAGATCCCAAAACAGAAATGAAAATTGGAACATTGCTTACGATAGATATTTTATTTATATTCAGATACTCTCAATAACGCTAATACGCACAATATTTTCAGAAACATCTGTTTCTCCCACCCATTCTCCATTGCTATTTTGTTATCATCCATATAATCAGTAATTGTAATTATTTCCATTATCGTGTGCTCAGCTAAGAGTTTAGTTTCAGTAGATTAGATTGAACCCAGTTTGCTTTCATTATTTTCTATTTGTTCCACTTATTGCAAATTGTTCTCTTTCCTTGTAATTATTTTCCATTAAGCCCTTTGAATTCCATGAATCCTTTCTCAAAATATTCAGCTATGCAAATTTATAAACTAAATCCACTTTCATCACTGTACACATTCCTGTATTTTCACTATTAGATACATAGTCTAAACCTTACACAGGTTTGACTCCTTTTGTCTTGTAAGCTGGTAACTGAAAACTGCTTTCTTCTGCCAGCACTCTGTAGCTATGGGCTCATCTGCCCTTGAGATGCAGCTGCCCCAGTGAATGAAAAGAGCTTCTTTGGAATCATATCTTGTGGTCTGTTTTCTGTGGTTGGGCTGCTACTGATCTCTGAGATGACACCTCATTTATTAACCTCCTCAGTGTAAGGAAGGGCAAGGTCAGACTGCTCAAGTTAGGGAAATCTAGTGGTTTCAAGAGAAATTGAAATACTTTGTCTGCCCTGGCATTGGTAATTCAATCTGACCTGCCATCCTGGCTGGTGTTGTTACAAACTCAACAAAAAGCAAAATTCTTCCTCAAGCTGGGAGGGTATCTCATTTACCCTTTCCTTACTCAAGCTCTAAGCCAACCAGCAACCTCAGAAAGTGGCCTCATTGGGTCTGCCCTCTTTCACTAGGCTATTATATGAGCCTGTTTTTCCCATGTGGAGTCTGTTAGGTATTCACTTTCTATCCACTTGTAACTGAGTGTCTTCATTGTAGGATGCCTCGAGGCTACAAGCCTATGGTGGGCCCACTGCTAGCCACAGTTTGTTTTCCCATGGTGCTCCAGGACTGGGTTGTTGAAAGTAGCAAGCAGAAGAGGTTGTGCAACTTCTATCTGCCTCAGCTTTCCCATCTATAAAATAGGTATATAGATAAATATTGATTATACAATACAGCTGTCTTAAAGGACTTCCAAAATATTCAGGTAGCTGGAGTTTTGGGAACCCTACTTCAGTTTCTCTATGAATTTTGGACTCAGGAATAAAATAAAATTTTGGATAATCAGAAACACAAATAACTAGGATTTGAATAACTGTTGTTTTACCTGTAAAATAATTACCTTCATCATGGAGTGAGTATCCAACTTAATTAGGCCCCAATACTGCAAAGACTTGTGCATGTGCTGAACTTTGTTTCCTTGAAGGATAAATAAATAAAACTTGAACTTTTCACAGTGTTAACTGTGTGTTGGTCTTTGCAGGATTGAGGCCATAGTTGATGTCTGTGAAGTATTTTGAGATTCTCAGAATTCAGAATCTACTGAATTCCTTTATTATATCATCATCATCAATCATCAGATTTTTATTAAAATATATGAATGGTGGATACATGTAATTTTCTTCTACCAATCTGAGATATATTATTGGTTGTACTGAGATTACTCACATTAAATATAGGGAATATCTCTGAAAACAGAAACTTTCAGAGCAGAAGAAACTTTTTAACACATAACCACTGAGCTTGTTTAAAAAAAGAATATTACTATGATTTTCGCCTATCCCTCTCCCATTGCTTCCTTGAAGAGTAACTTAATTTTTAATGACAGGTTTCAGAGTAACAGCCGTGTTAGTCTGTATTCGCAAAAAGAGAAGGAGTACTTGTGGCACCTTAGAGACTAACCAATTTATTTGAGCATAATATTTTTAAGTGACTGTAGCTGTTGGTCTAAAAATTGAACTTGCACAGCATTAGACTTCACATTTGTATAGCGTCTAGCACACTGTGGATGCTCATAGAAATAATCAATAAATAATAGTAATAATTTATCAAGGAATTGGCAAGCATATGCTAATAAAACCAAGTCACTACTATGTGGATCTAGAAACAGCTGTCCCTTAATCCCACATAATTTTAACAATAATTATTTATTTGTTGGAAGCAACATAAACCCAACTTCAATGAGGAAATGTGATTTTTTATTTTTTATTTATTAATTTATTTTTTGAAAAGCATGACATCAGATTGCAATAAAACTGCAGTAGAAGAGACAAGTGTTTGGCCAATGTTGTTTCCGCGGACCAGACATAAACATATTAACCTAGGAGTTTTCAAAGTGACACAGAACAGCATGAGGTGGGCTAATTTACAAGTGTGAGTTTATAAAGAAGGATTTTCAATTTATGTCCCATAAACTGTGCCACTTGGCAAAAAATCAGAATAGATTAGAAAGGGTGGGAGGGAATGTGTAAATTTCCATATATCTTTAAAGGGGAGGAAAGGGCAATTTAACTTTGAAAGTGCTCTAGGAGGGTTAATTCAGGAGAAACTCTGCAATGTATTCCTGCTCTCAGTAATGTTGGACCTTAGGGCTTGATGTAATGGAATGTGATTTAGAGTTCTGAATGTGCTAATTTTGTAATTCAGGTGTCCTGTGGAGAGGCTGTGTTCATGCCAGCTGTCTGGGGAATTAAATGCAGCTGATTTGTGTTGGGGAAAATGTGTAGTTTTCTTCAGGCCTAAATTGTTGTAAAATTTAAACCAATCTGTTTTTCTCCCTATTTAATTCAAAGCAGGGGATACAGGTAGGCCCAAGGGGAATCACTTAGTGCTTCCACCATACTTGTTGGTATTTTATATAGTAAATTCTGAGGTTGTGCTTTTGCTAACATATAATACGATCTCCATGAAAGCTGCTTATTCTTTTCGTTATTACACTAATCTTGTTTTTTGCTTTGTTTTTGCCCTGGTTTCTATGTACTGTATTAACTTGGACCCTCCACACTCCAGACTCACTTTTTTTCCCCAAATAAAAACTTGTTAAATTTTTAACACTGGCTTTTGGGCATATTGTGAGCGTGAAGCATTGCAGGGCCTAAAGATTAATTTTTCATAACAAACTCTTGTGTTAAATATTCATTTAATTTGTTTCCAGGAGAGATTCCTGAGGGGGGAAATTGGCTCCTAATGATGATTTGTAATGAAGAGTAGTTGTTGTGGAAAGGTGAGCTATAAGTGTCTTGCTACCGAAGATGATGTGCTCAAACATTAGCTTCACAAACAAAGTTCAGTTTGCTAAATGAATTGTGTAACATTGTGTGGGGTTATTTTTATTTTATTTATTTTGAAATATTGCAAAATATAGTTCTTAGAAATATTGAACCAGTGGAGCTCCAGTGAAGCTACACTGATTTCCACCAGCTCAAGAACTGGCCTTCCATACCTGTAAAGGGAAATGACTCCCCATCACTGGTTGCTTTACAAATTACTATGAAAATAGATAGACAAGGGAATAAATCAATATCTTTTATTGGCCCAGTTTCTGTTGGTGACAGACAAGCTTTTGAGCTACACAGAGCTCTTCTTCAGGTCTGGGAAAGGTACTCAGGGCTGGTCTATGCTACAGAGTTAGGTCAACGTAAGGCAGCTTATGTCGACCTAACTCTGTGTCTACATTAAAATGATTTAACTCACCCACTACACCGACTTAATAATTCCACCTCCGTGATAGGTGTAGCGCTTAGGTCGACGTCGTAAGGTTGACTGGGTGTCAGCGTAGACACTGCACTGCTTACGTCGACTGTTGCTGCCTTTCAGAAGCCATCCCACAATGCCCCACACTGACAGCTAAATCGGTGCAAGCACTCCCATTGAGGACGTGCACTGCCACAAGGAGCATAGTGTGGACATGTAAAACCAATTCAATTATTACAATGCATCTACATAATTTAGGATGACTTAATTTTGTCATGTAGACTTGCCCTCAGAGTATCACAGCTAAATATGAGATGGAACAGAAAGTTTAGCATAAGTAGTTAGCACATATTCTAAGTGATTATTCAACGTGAAGTGGCCCATTAACACCCCAATAGCATAGGACAAAAAGTGGGGTTAGAGGGTTACAAATTGTTGTAATAAATCTAGTGTCTCTGTTCAGTCTGTGATTTTTAGTGTCTGGCAAAGTTATGGATTTAAGCTCCCAGACTCATCTTTTGAAAATGTTATGCAGGTTTCCTTTGAGGATAAGGATCACTTAGAGAAAAAGTGTTCACCCACAGGTGATATGGTGTTTTTGTCTTTTTTCATTTAACAGCATAGTGATTGTCTGGTTTCACCCACATAGCTGTTATTGAGACATTTAATGCACTGGATGAGGTACACCACATGTGTATGACCCACGGATCTTGAAAGCTGTGTTTTGAGGGATGTTGATCATTAGAGCAGTGGAGATGTGTCTGCAGGTTTTGCATTTGTTGTTCTGGCAGGATCTGGTGCCGCTTTGAGTTGGTGTGTCCTGGTCTGTGGGGAGCTTGATCGCATTATCCCATCATAACACCTTACCTGATAGGTGAAACTGGTTAACTTTCTCCAAACCAAAACAATTATATTACCTTGACTGGTTTCCTTTCTAAAACCGCTGCCTGGGAAAACATTTTTGAAGAGGATGGTGCAAGAAGGGAGGCAAAGTCATCTTTTATTTAGGAGACTGGTTTAACATATTCTATCAAACGTGCTGCATTTTGAAATACAATGGAGGCCCCTTAAATACAAAATGTTGATGTATGGTGAAAAAAATCTCTTGTGCTTTTATTCCCTCATTAATATCAATAGTGATTTTACCATATGTTGCCTTTATGGAGATAAGTATAGGTAATATATTATTTTTACAGGTCCATTCATGTGAACAAAATAAGAGAGGCAGAAACCCCACAGAAGTTAATTACACCAAAGGTTTCACCAGAATAGAAGGGTCTTCCTACTACAGGTATAAAAATTTGTCTGTTCAGCTCACCACAGCCTGAGTACATCAGATCCAGCATTCTACATATCTACACACTTTCACACAGGAACAGTCTATACTCATTAACTTTGCTAGTGATGGGATGTTATTTTTGTAATATGAAGGAACTATGAAGGCTGAACCATATGGAAGAATTGGATTGCCTTATGTTTCTCGAGGTAATGTTAAAATGAGTCTTTAGGTTTATTCATATAGCAGATCTGACACTGATTATATTTCACTAATTTCTGCACTTTCTGTCATGTTTTTAATCATGTAATTGTTTCCCATATTCAATAATTTAGAGGACATCAGGCTTCATGGGATTTGAATAAGTAGGTATGTATTTAATTCTCTGCTAACACTCAACAGACAAAAGTTTGTTACTGAGTAGGCAATGCCTGACACAGTATAATACAGGCAGCTAGTTTCATAATGGATCAAACAAAACACGAATGTTGCCATTAATGGAAATCAAAATTGTTTAAAATTGCAAATGCATTTTTAAATCAGACTAAGCATGAATTCAGTCAATGATTGTTGTCTAACTTGACTCGGAACTGTATTTATTGATACATTTAGTCCCTGCTTTTATTCCTGTTCAAACCACAACTTTGCATCAACTCACCCATTTCCTTTCATACCTCCTGTTATTGTGAAACTGAATTTTATTTAATTCCAAACTGTTTGCTTCTTCCATCTTTGTTAATGTGTCCAATGAGAGAGATGGAGAAGGGTCTGCCTTGACTGTCCATTTGTACATTTCTCCCACATATGCTTCCAAACTTTCTTCCATCTATCTCTTAAGGAATTAAGGCTCCTGAATTAAGATGTAAAGTCACTCACTGCCATCTCCTCAAGATTCTGATCTAGCAACGCCTGAGTTGCCTATAAAAAATAAGTCAACAAATAATAGCTAAGTTTGAAGGGCAGTCAGAAATTGCTGACGGTATCATTTAGTTTAAAAAAAAAACATGAATTATTTGGACCTCTCCAGTTGTGCATCTAGGACCTGATTGAAAATCCATTGAAGTCACTGGAAAGATTCCCACTGACTTCAGTAGGCTTTAGGTATTATCGCTGTTTGGATTAGACTCTACATGCATTTTTTTTTGTAAGATTGCAGTTGTGTCACTTTGTGCTGTGGTTCCATCAGATCTCACAAACTAATGGAATTGTAAATATGTAGGATTGGAAGGGACCTCAGTAGGTCATCTAATGAAGTTTTTTGCACTCAAGATGGGACAAAGTAATAATTAGACCATTCCTGATCGGTGTTTATCTAACCTATTCTTAAATACCTCCAATGACAGAGATTCTGCAATCTACTAGGCAATTTATTCCCGTGTTTAACCACCCTGACAAAGTTTTTCCTAATGTCCATCCTCCCTTGCTGCAATTTAAGCCCATTGCTTCTTGTCCTATCCTCAGAGGTTAATGGAGTCAGACTAATGTAGGAGTTCTCCAAGGACTATATTAAGATAGTAACGAGGAGTCTGGTGGTACCTTAAAAACTAACAGATTTATTTGGGAATAAGTCCAAATAAATCTATTAGTCTTTAAGGTCCCACCGGACTCCTCGTTGTTTTTGTGGATACAGACTAACACGGCTACCCCTCTGATGCATTACAGATAGTGGTATTGGTTAGTCAATAGGTGACACTCTGCACACCTGCTTATCAATGAAGTCATGCCACAAGATGTTCAGGATGCTGTGCTACTGTAGTATGTGAACCTCAGCACTGTTTGTCACTAAAGATCCCCGGGCACTTTGAACAACAGTTGTGGTATGAATTCTAGTGTCCTGACCAAATACAAGTTGGCTATTACATTCTGCCTACCTAAAATTTCCCCTGCTACTTCAGCTGAAGAGTATTCTTCATACCTCACTAAACATTTGTATAGTGTTACTGAGCTCCTGCATTTCACCCCAGAGGTAGCTTCATTTCAGTTGTAATTAAGCTTTCCTCAGCTGTTGTGGGGATTAATTAGATATTGTATGTAAAGCATGGCTGATATCCTAGATGAAAGTTGCTTCAGAAGTGAAAGCTGATGTTTCTTATTTTAAGAACAATGGGTGGGATGTCATGACAAAACAATCTGGTAACTGAAAGGGGTGAGTTCATCAGGACATAATTAGGTTAGTTTCCTCAGCTTCTGATCAGTTTGCAGGTTTAAGCCAAGCCTTAAGAGCTAACGTGTTTTGCCTTGAGCTAGAATCTTACTGTCCCTACTAATCACACCCAGAGGTTCTTAATATTTGGCAACAAGTCTAGTTTTATTCAGGGACTGTAGTGGAGCTTAACCTTATTTGAGCCCTTTCTTTTTCTTTTGGGAAATTAATTTTAAATGATGCAGCCAGATTGAAGAATGGAGAATTTAATTTTATCCTCACTGTAGGATGGGAGAGAATGCATATTTATAACATGAATGGCAGACTTTTCATTCTCTCACTCGCATACTTTGCTTACTTACTATACATAACACATTTTCCAGAGTTCCTTTAATTGTGGCATTCTGCAATTAATGCTCTAGTCATATGCAGTAGAGGTTTAATACAGGAATATTTGAATAGTTTAGACTACATTTCTCCATTTTCTCACACTGTGGTACAACCAGGTGAAATGCTAATGGACATTTTATTTCATATTCATCCTGTCCTCATTCTGGTTTAGTTGAAAAATATTCTGCAGGCTATTCTACAGTGGTTCATATATTGATTTTTGTTATATGTATTTGTGTCCCTAACAGCCCATAATGCCAACTGTCAAAGGCCCCACCCCTCTGTACTGTAACTCATATCAGGCCTGATACACTCATTGCCCCAACACACTGTTGTCAAAATATATATCTCAAAGGTGTCGTGCAAAGTACCATATGTAAACTGGGGGCACGTTCGTCCTGCAAATCATTGCATGATATATATTCAGGTTCTATGCAAAGAATTATAGATGTGCTGGGAAATATGTTCTTAAAATGTCTTTGGGAGGCACAGCATGAATCCAGCCCGCCCTAGAAAAAGGAACATGTATTTACCTGTCTGTCCAGCTTGGTTACAGGCAGCGGACAATTGAAGTATATTTGCATATAATGTAAACAAAGCCATCAAGCTTAATGAGCGAGGGAGAAGACTGTTTAGCAATCATACTAGGGGACAGAATGTGCACCCCAGGAAAACCTCCTGGCTCTTGAAACAGAGACAATAGACTTTTGGTAATATAAGTGGGGGCAAAAAGACATTTGAGTTATCCAACACTGAGGGGATGATATGGTACATTACCCTTTGAGCCTCGGAAAGCTGTATCCTATTGGCCTGAAAGCAAAGAACTGAGGGAAACTTGATGAGAGAAACCTGCTTAGATAAAAATTGTAACTTGCTGATATTAAGTTTTAGTCACTAGAAAGGTTTCAGAGTAGCAGCCGTGTTAGTCTGTATTCGCAAAAAGAACGGGAGGACTTGTGGCACCTTAGAGACTAATCAATTTATTTGAGCATAAGCTTTCGTGAGCTACAGCTCACTTCATCGGATGCATCGGACCTCCTTGTTGACATGCTTTGAGATCTGCTGATGCAAAGTGCTGTATAAGACAAAAGTATTGTTAATGTTATTAGCAGCACTAAGAAAAGGAGTACTTGTGGCACCTTAGAGACTAACCAATTTATTTGAGCATGAGCTTTCGTGAGCTACAGCTCACTTCATCAGATGTAGCTCACGAAAGCTCATGCTCAAATAAATTGGTTAGTCTCTAAGGTGCCACAAGTACTCCTTTTCTTTTTGCGAATACAGACTAACACGGCTGTTCCTCTGAAACCTGTCATAAGCAGCACTGTGAATCTTTGTCTCCTTCTAGTGACTGAACCATATATATGGGTTCATGCGTTTGCTACTGCATATGGGCTAATGGCTCTAGTCCTTTAGTTCAGGCAGTAATGCTTTATGGTTTTAGATCCAGAGGTCCTAGGTTTAATTCCCACAGACAACCCAACCAATAGTGTCATTACATGTATGTAATTATATGGTTAATTGTATGATTATACTGATTTATAATTGTTTTGTTAAATAGTACTGTTGGAGCAACGCCATCCACATGTATGTATCTGTCCCTTAGATGGAATGTGCATGTGATTTTAATATGTGGCACGTGTACTGTCTCTGTGCTGTTATGTTTGCGTTTTCCACAAATATATAGTAGAAAGAACATTCCCTAATAGAAATGAGAACAAACAAATCACACCTATCTATGGCTATTGCAATCCGTCAGACAATCCAAAATGGACCTGTTGAAATTATCTGCTTCACTTGTTGATGAGATGACAAAAATCCTCTCTGACTACCCTTAATACCTTCCCTCATCAAGTTTAAACTTCTTCTCACCTTCAAGGCCTTGAACACACCTGCCCCACTCTACAACTCAGATCTTGTTCCTTGAATCTTGTTCACACCCACTTTATTCTCCTTCCCTCTGGCCTCTTTGTTTTCTTCTCCCCACTCCTGTCTTTGTGCCTTTTTCTGTGACATCTCTTTCAATCAATGCCTTCTTCAATCCCAATTCTGTTGCACCAGGCCATCACCCTGGCTCAGCAGTTAAATGGTCTAGGAATGCAGAAATTGTACTTTTCCAATGTATGGAGGTGAGGAGATGGGACCCAAAGGGGCAGGATTGGAGACACAAGATTGTAGGAATTCCCATGCTGATCAGATTAGTGGCCTGTACAGTCTAGGATAGGCCAACAGTGGCCAGCACCAGATGCTCTGCTCTCCAGACATGCAGGGAGACTGTGCTACAATGTCTACTCCTGAAGGGGTATACCAGTAGGTGCAGTCCCTCTGTATACCAGGAAGCTCCCGGCACTCCTCCTGGGACAAAGGAGATCTGCACAGCCCTGGACTGAGTGCAGTAAACCCACAATCAAACCCTTCATGCTTAGTTTAGCTAACAATTTTGTGATATGACTCCTTTAAGAAGGCCTAGCTAGCAGGAGCCCAAAACAGGAAATGAGCTGTCATCCCTGCTGGCAGGTGTTTGCGTGTGTGTTAGAATGCAGTGAGTGTGTGGTGTTTACCAGCTCTCTCCAGTTCAGCCTCTCCTCTTAGGTAATTCATTGTGCCAATGTAACATTTCATTCTACCTTGCCATGACACAATTTACTGTGTCAACAATCAATACAAAATAATGATTTGAGGAACAAGTTGTTGCTATTGATTAGAACACTTTCTGCTGTATGCCACCTTCTAATTCATGGTTGTGTAGTGGGGAGAAAGCTTTGTTATTTACTGGTCTTTTTGCCTGCTCTTACAAAATGTGTCCACAAAACATTCAGGCATTCTGAACAACTGACCCCAGTTTTTTTTTTTCTATGTGTACAGGATTTTGATCAGAACTAAAAATGTCTTAGAAGTCTATAAAATATGTATAGTGGCATTAAAATGACAAGTTTTGAGGATGTCATTTTGTTACTATAGTACTCAAGGACATGCCTGTTATGTTATATAACTGTTGAGCTGATCTTAGTTGATGATGATGATGTTTTGTTCAAAAACATTTTGGATTTAGAATAATAACCACAATCTGCTGCAGAACAAATCTTGATGAGAAGACAATGCCAGCAAAAGAAAATGTGGCATATCTGTAACAGCAAAGCTGTGTGCAGCAGTGTTATTCACACGTAGAAATGCAATCTCTCTGAAAGAACTGCATACTGATCTGGAGAAGAGCACCATAGGCCTTATCCAAAAGCTATTAAAGTAGTGGAAAGGGTCCCATTGATTTGAATGGGCTTTGGATCAGGCCCTAATTGCACTGATGTTCCTATTTATAATGGAGCTCAGCAGTGCTTTTGTTTGGTTTCTCCCCTCTATTCCAGGTGTTATTATTTTCTCTCAGTCTGTATTTCTGTGAAACACAGATTGTCAGGGAAGAAGGGAGGAAAACACAACCCTTCAAACTGCAGTGATCGGTTGTAGACGTCTCTCTAATGTTCTTGGCTGAGCCACAGTGAAAAAGATGATGATGATCACCATGTAAAAGTAGTTAATAAAAGCAAAAGTGAAGTGGCATTTCAAGCTTGATTTGGCAATAAATAGCCTCATGCATGAATGTCTCACTCTGGTGAGAGAGAGAGAGAGAACCAAAAATACCCGTGAAGTAGGAATTATGGAATATCAGATGGAACAAGAGTTCAGAGGAAAAAGTCTTCAGACAATCAATGAGGTAGGCCCATTTAGCCATAAAAATTTAAAGAAACCAAAACAAATTTCCTAGGAATAAACTGTAAGAGAAAACAACCCAGGTTTGTCTGCTTAAGGATGGCTGGCCACTTCCCTCCCTGCCCAGTGGCTCCCATGTTGGATTTGCCCACCTGCTGTGGACAGGAGTGGGGCATGAGCTGTGTGAAATGAAAATGTTCCAGGCCTCTTCCCCATGATAGGAACTAGGACTTTTGCCAAAATCCCAGTGTTTGCTATGCCATGTTCTTTCCCTGACCAGGAAGCTAGCATCCACCAGTACCTGGCTCCTTTGGTGCTCTCCCAGCTTCCGTAGTGGGATGAAAATGTCACATGACAGCTACTGGCTATTTGAGCATACAGAGGGAAAGTTAGCTATATGTTAACTAAACATTTAAGCCAAACATACAGCTAGAAAATGGTAAGCAAAGCTGGAGGGGGAGGTGTTTAAGGATGGCAGCTTTCTTCCCTCTCCCCACCCTTCATCCTCTTTGAAATTTTAAATTGAATTTGTGTGACATATTATTCTTCACTCACTTGATAAACAACATGGCCCAGATCTTCAATTGGGGGAAGGGGGGCAGATCCTTAATAGACTGAGCTGCATTGAAATGCATGGATCTGTCAGTTAATACCAGATGAGGATCTGGCTCCATGTGTGTAATTCTTACTCTGGGAAAAAAAGTGGAATCAATCCATCCAAGTCACTGGTTGTCATGAGCATTACAATTTGATCCTGAAAAGAGAGAACAACAAAGCTAGCATAGAAAAGTGATTTACTGAAGTCTTGACAAAGAACCCCTCACACACTCTGTCCACCAGTTACTCATCTGGCCAGTTTCAATCTGCATCTTGCAATTTAACTATGCTAAAATGATTATTCCAAAGTGTTTGTACTCATCAGGTTACATGTAATGCTGAAATTAAATGTGTACAAAAGAAAATTGGAAGGTCCAAAAAGTGGGATATACATGCTGTCAACCTACACTTAGCAGCATGATCCTCTGGGCTGCCAGGGCCCCATGAAGATCCAACATTCTCATCTTTAGGAAAGCTGGAGAAGGCAGGCAGGCAGGCAAATAACCCCAGAGATTACAGAAGCTCAACACTATCCCAGGAAAAGGAGTTGTACTCTCCCTGTAGTAACTGAGGAAAAGTCCTTCTCCCCCACAGTGGTGCTGTTGCTCTTAGTGAGGAAGTAGACAGTAGCTGGTGCTCTTCAATTTTTTCAGAGTCCCATGAGTGTTGTGATCTGTTTTTAATTATGTAAAACAAGAAACCGTTGAGGGACTTACTATTTAATTGACATGGTACAATTTTCCCAATTCAGTCCCATTAGTGTATAATACTATATAGTGAGGTCAGGTTAAAAATCATGTATCTTAAAAAGCAACTTTTTCACATGACTAATAACGCTGCAGCAGATATTAAAGGGAAAGAAAAACAGATTTACTTTGCACTGTTTCTCCTGTTTGTTTAGTTTTTCCTTTCTCTCTGCTTTAATGGAATTCTCAAGTTCACATTTATTTATAGTCCGTTTCCTGTACACTTGACATAGTATCTTTTTTAGAAAACATTTCTATGCCTGTGCATGTTCTGATGAAAAATCACTGGCTTTTTAGGTTCAGTATCTCTTCTGTCGACACCTGGAACTGGAAAATCCTACTTGATTTCAAAAAGCATAGCAACACAATATTTAGATTAATTTAGTTAACATTTCAGTGATTTTATTCCTAGTGACACAAAGGCAAGTAAAGGGGCCATGGTGAAACCTTTTTCATTAATGTGTTTTTTGTTTGATCTTGGTCCTGGATATATTAGTTTCTTCTGATGTTTGAGTGGCATTTATTTGTTAGGTTGAAGGGTCAGAGAGAAAGTTGTGCATTGACCTGAAGAAATGTGCAATGCTATCATGATGATGAAGAAGATAAAAGAGTCTCCTGGCTTGGGAAGTATCAGAGTTGATAGGGAGTGTTTGAAGGAGAATGTGTCATAGAGACTAACAGCAGGCTGAACAAAAGGAGGACGGGAAATAGAAGACAAGTTTATTCTTGGCTGAGTTGATTCTCTATGGGTTTTCATGTTTGGGATTTTTAACAAAGAAAGGATCATTATTGGGCCTCACAACTATGTGCGTCCAACTTTTATCTCTTCTTATTCATGAAATGGGGTGGGGAAGTTCTTTCAAGCAGTAGAGTGTTGAATAATCCAGAGAACAGATGGGAAACACACAGAAATATTGTCTCAGCATACAGCCTCAAACAATGATCCTTTTCAGCAGGCAGGCCAGGGTAGCTCATGGCCTCCCACACATACATGTCTTCAGTACTCCCTGTGGGGTGGCTCCATGCCCTTCCCACATTAGCACCATTGGTAGCTGCCAGTGTTTGTGAACAATTTGCTACCCCATTTTGAATGTTACTCTCTGGAGTTTCTCTAGTTACCATGCTCCAAATTATAGCCTGGGAGACTCCATTTCAAGTGTGATTTGGGTCTTTCCAAGAGTTCTCTGTCCTCTGGAGTTTTGCTACTGGCAAAGCCTTAGAAAGCAGTATGGGTGGCGGGTATTGTAGGCAAGGATAGGCTGTGCCTTCCCAAACCTCCTAGCGTGGCCCCGACCACACTCCGTCCACAGGCCAGGCCTCCTCTTGTGATTCCCTTCGCAGAGTGCTCTGCCTTGGCTGGCCCAGGCTGGCTGGCCTGCCTCCCGCGGGGAGCCAAGGCAGCTGTTGCTGGGGCCACGCCACCCAGAGCACCTGGGCTGGGAGCACTGCTTCCTTGCGCACGGGCCTGGCTGTGCCACCCAGAGCACCAGGAACGTGGCCTTGCCCCCTGGCCGCCTGGGCTGGGGATTGCAGTGGGCATGCTCTGGGCTCCTGTGGGGGAGGGGGAAGAAGAAGGGGTGGCAGATGGGCAGTGGGGCCTTGGGCACAAGGGGAGGGGCCAGAAACTAGCTTCCCCCAATGGCCGGGTTACTGGCCGTCCATGGAAAGCAGGAAAGGGAAGCTTCTTGCTTTCAAGAGGTGGGCAGTGTCTCAGGAGTTGGGCAAAGCTTTGAACTGAGTTTTAACTGAAGTACAGTAAACCACATCACTCACTCTTTCAATCTACTCTTCCTTTGCTAGTCCTTCTCTCATGATTTAGTGAGTAGTTCCATCCATTACCCATAACTCAATTATCATATAATATACAGAATTGTGCAAACTGTGGTGAAAATCAGATTTGTGTTCCACCCCCAAAATATTTAATTTAGAGTTGGAGCTACTAGATTGCATGTCCTACCAACTCAAGCTATGAAAAACAGATAAATAATTCAACATGGTATCTACACTCTACTCAGCAATTTCTCCTCTCAGACTCTCCTTCCTCCCCTTCTCTTCTCTCAGTCTCACCTTCCTCCCCTTCCTCATCCTGAGCCATTTTGAACTCTACTTCCCACCTCTCCCTGCCCCTTGTAGCAATAGGGCCTACAACATGGTGGGAAAGGGACAGACATAGTAAGGGGGAGACTCAGCTAAAAGTGCCTCCGGCACAGAGGCTGGCAACAGGTCTAGGGAGGAAAGCTGCAGAGCAGGGTTCAGAAGTGGATCACCCACATGACTCCTTGGCTCTTAGTGGTGCCTAGTCCCTCTGCAGTGTTCAGTTCTCCAGTCTCAAAGGATAGCAAGCTCCCTAGTCCCATGGTTTCACCTCCACATCCCCACACTCCCCTAGCACCTCTAACAAATGGAACATTATTTTCCTTATATTTCCCTTAACTATTGTGGTCATTCCACTTCCCAGGATCAAAACAAACAGTCCTAAAATGCACCACCTTGAACATCAAAAATTACAATTTAACAAAAAAGGAAAATAATGTTAAGTTTGCATTAGGGCTCAGAGGAGTGGGATGGAGGATTGCCTATGGGCTAATGGAGCTGGGCTCCTAGCAAGGCTGAGGACTCGTGAGTCATAGGGGACAGAGTATCAGCTATATCAGAAAAGGGGAGTAGCTCTCTGATCTGAGCATAGTCTTTTCTTGGCATAGTTCTGCTAGAGTTACCGTGATTTAGAAAAATAGCTTTTTGCATCTAAAGTAATATTTCCAAAGTGGTCTATGTCCAAGATGTTACCAGAATATATAAGTGCACAGTTGTGGAGTTTGGAGTTTCTGGAGACTAGAGAAACCAGGACAAGTGCGAAAGTCAGGGCAAAATTTTCAAAAAAGAAGTTATGTTTAGCAAAATTTAATAAATATTTACTATGGAAAATTCAGTTGTCCTCTGAAGAATTATGGTGCCAAATTTAGAGACTATTCAACAATTAAAGCATGAAACGGAATTTTAGTCCTGCTTTAAATGGCAGTGTCAGAGCAACTTTATCTATGGAGTCATTAGCAACACCTCCATTATAAAAGTATCCATTTACCATGCTGAGGGTGCTCACTTTTAATGACATCCCATTTCATTGAATGCATGTTGCGCAAATGCTCCAATCCAGAGAGGCTGACATAGCCTTCTAGTCCATGCAAAGGCAGAGGAGCTGCACAATGCACTTTTTTTTTAAATGGATAGCGTAAAAGAAAGTTACTGTTATGCATGTTGTATATTTTTAATTCCTGCATGTCTTCATTTCCTTTGCTACTATTCTACCTCACTGTGAGCTGCCTATTGTTTGTGTCCAATGTCATGACTTGTAATGGCATGTTTGTGGCATTGATATCTATTCAATTACTGTAAAATTATTCATATTCATGGAAGAAATATTTTGCTTTTTTCAGCAATGTGAAAATTGCTTTTGCCACAACAGGTATATTTTCTGAAAATTCTCATAAAAATAGTCATATTTTGCCTTCGTATAGCACCCCTCCCAGCACCTTAGAATTTGAGGTTTTGCCATTGACTTCAGTGGGACCAGGATTCCACACTCACTGTGCTGTTAAATACTTAAGCTGGCCTCCACAGCATAAAGAACTATGACATCTTAGTGTCTAGTATGAATGTGCCCCAAATAAACAAGTTATGGAGTCATTTCCATGCTTTAAAAAAATTCATTTGTAGATCTTTGTTCTTCAGTGCATTGAACAGAAGAAAACTTTCCCATGATCACAAGTTTCCTTCTGTATGATGGCCTAGTATGCAATTTCTTAGGCTTATCCACAGCGGCAATACTTTCCCTAAGAGCACATGACATCTGCCTGTGAGGGTAAGATTGTGCCCAATTATATTCATATTGATGTCAAGTGAACTGTAGATTTTCATCGGAGCAGGACGCAGGCCCATTTTGTGTCTTTCTAAAGTTCTCCATATTCCTATCAGAGATTTTTGGATATGTTTCAGAGTGGTAGCCATGTTAGTCTGTATCAGCAAAAAGAACGAGGAGTACTTGTGACACCTTAGAGACTAACAAATTTATTTGGGCGTAAGCTTTCGTGGGCTAAAGCCCACTTCATCAGATGCATGCAGTGGAAAATACAGTAGGAAGATAGATACATATAGATATATATATGCAGAGAACATGAAAAAATGGGTGTTGCCATACCAACTCTAACGAGACTAATCAATTAAGGTGGGCTATTATCAGCAGGAGAAAAAAAAACTTTTGTAGTGATAATCAGGATGGCCCATTTCAAACAGTTGACAAGAAGGTGTGAGTAACCGTAGGGGAAAAATTAGCATGGGGAAATAGTTTTTACTTTGTGTAATGACCCATCGACTCCCAGTCTTTATTCAAGCCTAATTTAATGGTGTCCCGTTTGCAAATTAATTCCAGTTCTGCAGTTTCTCGTTGGAGTCTGGTTTTGAAGTTTTTTTTTGTTGAAAAATTGTGACTTTTAGGTCTGTAATTGAGTGACCAGGGAGGCTGAAGTGTTCTCCAACTGGTTTTTGAATGTTATAATTCTTGACGTCTGATTTGTGTCCATTTATTCTTTTGTGTAGAGACTAGTGTACATGGCAGAGGGGCATTGCTGGCACGATAGCATATATCACATTGGTAGATGCGCAGGTGAATGAGCCTCTGATGGTGTGGCTGATGTGATTCGGTCCTATGATGGTGTCCCTTGAATAGATATGTGGACAGAGTTGGCAATAGGCTTTGTTGCAAGGATAGGTTCCTGGGTTAGTGTTTTTGTTGTGTGATGTGTGGTTGCTGGTGAGTATTTGCTTCAGGTTGGGGGGCTGTCTGTAAGCGAGGACTGGCCTATCTCCCAAGATCTGTGAGAGTGAGGGATCGTCCTTCAGGATACGTTGTAGATCTTTGATGATGCGTTGGAGAGGTTTTAGTTGGGGGCTGAAGGTGACGGCTAGTGGCGTTCTGTTACTTTCTTTGTTTGGCCTGTCCTACAGTAGGTGACCCTGGGTACCCTTCTGGCTCTGTCAATCTGTTTCTTCACTTCAGCAGGTGGGTATTGTAGTTGGGTGTGTGTGTGATTGATTGATTGATTAAAATGAAATCTCTGAAATTTAACTTCTCTTCATAGGCAGATTCCACACTCTAGTTGTGATCAGTGGTAACTGAGAGTATCTGGAAGTCACTCCCATTAAAGCACTAACCAGGCTCAACACGGCTTATCTGACAAGAGCAGAGCTGAAGGCAGTATAGCTACAGGACACGTAGAGCTTTCAGGTAAACCTCTTCTGTTCTTCAGACATTGCCTGTGGTCTTGGAATATGATTGTTACTTCCTTTTGAAGTCACATTCTTTATTTATTCATCCTTATCAGAATTTTTCATTTGAAAATTGTTTTGTACTTTTTCTTCCATGCCAACACTCTGTTCTTTATTTAAAAATGAATGATGGCAGTAAGTGGATGATTATTACAAAATGATGGTCTTCCCACCTGTTTAAAAACAAGGATCATCACTTTTAAAAATAAAAATTGGTGATCAAAGGGGAGAATGACTGCATTCCTTGCAAACAGCAAATCATCTTTATATTGATGTATTTGAGTAGAGTAGACGGCCCCAGCACATCAGGTTACTATTACAGTGCCATGTGACCACAAAAACCAGTGATAAAGCAATGGTAATTGATAGTTGCTGCTACAATTTTCTGTGTGTGTGTGTGTGTGTGTGTGTGTGTGTGTTTTAACAATGATTTCTTTCACATATAAACCGTACTTCCATGATGCACACCATTGCAACCTCAAGCATCAATTGCTGTGTTGCACTGCACACCTTAACTTAATCCAGACATTTAAACTGCAGGCTGCCTATTTAGTGGTGCTTCCTGGTGGCAGTTATATGATCTATACTGGCTGTTTACTGGTTCCTGGATTGATTTAAGGCATTAATTTTGACCTATAAAGACCAAAATGGCTTGTGAGCTTTCTGCTTGAGAGACTATCTGTCTCCTCCTACCATATGGCCACTGTTGTGATCAGCAGGGGAGCTCGACATGGATCCCCACAATTTGAAAGACAGAGGACTCCAAGTAAAGTATTCATTGTAAGAAGCCCTCAGAACTAGAACAAGCTGTACCTCCAGGTCTAAACTAGTGTGGGTCTGTTAATCTTCAGGGCATGCTGTGAGGTGCCTCTATTTGCACAGCATGTAGAGAGAGGGGCATGATGAGGGTTAGATCTGTACGTGGGGTGGGGATAGTTCGGCTATGGGCTGGGGTAAACTGCTGTTTAAATTTTTGTTGTTGTTGTAAAATGAACAACAAAAATTTAAACAGCATGTTGTTTACCCCAGCCCCTGGACAGGTGGCAGAACGTGCAGCTCTAATAATCTCTTGTACCAAGAGCTAAAGCTAGGAGAAATGTTTCATCTGAAACCTTGTTTGGCAAAAAAAATGGTGATCCTGGCCAGCTAAAACATTTATTGAATCCATGTCCATTTTGCTGAATTATTTCAGTAGAAATAAAACCCAAAATAACAAATTCAGAAAAAAACTCAGTTATTTTTTTTAAAAAATGTTTTGATTTTTCAATTCAGAAAGACTGTTTTTCAAAATGTTATGTTTAAAAAATTAAAAACATTAAGAAAGCTCAAACACAAATGTTACATTTCATTTTTATTTGCAGTTTTCTTTTTACTTTTTGAGTCCCTGAAATTTTTTTAAAAAATTGTTTTGAGTCAACCCAATATGACATTTTTGCCCAATTTCTCAGAACTGCCAGCAAACCAAAAGCAGCTCTACCCAGAACTTTGACTAGGCGATAGATCCAAATAACTGAGAGTGTTTTTTGCTTCAATATACTACAATATGTGTTAGAGTAACAGCCGTGTTAGTCTGTATTTGTAAAAAGAAAGAGTCCTTGTGGCACCTTAGAGACTAACAAATTTATTTGAGCATAAGCTTTCGTGAGCTCACTAAAGCTTATGCTCAAATAAATTTGTTAGTCTCTAAGGTGCCACAAGGACTCTTTTTCTTTTTACAATATGTTTAATTGCTGCAACTTGTATTAGGAAATACTAATACTTTGCACTTTTCCTGTACATATAAAATCAACCACACATTCAAAACAAAAAGATACAAAACCAAAAGAATACTTGGATTGTAAATTCAAAGGAAGAAAATAATTAGTAGGATTGTAGTTGATAAAATGAGCGAAATTAACCTGGCTGAATGCCAAAAATATTTTTGATTGAATCTGGTTTCTAATTAAAGATGAGAATAAAACAGATTTGGGACTGTCAAGTGAGATGTAGCTCATGAAAGTTTATGCTCAAATAAATTTGTTAGTCTCTAAGGTGCCACAAGTCCTCCTGTTCTTTTTGCGGATACAGACTAACACGGCTGCTACTCTGAAACCTGTCAACTGAACAAGTTTTTCAATCTCTTTTAGATAATCTCTAGTTTTATCGACAGATGACAGACTGTTTTATAAACCACTACCACTTTTTTTTACAAAAATAATTTTGTTTAGTCTATGATGACCAAACTGCAATTCTATACAACATTATGTGGAAAAAGTCTTGGAGATAATCCTTCAGAAGGAAATATCAAAACTCCTGTACATTGTGATCATTGGATAGGAATGACAAGAAGACAGTAGTGTACTAACTGACCAGAACATAAAACATAACTGTTAGAGCTTACCTTGTTAGCCCACAAGGAAAGTTGACTAAGACAGCATAGTAGATCAGTCTGGTGTAGGTGAATGTTGAATAATTCTGTCTTTCTGCAAGTGCTCTCCTGTAACTCTGGTTTTGAGAAGTACTTCTGTTATGCTGCCCAGTTGACTAGTTTGCTTTATATTTCTGTGAAGACTTTTATAATGCACAGTATAAATTGAATCTATGTGATTCTTAACTTTTCTTTGCTGTAAGGGTTTTGTTGGACATGTGTCACCAATCCTGTATTTGTCAGTATTCAGCAGAAGTGTTTTCTGAACAGAATATGATACATAAGGAACATAGCAGATTAAAAATATTATTTTTAAAAACCATAAAAACATATGAATGGGTTGTAAATTTTGTGAAAACCTAAATTTTGGAGCTAATTTTGCCCTGGTCTTTTAGTTAACTGAAAGAGAGATTTCCCTGTACATTTTCATGATATATTGTATAGCAGTAGCACTGGATTTTAGTATTTAAGTTTAGACTCCAATAACTAAGCTATGTTCTATTTGTCAGTGCTGAGGTAAAGGTATTACACTGTAAGTGCTGTATATTATCTAGTCCAGTGTGTTGTGGCACTGGAGGCAATTGGCATAGACCCTCAAACTATTATTTGCGACTTGACTTTTCATAGCTGGAATGGCTATGGATTTGTTATTTGTAAAACATCCATGAATTTCACCACAGGCTTTTCAAGAAACGTTGAAGCATCTGTGAATCAAACTGTTACCCAGCTGTTCATTCACAACCTGCAGGTTCTTCTAGCATGAAGTCCCTATTAATACTGATGGTTACACTGCACCCCGATGAGCTCTTACAACATTGTTCTTCTCATCCTAAAGTTAAAGGCATTTATTCCAATCAAAAGTTCTTGCCAGTGTTTGGAGTTACTGCCAGTGTTTTGGTGGCAACTATCCATGTTTAAATCTAAACCTTTTTTCGCTTCACGGTTTTTGCACGGGGTCCTCCCTTCCAGGCAGAAACACCCATGGTGATTTCCCACAAAAAGAATAGGGAAAATTTCCAGTAGGGAGGAAAAAAGATTTAGAAGCTGTAAAGAATAAAAATAAATGCCAGACTAAAGTTGTTTTAGAGCTTATCTTCAAAAGCACAATTGCTTCAGGAACCCTTAACAAGTAGCCTTATTAATAAAACCTTAGAAATTTTAATTTATTTTTACAGTAACATACATATTTTAGGCTTTAATTAAAAGCTCTTAGTGATAGTAATTTGAAGCATTGTAGTCACTCACGTATTTTTTTCAGAAACAAATTGCATTTATAAATCATTTGGTAAAGATTATTTCAGAGATTTTGCTTGGGGGAAATGGAAAAAAGGAAAGGGCTTTTATGACCTTGATAAAGAATGAGTGCTAAATCCATTTTTGATCACTGTCTGAACATCACAGATAACTGCTTCATCTTTAAGAATGTATCTTTGGTTATTTAAAATTAATAGCAGGTGATACTAAAGTCTGGAAGTTCAGAGAGGCATCGAGAAGTTCAGATGCTTACCCATATCTTATCTCAGTGTGTCTGGCATTGAGCTGGAAATCTTATGAGACCAAACTTTCTTATAAGATTTCCAATAGTTCAGCTAGGCCAGAAATAGCACAAGAACAAACTGTCTCATGGTAATTCAGTACTTCTGCTCCCAGGAAATATGGGGCATAATGTATAGGGAAGAAAGTTTTCCAATTAACTAAAATGGGCTTTGGATAAGACAGAGAGAGGTGAACATATACATGTTATAAGCAACAGAAAATAGGGTCTTATAATGGGAAGCATTAAGCAGAGCTGGTAGCCCTATTCTGAGTTAAGGTTGCCTAACACTTCCCATTATAAGACACTATTTTCAGGTGCTTGTAGCTTTGTCAAATTTTAACTTTCATACTCAAATTTGCCATGTTTTCAAATTTTCCAGCCTCAGGCTGAAGTTATTTGGAAAGTTTCAGCAAAAATGGTTCAGCCATTTCTGAGAATGTGATTAGGAAAGAATATGTTGTTTTGCCCATGTTAAAAAAATATCTTTTGGCTCTTTTCTTGAAAACTTGTAGGGCCTCCGTCCTTTGGAGCAGGTGCTTGAAATTTGGCAGCACCTTTGAGTCAGGGATGCAACCCAAATCTGAGGGTTTGCAAAATCATTTTATAGATTCTCTGGGCAGAATCCTGACCCCACTGATTCTAAGGGGAGTTTTGCCACTGACCTCAATGGAATCAGCATTTCACCCTCTTTGTTTAGAGATGGAAAGAGGATCACACCTTTTTATGTTCAGTCCAAAATTATCCTGGTTACCTCACATTCTTCAGGTGATGAAGGAATAATAAAAGCAGTAGTAGTGATAGATATTTGAAATATTTCCTTACCCCTTGTTTCTGTACTCAGGTGACAGTCTAATTCTAATAATGGATAGAAAGGACTTCTTTAGTATAAAAAAATATAAAAGAGATTAGATTAAAATCTTCTGTGATATGCCCATTGAAACCGAGTGACCAGCCTAGTCAACCCTATACATACCAATTCCTAGAGAATGTTATTGGGAAGTATAATCAGAAATAATAATAATGCTTCACATTCAACAGTCTTACCATGCCTTAGAGAGATAAACTTCATTAACTCTGTTTTACTAGTGGAAATATTCTGTGGTGATGTGAAGAATTAGTAACATTTATTTTTTTTTAAAATTGAGATCTGTTCTTTTTGTACTAAAAGTTTTGCTAAATGTTTTGTATTTTCTCTCACTCGTTGCTGATGCCCAACTTGTCATACAAATATGTTTCTTGTTGTATTATAAGCTCTTTGTTGCTTCATGTTTCCACGCAGTATTTGAGGCCTTTCAATATGGTCTTCACTGCATGTTTTGGCAGATTATAATATAGATTGGTAAAAATTGTTTTTTTACTTCTTGAAGATATGGATCAGAGACTCTCTCTCCCCCACCCTCACCCCCACCCCTTCATTTGTGAAGCATTTTGGATCTTACAATTTCTATAGGTCCCACATCTTTATTAAACTCATCTGTCATGCTTCTGAGGTTTCAGTTTTTGATGATAGAATAAGGCCAGAGAGAAGTTTTCAGGCCAGTCCTGGAAACTCTGAAAACAGATTTGTCTGAATTTCTAAAATCTGCCATATTTTTAATATCATTAACCTGATTATTTCTGAAAATGCATGCTTTTCTAATGGGATTTTATGTTAATTTTGGGATGTCATGTTCCTGGCATTAGGATTACCTAGTTCATTAGCAGGATTCAGGTGGTTTAATGGCAATCCAGGATTATCAGTAAGTAATAAGAGGTGTGACAGTTTCTCTTTTATCCTTCAGGGTTAAAGACCTGATCCTGTGTCTAAATTCTGTGAGGGAACTTTATTAATAATAATAAATATCTAGGTTCATCTTTAGATCTGAAAGCACTTTACAAAGGAAGTCAGTATCAATATCCCCATTTCACAGATGGAGAAACTGAGGGACAGGGAGAGGAGTGACTTGTTCAAGTTCCCCAGCAGGTCAGTGGCAGAAGTCACAGGTCTCCTGAGTCCCAGTCCAGAGCTCTATCAACTAGACTAGACTACCTCCCATTATTACCATTCACCACTGGTATAAGTGGGGGCAGGTCTATTGAAATCAAAAGATTTCACTTTAGTTTGCAAACAAACTTTGACTGGAAATGACAAAGTTTCAGAGAGAATATGAATCAGGACATTGTTGGTTTTCACGTGTGTACACGTATGTGTGTGATTACTTTCTCCCTTTAAGTCACTTCTTCATTGAAAAAAAATAATCATTTAGCTTTCTTCTGTATTTTGTTGTCTTTCAGTGCATTATCACCACTTCCTGTGCTATAGCAAAACCTTCAGTCAAGGTTCAACAAATAATTAGAAATGATTGTGCTGAGCTGAGTTTGTGCAGTTCTTTTGTCTTCCAACGTATCATTTTACAAAACGTTTCCATATTACTCAGTGAATCAAAGACAGAGCAGTTCTGTTTACTCCTTTTAGAAGCTTAGGATACTTACAGAGACAGAAGCATCATTTTGCAGGTATTGTTTGACAAAAAACCTGCATATTAAGCCATTATTTGTACATTAGGAAGTTTTCCCCAGGTAGGCTTTATCATTTCAAGACATTTTGTTTTATGTGTTACCCCTTTTTTGTCTAATCACCTCTAAAATTATGAACACTCCAAGAACAATACATTCTGAATAGCAAAACAGCTTGAAATATTCATAACTAAGAATGCAACTGGTAACACGCATAAACAAAGTTGTTTGGAGACCCCTTTATTAATTTTTAATTTATTTTCAGTCAATTCCTTATTACTTCCAAATTCCTGTAGGGGATTCTGTTAATTAGTCATGTGTAAAATATTCATTAAAACCAGCTTCCTATTTTCTTCTTTTATTGCAAATTTACATTTCTAATCTTATAACCAAAACAAATGCCATTGGGTAGAGGGACTACATTAATTTTGATCAACCCCATTGAAATAGAAAGCCACATAACAAAAATTATGGTAATGAAAAGCACAACAACATTGTGATACCACGTAAGCAGAAACAAGTATACAAGTGTTAAAATAATGTCTAACTGGGGCAATTAAAAATAAACTAAGAGCAACATTATGAAAATATGATAAAGAACCCAGTTCTACCACCATTACTCATCTTAAACAATATCTTACTCTGAAAGTAGCCCCACTGAAATGTATGAGATTTCCATACTAAGATACTACTCAGCAAGAATAAAGGTCCAAAGAATCAGGCAGAGTCAGGTCCAAAGAAAGTGGGTAATGTTGCTGGAAATAAATTGCACTTTCAGAGAAATAATGTTTTTTCCCTTTTAAGCTGTTAATTCAGTCTCACTTCAGTTTACTGAAAAACCAAGTGGGCAAAGGCCAGTCTTGTGACTTAGGCTTTGCCTACACTGAGCACCTTTTAGTGACACGGCTGTACTGCTACAACTGTACTGCTAAAAGGCGTGCAGTGTAGCTGCTGTTTGTCAGCAGGAGAGAGCTCTCCCGCCAACAAAAAACTTCCACCCCCAATGAGCGGCAGTAGCTTTGTCAGCAAGAGGGTGCTCCTGCTGACAAAGTGCTGTTCACACCTACACTTTTTGTTGACAAAACTTTGTCTTTTTTTTTTTTAAGACCTCTGAACGACAAGTTTTGTCTTTCAGTTGCCAGTGTAAACAAAAGCTTAGTTACTGGGCTGGCTCTCAAGGCATCTGGGGTCAATTCTTGGCTCTTCTACTTGCTCCCTGTCTGACCCTAGGCTACCCAGTCCCTCTGAGCTTCAGCTCCCCATCTGTAAAATTGGGATATTAATTTTTCTTTTTCCTATTCTTTGTCAGTCTTGGAGATTTAGGCCCTAATTCTACAAACAAACTCACTCATGCATTTAGCTTGAAGCACATGATTAAAACAACTGAAATCAGTGGCATTACTCTGTACTTAAAGTTAAAGCATGTGTATAAGTCTTTTCAGGATCAGGGCCTTGGACTGTGAACTTTTAAATGTAAGGAGTGGGACTCTCTCTTACTATCTCTTTGCATGGTATCTAGAAAAATGGGGCAACAATCTCATCGAGGCCTCTGTCATTGCCATCATACAAATTAATAAATTACTGGCCGTTATTCTGTTGCCTTTTTACACTGACATTTATTATTGTTCCTTCCTAGACAGATGAACGTGCAAAGCAGTTAGTTCTTCTTAACATATTTGGTGCACACAAAAAAAAACAAAAAATTGTAAAGCTCTAGGATGTTCTGTATTGCAAATCAGAAGCCAAATCTATAACCTGGCAAAGATCTACCAAAAAAAAAAAAAAAGGCACTATTCTCTTCTCTCAACAGGGCATGTCTCCCACTGATGTCAGACATATGGCTAATTTGCTAAAATAAAGCCCGTCTGGTTTCTTTTCTCTTTTGTTGTCAGGATGGCAGGCACTCAAACAGAAATTGTTGTTATTCTCGTTCACCATACGCCTTACTGGAGAAGAGATATTAAAATAGCAGGGAGAAATTCACGAGCAATAGCACCTACCGTAGAGCAGCAACTTCTGAGAGCATGAGTCATGGCAGCAAACAGGCCAAACCTGCAGTGTTCACCCTTTTATCTCTTTTTATACAAAATAAAGTAGTGATTAACATGACCTCCGCCCAGCAGAACAGACAGAAAAAAAAAAATCTGTCACAGAAGGGATTGGAATTAAAATAAATACAGCCAGTGTAAAGGGAAAAAACAAGGTGTTGCACAAAAACAAAGAAAACTGCCGCACCAGTTGCCAACAGATCCAAACTAGAACCAAAAGGAGTGATGCAGGTTTCTGAAATACAGAAACCAGATATATTTTTTAAAATTTGCTTAATAGATCCAGCGCTGCCATCTGTGTCTTTAGACATAATGATACTGTCTGATTCTTGAACACAAAAGGCAGGATTTATAGCGCTCACACAGGATTGGTGCCTTCCGTATACCACGGCATACAGCTCCGTGAGGGCACCCTGCATGTTACAAAATATGGGTGGTTTGGGGAGTGGAGAGGCAGATGGGTTTGTGGCTCTGTCAAGGTTCCTTCCCCACTCTGAACTCTAGGGTACAGATGTGGGGAACTGCATGAAAGACCCCCTCAGCTTATTCTTACCAGCTTAGGTTAAACGCTGCCACCACCAAAGTGTTACACAAAGAACAGGGGAAGTGCCCACTTGAAAACGTCTCCCCCCCAAAAAAAAAATTATCTCCCCAAGCACTACACCCCCTTTCCTGGGGAAGGCTTGATAAAAATCCTCACCAATTTTCATAGGTGAACACAGACCCAAACCCTTGGATCTTAAGAACAATGAAAAAGCAATCAGGTTCTTAAAAGAAAATTTTAATTAAAGAAAAAATAAAAGAATCACCTCTGTAAAATCAGGATGGTAAATACCTTACAGGGTAATCAGATTCAAAACATAGAGAATCCCTCTAGGCAAAACCTTAAGTTACAAAAAGACACAAAAACAGGAATATACATTCCATTCAGCACTGCTTATTTTATCAGCCATTTAAACAAAAAAGAATCTAATGCATATCTAAGTAGATTGCTTACTAACTCTTTACAGGAGTTCTGACCTGCATTCCTGCTCTGGTCCCGGCAAAAAACATCACACAGACAGAGCGAACCCTTTGTTTCCCCCCACTCCAGCTTTGAAAGTATCTTGTCTCCTCATTGGTCATTTTGGTCCGGTGCCAGCAAGGTTATCTTAGCTTCTTAACCCTTTACAGGTGAAAGGGTTTTTCCTCTGGCCAGGAGGGATTTAAAGGTGTTTACCCTTCCCTTTATATTTATGACAGGCTCTATAGGCCATGTGATCATTCCCACCGCATGGAGGAAGAGCAAATATACCAGTGGCTATTGTAGCCCTGAGGCAGCAGTAACAGCCACATGGTATTGTGAGGGGAACCTTCCTTCCCCTCACAGAAGCCTAGGAACATAGAATGGTTATTCACTTTTGCATTGTCATTCCCCCACCCCAATCCAAGCCAGTGCAAATTAATGCTGACTGAAGTGTTTTGGGGAACAGTGGCAGGCAGAGCTGTGCTACCAGAGAGCTGATATGGTGCAAAAGCCATTAAACTCCATCCAGCCTCTGGAAAGTTGTATGTCCCTTAGGAAGTTTGGTTGCCTCTCTTTGAAAGATTTCTCTCTTCATGCTGTCATGCGAAAAATAATTACGTCAGAACCAAGCACAGTATTCTCGATGCAACCTCACAAATGCAGTGTTCTGTAGCTTTGAGGCCTCTTGTTTTCTCAGAAACATTCTTTTGGTCTAAGTCTCCACCTCCCTCCATTTTGTGTCATTACTTGCACCCATGCAACATGGTACTAAAATTCAACCAGTCTCATTTGCTAGCATTTTACATCCACAAAATTTTACACAGGTGTGACTACAGAAGATGAAAAACAGTGGAGAATTAATTCCCATGTAATCCATCTGTGATAGGGTGGGAAGACCCTGTCCAGAGCAGGGTGAATTAAACCCCATCCTTCAAGCTGCCCTCTGTCTCCAGGCCATGAGACCTAAGGGCAAGAGTCTATAGAGATGCCCTATGTCAGCGGGGATCTGTCTGCAATACGCTGATCGGCCTCGGGAAGATGGCTTGTGTCCTGCCCTGAGCTCCTTCCTACCTTGTCACTCCAGTCAGTGATCTGTGCATCTTCAGGGTCTCTAGGTTCTTTGGCCGGTGCAACTCCCTGTAGATCTGACCTCCCTGGGATGTCCACAGGTAGCTGGGTGCCTGTGTGGGTCTCTGCACCTCTGGCTTCTGCGGTCCGGCACGCCAGTGGTTCCTGGGCAGGAGCTGGCAAGGATCCACAAGACTTAAAGGCCCAACGGCTGGAGTCTATGGAATCACCTTACTAATGTCTGGGGATAGCCCTTCTCTGCTGGGCAGTAAGGCCTAGTGGCCAAAGTCATTAATGATAATCTGGGTTCACCGGCAGCCAGATCTAGCAGCCAGGGTTGATGGAGATACTCCTCCAGGCATGGCTGTATGGCCTAGCAGGTGGATCCAACAGGGTCACCTTCTGGGTGGGGCTGCATGGCCTATCGACCAGAGTCACTAAAGTTGCCCTCTGGGCGGGGCTGTATGGTCAAGCAGCCTCTGGGAAAAGCACCACCAGGGAGGAGGTGGCAGCCAAGTAGGGGGACCCAGGCTCTCCCTGCTCCACCAGCTCCCAGCCCAGGGGCAAGTGTATCCACCGTTGGGTCAGCAGGGATCCATCCACAACATGTTGACCAGCCTCAGGACAATGGCTTGTCCTCCTGGGCTACTTCCTACCTTGTCACTCCAGTCAGCAATCTGTGCATTTTCAGGGTCTTTGGGTTTTCTTAAGGCATTAGAAATGAGGCCTATTTTAGCCACTATTTCCCCCATTTCACTGCCCTGAAAATGATTTTCTACATAAGACTCACAAAATGTATTTATAAGCTAGAACTTACTCTTCTACCAGTGTGGAAATTTCATTTCTTGACATAAAAGGTTATCTAACTGTGGTCCAACCAACATCCAGAGTCCAGTCCAGAGCCCTTTTAATGTATTTAGCATCAGTGCTTAACAAACAATAGAATTATTTATTGTAGCTCCCAATTCTAACTGCAGATTGGATCAATGATAAATTAATCAACTCCTTAGAGTCACGAGAGGTTATATTGAACAATACTGGCTGAACTGAACCATGACTCATCCTTGATAAAACATGTCAGAAAATGACTCACTCTTATCATTTATCTACCATATCATCATTTTAACCCAGCAATCCATCTCCATTACTTCAGTGACTTGTGTTCTTATAACATTTCTGCATGCCACAAGTGCTAAACTCCAGATTAATTTTGCCTACCATCTTTTCTTTATCTGCCTAGTCTGTTATGGGGAAAAAGCTGGTGAGTAAGTGCTCTGCAAACCTAGGTTAACTCTCTTATTAAATGCTTTCCACTCTATCAGTTGATCATAAATTAATTCTTTTGGTATGCTTTCAAGTTTTTCACCTGAACAAGGGATCAGGTTAAAAGTTTGATAAGTGTCCATCATTCCTTTTTTTTAAGATTGGAGCCACACTACATTTTCTCCCACTCTTGGGAGCTGCAGCATGACTTCCAAGATTTGTGAAGTATTATTGCTAATGGTTCTGCTAGTTCTTCAGCCCATTCCTTCATGCCCCAATGATGCATCCATTCTGATCCTGGAGCCTCTTTTTGTTAACTTTTGTTAAATATGTGTTTACGCTCTCCTTTCTGCCGATTAGTTTCACATTTTCCCTTTAGTTTCTGGAATTTTGCTCCCAGTACATGCTTGGTCCTTATTCCTTCCTATTAAAAGCTGAGAACTATTTACTTAGGAGTTTTGCCATGTCTGAATTATTGAGGATTGCTCTTTCTATTCTGTTATTCAAAGGTCTTGCTTTATCCTTTGATTTTCTTTCTTCCGAAATATATTTTCCTTCTCTCTTCTTATTTCCCTTCACAACTACAGCTAACAGGAGTTGATTATATTTTTAAGCTTCTTGTTTTTTTTCCCTACAGTTCTCAACTGCTATCATGTATTGCAGGTTTTTTAATCTTTCCCTTTTAAAAGCTTTATGTAAATCTCTTCTGTACTTATTAAACTTCCTTTTTGAAGAAGGAGGGTTTAATGTTTTATTTGAAATTGTACAGATACAAAATCTACATAAAGTAATGATAAATAACAAACAGTGCTAGGTTTCAGAGTAGCAGCCGTGTTAGTCTGTATCTGCAAAAAAGAAAAGGAGTACTTGTGGCACCTTAGAGACGAACAAATTTATTTGAGCATAAGCTTTCGTGAGCTACAGGTCACTTCATCGGTTGCAACAGTGCTAGCTACTCTTTACATCAGAGCATGGATTTTGACAGGGGACTCCATAGGTCTCAAAGAAACAAGTAAGAAAGTAAATGTGAAATAAGCTGAATTATTCCTTTGGTAAGTTTACAGAGAATTTCTACCATGAGGCTTTGTGTGTATGTAAACATGTATGCGCTTTCTCTCCTACAGAGAGAGAGAGACTAATGTGGGGTGAGTGGATTTATACAGTCTGATTCTCCTCTCATGTTAGCGTAAATCAGGAGCAATTTCACTGAATACAGTTACTCTGGTGTGACTAAGGGTAGAACGTAGCCACTAGACCCCAGATGATGCCTAACAGGGTGTTTTATGGCGTTTCACTAGGTAGATCCGTTTGAATGTTGTCCAAAACAATGTTGTTTGCTTTATTTAGCAGAATATTATCTATTATTGGTATTATGTATCATCAGGATATTTGTGCTAGGCTCTCTACAAACACAGTACCAACATGTGCTAATATTTTAAGGCTATTGTCATCATGCTACAGTTATATGACTCTTTTGTAAATTTGCACAGAAGTAGAAAACAGTAAGTATTTAGTTACAAAATGAGAGGAAATTATGGTCTTGTGGTTAAGGCACAGGACTTGGGCTCCAGAAATCTACATTCAAATCCTGGCTTTGCCACAGATTTCCTGTGCGACTTTGGGCACATCCTTTAATCTCTTTGTGCCTCAGCTCCCTGTCTGCCAAATGGAAATGATGATACTTCCTTTCACTCACTCTTTGTCTGTTTAGGCCCTGATCGTGCAAGGATTTACTCCTGTGCTTATTTTGACTCACTGTGAGTAGTCCTGTTGACTCCAATGGGATTACTCACAGTGTAGAAAGTATGGTTTCAAAGTAGCAGCCATGTTGGTCTGTATCCGCAAAAAAAACCAACCCAAAAAAACCCACACAGGAGTACTTGTGGCACCTTAGAGACTAACAAATTTATAAGAGCATAAGCTTTCGTGGGCTACAGCCCACTTCATCGGATGCATTGAATGGAACATATAGTAAAAAGATATATATATATATACACACACAGAGAGAGAGAAGGTGGAAAATGCCATATAAACTCTAAGTGGCTAATTAATTTATTATCTGAAATTTAAAAAAATCTTGTCAGTTTCATTGTATTGTGCAATAAATGCATAAAATTCTAACGTTCTCCTCTGTAAGTTTAATTTCCTTAATTGAGCCCATAATACCACGAGATTATTTTCTTTCAAAAAAAGAGATTGAATTTATTTCCCTTCTATGAGAGACCATTTTTTTGTGGAGTCCTTAATATACCATACCACAAAATGCTTCCCAGAGAGTTAATCATCAATCTTCAAATTATTTCATGTTACTGTATAATATACCATGATCTGTGCTGTGTTTGATATAACTTGAATTGTGGTTGGCAAGATTATTTATGGTTTGTACAGTATGGATTTTTAATGTTTCACACATTAGCCCTTAAAAAATTGCCTTTCGTTTACACTCTATAGATTTCAGCAAGTACAAACATATGGTTCTGAGTGGCCTGCCCTGCAGTTTCTGATGAAAAGATGAGGCAGGAATTCTGGACAAGGGCAGAGATTCAAAAAGATTGTGCGCTGTTTGCCATTTTTCTTAAACCCCATTATGAAGTCTTTTTGTGTTTGTTTGGGATTTTTGAGGGGTGGGGGGAAATGGGGGTTGTTGGTTGCTGTTTTGGTGTATGTCAGGGTTTTTTTTTTTGCTTGGTTGTTTTTTGTTCTCCGCTCCTCCCACCCCACCTTTTTTTTTATGATGACAGGCACCGTAGAACTAGCTTAGGGCATGCTTATTATAGACTGTATTTTAAAACTGATTAAAAATAAATTCTCCATGCCTGTTTGAAACTTATTCCACAGAGAATCTTGTTTCATATCAGAGTGAGTAAAAGGATCTGTTGCCTAGTTAACTAGGTTCACCTTTTACCTCAGCACACAGTTAAAACCCCATATCAAGTTTCCAGTACACTTCATCTATTATCCAGTCACACAGCTTTCACCAGTATAAGTCTTATAATGACTGTGGCTTTGGAGATTTTTACAACTTCTTTATTATTTATTTAAATTTTAGCTTATCAAGTCAATCAGAAAGATCTTGGTACCATAATAAACAGACTTGTCTTTTCAATCACTCTGTAACATACAGCACTTGGCGGACTGTCAGATGCAAGAATGAAGAGGTAAGTTGCAGAATCTGCAGATTCCAGCCATACATGAGGGAATAGATTCTGGGCTTTCCAAGAACTTGCAGAGAAAATGAAACTTGGCAGGACCCATGTGGAAATTCTTTTCATCTGTTTTTATTTTACACTGTCTGTCATGGAGTTTTTGATGGTTAAATGAAAAAGAAAAATGAAATTTTTCCATATGCATTCTATAAATTTCAATTTAGCTATCAGGTGTCACACCTGCTATAACTCTGTATGCTGCACTTCAGACAACAGGCATAAATGTATGTTTGTGTTACCTATATTGGGTTGTGAAGGTTTATTTATGGTAGTATTTCCAGTAAATCCACTAGTTTCAAACTGTTGCCATATAAACCTATCACTTGAAACAGAGAGAGTTGTGGTAGCTTGTATAAGAAACCTATTGTATAATGTTAATTAAATGGCAATATTTATACTCTCTGCTCTTTTATTGAAATGTTCTGACCCTTGAAATTAACTATTATGACATTTTGAGCAAATTCCTGTAATACAATTTGTGGGGCAGATTCACCTAAACTGACACAGAGAGCTGAAGTTTACACTTCCTATGGCTAACTAATCCACTAGTACTTAAGGGAGATTCATCACTGGGGTGCGGGTCAGGGGGCAGAAGCAGGAGAGGAGGTAGGTTTGCTGCCACCTTCCATCCCTCAGAGTTTCTCTAGGGGTGATGGGGCAGTTTTAATTGCTATTGGGGCCTCAATAGGAGGATTTCATCAGTAAAGACTGATTACTTGTTGTGCTGAATGAGTGCATTCCCCATGGATGCCCTGGTCTGCCTTGCCAGCACTGACCACTTGCTGCCCCCCAGGAAAGGGCAGTTTGTGGCTGCTTTCTGCCTCTCCTTCACAATGGGGGACTTTCCACAATGGGGACTCTGTCCCTAGGCTTCACCCAGCTGAGGTCACTGGAAACCTGGAATAGTATGCCAGTGCACCACTTACATTTCATTTAAGCCCTGATTTGAGTGCATGTGTGTCATTTCTTAACGATACTCATGTTCTTGGCCCTGAGTTGGTAACAGTCTTACAGGCTTTCTGTCAGATACAGTAGTTTTGAAAAAATGATTTGTATTTTCACCTTTGGGCGGAGATCAGAAAGCCAGATGATTCACCTTGTTGAGAGAGAGAGAGAAATCTACCGGATTAAAGTGAGCAGCTGTGGAGTACCTCATTAGGCACTCTAAGTGAAAGTTGTCCACTTTCTGATTAAAATGAAAAACAGCTGGGAGGGACAGTCATCATGTGACTAATGTTATACCAGTAAATTTGATACAGATCATCCAGTACTGTCTCTTACACACAGAGATAAACACTCCAAAGGCCAGTAAATGATTTAGGCTTTATAATTTTAGCTTAATACAAGTTTGTGAACATATCTTACAATAATGCCAAAAATCCCCCATGCAGTTGGGGGCAGTTGCATTTGGCTCTCTCCATCCACAGGAGGTCGGACTGCAGAGTCCTATTCCATGTATTAATGTTGAACTTCTGCGCTGAAGTGATGTTCAGTTGTTGCCAGAGCAGCCAATCTTCTGCTGCCACATGTCCTTGCCCTCCCTGAACCATTAGGTGATAGCTGCCATGCCATCACATTATTAGTCACATACACATACCAGCTCACTTTATGGATCAATAGCTTTCCCATCTGCCCTTCCTATGAAATCCAGTTCTGTACAGAAATAAATATGGCATATTACGACTGCATCAGTAAGGAAAGCCAAAGCCCCATATATCTATTAATAAAGCTGTCAGGCAGTCAACTGTTTCATGGAGTGTATCAACTACTTTGATAGAAACCAAAAGATTTCATCAATTAAACCGCAATGCTCCATTCAAAGACCAGTGTTTCTGGCACAAAGACTGGATTCCAGTTATAAACTAATAAAGAAGATTTCCATTAGCACTTAGAGAGGATGCTTTCATGTTAGCCTGATTAATAGTACATTCTTCTTTTCCCCTGAGTGTCTTTCTTATTCTATTGAGACTGCTGTGATGTGTCAGTATGAGCATCTTTGTTACCTTCTGATTGAACAAAGCTCTCTTAGACTGTCTTTGAAATCTTGAGGGCTTGTCATTTGAGACATTATTTTCTTAGCATGAACAAATCTTGTCATCCTAAACTGAGAAATAAACAGTATTTTATCAGAATTTTGGGACCAAACTTGTTCAATCTTTACTCAAGTAAAATTTCCATTAAAACTAATGGGTGTTCCACATATGCAAGAACTACAGGATTTGGCCCTGTTTAATAATACATCTACTAGTAGCAAAGGTCCATTTCTATTATAAAATTCCTAGGTACAGAGATTAGTAACTATCTTTCGACCTCAGGTTTTTCAAAAGCATCTATCAATGTGTTACAAAAAGTGCCTATCATTTTGTTACTTCTACAAAGGGCTTGTCTATATAGGGATGTTTCATCGGAGTTATTTTAGTTTTTCACCTTAAAGTGCCTTGCATCTGCACTCAACCTGTTTTTAAAGCAAATTATTTATCATCTTATGTTGCAGTAAATATTCCTGCTTGGAACAGAAGAAACTCCATTTCACAGTGAGGTTTTTTTCACTTTAAGGATTGTATGGACATATTCCTAACTAATCTGCTTCTGGCAGTCCTCCAGATACTTGCTTCAGACCTGCATTGGCCTGACTTTGTATCTATTTGTCCTCCACTGCTCCAGGGTCATCATGACCAGATGTCACCTCTCCATTTAGGAGTGCCCTTTTCAATAACAGGTAGTGGTGAGTTCACAGATCCAGAGTCACATACCCAATATGGCAGTCAGGCCCCTGTGCTTCTGCATGGAACTTGCAGAACTCTTGCACTCGATTGCCTTCTTGTAAGAGCTGTATGCCCTGTCCCATCTGGAGAAGAGAATGCAGGCATCTACAAGACACTGTCAGAGCAAATAAAGTTGAAGGGGGAACTCCCAGACCTACTCCCAGTGCTGAGACAAAGCAAAGAAGCTGCAACAGAAGTACCTACAGCAAGGGATAAGGACAGGACCTCTGGTAATGCTCCCACTACCTGCCCATACTATGAAGAACTGTATTGCCATTTTGCAAGCAATGCCACCACCGCACCCAAGAACGATGTGGTGGACAGTTTTCCACAAAGCATCCCAGACAACACAGTAAGCATCCAGGACCCCATGGAAAACTCCCTTGACTCCATGTATACCATGGGGTCCAACCCAGGGGATGTGACCTAGCAGATTCAGAGATTACACAAAACCCCCATGTGAGCAGCCATACTGAAACTGCCCTGGAGGGCAGCTCTACCAGCAGCCAGCCTGAAAATGCTGCAGAGGGGAGTTCTACCAGTAAGCATTATGCGCTGTATTACAAAACAACTTTGTTCTAGGTACGGCCTGTCCACCGCCATAGGGGTGGAGCTAGGAGCATCTCTCTGCATGCTCAACTTTTAACCCTGTCCCTTCCCGATGTGCTCATAATGGCATCTATGCCGGAGACTTAAAGCTTAAAATCTTTATTTCCCAGCAGTATCAAATCCTGCAACCGTCAGCCGTATTTGCTACCTCCAATCCCACCTTCGTAAGTAGCTCCCTGCTCGTTCTCCCTCTCTCCTCCACACCATCCACTGTGACCTTCCTAACTTTCCACCCTACTCTGCTCAAGATGTCTGCCCCATGCAGGTTAAAAAATCAAATGCATTGCATGTCAGGCATGTTTAGTGTAGCAGATATAGAAAGAGAAAAATCAATCAAAAAAATTCTTTGTCTCACAATTTCATTACTCTACTAAGTTTTTAGCTAACTTGAGATTTTATGAGGGTAAATAGCCCAAATCATGCTTTGTAGACATTTCAAGATACATGGAGATTTTAAGTAATCATAAGACAGTCATGGGTATTGGAACCCTCTGAGTTCAAAACAATTCCTGCAGGATTCTAATTATTTGTCATTTTACTGTATGCTGATCTGTGGATATCATCAAAGAGAACTTAAGGCAAAGATAGTACTTTATTTGGGCTTGGACATTGCAAAGCAATGCAACTTTCTCGAGACTGCCCATATAGCTAGTGTTTCCTTCCACTTCTGCAACAACTGGAGACACCATCCTGGTAAACAGCAGTGCTGCATATCCCTGGTTTGTCCATTGCGTTTCTGAACAAGACCCTGCTAACATCTCCCAATGTAAAGACAGCCTGCAGAGATGCACATGCCCCCTGACAAAATACAGATGAATTATGAGATGCCAAGAGAGAATCATGGGAGTTTGGAAATTTGACTTAAAGTCCCAGAATTCCTACAGGTTCCAGTGAGCATTCCTACAATGCCCTGCATAGAGCTCAGCAGTGGTATAATACACCATGAGATATCTGCCCAGAATGTTGCACAGTTAATTCAAACAAGCATAGACCTATGTAGATGCAATGATTAGCAAGGAAAGCAACTTAAACTGACATAACAAAGTAGTGCACACACTTCAGTTCCACATAGTTAATTTACTGCCCTTAGAGCAAACAAACTAATCCAATGTAACATCCCCATATAGACAGACCTTTATACACTAATAAAAAGTCAAGCTAGTTTAGAATTTAATATCCAAGCCCTTTGCAAATCTGGTTTAAATCATGTCACTTAGGCCCTTTATATATTGTATAGGAGTGCAAGGAACATTAAAAATTGTGGTTTCACTGAATCTCTTACATACATAACATAAAAATATTTTAAAAGCAATATTTGAAGTGCATTTTCCCGTAGACTAGTGAGTCTCAACACTTAAAGGAATTAAATTACATGACATACAACATCACACTCTGATTTCAAACCTATGTTATAACTAGGCACAAAGAGTAGAGTTAAGGGATTAAATGGGGAAGCTGTAATCCTGAAAATTTTGTTTTTCTAGGTTTAAGTTCAGCCATTACCATTATTTTTAATATTCCTTTTATGTGCTGAAGAGTAATATCCTGTCTGAATAATGGCTTTTATTGAAGAAATTGCTTGTATGCTAGAAATACTCAGGACTATGGTTATAGTCACTTGATTAAGCAATCTGGAAATTTACTTAAAGTGACATTTTAAAGTTGAATTTTCCAATCAGTTATTTTGCCATATTCTTCCTCGGTATTATTCAGTAAATACTGCATTCAAGGAAGGCCGTGAAATTACAATTTAAAGATCCTGATAACAATGGATTCATTTTGTGCCATTTTTAGTTCTCATTACAATTTTTGTTGCAGGATTGACACTACAGACTTAGTGTAAAGTATATTGGGCTTCAAGTTCAATGATAACTCTCTGTTAGGAAACAGAATTTTGTGGTAACACAGGCACAAGATTAATCCACACTGATGACAGTCTTACAAGGCTATCAGAAACAGAAAACAGCACAAGATTTATCCATCGTATTGACAAGGACAGTAAGGAGAATGGGAAATGGAACAAAATGAGTGCATTTGAATGACAACCTAAGACTATAATCTTGTGGTTCCACTCAAATCCTATAGTAATGAACCAGAAGGAAACAGCATAACAGATACATCATTTAAAACTATATTGTACCCATCAACCTTTCCAATCTCAGTGTAGAAAGCATAAGCAGTGAATAAAAATTAATTTCAGCCTTCTAAACTAACAGGGGATATCCAGTACTACAATGTTATCTGACCTCTTTTTCACAAGTTTGAATAAATCCATCGTACTGCATATTTACAAAGATGAGACTTTGAGGTTATATGCACAGCTGGCATAAATCGTTGACTTCAGTGACCTCAGGATCTGTCCTTAAATCTCTAAGAAAACCATCTACATGATAAGGAGGCTTTGAAAATACTACAGCAAAGATGACATAAGATAGTTAGGGAAGGATTTTAGAGAATGAGGTTTGGCAAACAACGTGAAATATAGAAATGCAAATATAGGCCCCCATCCTACATGCCTGAGTGGTTCCCCTGAACTAAGTGGAATTTCTTGCATGCATATATTTACTCTTGTGCATAAGTGCAGGATCGGGGCCATAGTATTCTTGGGGGGGAATTATAGTTTAAAGTCCCACAGACTAGAATAACATCACTGAAATTCAAGCAAATGCATTGGCATGAAACAAAGGTCCAGATTATCATAAATATGGCTACAAATGTAGTGTAAATCTGTAATTGTTTTACTTATTAAACAATTAAAACAATGTAAACTAAGAAATAAGTACGAAATAAAGCTGATGTCTTAATTGGAAAGCTCTTAAGTACTTTGTCTGTGGGTCAAAATTAGTGTTATTTTAATTTAGTCCTGAACCTTTGCACTTTCACATCCAAAAGATGCAATCCCAATTTAATTTCCTTTTCATTTTGACTACAAAGACGTTTCTATGAAGGAAGTTGCATATGAATATCTGCACATCTGCAAATTGCTTCCTTACCACCCCACAGACAAGCCACTGAGAGATAAAAATTTAACAGCAATATTTATTGGAAATAGTTATTTTAAAATAGTTCATCTGAGCGCTTTTGCATTAATCAGTGAACATTTCAGTGGAGATAGCTCAACCAGAACCTGAACAGTTTCATTATAGTGCAGTTCTTTTGAAGGACCAAACCTGCAGCTCCACACCAGCAAAACTTCCATTGTCTTTGGCTTGTGTAGGGAATACTCAGTGATTTATTGGGTGGCTTGGCTCTCCAGGAACCTCACTCATGGTACTACTGTGAGACTGTCATAAATATGTATTTCTTGTTGCTTTTCATCATGATACTACAAAGCACCAGAGAATATTTTTCATCCTGACTTTGGTAATCATACTTCTACTGATTTCTACAGTTGATTGAAAATCACATAGACTAGTGACCTAAAAGTTCAGGCAATTTACCTGAAGCTTCTGAAGGAGTCAAAGAATTAAGCAGCTGAGCTACTATTAAAAGATATCATGTGCTTTCAGAACTGTAATTATATCAGGGGACCGGAGGATGCTGAACACAGAGCACTTTCAAAAGAAGCACAGGGTAATCCTGGGAGTTAAAGATTGTTGTGGCTCACCTTTGTGCTGGGAAAACCATTTCACAATATTCTTTTAAAGAGTAATACATAACATGGCTAATGAATACATGCACTGCACAGGCCTGCGAGTCACGAGACCAAGATTCTAATCACAGCTATGTGACCTGCTGTGTGATTGTGAGCAAGTCACTTCACCTCTCTGAGCCCTCCCACCCTTTGTCTGCCTTGTCTATTGAGATTATAAACGCTTCAGGACAGAGAGTGCCTCTTACTGTGTTTGTACAGCACCTAGCACAATCTTCATCGGAGCCTGTTGTGATAATTGGGCCTACAAATTTATCTTCAGTGTAAGTTCAACTGTGAAAAGTGAGTGAAAGTTCATAAAAATGACACAATAATCTATAACAACAAATGTTAACAAGAAGAGATTTAAGGAGACAGACTAAATTAATTTAAATAGAGAGGGTCTACTCATACCACTCAATGACTGTGTTAAATCATGATTGGAATACAAAAGAAGTAGGGAACTAGAAATCACTGGACCAAAACTGGTGCTTCAGAAATTAGGGCTAAATGGTGGGCAGAATAATGAGGATGGACTGTTCCAGTGATCACACCCAGAATAGATGTTGGGGGGAGGGAAAGGGAACTTCTACCACCCCTGCATCTGCATCAGAAGGAATTTTATTGTAATACTCTAGTGAAGACTCAGTGAAGACCACCATCACTGCCCCATCCAGGACCCAACCTGGTGCTACATGAGAGATTCCCTCTTGTGTCTCTTTCTGTCTCCCACTAATTTCCCCCATCCTCTCTCTCTACTTTTCACCTGATCTGAAATCAACTGCACTGCGTGGCATCAGTGCAGCAAGATGAGATAGTCCATCCAGTTCTGCTTGGCAGGGGAGGGACCTGACCAGACCAAATGTCCCAGACCAGGGCAGCAAGCCAGTATCCAGAAAAACAGCTGTTATGGCTGACCTGCCAGACTAAAGCAATCACTTATGACTGACCAACCACCCTGTATCCTGAGAAAATTAGCAAAATCTGCATTTCCCCCATCTTTCCTATCCTATCTCTTCTCTCCCGTCAGTGTCTGTCTGGACAGGAAAGTGATTATCATTATTACCAACACAAACTGAACGACAGAACTAAAGCTTTCTTTCCCAATAAGAGGGACTGTTTGACAGAATAAAAGACTTTACCCAATAGTCATCCACTTTAGAAAGAGATTTTAATAAGTTTGGATTGTTTTGCATAAACACTCAATTTGAGCATCAATTCTTTTTATCTTCTTTTAATTTTTTTTCCTTTTGTGAGTTCCAATCAATAAATTTCTAACCTTTAGTATGAAATTCCTAATGTGTTTGCTATGGTGCTAAGTAGGCACAAGTCTATATATGAAACACCAAATGTTGTTTAACAGTATTTAATATTGGACAGTGACAGGGTCATGTTTGGGCCCATATATTTCACTCAAATTAATATGACAGGTCTTTAGACCCTCGTGTAATACAAATGATACTCTTCAGAGTTGTCTGGAGAGCACCTTGTTGGTACTGCACAAATAATAAATAATAATTATAGGGATAAAAATCAGTGTGGCAGACTAACTTTCTCTTAGCCACACCAACGCAAGCCCATTTGATTATATACCTGTACAAAAGTCAACTTCCTCTCTCAGCTTCACCCATGCATTCCACAGAGTTGTACGATAAGGATGCATTTGTGTAACTCAGAGGAACAGATGGCCTGACTTTTGTAAAGATCCAAAGCTTGCAGTTTTTACTGCCTTCTTACTCCTATTAAGCCCAATTCTCCACTCATTTACCATACTCACTTCAATGTGGCTTTAAGGGTGCAAAGCAATACAATCCAGCTGTAAGATTTCTATTGGAGTTTTACAGGAGTTGAAAGAGAGGGAGGGTTTGCTCCATTTTGTGTTTCCCTAACTTGATACAGAAGGATCTTTGAGACTGATAGCAAAATAGTGGATAAAGCAGAGCTGGTGAATGTAATTTATCTGGCCTATCTAGAAATATTCTATAAAGACCCCTTGTGATGTTGTCTAATTAAAATATGACCATGCAAATCATTGTTGCTACCACTGTTATACAATTGCAACAAATCTTATACAAAATGTGCCGCATAGCCGAAAAGGGTTAAGCATCCTGCAGGATAATTGACCCAAAGTCAACCATTAGAGAGATGTTAGAAAGGTATGTAAATGGCAATTAGGGCCATTCCATGGTAGATAGGCTAGAACTTTGAAATGCAAACCTATATTGTTAGACATTAGAGGTGATACTAATTGTATGTGTGTACTCAAATCTTGTTAAATGTTAGCCATGTAAACAGACAGTTCCTGTCTGTCACTATAGCTATTGATTCAGAGATCAAAAGGGAATATTGACATTTAGATGAACCTTGGATGCAATAATGTCATTGTATGTCTCTTTAAAATCTGTGATAGACTGCCTAATGGATAATTGCCATATGTTAATTTGTGTAACTAATTACCAGTGATGCTTAGGAGATAAGTCTACTTCAAAAGTCGCCATGATTGCCTATTGTTCGCCTGAGAATTCTGAGCTGTCAAAGAAGACCTGGAACTGTATATAAACCCCTTTGGTCCTGATCCTTTTTATCTCAGATCTGCTGGATGCTTCATGCAGGGGAAGCTTAAGCGCCAGATTGAGATCTCCAGTCTTGACTGGATCTCCCTGAGTATAAACATTGGACTATAACTTACGAACTAATTCTGAAAGAACTCTTTGCAACTGCAAAGCTCACCATCTCTGCCATGAATCTGAATCTTAAGAATTATATTAATATCTATATGTATACTGATCATTTAACCAATACTCTCTCTCTTTTCTTTTTAATAGATTTTAGTTTAGTTGACAATAATTAGCTGTAAGCATGTATTTGTGTAAGATCTGGACTATTCGTTAATTTGGGAGGTAATGTGTCCGATCCTTTGGGATTCGTAGAACTTTTTTATATGATGAATAAGATTTTCAGTTATCCTCATCATATTTGACTTGGGTGTCTGGGTGGAGGCCTAAGGCAGGGTTACTTTAAGGAAACTGTGTTGTTGGCTTCTGGGTAACCAGTGAGGTATTACAGAAGCTGTTTTGTGCTGGCTTGGTAAATCTAAGTATTGGAATATCCACCAGTTTTGGGGATTGTCTGCCCCACTCTTTGCAGTTCACCCTAATTGAGTGACCTCAGTTGGCTCCCCTAGTACCCATGTCACACCTTTACAAGAGGTTTTTAAGAGAATCTGTGATCATCTAGTCACTGATCATAAAATAAGGTCAGAGATAGAGAAATTAGGAATAAACAGCCCGTTCACAGGACTATAAGAAGATGGTAATGGGCTTAAAGGGACCGGTGCTAAGCTCAGTATTTCTCAATGTATTCAGTGATGATTTGTAACTAATGAAGTTCACCTATTTTTTCTGTTTATAAGCAGCTTTTTGAATTGCTGAATGTATTCGTGGTCTGTGAATTTCTTCAGTGAATAACTCTGAGGTCTGGGTTCTCTTGACTGCTCTGGCCACTTTGCACACTGTAAGGAGGCCAAAGAATCCTTAAAGCATCTGGAGAATGCCAGTGGAGAATTCCCCTCATGTAGGGGAACTCTCTGTTGGCACAGATCTGGTGATGATGGCTCCACCACCTCCTGTGTCAGCTGCCCGTCCAACCTGGCACCAGGGGAAGGCAGGTACAGGTTAGGAATGTTCCAAGGCCTGATGTGAGCAGGACAGGGAAGTAGGGCATAGCAGAGTTCCTCTGTGCCCAACCCTCCACTGACATGGAATAAATTAGGGTTGCCCCTGTGCAGCCCAACTAGTGCCAAGGCCGGGCCCCTATGAATCAGGGTGTCACAAACAGCTCCCTGCAGTCCTCACCTTGTCACTCCATCCAAGCTTGGCTGAGGCGAGTAGTGAATCAAGCTCTTAGTGTGCATAGCACTGATTAACTGTAAACATTTACAATGTATGCTGTATTAATTATACACCTAAGTCCCAGAGCAAGGCACTCAGACACCTGTGTGGCAAGTGGACGATAAATGCCTGGGAAAACTGGAAGCAACAGTGGCTAGTGGAAAGGCCACTGGACTAGGAGTTAGGAGCCTGAATTCTATTCCCTGTTCTGCCACTGACCTTGGACAGTTCACTTCACTTCTCTGTTTTCCCTCCCACCCTTTGTCTGTCATGTCATGTCCATTTAGATTGAGGAGTTGGTGTAATGAAGCTCTAAACTTGGGGCCTCTGGACTTGGAGTGGCATTCCTGGCTTCACTATGACTGATTTGCACTTCTTTGGTGGCACACAACAGCTATAATGCCACTTATGTAGTTGGTGTCAGATTCCTCCTGCATGTGGGGGTCTCTGGGTGGCACATAGCTCCTGGAAGTGACTCCTTGGCCCTCACAGCATAGGGGTATTGTGGGGGAGGAGAAAGGAGAGGCAATGTAGCTGTAACACTCCTACCCTGTACATGCACAGCATGACTTTTACATGTATATGTACAATTAGAATTTTGCTTTAGGTGACTATTTGTGAGCTTAATTTGAATTTTTGGCATGTATTTGCACTAGTAAATCACTTAAGTATTTGTAGGAAGTGAAGAAGGAATGGTCACATACACTGTCAAATGCAATTTGCTTTGACTTCAAAATAAATATTCATGAATCATTTCCTCCACTATTTGCTCACCTCTCATATTTAATGATCTGGGAGATGGGATGAATAGCAAAGAGCTGAAATTTGCTGACAATGCAAAATGATTTCAGTTAATATAAACCAAAGGATAAAGCAAGGAATTCCAGACAGAGCCAATAAACATAGGTGACTGAATAACAAGATATCAGATGAAGTTCAGTGCAGATACAGCGAGATAATGAACACTGGAAAAAATCATTCGAACTACTTGCACATATTGATGGGACCTGATTTAGCTGTAACCTCTCTGGAACAGATCTAGGAGTTAGGGTGGGTATAGTGCATAGCAGCAGTCAGAAAGCAAAAAGGCTGACACTTACCCTTGTGCAGAGAGCCAACACAAATCCGATGCACTGCTTAGGTCCCACTTAAGCCCTATTGAAAAAGGACTTGGTGCATAGGCCTCTGCACAGGGATCAATTTTAACTCAGAGAATAAATGGTAAAAAATATCACTGACATTTGGCCAGATTCTACACTGATTTACACCTTGTAGTAAGTGATATAGTTGCATTCTTATTTTGATGATGGCTTTCAAAATTTGGGCAAGTCAATTCAAAAAGTATATAGTCAGAACAGAAAAGGTGAAGAGAAGAGCAATGGACATGATCAGCGGCTTAAGGCGTGCAGGAGAGATTTAAAAGCATTCTTAGTTAGTTTGAAAATCAGAAGAGTAATAAGGGCCTATGTGATAATGTACAGTATAACAGAAGCCTGTCAGATGCTCCTATTTACTATCTCTTATCATAAAAGATTCTTCAGGCCATAACAGGATCCAGTAGCTGGGGCAGAGAAGATACTTTTTAACCCATAAGTTATAGTAACACATAATTGCCTTTTCACTGAGCTCTGAAGGTCTGTTTGACATTTCCTATGTTCTGTGCTGGAAACTATGGCAACACACTAAAGAATAAAATCTAAAATCACTAAGACATTTTTTTTTTTAGCGCATCTAAACGGAACTAAAAACAGATCTTGTCTGTCAAGCTTTAGCCCAGGACATTTTTATAGCAGAGTTATAAATCCCCTGAAAATTGGGGTTTATTCTGGAAAGAATGGAAGACTTTAAGCTGTCATAGAGCATGGTTAATTATCCCACTGTTTGAAAGGTCAGAGTTAAACAATAATAGGGCCAGAGATAAATATTACTTTCAGGTATTGCTCTAAACTACCAAAGAAAGGAGGAGGTAAATGATGCTTTAAAACCAAATAGCAAAGAAAAGCAATATGTTTTCAGGGAAGCCTTTTATATGGGCAATAAAGCAGGGAGGAGTCAAACAAATACATGTGTGGAGCCCTGTGGAAGGGCTTATTACTAATAAATCACCCCACTGGTTCTATACGTTAATCATCATCTTAGATGGCAAAAATATATTTACAAAGTCCCCTCACACACATACACACTCTCCACCAAACCTTTCAGGGAACTTCCTGAACAATAATACAAACAGAATAATAATTAAGAAAGAGCTAGATTCTGCCACACTTACACCAAACGCTACCTTACTCCTCATGTGGTCTCAGGACTTCCTTCACTGTAGTGTTAGCTTGAGGTATAACTCAAGTGGTGCCCCTAACCCAACTCTTGTGAGCATACACAGAGGTCTCTAACTTGAGTTAGGTGGTGCTTTAAACTCAAGCTAGCTGGCCCCTCAGGGGCGTGGTTTGACGTTCAAGGGGTGCTGAAGTTTGAACTGGCAATACAGTGCAGAATTGCAGCTGGAGATAGAGCTGGAGGATTCACTCCTACACAGATCCTCTGGTTCTCTTCCTTATGAAGTGGTTGCTAGGGCCGTGGAGTAACCTCCATGGAGTGACTCGTGCTTTATGGACTAGGGCCAAAATTCCTCCCAACTTCCCCTGTAGACATTCCCAATGCACATCTGTGTCCTGAAGCACTGAAAGAGAGGATGTCATATAGAAACACCTTGTCTACATGAACAGATAGATAATTTGTACAGAATTACCTGTTCCTGCATCTATACATCAGAGAATATTCTGCAGCTCAATGGCCATAGGTTATTTTAAAAAATCAATCACCTTATAACCTTCCCATTTTAACTTTTAGCATTACTAACAGCTCATTCCATCATAGACCTCAGAGATGGAAAAGAACTATTTGGGTCTTTAGTCCATCTCTTTCTGAGTGCATGATTGTATCCTACAGTCTATAAGACTTGCATGTCATCATGTGAAAAAATAGGGCTAAATCCTGAGATCCTTGTTCAGTGTTTATTCATTCCTCAAGCCAATTGGAATTTAATTGAGTAAGGACTTCAAGATATGCTGCCTAATTTAACCTTGTTTGAGAGCCCAGGTTCTAAATAAAGAAAATGATAGTAAAAAGCCAGTATGGAATAACTGTGTGGAAATTTGGGCCAGGATGTTGTGATGGAATGATCTAGATGGGCTAAGGCAGAGATTCTCACATATCTCAACAGAATAAATTGTCAAGACTCCTCTTCCGTAGTTTAGAGATTTTCCTTTCAACTAGCCTGTCAAGGTTCCTTCCTCACTCTGAACTCTAGGGTACAGATGTGGGGACCTGCATGAAAACCTCCTAAGCTTACTTTTACCAGCTTAGGTTAAAACTTCCCCAAGGTACAAACTATTTTACCCTTTGCCCTTGGACTTCCACTGCAACCACCAAACTTTATCTGGGTTCCTGAAAAAAACGTAGTTTGGAAACGTCTTTCCCCCATTTTAAAGGGGATTACCCTTCCCTTTATATTTATGACATAGCCTGTCATAAATGTAAAGGGAAGGGGAAACCCCTTTAAAATCCCTCCTAGCCAGAGGAAAACTCCTCTCACCTGTAAAGGGTTAAGAAGCTAAAGGTAACCTCGCTGGCACCTGACCAAAATGACCAATGAGGAGACAAGATACTTTCAAAAGCTGGGAGGAGGGAGAGAAACAAAGGGTCTGTGTCTGTTGGTATGCTGCTTTGCCGGGGATAGAACAGGAATGGAGTCTTAGAACTTTTAGTAAGTAATCTAGCTAGGTATGTGTTAGATTATGATTTCTTTAAATGGCTGAGAAAAGAGTTGTGCTGAATAGAATGACTATTTCTGTCTGTGTGTCTTTTTTGTAACTTAAGGTTTTGCCTAGAGGGATTCTCTATGTTTTGAATCTAATTACCCTGTAAGGTATCTACCATCCTGATTTTACAGGGGTGATTCCTTTACTTCTATCTACTTCTATTTCTATTAAAAGTCTTCTTGTAAGAAAACTGAATGTTTTTTCATTGTTCTAAGATCCAAGGGTTTGGGTCTGTGGTCACCTATGCAAATTGGTAAGGATTTGTACCAAACCTTTCCCAGGAAGTGGGGTGCAAGGATTGGGAGGATTTGGGGGGGAAAGACATGTCCAAACTGCGTTTCCCAGTAAACCCAGTTAGAGTTTGGTGGTGGCAGTGGATATTCCAAGGACAAAGGATAAAATTAATTTGTACCTTGGGGAAGTTTTAACCTAAGCTGGTAAAAGTAAACTTAGGAGGTTTTCATGCAGGTCCCCACATCTGTACCCTAGAGTTCAGAGTGGGGGAAGAACCTTGACATAGCCATAAAGAAAAAGGAGGCAATCATGACCTCCCTGAAACTGTTCATGACCCTCAGGTTGGAAACTTCTAGGTTAAGGGATTGGTACCATAATAAATGAGCCTTTCACCTTTAATTTTGCAGTTCAAAATGAGTTCACATCAGCAGTTACTAAAAGTCATTACCATCTGAAGTTAGTTCAGTGTTCTGTGTAAAATGAGTTTGTGATCTCAGTCCTGATCCTTCTGGAGAGGTGTCTGTATCACAAAAACCACCACCACTGAACCTAAGGTTGGCACCTTTGTTGCCAGTCCCAGTAGAAGGTAAATGGTCATGGGAACTAAATTACTTTATCCCTGGAAGAGTTTGCTTGTGAGGATCCTTGTATTATTGCTTCCCATCCTGTACCTGGTCTGTGAATGAAAATAGAGGACTGCAGTTGCAGGGCTGTTAGTCTGGCTTTCACAAGCATTAAATTAACATATAAAGCCTCATATTGTCATGTATTTTACTGGAGCAAAACAAGAATGAGTAGAGAGAAATTGGCTTCTTCCATTTAAATTTGCAGTCTCCTATAGTTGGAGTCAGCCATATAGGTTTAGGTAGGATGTGTGTGTTTATTGCTGGAGGATTGGCTAGGTACATCATCCCAATGGGTATATTCAGTCCTATTTGTCCCAATGCAATATGGTGTTTGCACATAAAATGAAAAGGATTCATAAGGCATTAAGATAAGGAGGTGAGGGAAAGCAAGAGAAGCTGCAAAGACTGCTTCTGTGATAGACCTGTGTGTTCTGGGAAAATTTTTGCTGAATATTTTTTGTGAAAATAACTTCTGGAAACCCAGGAAACTCTTTATTTTGGTGTGACACTAGTCACATTTTCAATTGTATTCAGATTTGTGTTGCCTGGGGAAAAAATGGCATAACTGCCCTTTTCAGTGACTAGATAAATGAAACATTTCCTAAGTGGCACAGAGACTATCTGAATTCCTGTAGTATATTTGGTTTAGAACAGTTGAATTAGTTTGATATTTACAAAAAGAGAATCAGAAGAACGAAGGCTTTTCCCAAAACATCGCTTCCTCAGTCTGTTGTTTGAATCCATTTCTTTTTGGCAGAAATATTGATGGTTTGAGCAAGTTTCCATTTGTCAGGGGAAAAAAAAGAGGGAAAATAAAAAAGAACAACTAGGATAACTCTTAACTGTTGACATCAAATATTCACCAGCTCTTTTTAGTTATTTCAATAATGGAAACAGAAAGAGTGTGTGTGTGTGTGTGGTTGGTTGGCTGCTGAGCTCTTTGCATATATAGATGAAAGTTTCTGACAGTGCTAGCATTGTGTGTGCTGGAGCAGAGCTCTGTGTGTGTGAGAATGTGTGAAGAGGGGAACGTGTAAAAGTATACTGGAGACAGCAGCATGTGGGCTGGGGATGCAAGGACCTTAATTGGACTTGGTAGGACCTTTAGTCCCTGACACACATACGCATGCTTAAAACCCGAGGTGATAGACCTTGCCTCAAAATGTACAATACTCTAATATATTCTGTGGGGCGTGGAACACCCCTCGGAAAATGTCCAACTTTAATGTCTGATCTATAAATGAGCACATTCAAAGCGGTGTGTCTGTCTACATTTTTATATGATCTGCAAAACCACAGCTCGACTGCCTGTAGTCATTCACCTGTTGGCATCCTAGGTCTGTTGCAAGGTTCTTTTTGAAGGGTATTGGACACCCTAATCTTCTTCATTTACGTGATTTCTAATTTTTTCTGATGTTGTAGGTGGTCTCTGGAATAAAACAATTGCTCTGTTTTTATCTGTTATGCAAGCTGACTAAGACAAAGCCCTAGGAAGTAAGAATTACTCCCATTCATCATCAGTGGGGTGTTAGCTTTATAACATTGTCTGCATAATCAGCATCTTAATTACCTTTCAAAAATATTGTAGGTAAATAAACTTTATAATGCAAAGGCTGGCACATATCCAATGATCTCTAAGAGGAGACTGATGTCTTCCCATCAAACACACAGCTATTTATTTCAGAACTTTACAGTTTGACACAGGATACTTCAATCTCTGTGATTACAGTAATCAAAAGTCAGAATTTAAAATTTAGGGACCCTCATCTGTACATATACATATGCTCATGCCTAACTAAGACCCTGATCCTGAATACACAAATGGGACTATTCCCCATGTGTAAAGTTAATCATATGCATAAATCTTTGTAGGACTGGGGCCTTATTCTTTAAAATATTCAGTAAAACCTGCTAATCGGGTATATGCAAATATACATCTCTGGTAAAAAAGACTATCAAGCTATAGCTATAGCTATGCCTATAGCTCGTTTAGTGGGACAATGAGTTAACTATTAAGTCTGTGCTTTGCTGGAGGCTGCTTTATCTACAGGTATCATGAACGTGCTGCAGGTAAGTTTGTTAACATTTGCAAGAAGAGAGCGTACATGCCACATCAAAATGGGCAATCCAGCCTGAGTAAACTGCACTGTCCCAGGAGCAGGGCAAGAACCAGAGTCACATTGAGCCTTATATGGATTATAAAAACGAAGGTATATGTTTTCTTTACCATGATGTCATGAATCATTTATGTTTGTTTCTTTATTTGTAGGAAAGTGGAAGAGATTTTTCAGCACTGACACGCCATGTCACCTTCTCACATGTCATTTATTTGAATGTCCTTTTCAAATGCACAGGGATGTGTATGTATGTGTACACACACCCCTGCCCCTCTCTGTCTATAGACATGATCGTGCATATATTGATTTAATATTTTTATTACATCTCACTATGACAGTGAAGGTTTTGAAATATCAACTGTGTCCACATATCTATTCTGGGGACACCATCATAGGGCCTAATCACATCAGCCACACGATCAGAGGCTCGTTCACCTGCACATCCACCAATGTGATATATGCCATCATGTGCCAGAAATGCCCCTCTGCCATGTACATTGGTCAAACTGGACAGTCTCTACGTAAAAGAATAAATGGACACAAATCAAACGTCAAGAATTATAACATTCAAAAACCAGTCGGAGAGCGCTTCCGTCTCTTTGGTCACTCGATTACTTACCTAAAAGTGTCAATTCTTCAACAAAAAAACTTCAAAAACAGACCCCAGTGAGAGACTGCTGAATTGGAATTAATTTGCAAACTGGATACAATTAACTTAGGCTTGAATAGGGACTGGGAGTGGATGGGTCATTACACAAAGTAAAACTATTTCTCCATGTTTATTTCCCCCCTCCATCCCCCGCTGTTCCTCAGACGTTCTTGTCAACTGCTGGAAATGACCCAACTTGATTATCACTACAAAAGGTCCCCCTCCCCCCGCTCTCCTGCTAGTAATAGCTCACCTTACCTGATCACTCTCGTTACAGTGTGTATGGTAACACCCATTGTTTCATGTTCTCTGTGTATATAAATCTCCCCACTGTATTTTCCACTGAATGCATCCGATGAAGTGAGCTGTAGCCCATGAAAGCTTATGCTCAAATAAATTGGTTAGACTCTAAGGTGCCACAAGTACTCCTTTTCTTTTTGCGGACACAGACTAACACGGCTGCTACTCTGAAATCTGTATTATCATGTGTTTCACCTACTTTTCTTTTGTTATGTGACAATCTACTCTTTATCCCCATATACTGGTAGACACTATCCGTAAATCCAGCTGGTTTAATCTCCAAAATGTCTCTGAAATCTTCCCTTTCCTTTTCATTCCCACCACAGAAATCCTTCCATCATCCTTGATTATTGCAATCTTATTCTCTTCAGAATCCAATTGACACATCATGCAATTTTTCCAGTACTCTGTTGCAAAAATAATGCACACCTTCCAGTATTAAGATCACATTCATACATTCCTAAATCTCTGGCTCCCTATTGCCTACTCAATCTGATCTGAGTTCCTCATATCATTTTCAGTTCCCTCACAACCTACACCTTCTGTTCTGCTTTTAGCATCTATCTCCCTTATGCTCTCTGCACATCCAAAGCCATTCATCAGAAGTTACCATTCCAACCTATGGTCTAACCTTCTTTGATTCTAATCTCTATGCCTGGGTCCAAAGTAGTGTTATCAGATAGAAAGTGTGCAAAATTGGGACAGGGGGTGAGGGGTAATAGGGGCCTATACAAGAAAAAGTCCTGAATATCGGGACCATCCCTATAAAATCGGGACATCTGGCCACCCTAGTCCAAGGAAGCTCAGCAATACTGTCTGAGCTGGGATGATGACAGTATCCTAGCCTGCCTGGGACATTTCCTGCCTTTTTTAACTAGAGGCCAGAGACAAGAGACCAGTGACCGTTTCAATACAAGATACCATGAATTTCCAGGGAGAAAAAGGGTGTCTTTTGTATAATGATCTTCCTAGTCTGAATAATCCATCCTTCCTTGCGTGCTTGGGCCTTGATTCAGCAAAGGATTTAAGCACATGTTTAATTTTAAGCACATGCTTAAATCCTGTTGATTCACATGCTTTGCTAACTAGGGATGGGATTATGACAATCATTAGCAGTAAACAAGTGTCTAAGTGCTTTGCTGAATCAACCTTTTTGAATACGCCTTACTGCATAACTTTCAGCTTCAGTCACATAAATCCTTAGAAATGCTGGCTCCTTCTACTCCTGACATTCCCAGCCCTGTGTTTGTCTTCCTGCCTCCTTCCTCCCTGTCTCCATGTCTTTGTTTTCCTCACAAAGCAGAGTTCAGTGGATTTCCTGTACTTTTTCTCAGGCTGTTACCCTTAAAGTGACAAAGCCTGGCAGAAATCAGGACTTTCCTCAAAATGAGGAAAGCAGTAGGGACAAGAGCAACTACAGTAGGGGTCTTCTCTCAGAGATTCTGACAGGGACTAGCCAGGGGAAGCATGCAGCAGCTTCTGAGTTGCTTACCAACCCCTTGCATTCCTCAGTCTGTCTGTTCCTACCATCCTCTGTGATTTGTCCACTATTCCCCTGCTCCAATCTGCGCCACCACCCCTCCCTCTCTACACTCTGCAACTGCTACCCTCCCAGTCCCTGGTCTGCTCCACCCCCACTCCACTATCTAATCTGCCTCCACCCTCCCTGCCACTGATCTGTCCCTCATCTGTCTTGCCACCCGCCACCCCCACCATCTATTCCACCACCACAACAATCTGCTTTTCCATCCCTCCACTGCCCTCTAAGCCCCTCAAACTACTCCTCTAGCCTACTCACCCCCTGATCTACTCCATACCATACCCCTGCCGGTTTATTCCCCTATGCTCTCTCATCTGCTCCTTATCTTCCCCTGCAGATCTGTTCCTCTCCTTTTCTACCCTGCCTCTCCAGCTCCTGAGTCACTAAGGAGTTTTTTTGTGGGGGGAAATGAGGCTCAGGGTAAAGGGCAGAGTAAGGCCAGCAGCTTCACTGGGGTTTCACGTTCCTAATGGGCGTGTACAGGCACTTCGCACATGCTCATACATTCTAAGGCAGGGCAGGTTCTTCTGTTACACAGGGGCTCAACGCCAAGCACTGCATAGCAGTACCCCCAATGAAACTACTCCCTCTCCTAGGTAGGTGATTTTCCTTCCCAAATAAGTGAGGGGCAGGTGGAAGAAGGTGGCGGGGGGATGGAAAGATGAAACTGGGGGACAACTTTGCAGGGGCTAGGCAAAGGACAGAATCAGTGGCAGCTGAGGGGAAAACTCATGGGTAACAATGATTAAAACGTTTCCCAGAACTCTGGTTAGTGCTGCTGCTGCATTTGACTATCCCATCGCATCAGGGTAACCCCAACATCTCAAAGTCATCGGTATTCGCTCTCTGAATCCCTCAAATGCTTGCATTTATTTCATTCTGTAATCTGCTCTGTAAAGCCAAAGCTATTGATTTGTCTTGGTGAGGGATGTTCTTGGACTTCACTTCTCCTCTAGCTTTTTTGCTTCTGATATCTGAAAGATACTCTGAACAGTAAAAATAAATGAACGAGAAGATGAAATTTGGGAGGAAATGAATTGATTTGGTTTGTATATAGTTTTTAAACAAATATGTAATTTTTAATATTTTGAGTTTTTCATGACATTTTTATTTGTCCAGTAAAGCAACTTTTCAGTGAACTTTTCAGGGGCAGTGAAAGCTGTAATTGTAACACTAGACTAGCAAGTATCCAGCATGATATTTTGGTAGAGAGAAGCAGAATTGCAGGGGAAGGGAGTACCAAGAAGGGGCTTTATGTTTTGTAACTTTCCTTATGTCTTTTCTCATGGTTTATAAAGTACAAAGTCAGAAGTGTTTTTCCCCTCCAGTGTTAGCTGCCTGGTTTTCTTAATGATTTATATTTATGTCAGTGTCATAATATATATATTATGTATAATTTTTTGTGAACTGTTAGTTTCCTCAAAGTCAGCAGTTCCTCTGTCTTTCTTTGTGTTGAAAACTATACACATGTATACAATGGGAAAGCAGCTTCTTAATTCAGGAATCATTTAGCGAGAGAACGTAGAAGGTAGCACTTTTGGAACACAGACATGATATTTAAAAAGACTTCCTTTAAAATGATTTGGAGGGTTTTTTAAAATGATAATGCTACAAATGTTGTTCCATGGGAATTAAATCTTCTCTCAGATTGTGACTATGTTCTGTGTTAACTAGATATGGGTAAACGTGGTTTAAAAATTGATCGGGGGAACTCTCACTAGTATTTTTCACCTGGTTATTGTTGAGTAGTTTGGATTACACTCCATGCATAATTCTGGATACAAAGGCAAGTATCTGCCTCTTCAATGGGAAGGAGTAGAAAGCTTTGAAAACCTTTCAAAGGTTTTTCCCACTCCACTATGTACGTTTTATGTTGATCATCATTTTAAGCTTGTTGAACACAGGTTCCAATACTCCAAAGGCTTAAATGTGTACTGAATTTTGACTATGTAAGAAGTCTCATTGAGTACGTTTTTACAGGACCGGAGCTTCAATCCTTTGTACCACTTCAGTGATACCATACTCTTTAATGTTTACATAAAAACTAAGAATGGCCATATTGGGTTGGACCGATGCTCTATCTAGTCCCATGTCCTGTCTTCTGACAGTAGCTTGTGCAAAGTCATTCAGAGGGAATGAACAGAACAGGACAATTTATTGAGTGATACATCCCCTGTTTTCCAGTTCCAGCTTCTGGTAGTCGGAGGTTTAGGAACATCCAGAGCATGGGATTGTGTCCCTGACCATCTTGGATAATAGCCATTGATGGACCTATCCTCCCTGAAATTAATTAATTCTTTTTTGAACCCAGTTATACTAATTTTGGCCTTCACAACATCCCCTGGCAATGAGTTCCACAGGTTGACTGTGCATTGAGAGAAGAAGTAGTTCCTTATGTTTGTTTTATACCTGCTGCCTATTAATTTCATTGAGTGATCCCTGGTTTTTGTGTTATATGAAGGGGTAAATAACACTTCCTTATTTACTTTCTTCATGACACTCATGGTTTTATAGAACTCTATCATATGCCCCCTAAATCATATCTTTTCTATGCTGAACAGGTCCTACTCTTTTTAATCTCTCCTTTTACAGGAGCTGTTCAGGACCCTAATTTTTTTTTTTTTTTGCCTTCTCTGTACCTTTTCCATTTCTAATGTATCTTTTTTGAGATGGGGCAACCAGAACTGCACATAGTATTCCAGGTGTGGGCATAGCATGGATTTATATAGTGGATTTATATAGCATGGATTTATATTATGATTTTTTCTGTTTTATGATCTATCCCTTTCCTAATGGTTCCTATCATTGTTAGCTTTTTTTGACTGCTGCTGCACATTGAGCAGATGTTTTCAGAGAACTATCCACGATGACTCCAAGACCACTTTCTTGAATGGGAACTGCTAATTTAGACCCCATCATTTTATATGTATAGTTGGGATTATGTTTTCCAATGTGCATCCCTTTGCGTTTATCAACATTGAATGTCATCTGCTATTTTATTACCCGGTCACCCAGTTTTGTACCATCCCTTTGTAATTCCTCACAGTCAGCTTTGAACTTAAATATCTTCAGTAATTTGTATCATCTTCAAACTTGGGCACCTCACTGTTTACCTTGTTTTCCAGATTGTTTATGAATTTGTTGAAAAGCACTAGTCCCAGTATAGATCTTTGGGGACCTCTCTCCAATGTGAAAGCTGACCATTTATTCCTACCCTTTTGTTTCCTATCTTTTAACCAGTTACTCATCCATAAGAGGACCTTCCCTTTTATCCCATTATTGCCCATTTTGCTAAAGAGCCTTTGGTGAGGGACCTTATCAAAGGCTTTCTGAAAATCCAGGTACACTATATCCACTGGATTACCCTTGTCCACATGTTTGGGTTTAGAATTCTCTCTAAGAATTCTAATAGATTGGTGAGACATGATTTCTCTTTATAAAAGCTGTGCTGGCTCTTCCCTAACATATTGTGTTTGTCTACATGTCTGGTTGCTGGAACGCCCCCAGTTGGCTGGGTATGTCCTGCCCATATCTGATTTTAGAATTCAGTATGCATTTTAGAAACAAACAAACATGGTTTACATTTGTTTCAGTGTTTGTGTCCAGTCTGCTGGACTATGGCTACACTTCTCCGAACTGCAGCATGACGTGCCATAAAGATGCGGAGTGTGAAGTTAAGGGTGGAGTGCAAGGCTGCTATTGCTCCCCAGGATTCACAGGAAATGGCATACATTTCTGTCACGGTAAACATATTTTACCTACGTACATTGCTACAGGGCATGAAAAATATACCCAGTACCTATTGAGGACTAAATTTATAACCAGAATAATACTTATGCTGACATGCTACCAAGGCTAAAAAACTGAAGTGCTATCCCTGGTAATTTAAAGTAATAGTGGGTACTGTATTTTATTGCAACTTGTCAATCAACTTTCTATCTAATATTCTAATATAATTTACCATATTACATCTCTCTTGTTTTATTAGACCTGCTTTCCCTGTTGGACTTCGTTCCACTTTGTCTTTTCTTTCCTATGATAGATAATTATATATTTTCCCCAAGTTACTGTCAGCTATTTGTTCTTATTTCCTCCTCTTCCCCCACCCCTCTGGAAAGATTACAAGAATAGAAGTACACAATTTATGGAAAGAATAGTTATATAGATCATCTACATTGATTGGTTTCAGAGTAGCCGCCATGTTAGTCTGTATCCACAAAAAGAAAAGGAGCACTTGTGGCACCTTAGAGACTAACAAATTTATTTGAGCATAAGCATGCGATGAAGTGAGCTGTAGCTCACGAAAGCTTATGCTCAAATAAATTTGTTAGTCTCTAAGGTGCCACAAGTTCTACATTGATTGTCTGCCTTTTTCCACTGTTGCCCACCTCAGTGCTACCAACCAACTCTCATAATATCTGATGTTTTTCCTAAAGCCCCAGATCCTGGAGCCCTGTGACTAAGTGAGAGTCTCAACTTTAATAAAAAAAAACAAAAACTTTCTGTGGAGAAAAGCTTGAAAAAGTGAACCCTAAAGACTAGTAAAACAGAAGACAAATAAAAAGAGTCCTAAATACATTATGTCAAGCTAATCTCATGGATTTTAAGATGATGACATGACTTCGGAGGGGCCTGACTCAGTATTTTTGAAGCTTGGATAGGCAATACTGCCACTTCCATACTCCTTCACACCGATTCTCTTGCACATAAGGCTTTTCAACTTTTCTAGACACCTAATATTAATAACTGATAAGCCAATGTTCCCCCTTTCACCCCAGCTGCTGGAAAGGGAAGTAAGTTGGGATTCCTAACGGGAATCTGTCCCTGGGGGACTCCATCTTTCATAGGTATCTGATAGGTATCTGATTACTTTGAAGCTTCCCTCACCTCCGGTCATATCCCTCTGGCTGCTGGAAGGGCTAAGGAATTTCTCTTTCTCTCTGTTCCCCTCTCCCATCCCAATCTCTACTCTCAGCATTCTGGGCTTCTGGAACATATGCGGAGAGAAAGGGAGGTCCCGCTGCTCTACCCATCTCTCTGCTTTCAGGCTGATGTAAGTGAGGTCTCTATACTCTTCCTCTCCCCCAGCCTTCATTTGTGAGGTGCCCTTTGCAGTGAGTAGCTGTAGTGCCTGTCTCTGCCGCTCCAGCCGCCCGTCAGGCTATGCCCAGCTGCAGCACTGTGACCTGGTTCTTGTCGGTTTTCACTGCTGCTCGCTACGTCTTTAATAGCAGCCATGGCCTGTAACCGGACCCTGGTCAGAGCTTCCCCTAGTGCACCTTGGCAAAGCTCTGAGCTTGGCAAAGCTCTGAGCAGAAACAAAGGCACAGAGCTAGCTGTGAGGAAAAATAAAGAAAACATCTCTGCACTTGGGAGCCCTTGATTCAGGTTTATAAACCTAAAGGCTAGAAATTTACTTTCTTTTTATGAAAGCATAGGACTTGAAGGTGCTTGCCCGGGAAAGCTGCCTTCCCTGCATGTGTCTAGGGAATGTTTAAGTGTAAATATACCTGATCAATTAATGAAAAACCGTAGTGACAAAAAACCCAGGTCACCTGAATCCCAGTCCAATGATCTATCCACTAGACCAGTTAATCTAATTGATTGCAATGTTGAATACATGTTTGCAGAATCAAAATCTCTATTTGTGAATAATTATTCAATGAAAAAAATCCAAGAATTTCAATTAATATTATTTGCAACTCACATTTCCTTCTACCCCATTATCATGTCACTAGGATATTTTTTCAGTGAGGAGCAATTATGAGTCAGCAATTAAATTCACAGCAAAGATCACTATCTCCTCTTTCACTATCCTTCCTCCCCAAGGTCTGAGATATTTTTAATGTTTATATTTTGTTTATTTTAACACCCCCCCCAAAGACTTAGAGACACTTATTGGTTACCATTTACACCAGCTGCAGTTTAAGACAAAAGTATCAGTCATTCTCAAAGCCTCAGGCTTGATTAGCTGTATAGAGTTATGCTAAGTGTCAGGAAGCTCAATCCTTCAAACCAAATTCCTAAAAGTGTTCAAGCAAGGCAGCTTCCAGGCCGATTCATGGTGCATTCACCAATTCACGGTGAAATCAAGACTGTTAGGGTGTGTCTACACAGCAAAGAAAAGCCTGGGACTGGCCCGTGCCAGCCGTCTCAGGCTTGTGGGCCTCGGGTTGCAGGGCAGCTTCATTCCTATGGACACTTTCAGTCTCTGGCTGGAGCCTGAGCTCTGAGATCCTCCTATTACGTGGTCCTACAGCCCGGGCTCCAGCCCAAGCCTGGAAGTCTACCCAGCTATGAAACAGCCCCACAGCCTGAGCCCTGTGAGCCCGAGTCGGTTGGCATGGACCAGCGTGGGTTTTTCTTTGCTGTGCAGACATCCCCTTAGAGGCCTCAGTTAGGTGAGACCAACAGTTTCTATAACAAACTACCTCTAAAATCACCAAAGTCACTTACCCTCCAGCTTAATAGCGCAGTTCATATGTGGGATGTTCTTTCTGAAAGAGAGGCTGTGTTATGCAGAACATTGTCAACACTGTATGTATTCTTCTAATAGCATAAACAGGTTCAATTTAATTGGATAGGCTCTAAAAAGGATTAAAAATGTAGTCAGGCTACACCCCATCATAATTAGCTTAAAGCTAAAAAAAGTAGAGCAAAGCTGCAGTTGTTTAATGATATATTAGATCTTGTTGTTCTAGATAGAGCATGCAGCACAGCAAGCTACACATGTCTCTTCAATTAATAATTTTAGGCTTTTATGATGATAATTCAGTCACCTTCAAAGCAGACCATCAATCATGTGTTAACATAAGCATTTTTTTCTAAATAGTGCATATAATGTCATTATGTAAGAATTTTAGCCCTTTTTGTTATTTAGAAAGGTTGTAACAGTCATAATTACTGTCATTAACATGAATAATGTTGCGCTGCGTAAGCCTATCTTCTACTCTGTATTGCATCTTTTCGCTGATAACCAACCAAACCACAGTAGCTCTTTCTTTTGAAAAAGAAGTTCAAGCTCCATTTTTGTCTTCATGATATGATTTTCTCTCTGTAAAATGCTTTTAACATCCAAACACACCCGTTGTCAGTTTAATTCCAAGTCAGTTTGTATAAAACTGTCCTTCTTTATTTAAAGGGACACTTTCAATTATTTCTAAGTGGTTTTAATTTGTCTCTTTACACTCAGTTGCTTGTAACACCTTTTAAGTACTTGTAAAAATTATTTCCGTGCCAAGTCTGTCTTTTCAACGTGATGCACTTAGACATTTCCCTCTGAGTTTATTGTGGAGCACAAGGCAATATAGTCCTGTTACTTATTTCCCAGCACTATCATTGATCAATCATGAATCACTGATGTCAGCATACCTTAGGGAATGGGGTTTGTTAGTTAACTTGTCCTCTCTTTGCCAGCTGGCTAAGTGACTGCAGAGCACACAAAATTATTGGACTCACTGTGTCTAGATAGAGATACACATATATATATGAATTTAATTTCCTGGTGTCAAAATCATGGATTTTAAAATAATTATCCTTTTAGAACCGTGTGGATTTTTTCCCACCAGACTTCAGGCGTTTTCAATTAGGTCATGTTTTGGACCTTCAGGAAGAATGCTTTCATCCAATCCTGCAAACAGTTACTTCCGTGCCTAGTCCCATTGTCTTCAGTGGGAATATGTGTAGGAGTGAGCATAGCTATGGGAATGACTGTTTGCAGGAACTGGCATCTTTTATGTATTAGCATTATAATTTACCCCGTGATAAATTCTGTCTGCATATAATCCTCCAGAAAGCTACAGATGAGTCACTTTTTCAAACTTTACACTTCCTTGCTGCAAAATAACCTTACATTTCTCTTATTTCTTGTAAAAGATCTATGTCCCTAACTCTCTATTTATAATATGACACAGAGAGAATGACCTTACAGAATGCAACCATTTGCCTTCTAGGGCTCGGTTTGGAGGCATATATAATAGTGGGAGTATATTTTAAATATAATGCATCTGGTTGTATATTATTTGAATATAATGCATGTGGCCTGCATATTTCCTGACATCTGTAATTGAACTTGCACAGCTAACAACAAGGTAAAGCATGAAGCTAGCATTATGGTGAAAATACAACCAAATAGGACTGATTTATCAGAGAATTAACTTCCTTTCATGCAAGATTTCTGTGGATTTTGCACAAATAAATAGAATATATCTACCACTTTCATAAATCCTTTTCTTTATATAAAAAGGGTGACCTTTTTCTTTTGTACACAAAACATCCTTACAAGCTACAGAGAACTGAACTGGCCATGTAAATTACATGTTGCTTGTAATCCTGACTTCCTCCATTCCAAAAAACTTTCAGACCTTTGGAGAAAAGCAGAGTGTGGAAGTGAAGCTTAAGTGAAGTCAATCTTTTATTTCTGAAACAGAGAAAAATGGCCTGGCACCATTTAAGCTTTCTCAAGCAACTCTATCATTTCAACACTGGCTGCCTCTTGCATGCTGACTGCCAATTTGCGGCTTTGTTGGCACACTGCAGAAAATTAAAGTAAACAGTGTGATCACCGTGTTTACTTTAACTTTCTAAAATATGGCAGGAAAATGAAGCAGTGCTGTTTGTTCCAAGCGTGCAGGCAGGAAAAATAGGAACACAATATCCCTCCAGATTTCCTTTTAAATGTCCATTGACAATTAGCCTTCTAAAAGATGAATCAATCTTATTTGTAAAGTAGATGCAGTTTTTTCAGACATAGCGAGAAGGAAATGATGCCATCAAGACAACTTTAAACTTTAGTAGGACACAGGGCTCTGAAAAGCTGTCGTGTCTCTCTGTTCAATATGCAATAGAGTAATATTTATCAGTTTCCTAGAATCACAGTGTAAAGTAAAATTTTATACCAAAATACAGAAGCCCTGTTTGATTGTTGGTAATTTACCTAAATTCAGCTAAATCAAATTGAAAGCCTACTGGAAATCCAAATGTAGATATATTATTAATGTATCTCATTTTATTGAGAGGCACGGTGTTGGCTTTATGGCTTTAGCCAACTCTGAAGATGATCTTTCCTGCAAGATACCAGGTATTACCCTAATGTGATGTTGTCATATTCTACCATCCAGCCTTCATGGCAGTCACTGAATTCATTTTGATTCATCAGTGTCCCTATGGTCATTAAATGGTATAGGTGTATGGGTTCCAGAGAGATTTTTCCTTATAAAGTAACATGACCCTATAAAACCACTGTCTCTAGTCATTTTTATTCTATAAAAAGATGCTCTTTAGCAGCAAACAGTCTAGTCTAAATGCTGGCCCAGCAAAGGATAATTTTTGTTGTTAGCAGCAGATACACATCAAATATCACAAAGCTTTTACTTCTATGTTTACCAAAAAACCCAAAACCACTGACATAAAAGATCCAGTCCACCCACTTCTAAATCCATCTCACTGGTATCAGTAACCAGAAACCATAAAGGCCAAATTACAGCAGCTTTAGCATAGTGCAGAGGAGTTGGGAGATGATATGCGTTAGTTAGACACATGTTATCAGGCTCAATACATGGTTAATGGGGCAAAATTCTTTTGCCTGTGTTATGCAGAAGATCAGACTAGATCATCTAATGGTCTCTTCTGGCCTTGAAATCTATTAAACCCTTTTGCTCCATCATCCCTCAATGCAGGATACAGGCCATGTGGTTGATCATGTCCTAGTAGTGCAAAGATAGGAGGCACCATTGCTGACATCCATGCATGCAACTCAGAGTAGTCTACACTTCCTGTGCACTGGCCAGAGGCTGTGGGTCTGTGAAGAAGGAAATTGTACAAATATAATAGGGGCTATCACTGAGTGTACTCACCCTGGGTTCCCAGAAGCATTGTGTGTACTCCTGACCTCTGTAAGCTCATGTACTATCTGTAGGCCACCATTTGGGTACTACACCTCCTCATCATTGTCACAGCAGCTCAGGCTTTCTTGGCTATAAATAAGATGAAAGTGAAATAAAGTCCCAAGCCTACAAACTATTCCTCACAAGAATAGTTATGCTGAGGTCAATGGGCAAGAACTGCTCACTTGACTAGGAGTTTGCAGTATCAAGTCCTCAGTCCGTTGTTCATGAAGATCTGAAGTAATGAAAAGCTTGGTACCGACACATTGTACTCAAACCCTAGCTTCTATTGAAAGCAATTTAATTTTTTTCTTTACATTAATATTGGCTGACTTTGACATTCATATTATTAGGTAGGATCCTCCTGGGAGACTGATCATCATTCAGGGAGAAGGGGCTAGCTGAGTGAAGTGTGTGCATAGTCTTGTGAATAAGGTGCCTGACTTTGGTATATGGTATAGCACACAGATATGAGTTCAAGTTTTCTTTGTGCTTCTATTAAAATTCTGTACTTTATGTAGTAAATAATGTAAGGGATCTTATGAAATTTGCTGACCTAGGAAAGTCAATCCTTCTTGCAGATCAGGAGGCTGGAAAGGCTGACCTGAAGCACAGTTCTGCAACATGGAGTTGTGAAAGAGTCCCAAGGGGTTATGAGCACTTTAACTCCTGTGTCCAGTCCTCTCCTCCACATGGACTAACAGCTTCATTAGCAAACTTGAGGCATACTGAGCGTGTGTAATGCTGACAGACCCTGGTCGTCAGTGGGTGGGGTCGAACCGGGGACCTCTGGAGCTTAGTGCATGAGCCAAAAGCCAACTGGCGCTTAGCTAAGACTGTAGAGCAGATTCATTAATCTCTCTCTCTAAGTGGTCTCGGTGCCACTAGATGGGACAGAACACCACACCTAGGAGGTGTGTGGGTTACATACTTCCCCTAGCTGAGGAAGTGCATCCCAAGCTTCAGAGACTTCCCAGTTGAAATCCCAGAAGAGCCGCCACTTGTAACACCAACAGATCCCGGTCGTCGGTGGGCAGGATCAAATCAGGGACCTCTGGAGCTTAGTGCATGAGCCTCTACTGCATGAGCTAAAAGCCAACTGACTCTTCGCTAAGGCTGTAGAGCAGACTCATTAATCTCTCTCTCTAAGTGGTCTCGGTGCCACTAGATGGGACAGAACAACACACCCAAGAGGTGTGTGGGTTACACATGCTCAGAGCATTCTCAAAGCATGCCAGGACGGCTGGGCCAAGCCTATTTCTGCCTCCCGGAAAAAGGGAAGTTGTAGGCATGGTGCTGATTTAGGCAGCCACAACTTCTTCTGAAGAGTTTCTGTACATGAGCTGTCACCAAGGCTTCTGTTTTATTGGCTCCTCTCTAAAGAAAATATGTGACTCTGGATGAGCAATATAAAATCTGAAGAAGAAAATCCAGGATAGAAAAAAAATATATTTGTTGAAATGTTTTGTGCCTCTGATCTTGGGCATGTTATTTTTTCATTTTCCTAGCTGTGACATGGGAATAATCATACTTCCTTTCCCAAGGTGAGGGAGGCTTACTTTATTAATTGTAACATGACATTCTTTGATGGAGAATGCTATATTTACCTGTCTAAAAGGCCAACACTTTAAAAGACAAATTATTTAGTTGTGTCTTATTTAAAGTGATGCTGTCAGGGCTGAGTATGACCTTTTGCATAAAACTTGATTTTTTCAAATGTATGTATTTATTTGCATTTCTGCCTAAACAAAAAACAAAAATAAAAAACACTGCACTCATTTTATCAGCTCTCCCAAGCAGCCAACCCAATCTTAACATCCTAGGTGGCTGACTGGAGACATCAGAAGAAAATCCAGGATATGCTGTGTTCATTGTGGATATGGATACGCATGTGGTGTGAGCCAGCCCACTACATTGTACCTCCACATCTTTGCTCTTCTTGGGCGCCAACAGGATGAGGTAACTAAGGATTCATATTAATTTTAATCTGTGCTATCTGTCAAGAACAGAGCTGGCAGGGAAGCAAAGGGACATCGGAATGCAAAACCCTTGTGTGGGATCCCAACAAAGATGCCGGCCTGGATCTTAAAATTTTGTTCAGTGTATGTCATCCAACTCATTGGATGAGGTTTTTTTAAAATATGATTATGGTTCATTCTTTCAGGATAAGACACATGTCTGCAAGGATCCAGATGATAGATTAGCTGAAAGAGAACCAAGTGCATATATCTGTCCTCATACCAAATGGCAGAGGGGTACAGTGGATAGGGCATGGAGTCAGTTACTGGACATGGTTCTATTCTTCGCTCTGCCACTGACTTGCAGGTTGACCTCTGACAAATCACTTCACCTCTCTGTGCCTCAGTTCTCCCACATGGAAAATGAGGATAATATTACTGGGATGCTCCGCTGAGGAGACCCAGAACTGGCAGCCACTGTGTTATCCCGCTGTCTCAGCGGGAGTGAGCTTTGCTGTAGATTAGACTGTGTCAGCTCCCTGCCACAGTGGCCCATCTGCTTTACCAGCATAGTCCTCAAGACTCTGTCAGTCAAACCTTGCCTTCGTGGCAATGATCAGTGAAGCCAGGTCCCCAGAGATATCTCTCTGCAGTGTCCAGTCCCCTCTCACTAGACACTCAGAAATTATTAAGTTCACTACCTCCAAAGAGCAGAGTGTACACCAGCCTGTTAACTTAGCTGAGAACTCGCACTGTAATTCAATATAATAACACTGAGATAGTTTATGGTCAAACTAAGAATAAGTTTATTAACAAAGAACAGAGATCTAAATTATATGAAGCAAGAGGAAAAAGAGACAGTCATGGTTACAAACAAAACAAAACACGTTTTATAGAGACTAAAACTTAATTTTAGCAAGTTACAATCTTTGTCTAAAGCAGTTTTCTTACTTACATTAATTTACCAGCAGCCCTAGCCCTCCTGGCCAGGAGGTCCAGCTTTCACAGGTTCAGAGGATGCTGTTCCCCATGTTCCCTAAGTGATGGATTCCTAAAACGTCTTCTTCCTCTTCTGATATTACCCAAAGTCCATTGTGTCTGACTCAAGGGCTAGCAGGGCTTCCTGGGATGCAGATTCTGTCCCCTGGCATGATTGTTAAACTGTCTTATCCCTGCTTGTTAGCTTGATGAGGTTGTTTACCTTGTATGTAAATGTACTTTAATTGTCCTCTGCCTGTTATCAGGCCGGTCAGAAAGGGGAAACCATATTCCTTTGTCTAGGGTAGGCTTAATGTATGCACTGCCGCTCAACCACATTTGAAGAACATATTTCTCAGCACACCTCTATAACTCCCTGTATGTAACCCATACATACATCACTCAGTGATTTTCAGGACCAGCATGTCACCAGTTTACGTATGATTGCTTACAAGACATCTTTTTGATACGTATTATGACAACAGGGGACAGTGTCACACCTGATATGACTTTCAGTATGTTGGGTACTCTGCCAGTTGGCATTAAGGGGCTCCCAGGATCACAATTACTTACCCACTTTAGAAAAAGTACTTCGAGATCTATGGATGAAAAGCACTATATGAGCACTAAGTAATATTTATTATTACATACATACTTATTGGGGCCCAAACAGTTGTATTTGTCATTATTTCATCATCAAACAAAACAGCAGTAGATAGATGGATTTGAACAAATTGAAAATAATTTGGCATGTTGTTTCTTGGCTAGGGTGCATATTTAAAATGGAAATAGGTCCTATGAAACAGCCTACTGTGAAGAAATGATGAGATTTTACATGTTCTACAAGTTATGTATCTCAGATGACTGAAAAAATCCTCTTTTGTTTGTTTTATTTATATTTTATTTCATTTGAAATCATACTTTGAACATGAGTAAAGTTCAGTAAGTGAACTTTCTGAATGGGCCAGAAGGAACAAAACTTCCTCTTTTCACATCTTTAATCATATCCCTACTCTTTTAAATTGCTTCTGGTGGCCTCTGACTAGAGCTAAAAAAAAGGTGGGTAGCTGATGTGATAGAAAAGCGTTATTTTCCCCTTCTCAGAAATGTTCCTAAACTTTCAAGTTGATTATCCAAATATGGATTACACATTTAATTTAAAATGTGCTTTAACATTCGCCAAGTGTTGCTGACTTCCTTTCTCTAAGAAAGATCCTTTTCATCCTGCTTTGTGGCTCTAAAATCAATCAACATATTACATGTTTAGAGGATGTGGGGAAATTCATTTAAGAAGCTGTAAATGTATTATCTTAGAGTCTGCTCTACTTTGTGTCTACCAGAGATATGATTTTATATCCGGTATCTCTAGTATCAAAAGTAAAGCAGTCCCAAGGTCCAGAAGTAACAAATATGTATAGCTAGCTTGTTTGTCTGAAATAAACTGAAGGTATGTATTTCCAGCATGTGTCTATGTATTAATGTGTGTATATTAATGTGAGTATACACCTATGTGTGTATACAGATATGTATGAAATTGAATTTACATGCAATAATATTCCCTAGAAAAATATTTGGAACAAAAATATGAAGCTATCTTTCTAACAAGAAAATGTAAAGAAATGTAAAATTGCTATTGTTTTACTTAGGTTGTAAGACTTAACACTTTCTGAAAAGATAAAATGTACACTGGGGTTTAATGGGAAGGAATTGCTTGCATAATATCCATTACCTTTAGATGTTTAGATCCAGTACCTAGACTTAGACAGTAGTAAAGTTTGCCAACTGTTAGTCACTGCAGTTGTATTTGTGGCTAAGCAGAGAGCTGAGAAAAAATGTGTTAGTAGGATCCCAAAGAATTATACATGTGAAAGAGAATGATATAATTTTTGTGCAGGTACCTTGCTGTTTTCCATAAAGTATGTAAATTATTTCTCTATGCGTGGCTGGCCTGGTCTGTTCAATTTATTGTGTCCCCATTGCATAACTTATCTAGTTTAACATTAGAGGACTTGTTCTTAGTTTTTCCCTGGTATGAACTGGGCAGAGGTGGTGGTGTTGTGCATACAAGCCTCGTCTGAAATGTGTAATTTATCTAGGATGATATGCCAGCACACAATTTTTCTGTGTATGACTGTGAAAAATTGCCAACTGAGCTACTGGCAGACAGGATGTCTAACCCTGTATAAAGCTTGTATGGATAAAAGACTTTAAGAAGGAAATTGACACTTTGGGCCTCTATTTGCCCTCGAAAGAGATAATGACATTCTCCAAGAAGATTAGAATCTAACCAAACATTGTATTCTAAATACAGAGCACAAAGCCGGTGCCATTTGTGAATATGGGAACCCAAGAACTAGTTTTTTGTACTGTGTATTTTTTTAGGTACACAGATTTAATTTGGAGATTATGCTTTGAAAATAAAATTTTATGGTATGTGTGTTTTTGGCTGATAAGAAATTGATTTTGTGACGTTGGTATACTCTAATTGAAATATCTGGCACTGTGTTTTGTGGTGATTAGAGGAATCCATATATGCTTGGAACCATATTATTTTTTCACCTTGAACCCTGCAGTTAATCACAACTGTAATCACTGGGAGGAAGGAAGCTGCTGTTTTGATGTGGTACAAGGAAACTGAATAATCTCTGTTCATTGTCTAATGGGTAGGGTCTTATGTGATTACTTTGGGATTTAGAGCTAAGGTTAAGAGATTCATGATCATTTTAAAAATGGAGATTTGTGGGTGAATTAACACTGAATAAACACAGAGGGCCAGAACCACAGCTACAATTGTGCTGGACACAGAGCAAGTCAGGCTGCATGTGCAAAGGAAGTTTCAGGAGTTGAGCAACATTGTGATCCTGCGCTCTTTGTATACAGAACCAGACACCTTTGGCTGAGGCTCCTCTAATTTACACTCTCTGCTAGGCCCCCGCACTCCCAAACACCAGAAAATTGATGTCGTGAAAGGCCATCTTGACCGCTCACATTATTCTATACCATGCCAGCAACAGAGAGGTGGATTGGCACTAACATAAGAACTTCTGTGTCGGTGGATTGCCTTGTGAGGAGAAGATCTCTGCAGCTCAGCATGGGGGCAAAATGCACCAGTTTTATGGTGTGTAGCAGCAACTGTGCATAGCAGAAACCTGCCCAGAGTATTTTTCTGGTGGCTTTTCAATGTTATGTTTGTTTGATGTTGGGACTGAATTTTTGGCCCAGTTTAGGTTCAAGCAAGTGTGACAGTCTGAAGTTGTTGGAAAACCAATGTTTACACAGTTGTTGTGGCCATGTTAGTCCCAGGATATTAGAGAGAGAAGGTGAGTGAGGTAGTATCTTTTATTGGACCAGTTTCTGATGGTGAGAGAGACAAGCTTTCGAGCTTACACAGAGCTCTTCGTAAGCTCAAGAACTTGTCTCTTTCACCAATAGAAGTTGGTCCAGTAAAAGATACTACCTCACTCACCTTGTCTCTGTAAACCAATGTGGCAGATAGTCTCATTATTTTAGTTATGATTTAATGTGACCCATTTGTTACCTTGACACAAGGATCTTGTTTCTTCAAAATAGAAAATGAAACTGGATGAAAATCCTCCACAATAAATGGTTATTTGTTCAAAAACAGTCAAATCCAATCTTCCTTTATGTTAGAGGTATTCAATATAGAAAAATAGTTCTTGTGGATATGCACTGGCTTTTATGCTTTATTCATAATGAAAGCTATTCACATAGACAGCTATCTAAATAAGTTACCTTGAGGGAGGGCATAAGTATAGATGGTGACAAGCATGTTTATATAGTTAATATTTATTTGTTGCAAACAGTGTCTGAAAAGGATTTGAGGCTAGTTTGTAGTGTTTTGAAAGTATAACAGATTGTTTTTCATCCCTAAGAAGCTGCTCTGCAAAGGCCAATGGATAGCCAAAGTGCAAGAGGCCAAATAAAGGATGAATTCTGAAAATTCATTCCTGTCCCATCTGAACAGAGGAACACCACTCCGCTGCCCCCCATTCCACTCCTTTACACCACAGCATAAAAGGGGCAGAAATCACCAGCATCTCCCCAGATGAGGATTCCATAGCACAGGAGAGAGTCCCCAAACAGTTGCAGAGCTAGCATAGCTGGTGTCTGTGCCATGCTTCCCACAGCCCACCTTTGTGTGGAGAGGTCACATTACAGCAGAAGCTTCCCTTCACTTAAATAAATCATCATGGAGAGGAATACGGGAGGTAGCGCAGAGCCTGAGGAGGGGTGACTGGATCTGCACTTACACAGCTCCACTGGCCCAAAATTAGCACATAGTGTAGAGGGGAAGTGAGTGGAAGTTGAGGCTGCTCAATAATCAACAGGTCCCTTGTGTCCAGCCAAAAAGCATAGTAAAGTATTTCATTATTTATGTCCATGGTGGTGCAAGCATCTGTCTTGAAACGGTGAGTGAGTGATGCAAAAATGTCAGCTTCACTGTCCTATTGTATAAAGGATACATAATGCATACAGAGAGAATTTTATCTCCATAACAACCACAGAGAAAATAGGAAAGGCAAATAGCTTCAAATGAATATTGACTTAAAAGCAGATTTGAGGAAAGTTTCTATAACTTAACACAGCTTCTCATGCAGGTTAATCTGAATAGAAATGAACTTGGGTTGCAGCTGTAAATGGGGCATGGCCCTGGCTCAGCTCCTTTTCATCTACCACAGTATAATAAGTGGGTGTCATGCAAATCTTGCTGCAGTAATTGTAAATATGATTAAGCTTTTAATAGACCTAGTTCCATTATTAGCATCCTGGAACGTTTTAGTAAAGCTGTCTTTAGAAAAATGAAGTCATAGTCTGCATCATGTGGCATTGTTGTTTTCACAGGCAGGGCTAAGAGCTCAAATGTGTTATGGCCTAGGTGTGTCAGGATACAACAGTGGGATACAAAAATGCTAAGTTCCATTGTATCACTATACACACAATGTCTAAGAGTGAGAGGGATGTGGCAGGAGATATTGAGGTAATATTTACACAGCTGTGTGCTGCAAAGAAAACATTCATTAGCTGAATGTTTTGTACATCCTCTTGGTTTGCATGCACTGCCAAATGCTGCTTGCCATGGGGGTGCTCCAACTGGCATCTGGGCTGGATTCTTTGGTCTCACACATTGGGCTCTTGACAGTTTGTCGTCCCCAGCCTGCCTTTCATCCACACACAAAAACCTCTAGCTCGAGTGTGGTGGTGTTTTATACCCAAGCTAGCTGGCCTGTCAGCAGGTACAGGCTGAAACACAAGTGCTGTTGACAGCTATTAAGAGAGCCACTCTGCAGTGTGGATACATGCTATGGCTTGTCCGGACAGGATTTTAGGGTTTTCCCTTCATTTTGTATTGAAACGACTAAGCCCCACTTTTGCATTTTCTGGTTAGCGGAGCAGACACCTGGCCCTCAGTGAGGGAACTCAGACAGTAGCCCTTGGGTCAGCTTTTAGCTGTATTCTGTGGCACTATGATAAAAAAAAATCCCCTTTGATTTACTTGGTTGCCATGTAAATTATACTCTCCCTTTAGTGATAGGAACTACTGAATCAGTAACAGTCATGATCACTATAATGATACTGTATGCCAAACTTCCATCATAAGTCCACTGAGGGGGAGCTGATGCTGACCATAATGTAATGGGGCAGTGACATGTAGATGACTTTTACAAGCCACAACAGCCTTAGAACATATACCTATAGGTTGGGGCAGAGTTTCCAAAAAGTTGAGAGTTGAGCACTGTTGAAATCTAGCTCTAATTTAGGTGTCCAAATGAGAGCTGAGCTGTTTTGAAAATATGGTCCTGCTTGTGGGTGCTGAGCAATTGAAAATCTGGCGCTTCATTTTATGCCCTTGTTTCTAGCTGTTTTTACTTTTGATTTACTTATTTTGAAATTGCAAAGACCCTTTAATTAGGGAGGGAAATATATGGATGAGTTAGATCTGCTTGTGGTAATGACTCCTCTGCCACAAGAGATTCAATAATTAAATAAGCAGATAATCTCCTTATTGATGAGATTTAGAAAATCATAAGGACATTACACTATTACAATGTTTAACGTCAGTAAATGGAGAAAAATCATTCTGGCAATTTTTATCAGCTGCAGTGCACATAGAGGGACAGTTTTCTTTCTTTTGAACAGCACAATACTGAACATTTCCTACATTCCTTCTTGTTACGTATGTTTGAGTTTTTTTGGTGGTTAAACCCCCATAAACATGAAATTGAAGGCTTGCTATTAGAATACTTGCTGACAGCTCCATCAGTAACATCCTTTCCAATAATACCATCACATCATGATTCATCTATTGTGCTCGATACAGTCAATTTAACCAGATGTATCTTCCTCACTTAGTTAGGATCCGCCTCCCCTCATTGGTAATTTTTTCTTTAGACACTTCATCAGATTCCCACTATAAACCTGTGTTTATCTTTGGTACCCTCTTATAGTTGTGGAACTCACATAGCCTGCAGAAAATCAGAGTAATTGGCTTGCTGCGGGTGAAGAGTGGGAGTGGCTGAAGGGAATGGCAAACTCCAATGCACAAGACAGCAGTACTGCCCCTTTGCTGCCAATGGCTGCTATCCCCGGCTGTGGGCTGGAATTCCAGCTTCAATCCCTCTGCACCACTTGCATGGAGTGTTAGGGCACTAGATCTGTGTAATCACCTCAGCCGGTCTGCTTCCGGCAAGAGCCTTCCATTCCATCCTATTCAGAGCCAGCACAGAGACCCATCCTCAGTGTGCAAGATAATGTGTGGCCACTCTGCGCAGAACTCCACTTGAAGCTCTCCTCACACAGGATCCTCAGCACCATGTAAAATAACATAGCTTTACTGATTTCTAGAGAGCTATGGCAATTTACACCAGCTGAGGATCTGGTCCAATGATCTTCCCTCGCTACATCATGAGAAAACAAAAAAAAAAAAGGAGAAAGAGAATTAATTGAAATTTAACATTTGTTTTCAGAATGAAACATTCAAGTGGCAGCTTTATCTGGTGAAACTGGTAATACTGCTTGAAAACAAAACCTATATTTACTCAGATGCTTATATAGCTAAACATCTTCTGCAGATAATTTTGGCCCCTAAGTAATCTCTGCAAGTAATACTGGATGCTGGCAATGCTGCAGATCTGAAAGATTGAAAAATTGAATCTCTTTTAAAGTCATTGATTTAGTCCTGCACCCTGTTAGGTGTTCTCATCCAGATCCTTCGGTATGCAGGAGCAGTGCTCAGGGCACCTAAAAGAGGGGGACAATGGTGGCTTTTCATCCTCTGTTTGTCCCTGGTCCATGGCGTAACTTAGAGTACCATTAAAGCTACTCTAAATTTGCACTGGCTTGCAGGGCCCCACTAGGGATACCATATGTCTTATACATTTTTTTTTTAATAATTAATCTGTATTTTGTTAATGGCCAGGTTAGACACTGTTTCTGAGAAGGCAATTGCAATCCTTAATAGGTTGCTTTATTTTTCTTTTCATGCTATACTAATACTGAATAATGAACATATGTAGGAGTGTTTATACATGCAGTATACATCACTGTTTTGCTGTGCTACAATTTGATAAATGTGATAAACATGATGATTATCCTAACATGCAGAGATTCATACAAACCCAGGGGGTCTAATTCAGCCCATAATCTGTTTCGATTTTGCATGCTGTGTGGGCTACAAAGTAGAGGCAAGAGAGATTCCTATATTTTCTCTTGGTAAATACATCTTATCTCTTTCTATATGCATGTGCAAATACAATAAAAATTATAAATGATATCTACATTTCTTGAAATCTGCTGAGAGATCAAAACCTTCTGGTCGAAAATTTGGATCAGTATTTGATTTATGAGGTACTTGGCTTCCATAAATATATTTAAAAAATCAGATTCCCTATGGCTGAAATATCCTCTGCCCTGCACAAAGCTGACTAAAATGGCTTTGGACAGGGATATAAGCAAGAGATGCTGGAGAAGAAATTCACACATCCCAGTCTACAGACAGGCTTCTGGGGGGAGGGTTAGCTCAGTGGTTTGAGCTTTGGCGTTCTACACCCAGGGTTGTGAGTTCAATCCTTGAGGGGGCCATTTAGGGATATGGGGCAAAAAGTGGGGATTGGTCTTGCTTTGAGCAGGGGGTTGGACTAGATGACCTCCTGAGGTCCCTTCCAACCCTGATATTCTATGATTCTATGACACAACTCTGTAGGCACAGCCCCTATACTGCAATTCCTGGCCATTGCAGTAATCTAATCTAGACCCCATGAAAATCAAAGGATAATCTCTCAGATGCTATGATCTGCTCCATTGGCCCTCTCCTGGCCAGCTACATCAACCCATTTGGAACTTCCCCTCTCTGACACACTTTGAAGCCTCCCCTCCCTGCTGCACATGGAATGTGGTGGCTGGTCTTCCATGTAGCTGAAATGGCACAGAGTTTTTTGCAGGCACTCTTATCAATTGAGTGTATTTCACTGTATAACAAGATGTTACATTCACATTCTTATACTGGAAATTGATCAGCAAGGATCAGGAATCCATGTAAATGGACAAATTGCAAAGCTTAGTGACTTGCCTTTTATGGAAAACTCATTCATTCCAGATGGAAGCCACAGTACATAAAACAGAAAAAATAATAGTGAAATCTCAAAAATACCCATTAAATGTGAAGTACCCAAAGGTACTAAATTTGCTATTATAGATGGAATCACCAGATGGCACTATTACATACAGTCTGACAAGTTATTTTTCTTCTTCTCATATAAGCAGTCTTTGAAGAATGGTGCATTGATAGTTTTATGAGTCAGACTGAGTTTGGAGAAGCTCTTGCAAATAGCAAGGGAGGTTACTCTCTGCCTTAATCTGTGTAACCAATCAATTGTTGGGTAGAATTGCTTGCAGGAAACTGGGCATTGTGTTGGTGCTGAGATTCCTGAAAGAGCAGATTGCTTTTGTGCCTGCTGGACCACTTCTTTTCAAGGACTGGTGCATATAGTGTAAATAAAACAAGTAGATGCACAGATTCCAAGGCTGGAAGGCACCATTGTGATCACGTTGTCTGACCTCTTGTAGCACAAGGCCATAGAACGTCCCCAAAATAATTTCTAGAGCATATCTTTTCGAAAAAATCCAATTTTGATTTAAAAATTGACAGGGACAGAGAATCCATCATGACCCTTGGTAGATTGTTCCAAGGGTTAATTACTCTCACTGTTAAAAATTTACCACCTATTTCCAGTCTGAATATGTCTAGCTTCAACTTTCAGCCATTGGATCATATTATATCTTTCTGTGCCAGACTGATGAGCCCTTTATTAATATTTGTTCCCCGTGTAGATGCTTATAGACTGTAGTCAAGTCACCCCTTAATCTTCTTGTTAGTAACCCTAAGAAAACGTCAACGCTCTGCGTCAGTGATTTCTTTTTCAACAGGAAATTAACACGCAAGGCTCTGAGATCTGCTCCCAAGAGGCTTCATTGCAATAGCTTTCTAAACTGATTCTAGACCAAAAAAAAAAAAAAATCCAGGCACCTCCAAGTATAAAAACTGTTGGGACTATAGAAATGAAATCCCTAGGTTGAGATTTTGTACAGAGGACTTTGTGTCATGGTATGGCTGTCATAGCTGCCCCAGTTGTTGATTAGGCATGAACGAATTGTCAATGAGACTCCCTAATTGTGCCCAAATATTCCCATAGGACATACAGATGCTCACATTTAGTACGTGTAAATATTATCATTGACTCTTGCTGTTCCTAACCTTTTTGCCTGCGTTTGTATTATTTCTCTTGCCTGACTGATGTTAACAACACCTCCTAAGTCAGTATCATCTGTGAATTTAATTCACTGGCTGTTCCTCTCTTCTTCCAGAACATTAATAAATATTTAAAATAAAACTGGGCTTACCACCGAATCCTGTGGCAACCCAACTGGCCACCTCTTCACAACTCAGTACAGTGTCATTTGTCATGACTCATCCTTATCCTTTGTTTACATTCCATCAACCATTTTTCAATCCACATGACAGCACTTCTACCCAAGAATATTAATCTATTAAGATTTTGAGAGCCTCTTTATCAAATGCTGTACTAAAATCAAGATATGTTCCAGCAACTGTGTTCCTTCCATCCACTAAGCTGGTAACTATCAAAAAAGCAATTACATTTTCCTGGCATGATCCAAGCTGCTTATTGGTCATAATTCTATTATCCTCTTCCCAATGTTTTCACCCCTTAATAATTGTTCCATTATTTTACATGGGACTGAATGTAGCCTTGCTAGAGATAACTGCCAGGCTTGTTCTCCCTTTCCTTCTCCTTTTACTTTGGAGATTGCTAACAAATTTTGAGGTTCAAAGATTCATAAGTTTTAAGGCCAAAGGGGTCCATTAGATAATCTAGTCTGATCTCCTGTATGTCATAGGCCATTAACTTTTACTATTACCTTTGTGTTGAGTCCAATAATGTGTGCTTGACTAAAACACATCTTCCAGGAAGGCATCCAGTCTTGAAAACATCGAGAGATGGAGGTGGATCTCTCTCTCTCTCTCTCTCTCTCTTGTCTACTTTGTAGCCCACATAGCATGAAAAACCAAAATAGATTATGGGCTGAATCAGGCTCCCTGTGTTGGTATGAAACTCTGTCCATGTATGTGGACAATCCACCACTTTCCTTGACAGTTTGCACCAATGGTTAATCACCCTCACTGGTAAAAATCTTATTACTAACTTGAATATATCTGACTTTAGTTTCCAGCTATTGGTTCACATTGTGCTTTTCTCTGCTAGATTAAAGAGCCCTTTAGTATCCAGTAGTTTTGCCCTTGTGAAGATACTTATATGCTGTAATCAAGTCACTGCTCAGTCTTCTTTTTCATAAACTAAACAGACTGAGCTCTTTAAATCTCTCACTGTAAGGTATTTTCTATAGCCATCAAATCATTTTGTGGCTGTTTTCTGTATCCTCTCCATTTTTTCAACATCCTTCTAAATTGTGCACACCAGAATTGTATTTGGTATTCTAGGATAACGGCGGAGATGAGGACTACAGTGGAGGGCCCATAATTTTTCATTCATTTCAGTAGTTCCTAAAGTTGCTATTTTTTATGAAAGGGTCTTGGCTTTTCATTTTTCTGGTAATGCTTGTGTTACTGCTTTATTCAGGGCATTGCATTGGTGATTTTAGAAGCTGATCATAAGGTTAATGTCCAGTTTCTGTTTGTGAAATGTGATGCATTTGTTTCTAGTATAGTATACCTTTAATCTGTGATTCTCTTCTTGTACCATCTGTGCATTTTGCTGTGTTGAGGAGGATAACCTTTGTACCTGTGATCCCACTTTGGGGGCCAATCCTGTGGTTTAAGTCTGCAGTACACAGGCATAACTCTCACTGCCTTCAGTGAGAGTTGTACTCGCCTGAGGACTGCCGGATCACACCCTTGGTGGAATTATTTTTGTATGGCAGCAAATTGGTGACATGGTTCAGTTTCAAGAACCTATGGCAGGAGGGAAGCAGGAAGAAAATCAAATGGAGAAAATTGGCTATGACAGGATGGAAACTCTAATAGTGGCTCAGCATCAGTGGGGATCATGGGAGACCGCACTCTCAGGCTCTGATCTAGGAAACAACTCTGTGTGGACCCAATGGGACTCTGCATGAGTGTAGGAGTCTACCCAACCCAGATTAACTCTCAAGTTGGTGCCTAATTGAGCTGTAGTGCAAACTAATGTATCCCACTGTGCCAAATTAGGAAAATGCTAACTTATTGCTGCTGATGCTAATTTGCCACCAATTCTGGTGGGTTTCCTAATCTTTTGTATCAAGGGGTCCCAACATTCTCGTTTATTTTCAAACATTATTTTCCTTTGCTGCCATCTCTTGTCATCTTTCTCCAACACTTTTCCCTTTTTTCTCTGCATCTCATTCCCCAATCTTTATTCTCTCTCTCGCCAAGCGACATTCCTCAAAAGGATAATGGGTTTCATTTTGAACAGCATCAAGGATTTCCTTGTGAAAACAATGGTGTTGAAAACATGGAAGGTCTGACTTGAAAGGACAGTGTGGACACTTTGTCCATGCCACAAAAATCTTGATCCAGCTCCTGGAAGAAAACAACATTAGCTCACACAGAAGATTTTTGTTTCTTGCAGACCTGCATTCCATATGTTGATAGAGTAGCAGAAAGACATATTTCCTCTGTTGACAAGCAGACAATCAGAAAGGCAGATGTTGTCACTTCCACGCACTGGAATTTGGCTGCCAATTTAGTTAACATCCTCTGCCTATTCAAACAACTCAGTTAGGAAGCTGGTGGTGATAGTGTAACTTTGAGGATTTTGCTCCCAGATATCTGGTTAGGATTGCCAAGCATCCGGTTTTCAACCCGAATGCCTGATCGAAAAGGGACCTTGGTGGCTCCTATCAGCTGTTGGGTTTCAATGAGAGTAGCAGGTGCTCAGCAGCTCTGAATTTCATCACCCACTAGCAGCCAAGCTCCCCTCATCCCCTCTCCCTCCCCTTCCCCTGAGTGCTCCACGTCCCCACTCCTCCACCTACCTCCCAGCACTTCCTGCCCAACCACTGCGAAACAGCTCTTTGGCAGTGTTAGCATGCTCTGGGAGGGAGGGGGAGGAGCGGGGACATGGTGTGCTCAGAGGAGGAGGCGGGGCCAGGGCAGGGATTTGGGGAAGGAGTTGGAATAGGGCAGGGAGGGGGCAGAGTTGGGGTGGGGTCTTTGGGGAAGGGGTTGGAATGGGGGCGAGGCAGGGGTGGGAAGAGGTAAGGCAGGGTGGGGCCTCAAGAAAGGGGTGGAGTGGGAGCGGGGCTAGGGCAGAGGGGAGGTTGAGCACCCACAAGAAAGTGAGGAAGTCGGTGCCTATGCTACCTACTACCTCAGTGAGGACCCCACAGGTGCAGAGAATTGGGGACCGTGCCAGTGAGCCAGCTAAAGCTCCTTTCCAAACAGTAGATGGAAAATCTGCACCAACAGGGGATGATCTGGTGGCAGATCAAAGGCCTATGAATTTAGATACCTACATTTGTATGCCCAAATAGGAAATTTGGCCCCCAAACTATAGTTTTATTGTTATATGAGGAAGGTTGTGTATTTTATTCCTATTCCAATTTTTGCTGATTAGTTCTAAGAAAAAACAATAACTATGATAAGGAGACAGACGGTGGGGCTGATTCTGTCATCATTTTCACCAGTAGCCTTTCACTAGTGACTGTGAGAGAAGAATCAGGCCCTCCTTTTTATGTAAATAATCTATTTTAGGTACTCATAGGACCACATTATATGAGCAGCTCCCAGTCTTTAATCATTTACCCTCACAACACTTTTGGAGGTAGGAAAGTACAATTATCCCCATTTTTCTGATGATGAACTGAAGCAAGAGAGACCACGTGCCTCGCCCAAGGTCACACAGGAAACCCCAGCTGACTGAGTCCAAGGCTAGCACCCTAACCATTGGGCCATCCTTGTGACAGTTTGGGGGAATCAGTCTGTGTACAGCTTAGGAATTCCAGTTTGATTTTATGAACTGTGTGTATCCTTATATCTTATGCCCATCATTTACTGTGTTCTTAAATCATACCCCTTGTGTCCAGGATGAGGGAAGCACATCAGGTGTGTAAGGCCTTGAATAGGCTAATCATAAATGATTACCACCATCTGAACTGATCTAGGCCATAATAGAATAATGGGGTTGTTGAAACCTGACTGAAACCAGTTCTGGCCAGAGTGTTTGGAGAGAGCCTGTGTTTGGAGTAGTGGAATTTCCCCAGAACAGGACAAAGAACCAAGGTGTTGATGCTACGTTTTAAAGCCTTGGAGACTGGGTAAGTCTGAGAGGGAGACAAAGGAAGCATGAACAAGAGAGAGGGGAAAGCTTTCATAGCAAAGGGGACCTATTTAATTTCAGGACTAGGTGATATGATGAAGTGGAACTGTTCTTAATGTTTCCTCTGAATATTTTAGGGGTGCCTCAGTTTCCCCTATGCATTTCTTACGTCTCTAGGTGGTGGGATAACGGGGTGTAATTGTTGCAGAGCAAAGGGCCAGTGTACATAAATGGCCGACACTCTGTCTCCTGGCAACTGATGGCCTGGGCCCTTCCCCCCTGCAAAGTGATAGCTAAAGAGTTGGAGAACAAAGGAATCAGGTTACCTCCTGGCCTGGGAAAGGAACAAAGCCCAGAGAAGGAGGGGCTGGAGGATGAGTCAGTTTGGGCTGCCTGGGGATGAGGAGTGAAGTGCAGACGTGGTTGTCTGGCTCACTGAGCCCCAAAATGGACCTGGCCAAGGGGTCCTGTTCTCTGTACCTACAAGCTGTTTTAGACCATGTTCCTGTCATCTAATAAACCTCTGTTTTAACTGGCTGACTAAGAGTCACATCTGACTGCAAAGTTGGGGTGCAGGACCCTCTGGCTTCCCTGGGACCTCACCTGAGCAGACTCACTGTGGGAAGCGTACGGAGGGGCAGAGGATGCTGAATGCTCAGAGGTCAGACCCAGGAAGGTTGAAGCCGTGCAAGCTTTTTGCCCTGCAGATAGTCTGCTCACAGAGAGGAGACCTCACCAGAGTCCTGACTGGCTTCGTAGGGAGCAGTTCCTGAGCATTGCCCGGGGACTCCGTGACAGGTGAAGAAGCAGGAAACTGGCCCCAAAGGAGAGAGACTCTGAGATTCAGAGGAGAAGCTGTGTGCAGTAGTGGGGATCGTGGACTACTACAGGACTCTGACCTGAGCACAAAGAACACTCAAAAGTGGTGAGGAAACTGAGGCTGGGAAAGCATGTAGGTATTTATTATTTTGTCTAGATCTTCATATTTCTTGGGCCAGCTAAAGTGAAGAGTGATTGGTGTTTTGGGAGGCTTACAAAGTCTGTCAGTTGTGTCAGTTTGCTTTCACCATCAGGTGTCCCTGAAGAACTGAACTGTAAACCTAGAGCGGCCACAAGACTGGTGCTCTGGGAAAGGGTATGCTTAAGCTTATGGGGTGTCAGCACTAGTCCTGGGGTGCAGGGCAGCTGGGCTGCAGGCCTTCATTTCCATGAAGGGGTAACAAACAGACAGCTTGTGCCTAGGAAGTAGCAGCCAAGGAAACAGTGTTATTGCCTACTCAGGCCAAAGGACGCACCTGGTTTTTGTATGGTAGAACCCAAACACAGCAGCCTAGTGAGTGTCCTGCTGGAGGAGTTCAACCAGGGCTGTGTGACAATATACAAAGACTCTTTCTATGATGTATTTCGATAAATGGTGTATAACTATTGTCACTTGTAAAATGAGATATTGGACCTGCCTGGTATTTTAGCTACTCCTTAAAATGTAGGCCAACTTACTGGTTCCATCATTCTAATATTCATTGGTGCAAGTTTTTATGGCAGTAGTTGCTGCTATCATTTTTCATTTCTCCTCTGATTTCTTGGTCATGGTGTCTCGGTTGTCTTTAGTCTGGCTATTCAAGGCTACTCTAAGGGACATTTCTTTGGGTATGTTAAAAGATGTTAAAAGAAAACACGGGTATGTATTTTCAGGGTGCCTAAAGCATATGGATATGCACCCATTTGTAAGGTGTCGAGATCTAAATACATAAATAATACTTTCTATGTTAATATGCAGTAAAACAATGGGCCAGTTCCCAGATGGTGTAAATTGGCAAAGCTCCATTTAGTTCAATATCTTCCTGCTGCAATTTTTGGGTGTGGGGAGGGGAATTTTCTTACTAAGAACATTGAAAAATATATTTTGCATTTCAAAGATAAAATACAGAAACCAATATGTCATTAAACCTTTTAATTTTCTTCCAAGTTTGAGACTGAATTGACAAGAGATCAGCAATTGGCAGGACAACAAATGGAACATACTAAAGCAACCAATTTGCCAGCATGGAGGGAGGCAGAAGTGTCTGTTTTGCATCTGTTGTTGTAAAATCCTGGTGGTTGATTTTCTTTTCACATACAGTACGTTGTCTAAAGGGTTGATTATTAGATAATTTAATAATCCTTTACTATACCACAATGTGTACAAATGCTAGGCCACCTCTTCAGCTAAGGATCCTTTCCACCCCGGTGTTGTGGTTCTGTGTTACAATTCATAATGGAGGTTTATGATTTACACAGAACGCTTCATATCTGCCACACATCTGTTCCCAATGCCAATTAAATTTGCTTGTTGTGCCCTTCTGCTCCAAATACCAACTCATGTCCTTTTTCTAATAAGTGCAGAGACAGGAAGAGGAGTGGGATTGTCACTGCTACCCTGCTTCAAGCCAGGTGTCAAGCAGCAGACAGAAACAAGACAAAGAAAACCTTTTCCATATTTTAAAGAAAGCCCAGCAAGTGGTAACCATAGATACTTTTTTTCTTTGTAAAACAAGTAGATAAGTGTGAGCTAGAGTTGCAAACTTTCTAATTCCAGAAAACCGAACTCTCTTGCCCTGCCCCCAACTCATTCCATCCCCCGTTAGCCCACCACCTAGAGATGTAAGAAATGTATAGGGGAAAATGTATAGGGGAAACATGCTCATTTTCACTGCAAGGCTCAAACAGGCATATTTATTGTTTTGACAGATGTATTATGCTAAGTTCAGGTTTTATTCCTTATAGGACCTTAGAGCTGGCAGCAATGTAGTCAAAAAGGGTAATTAAAAAAAAATTCACAAAGGTTTTCATGATTCTTTCCCTCCCCTCTTCCTATTTTTCATAATCAGCTCCATGTTTTTTGTTCACTAAAGTTATTGTAATTTTATGTGTGGAATTAGGACCACACATTATCACAGCTGCAATGGGTCCATTAAAGGCCCACTCCTGAAGCCCAAGTACAAATCCATAGAGCAGTGGTTCTCAAAGCCAGTCCACCGTTTATTCAGGGAAAGCCCCTGGTGGGCCGGACCGGTTTGTTTACCTGCCGCGTCTGCAGGTTCGGCCGATCGCGGCTCCCACTGGCCGCGGTTCGCCGCTCCAGACCAATGGGGGCTGCGGGAAGGGCGGCCAGCACATCCCTTGGCCCGCGCCCCGCCGCCCCCATTGGCCTGGAGGGGCGAACCACGGCCCGTGGGAGCCGCAATCGGCCGAACCTGCGGACGCGGCAGGTAATCAAACCGGTCCGGCCCACCAGGGGCTTTCCCTGAACAAGCGGCGGACCGGCTTTGAGAACCACTGCCATAGAGCACAACCACAGAAATGCACACCTGTCCAGATACCTATATAAATAAATCTGTGGAAACTGACTCCCACACCTACATGCAGATACACACATGTATTCATGTGTACACATCTAGCATGCACTAACACATATACTTCCACATTATTTAATATTACAATTGTTGTTTAGTGCCTAGAGACCCCAACTAAGATCAGGGATCCAGGGTGGTAGGTGCTGGACATACACATAAAAAGAGAGAGTCTGCAACAAAGAGTTTATAATGTAACTAGACAAAGGTGAGGAGAAATGTATGATACATTGGCTCTTCTGCAATTACTAGTCAACAACATTCAATTTTAAGAAATAATACATTTCTTTTAGAGTTCCCTTCTCTTTTAAAAATTTGTTATGAAATAAATACATATACATTTTATGTCATCAATTTTTTTGTGCACTAGCCAGCAAAATGAACAAAAGTCAAAGAGTTAGGCTGCAAATTTTATTCACACAGGTATACACACATGCGGCAATACACACACTTCCCTGCACAAAGACACACAGTCTCTTACACACACACAATGCATGTGTGACGAAGTGGGACTGTTCTTAATGTTTCCTCTGAATAGTGTGGGGGTGCCTCAGTTTCCCCCAGGCAGTTCTTAAGTATCTAGGGGGTGGAGTAAGGGTGTATGATCCTTGCAGAGCCCTAGAGGGCATGTGTGTGCAGGAGTCTGGACACAGAGAATGGCCGACACCCTGTTTCCTGGCAACTGATGGCCTGGGCCCTTCCCCCCCTGCAAGGTGAGAGCTGAAGGGTTGGAGAACAAAGGAATTCGGTGACCTCCTGGCCTGGGAAAGAGACAAAGCCCAGAGGAGGAGGGGCTGGAGGGAGTTTCAGTTTGGGGCTGGCTGGGACATGGAGTGAAGTGCAGACGTGGTTGTCTGGCTCACTACCCCCCAAAATGGACCCAGCTGAGGGGTCCCGTTCTCTGCACCTGCAAGCTCTGTGTTAGACCATGTTCCTGTCGTCTAATAAACCTTCTGTTTTACTGGCTGGCTGAGAGTCACGTCTGACTGCGAAGTTGGGGTGCAGGACCCTCTGGCTTCCCCAGGAGCCCCGCCTGAGCGGACTCGCTGTGGGAAGCGCACAGAGGGGCAGAGGATGCTGAATGCTCCGAGGTCAGACCCAGGAAGGTGGAAGCTGTGTGAGCTGTGTGTCCTGAAGACAGGCTGCTCACAGAAAGGCGACTGCCCCAGAGTCCTGACTGGCTTCATGGGGAGCAGTTCCAGAGCATCGCCCAGGGACTCCGTGACAACTGGTGGCAGCGGTGGGATGTACTGCACCCTGTGGATGGTGCTTCCTGCAGTAAGTGACTGGGGAGCAGTAACACGAAGGGGGATTGCCGAGGACTAGACCTGCTGAAGGCTCAGAGAGGAGCGGTTTCGGGGGGCGGTTAACCCCTGGGAGTGTGTGACCAGCGAGAAGGACTGTGCAGTAGCAGGGTTCCCCTGGGGATTGCAGTAAGCAGTCCAAGGGGCGGAGGAGTCTGCAGCTCGACCCTGGCAAAGAGGTGGTGACCTCGAGAAGGGCTGGCACACTAGGGGTTCTCCCTGGAAACCGTGGGGAGCTGAGAACACACGGGCCTGTGAGTCCACAACAACTTGGGAGGAGCGGAGTGATGGCCTGTCACCGTCTCCTTAAGAAGGACATTGTAACCCTGTGCAGAAAGAGAGGGTTGAGCGTTGGAAAGTGCACCAAAGCAGAGTTAATCGTGCAGCTGGAGGAGGATGACTGCTCTAAGGAACAGATTCCTGACCCCAACTGGGGCTATAGCAGGATCTGGGAGCAGCTGAAGCGGGAGCCAGGCATCGCCAAGACTCCTGTCCCCGACCAGACGAGGGTCTTCACGATCGGGTTCCCCATCGGGGGATCGAGATGGACGGGATTGGAGCTGAGTCTGAGAGAGCAAGAGGACTGTGAGAGACAGCGAGAGCCCGAGAAAGAGCTGCAGAAGCAGCAGCAGCATGAACTGGCGGTGGGGGAGCGGAGAGGCCTAGGGGACCCCTCAGGGGTGAGTGGGGATAGACCCCGGGGGGCCAGTTCCGCAGGGAACCTCGAGACTAAATTGCTGCCCCTGGTTAAGGGGGAGGGTTTGGATGCCCACCTCACTGCCTTTGAGCAGGCTGGCGATTTGAACCAAGGGGACCCTGCGGAAAAGCCCCGGTGTCTAGCTCCCTTGCTGGGTCCCAAGGCCTTAGACTCCGTCAGCCAGATGGTTGGGGATGTGGACAGGCTCCCACTCCTGACCCCAACCTATATGTCTGTGTGGAGTTTCCTGGGGCCAGGCCCCCCGGACCTCCAGTGGGAGCAGAAGGTGATGGTCAATGGGGAGACATTCTTGGGGTGGCCAAAGGGCATGGGCTGCATAAACCTTCCCACATGCGGCCTGCGAGTGCTATCGACCACCCCTGACCTAAGGGAGGGCGTGAAACTGGAAGGGCCTGGTGTAACTCCTACCAAGGAATGGGAGAGATGCTGGGGCATCCATGGGAATGTTGGTGGCTTCGAACTTCCCCAGGTCACCGGCTAAAGTGACCCCGCTCAGTTCGATCTCGAAGGGGGGAGAGATGTGACGAAGTGGGACTGTTCTTAATGTTTCCTCTGAATAGTGTGGGGGTGCCTCAGTTTCCCCCAGGCAGTTCTTAAGTATCTAGGGGGTGGAGTAAGGGTGTATGATCCTTGCAGAGCCCTAGAAGGCATGTGTGTGCAGGAGTCTGGACACAGAGAATGGCCGACACCCTGTTTCCTGGCAACTGATGGCCTGGGCCCTTCCCCCCCTGCAAGGTGAGAGCTGAAGGGTTGGAGAACAAAGGAATTCGGTGACCTCCTGGCCTGGGAAAGAGACAAAGCCCAGAGGAGGAGGGGCTGGAGGGAGTTTCAGTTTGGGGCTGGCTGGGACATGGAGTGAAGTGCAGACGTGGTTGTCTGGCTCACTACCCCCCAAAATGGACCCAGCTGAGGGGTCCCGTTCTCTGCACCTGCAAGCTCTGTGTTAGACCATGTTCCTGTCGTCTAATAAACCTTCTGTTTTACTGGCTGGCTGAGAGTCACGTCTGACTGCGAAGTTGGGGTGCAGGACCCTCTGGCTTCCCCAGGAGCCCCGCCTGAGCGGACTCGCTGTGGGAAGCGCACGGAGGGGCAGAGGATGCTGAATGCTCCGAGGTCAGACCCAGGAAGGTGGAAGCTGTGTGAGCTGTGTGTCCTGAAGACAGGCTGCTCACAGAAAGGCGACTGCCCCAGAGTCCTGACTGGCTTCATGGGGAGCAGTTCCAGAGCATCGCCCAGGGACTCCGTGACAGCATGTATGCACACACTTGCCTATACAGAGACACTTTTTCATACACTTTTCCAGGGGCTGCCTAAATCACCCAGTTGGGAAGGGAGGAGGGTGGGCTGGAGGGGAAAAGATGGGGGGGAGGACAGAGGATGGGGAGGGAAAGAGGCCAAGGATGAGAGCAGGGTGGGGGTGAGAGGGGGCAGTGAAGGAGAGAAGAGAGAGATTGGGGGGTATATCGGGGGTGGATGGGGATGCAGGGGGGTGGATAGGGATGCAGGGAGAGGCAGAAGGCTACAGGTGCATGAGGACATGAGGGGCACAGAGGTGTATAAGGACATAATGGGAGTTCAGCAGTGTATGGAGGTGAATGGGGTGCAAGGGTGTCGGGGGTGAGGGACATGGGGGTGGCAACTCTGGGAAGTGAAGAGGATTGGTGGGAGAGCACTGTAAGGGATACAGGGCTGGGATGGGTAGGTGTGGGGGGCAGGACAGAATGGGATAGGGGAGGGATGCAGGTAGGGGGATGGGGGTGCAGCCCCATTCCCAGCACTCGGAGATGGGGATACACATACCTTGAACTCCTGGGTGCCAGTGATGGGGTGACAGACAGACACCATGGCGTGGCGGTGCGCCAAACTGAGAGTCAATGGCCTGGTCAGTGGTGTGGTCTGGAGCTGCCATGATCCCTTTTTGACTGTGTGTTCCAGTCCAAAACCGGACACCTGGTCACCCTAGCTAGGTGGTCAGATAATAGACATTAGTTAGTCTGGCCTGATCAAGAATGCTGCAGTGGTTATTGTTTGAAGGACTGATTAGAGATGATAAAGTAAATAATTCTCTGCCCATAATTTTCCCAGACATTAGTTCTTGAGGCCTTAATAGAATGAGATAGGTAGAATAATGGCATACCTCTCTTCTATTAATTTTAAAGAATTACAGCATATCCTGGATGGTATTGAGAATTTGACACTGGAAGTAGCAACAACTCTTGATGAAGCATTCAAAATATCATGAGTCAGGTATCAAAAAGTCATGAGGTTGTCATAAAAATGAGATTTTTTTTTTTAAAAATTGGTTTTTGATCCTTTTCTCTGCAGCCACAGGGTTAGAATTGGGGGGGGGGGGGAAGAGTCTTCTCTCCTCATGTAAACTAAAATTGTCATGTAATCACATGATTCCAGGAGCTAATGCTTTAGAAAAATACTAAATATCATGAGACTATTAATTTTGTGCAATCTAAATATTTCTAAAGCAACTGATCCTCATAGCATCATGGTGTTGTTCACAGTAAAATAGCACAGGGAATGCTTCCCAAAGTATGTCTAGCATTTGCTTTTTTTTCTTGCTACGATTTATCTCTTAAATCCACTACTGCCTGAAGTTTTGTGTTTCGTTATGGAGGGAATGTCTTTGTAGAGAACTCATCCTGATCAATCTTCTACAGGTTAAGGTCCTGCCTTAGGACTAAGAAAAGGAGTACTTGTGGCACCTTAGAGACTAACCAATTTATTTGAGCATGAGCTTTCGTGAGCTACAGCTCACTTCATCAGATCACCTGATGAAGTGAGCTGTAGCTCACGAAAGCTCATGCTCAAATAAATTGGTTAGTCTCTAAGGTGCCACAAGTACTCCTTTTCTTTTTGCGAATACAGACTAACACGGCTGTTCCTCTGAAACCTGCCTTAGGACTGTTCATTATCCACTCATCCATAAATCCACTAACAAAATAATACAACCCAAGGGAGCAGGCACTGGCTGTGGAAACCTTGGTTCAGCTCCAATGGAACTGCACCACTGGGAGCCGGGACAGTAACAAGGAGTTCAGAAGCTAATGCAGAGGCAGAGAGTCTATAAATTCTCTTGGGCCTCAAAAGGATGTTCCAAGTTCTGCACAGTTTTCAGGGGTTCCAGAGTTTGGGAGTTCCACCTTTAGTTTTTAATGTGAGAGGACTCCAAGCTAGCCTGTTTTAAAGTCACACCCTAATCTTTTACTATCCTTCACCCAACAACATGGGAATTTGGAGGGAGACTTTGCAATATTTTGTTACTACTGTTTACTAATTACTTGTTTTACAATAGCAGCAAAAAGTCCCAAATGAGATGAAGGCCCCATTGTGCTAGGTGCTATATATACACATAGTAAGAATCCATACTTGCCTGAAAGGGATTATGAATAAATAAACAAGGACAAAGAAAGAATTTTGCTGATGGGGAATTGAGGCACAGACAGATTAAGTGATTTGCCCAACATCACACTAAAAGTCTGTGGCAAAGACAAGAACAGAACACGGATCTCCTGAGTCTCAGTCTGGTGATTAACCACAAGATCATTTTTCCTTTCTTCCACCCTGGACAACCTCCTATGTCTGAGTGTTGCCAGTGAAGAAGATGATGAGGCCCAGTGTATTGTGTTGAACATCATTCCAAACTATCCAATTGGTATCCACAAGAATATCACACCTTCCACATCACTGTAGTCACCCTTCAAAAGTCAGCATTTCCCAGCAGTTATCACACAGTGCTACTGGAGGTGCTGCAGCTCTCCCTCTATACTTAGAGTAGAAGGTATCAGGGTGACTGTTGTTAGCAGTTGGCAAATGCTGAATTTTAAAATTGTGTCTACAGCACTTCATATAATTATTGCCAAGGTGATAGTGTAGTGAGATAAGCATAGCGTTGACAAGCAGACTTATCCACCTTCAGAGTTTAGTTAACAGGCTGGCTGTTTTGAAATTCAAGAGAAGTCCACTCTGTCAGGAAGGATTTCAACAGAAAATTAAATGGGTTTGCATATTGCTCTGCATGACAGATTTTTCTGTTAGCCTTCAAGGTCTGCATGCTCTAACCAAGCATGTAGAAGTAAGATACATGTTTCTGAGTGCTGTAATATTTGTTTTTATTGTGGAGAACTATGAAATATAAGCAATGGTTCCCTTTATCATATTTTCCAAAATTGTTGTTTTAATCTACTAAATATTTTATGGATTTATAACATTGGGTGGTGTACTTTTTTGGGGTGTATTGCCCCATTAGCTTTCCTCTCAGAACAAATGTTCTCTCCGGCTATCTTCTTCCCTCAGGGGAACGAATGTAGACAAGAAAGATGGCTCTGCAATTATGTCTTGACTGGAAGTAACTGCAGCAGAAATTGTGTTGAGTTTTTCTTTTCTCTTTCTGATGAAGTGCAATTAGTACATTGCTTATCTCTTTTCACGAGATGTTTCGTACAACGTTATTGTTAAGCAACATATGCTGCCACTGCACCCGTCCTTTAAATATGCAGCGGAAACAGTCAGCTCTGTTCCACTGACAGAAAACATCAGAGTGGCAAAGCACAGCTTTTTATCTGGTGAGGGTAACAGTTTCTCAGCTAATAAAATGGCTGTCATTCTGCCTACCGTATAGATAAGGAAACCAAGGACCTGTGTTGGCATGCCAGTTTGGATGGCATGTGGATGCCCTCTGTTGGCATGCCAGTTTGCAATTATCCTATGATGGAGCACTTCTGTGCTTTGATTGATTAAGCATTTTGGAAGAAAGGACTTAAATAAGGGAATTTCACTGGATATCACAATGACATTGTTAACGCCACAGTAGGCAGAAACAAAAACATTTAAAGTACAACTGGGAAAAAATGGCCTCATTTAATCTCCCTTGGATGTCCTTGCCACATTCCCTTATTCACCTCATATGTGGGATGTAAACAACTTAAATTCTAAGGTTCTTGTGTTGACCTTTTTTACCACGTGGCTCAAAGTAGTGTCTGAAATAAAGATGAGACACTTTCAAGACTTCGATGGCTTGTCACAATAGACTGTGTTTAAACATAAAACAACAGAGTGATACAGCCTTTGGCTAAAACAGGCACTAAAGGAATGTGCAGCTCCTCAAGAGAATCATGATTATCTTGCACCTTGAAGATGACCTAAAACTGGGCTAATTTTGAACGGTTTTTCTTTGTTCTTTACTGTGTTTTAACATAGGAAATAACAGTAAGATTCTTTGCCTTGTATCTTAGCACCGCACATAACTTACAGTCTGCAAGGAGGGGTGACTTTAAGCTACCCGTGAACTTCTTGATCCTGGGCTGCTTTGGGGACTGGAGAGGCCCCCTGTATAACTTGCACAGCCCTTGGGGCCTTTCTAAGTTATAACAACTTCCCTGAGTCATAGTGCTGCCTGGAATTTTTACAGTGTGATATGCTGTGGTCTCATCCCTGATGTTCCCCTCCTGACCCCAATTCTGGCTTACTCTCTACACCAGGCCTTGCAGCAGGGTCTTTGGAAGGCAGTTTCCCTGACCTTTCAGAGCTCCTTTATGCCATTCTGGACCTTTTATGAGGCACAAAGGAGTTGGAACGTAGTTAAGAATCTTGCCCTCGAATTTTAGCATGACATTCCAGGCCACTAGTTCATTTAATTTGGTTTTCTGTCTCTGGCAGTCACCAATACATCAGAGAGGAAACTGACCAACACACCCAGATGTTTGTGCAGTGCTGGAAATGGTACTGTGGAAACCCCACAAAAGATCACAAAGCATGAGATTTGGTTATTCTTTTTATTTTAGTTGGTAGAGATAAAATGGTATGATTATGATAGTTTACTGTAATAACCATGGGTGTTACAGTAGTGCCTAGAGACCAATAGAGAATGAGGCCTGGTTCTACTAGGCACTGGAATAGACAGTACCTGCTCTGAAGTGCTTACATTCTCAAGGGTAGTGGAAAGGGTAGGGTTGCCAACCCTCCAGGATTGCCCTGGAGTCTCCAGGAATTAAAGATTAATCTTTAATTAAAGATTGTCATGTAATGAAATCTCCAGGAATACGTCCAGCCAAACTTGGCAATCCTAGGAAAGGGAAATAACATCTGAGCAGAGAAATCAATGTGATGACAAGAAACATGCAGTTCCAAGACACTTTGGGGGGATGGCAGGAGGGATAGGGGTTGAATTAGGCAGAGATGAGCTAAATAAAAAGACAAGGGGAGGGAGAGTGGAAAAGAGGACAGAGCAGGTGAGAGGAGGAAGGAAGAGGGAGCATTTGGGGAGTGAGGCTGAAGTGAGCAGACTGAGGGAAGGAATGGGAGAGGGTTGGAGCAAGTAGCCAATCAACACAGGAGAGAATGCTGTACAACTACTTAGATGGCCTCTTGTGGAAGTGAGTTCCCTGTATTAACTATATTCTGTGTATTTTTCTTTTATTTCTTCTGAATGTATGGCCACTTTAATTCATTGTTTCCCCTTTGCTTTCAGATTAAGGGGCAGATGTTATTAGTTTTGGCTATAATCTTCATAATTTTGAATCCCTTCAGTCACTACTTTCCAACCTATATGATAGTAATTTTTGCAACATGTCCTCATATCTGTCTTCCTATACCTCTTACCCATTTTATTGTTTTGCACCTTTTTAATCTCTGTCTTTCTTAAGGTGAAGTCACCCAAACTGGATAAAATGTAATCAAATTCCATTTTTAATTTTGGTGAAGTTAAGTCCTAAATTAAGATTGAAACTATATTTTCAGGAGCTATAAACCTATTCAGTGCTGTGACTGAAATAAGAGTGTTTGTCAAACCCCAGTTAAGTTAATGACCTGCAGTGTCTTGACTCTTTAAAGGAGCAACAAACTAAATAACTTCTGTAAGTATTCAGTAAGGAGGGGACTGGACACTGCAGGGAGACATCTCTGGGAACTCAGCCATTGCAATGTGCTGTTTGTTAACACTGGCAGAGTCCTGAAGAGTTTGCAGGCAAACTAGTATGGCAGGGAGCTGTCACTCATCTTAGCAGTAGCAAAACTCTTACTTGCTGAGGCTTAGAGGGGTAACCCAGTATCTCACAATTCTGGGAACCTCAGCAGTTTGTCACATTGGCAGACAGGTTGGGGAAAATTCAGGCCTGGGAGGGTGTTGCGGTCACCTTGCAAAAAGTAACTGGGTGGTGGAAGCCAGGGTGAGTCCCGCAGGATTGTAGACTGGCTGTTGGTATCAGGGCTGTGAGCCACAGCAGAATAGCGCTGAAGGCACTCAGTGTTGCAGGGCAGGCAGTTACACAACCCTGAAGTGTCATTACGAGTTTCAGCAGTATTCCCTGTTATATGTATGCAAGTTATCTCTCAAGCCAGAAGAATCTGTCAAAATCATATGAATGTTGGACTGGAAGGGACCTCAATACATCATTTAATCCAGTCCCCGCAGGATGATAAGTATTATCTAGACCAGTGATACTCAATCTGAAGCTCAGGAGCTGCGAGTGTCTCTTCAGTGTGTCTCCCGCGGCTCTTTGGAACACATGATGTTAAAACACTGTGTGATTTAATTATTAACCAATCTAAGTTATTAACCAAATAGGATACTTTTAATATGTTATTAACCAATTTTAGAATACTTGGTTAGTCATTTTGATGTGAGAATTATATATAGAGAGAGTAAATGAAACAATGAATTCACACTACTGCAGCTCTTGTGGGTAATGTTGATTGCTAATTTGACTCCTGACACACTGAGGTCTAATCTAGGCCATCCCTAACAGGTGTTTGTCTGTCCTATTCTCAAAAATTTCCAACAATTTTTGAAGATTCCACAACCTTCCACAAGCTCATTACTTCTTGTCCTGTCCTCTAGTGGTTAAGGAGAACATCATATCACCTTTCTCTTTATAACAATCTTTTACATACTTGAAGACTGTTATCATGCCCCTCTCCTCTCCCTCCCCCCCACCAAGTCTTCTCTTCTCCAGAATAAACAAACCTAATTTTCTCAGTCTTTCCTCGTAGGTCATTTTTTCTAAACCTTTAATAGTTTTTTTTTGGAAACGGAAACATTTCAAGCTTGCTCACTGTATAAACTGGGAGTTTCACATCTCAGTGCCAAGCATTTGTGTGTGTGTGTTTGTGCACGTGTGTGTGTGTGTGTGTGCATGCATGTGTGCGCAAACATAGTAATAACTAACAAGGTTATTTACATAAGTTGCTCAGGTACATTATTGGTATTTGAAACCACTGTGCAATCACTATTGACAAATACCGTAATGGGTTGCCATTAGGGAACACTGATGTAACCATCAAAGGCAAAGCTACCCAATGGAAAGAGTTAAGATGCCATAAACCACGTTTGCAGTCACCCACCTTGTCTCTCTGATATTCTAACTACACACACAGGAGTCGACGAGTGGGTTAACTCACTCTACCCTTGGAGTTCAAGCTTTGAGAATCCTCTGTATTGTAAACAGGCACAAAAGGAGGGCTGAAACCCAGCTCACCAAACCATGTGGTCTCAAGGCAGCTTGGGGCTGCCAGCGTTACACAACTGTAAAGCTCATAAGCTGGGGTTGTAAGAGGAAAATTGTTCTGTAAAGTCCTCAGTTTTGGCAAAGACTGTGTATATGTCTACCCTGGGGGGAAAAAGTATGTTCTTAACTTCGGTTAAAAGAGCAGTGAAGTCACAGTTTTTAACTCGGTTTAGCAGCTCAGGTTGAACTCCAAGCTGCTAACCCAAGTTACAAGTTGAGTTGCTGTGTCTTGGTTGTTATTTTAACTTGGCTAAGCTAACCTGTGTTAAGAGTGTACTTTTTAACAGTGTAGATATACTGTGAGTCCCGAGACAGAGGAAAGAGAGCTGTTTCTTGGACAGGGCACAGGTGTTCAGCCTGAGGTTTCTGCCAGAGAATGTTGTCTACATGCTATTTGTTTCTACTTCTGCTCCAGAAAACCAAGCAGGTGTTCATTTTGTAAATAAACAAATTGCACTAAGCAAATACATGGCTCCAAATCACCAATTTCTGCTCCAAAGAGGAAACTAACTTGTGAGAACCCAAAATCTGCTACTACTTGGAAGAGGGGCCTGTTTCTCCCCATCTTTCGCTATGTGACTCCATTGATGTCAGTGGACTTAGTCCTAATTCACAGCAGAGTAAGGTATAGGGCAATCAGGACCTATCTTTTTGATGGTGACCCCTGTTACCAGAAATGTAATTTTAGGGTCCAGGTCTAAGAACATGACTGTCAGTAATATACACACTCCTTATCTAAAGAGGATTTTCACCAAGGGATTGAATACTTATAGTATTTACAGTAGCTAGAAATACTTACAGTAGTTATTATAGTTGAAGTAATTAGTCTAGCTGAAGTATGGCTGGGATGTTTTCCCTCTGGGCGGAATACCTCAGTCTGGGTGTCTCCTCCTCGGTCTCAGCTTGCCAGACCGTACATGATATCTTCCGTTTTGGAGACTGGAACTTTTCCAAAAAGTAATGGCTTTTCTCAATTATAGATTGAAATGGTTTCCTTTTGTGAGTTACTCTGTTATTGAATAGTGAAGCTACTGAATTCCAGAGCATTTAACTGAATGGCTTACAAGTAATATAGAAGGCATTTTGTTTATCACCAAGTCACATTAATAGTAGGGGAGTCATCATGTAGCTATTTGGTGACATGGTAGCTTTATGGTTCACGTGCAGTCGGAAAAAAAGGATGAAGCAGAGGCAATTAAGAAAAAAATGTCCACTCCATGCTAACATCAAGTAGTTTATTTACTGGGGTTGTTTTTCCTTTAATAACTCAGCCTTAATAACAAAGGAGACCACAGTGACATAGCTCAGTGTCTCTCATCAAGTCACAGATTAAGGCCAGAATGGACCATTAGATCATCTATTCTGACCGCCTGTGTATCACAGGCCATAGAATTTCATCCAGTTACCTCTGCAGTGAGCCCCATAACTAGTGTTTGACTAAAGCATATCATAGTCTCAATCTCTGATACCCAGACAGATCTCTGAAAAGGACTTTCTCCACACAGAGAATAATTAGCTCCTGGTTTTAGAAATCAGTGAATGCTGCTCCACGCAGAGCAAATATCTTTTGCAGAAGGCCCTTCTTTAAGGGCTTCTGTTGTATTTGAACCGTTATTTCTGTCAATGCAATTTTTACCACATCTTTTGGTCTATTTTATTACCCAGAATGGAGGGTGAGACAGATATGCAATTTCCTGCAATATCCAGGACAAACCTTATTGAATTAAGTTGGAGTATTTTAGGAGTTAATTATATTAAACTGCAAATGTTTGTGTTATTGTGGGATTGTACGTAACGTCTCAAGGGGGGAGACATGACTAATGTAAACCCTGGGAAGTGCTGTTAGCTTCAAAGGACCATTGGAAACAACAGGCAAGACAAGAAAGAATTTGTTAAGTCAAGTGGGTTTCCCAGGAAATCTTTAAAGGGGAGGTGTACACAAAGGTATCCCCCGGGGTAATGCAAAAAAACAGCCTTTTGAAACTTCACCATGAGGAGGTGACTTCTGTCTGCTGGTCACCGTTGCATGAGGACAAGATCAAAGGCCCAGCAAGTACATAGGGGTGACTCTCAGATTCATGGTGTGCTTGTTTTGAGCCAAGGCACTTATGAACTTGTGTCCTCAGGAAAACCCCTTTGTGGGGTTTGAAGGACTGACTTCTTACCAGAGCCCTTGTTGGAGATGGGATGATCTCTGGTAAGCTTATTAGCACGTGTGTCAATTCTTTCATTGTTTTAATATGTTTTCTCTGTAATGATTTCATTATAAGAATTTAATGTGCTTGCATAGGGAAAGCTGGGTGGTAACTTATAACTGTGGGGAATTATGCTATTTATAGCCTCTGAGGAGAAAAGCAAAGTAGGCCTGACTTGCTGGGGGCTTCACAGTGTAGGCAGGGAATGTGCAACCTGTATATTCACTTGGTCAGGAGGTAGGGAGATGTGAGTCTCCACCCAAGACAGCGACAGCTGGGGAGCAGGAAGCCTGAAGGTCGGTACCCTCAGAAGACCATAGAGGGTGGAATACAGTTGCCCCAAACTGTGACAGAGGGTATTATTATAACAGACCTCAATCTAAGAGCAAGCAAGAAAATTAATAAATACTTTACTTTAAAGCAATTTGTTTTTAAAAAGCTTGGCATTTCTAAAGAGAAAGGAAACACGCTATTATATATATATGTCATACATAGTGCCATAATGTGGCACCAGTTTTTAAGTGGAAGACCCAGTGACGTGAAGCAGGAGTTCTGTTTCCACACTGATGGTACCAAATGGCTCATATTATATGTGTCATTGTTTCTCAGAGCTGAGATTTCCTATAATGACTTTTAATTCACCCGATATCATGATATCAAATAAGTTTTCAGCAGGGATGGATTTTTTTTTCCTTCCCAAAATATTGTTAATCAATTAAGCTGTGTAGTGTTGGCATAGGCCAGGGGTGGCCAACCTGAGCCGGAGAAGGAGCCAGAATTTACCAGTGTACATCGCCAAAGAGCCATAGTAATACGTCAGCAGCCCCCCAGCAGCTCCCCCACCCCGCTCCCAGTACCTCCCACCCACTGGCAGCCCCACCGATCAGCGCCTCCCCCTCCCTCCACACACCTCCCGATCAGCTGTGTCGTGGTGTGCAGGAGGCTCTGGGGGGAGGGGGAGGAGCGAGGGCACTGCAGGCTCAGGGGAGGGGGCGGGAAGGGGTGGAGTGGGTGCAGGGCCTGTGCAGAGCTAGGGGTTGAGCAGTGAGCATCCCCCGGCACATTGGAAAGTTGGCACCTGTAGCTCCAGCCCCGGAGTCGGTGCCTATCCAAGGAGACGCATATTAACTTCTGAAGAGCCACATGTGGCTCCGGAGCCACAGGATGGCCACTCCTGGCATAGGCAATCTTGAAGTATCACCTTGGGTTACAGACGACACCCTGAAGCCTGCATAGGGCTCTTTTACCCCTCCCCATTCATGCTGCCAGTAGATGGGGCGTTGCTCAAGGAAAGGGGCTGTGGCCAATACTTACGTGTGCCTTTCTGGCCTCTGACTGCATTTGCAGCCCCTTTGGAGCTGCTAGCAATTGACACGAGTTAGAACAGCCTGAGAGATCCACTAACTTATGCTGAGGGTACACGTACACACAAACATACAACGATACTACTTTGCAGATGCGCACAACCTGTGCTGTACATAAAATGGTACTTAGTAGTTAGATGTGAAACCATTTTCCTGAGGATAGTTGGTGTAAAGATTCTGCTTTAAACATGCAAAAGAGAGTAAATTCACATGTAGGCTGATGTTCCATCCTGAACTTGTGCTACTGGGCTTATATATTTCATAAGATCATATAAATCGTACAGTTCTGCATCTGGAAGATTCAGAAGTGGGTGATCTGTCTTCTGCAATAGCTACAACAGAGTGAATTAAGGGCTGAATGGTAGCCTTAGCTCTGACTTTCCTGAATGTTGTTGTAGAGTGGATTCTGGTATTCATTTCTTAGAAGAAACCATTGTATTCCCAAATGCCAAAAAAGGGTTAATTTGAGACTGTGCACTTAGAATTGAGCATCACAGGTTCTGATCCTTCTAATTCTGTAATGCTGGTATAATATCTGCACCATGGCAAATTGAAAATACAGTGGAAAGTCCACAAGAAATTACAATGGAGATGTTGTCTGTTTTTAGTTTTAAAACAAATACTGCTCTAGTTACCCTGCTGAAATTAATCATTCATTTGGACTGCATATTTAATGCTGCAGTGGACACTGTTGTCAACCAAAGAATCCTTCTCAATTCTAGACACTGCTTCACTGCTCACTTTCCTTTTAAAAGAAAACATTTTCTGAATGTACATATGCTTCTTTACTTCTTGGTTAGAAGATGTGATTTAATGAAAATAAGTCGGTTATCAACAAAAAAAAAATAACACAAATTGAGAATGACTTAATGTAATAAGCGTGGAAGTTTCCAAAACCCTTATTGGTAGTGTTCAGAAAAACATTCACACCTGTATATTGCTGACAAGCCACATCCGATGTACTCCAATTCCAAAGTACATCACCTTGTTTTAATTCATTTTTTTCAGTGGAGGAAATCCAGGCATCTGATGGTGGTTTCTCTTGCCGTAATGTCTCAAGCATGTTGTGTCCAGTACCCAAATGGGATGTTTGACAAAGGGTGCATGCCAGATTGTGTTTCCCTGAGGAAGGAACTTGGAAACTTGATCCATTTGTGATGAGAAGAGTATGGGCCATATGTTTTTCATTCTTCCTTCTGTTTCTGTGCCATTTTTGTCTCCACCAGCCTAATAAAAAATAACTGAAGTCAATGGGAGCCTTTCCATTAATTTCCATGAGTTATAGATTTGGCCCCACTTCGGTACCAGACTCTTCCCACCCTTAAAATATAAATATATGAATAAATTGTGGATCCATTCACTCCAGGTGAATGTGGAGGCTGTACTGCCATTTCACATCATATCACCTGGGGGGCGTGATAGTGCAGTTCATGCAAGAAAATGCTCTTTTTTTCAGAGTTCAGTGGAGATGAGCCTGAGCTAAATCCAAACACCCATCCCCATCCTTTGAGGGAGTTCAGAATCCCCACCTGACTCTGGATCCAAATTTCATGTCTGGCCTCTAACTCTATAATGGACCAAACCAGAACAGAACGTGGTTTTCCCTTGCGTCCAGTAGGCCCCAGTTCAGCAGTGTATGCAAGGATGTGCCTAACTTTGTGCATGTGAGTAGTCCCATATAGCTCATTATAGCCAGTGAGCACAGTCCATTTCATACCGCATGGTCAGAGTACAGTTAGATCTCAGCCTAACTCCAGTCCCGCTCAAAACTCCCCTCCATGCTCCTGAGGGGGGCTTCCTAGCAGGCAAGGAGTTGTGAAATTCTCCTCAGTGCTTCCCACCCCAGCTCCCACCTGCAAATTGGAAATGGGCAGTTTCTGCTGCCATTTGGGCCTAATGTCGACAGGCTGAGGACTCCAGGATTTGAACCTATATAAACAAAATGTGAGTATATATGTTGACCTAATGCAGTGTTGTTTATCTCAAGCCCTTTGTTGTCTGTTTTATGTTATGAATAGCTTGTAAGATAAAGCTGTAGGTATGTCTGCCTAATTCAAGGTATAAACTTGTTTATCCACACTGCAATGACAGGGTTTGTAAGCCAGAGTGTTATGATGCATTTCCTGGCTGGTGGTGATCAGGGTCTGGAAATTTGGGAGAGTGTTGCCCAGAGCATAAACTTTTCTTCTTTTTTTAAAATCAAACTGCTTGCTGTTGTGTTCTTTTCTGTAATCTTTGGTGTGGGACCAAAATGTTTAGACACGCATGATGGTGTCTCACTTGCTCACATCCTCTCCAAATAAATTCAGTGTATTTGTAACTACTCAGGTATAGAAGATGCATGTGACTGCTCAGTAGAAATTGGATCATTGTTCATCTCCTCTTGTCAAGTCTCCATCAGCCCATTTTCCAGAGAACTAATCCATTCCTCATAGTCACAGACTGAGAATTCAAACAACTCACTGCTAACCTGAACTGCCAGCATTTCAATTTTGTTTGTGACTCATCATTTTCTGTTATAACTAAGCTATTACAAACAGGTCACTCGCTCTTCTTCTTTCAGTCTGCGTCGTAACAATCTCACCGGACTAGATGCTCTGCTGGTGTAAATAGACATAATGCCATTGAAGTCAAATTTCTACTTGCTTTGTGATGAATTCATAGAACAGCCAGTGCTATTGGGTTCCTGGAGGGTGGGGGGAGTTGCCGCCTCCTATGGGAAAATTCACAGCAGAGAGAGGAATTCTCTGTAATGTCCACTCGTGAAGTTTTCCTCAAATTGTTCTGAACAGGGAGGGGGCTAGGAGTCACCTAAGTGAAACAAGCAGTTGACTCTGTTTCTTCACATGAATTCTGGAACCACCCATAAGCTTCCAAGCAGCTGTAAAGGAAATGGGCTACCGAGTCTTCTCCGGTCCACTGCTGCTTCTGAGATTCCTCCCACCCCCACCCTCAACACTACAGTGCTGCAGACCTCCACACATTTTTGGTGAATCATGCCAAGGTGGGGAGGTTGTGACACATCTCCTTCCCCTACACATTCATGGGACTTTTTGAGGGAAGAGGAGTGACAGTGCCCAGGACGCTGCTAAATAAACATGTCCCTCTCTGTATGAGAACAGTGAGATCGTACGCAGTTGTTCCAGACCTCACATGGATCCTAAAATGATTGAATTCCCTCCCCCCCCACACACACACCCATGCTCACTTTCCCTTCTCTAACCTAACTAATTTGAGAACCTGCTTCTTCTTCTTGAGTCCAAGTTGATGCTTTGCAGGGTAAATGTTTTCTTTCCAGTCAAGGAGTAGCATTTTAACGATGTTTTTTTTTTCTTTCAGTCTGTTCTCCACATATGAATGATCACAGATTATAGATTTTCTTTTCATGATACTCCACACACATTGGAGAAGTGCATTGTTCTGTGCAGCTAAGCAAATGACACTTCTCATCACTAGCATTTATCCCAATAGTAAATGCATTTCACATTTAATTTCTAATGTCTGATTTTACAAACAATAATGAGGAAAGCTTTTTGGATAACGTAAGAACCTCTCCAAAGTTTGCCCAAGCTCTGAATAAACCATCCTGAATGTTTTTTTTTTTGGTTTCAAAAAAGTGTAACCCTTTTCCTCCCCACTGTCCTTCATTTGCGCAGGCTGCTTTGCACTTCAAGGTTCAAACCAGGACCTCAGAGTCTGTTTACATGGAATATGCAGCCCCATTTTTCAGCTAGAAGCACAAGAAATACTGGCCTCAATTTGCCCATGCATCAGTGCAGAGCCTGGTGCAGGGACTGAGAGGGAAGACTTGTGCCTCACTGATTCCAGGGCTTTCCGGGGTTAGTTTGGAACTGGGGTGTGGAACCATTATACCCACACGCCTAAAAGACCTCAGCATGCTATTAGAATGCCCGGGGCATCTCCAGTGCCATAAACTCTTGCAAGGAGGTGCACAGCCATGAAAGCACAGCGGGAAAGAGGCACAGGTATTTCCCATAGCAGCTGTGTGGCTGCTGTGTATTCCCTTTGTACCAGCATAGCTGGTGCAAAGGCACCAGAGGTCAAAGATGAATCAGGCCCATTATGAAAGACATTAATCCTAATGAGATTTCCAGCCCAGTTTTGCAGTCTCAAATGGTTCATCTAAGCATCTGCTCTTTCCTGCTGATTTGAACCAAACCTAAATGCTGAATATTTTAAGAATCATAAATAAATTGTGTTAAATTAACATTAATGGTAACATATTGCAGAAAAGAAAGGCAGATTGCCATCCTCGGGTCAGTCTCTTACAACTGTAGATATACTGTACTGCAGCACATGAGCACTGTATGTAAGATCGCTTGCTGTTCTGAGACCTCTAGACAGGCAAAGCACAGCAGGGTGAGTAGCACTGGAATTTGTTTTACAGGAAGCCTTCATTTCCTTGCTTTTGAGGGGTTAAGTGAAGCACTTCACCACTGCTTTCTCTTGGGGGTTATGCTGGGGAAGGTCAGCTTTAGGTTTCCCCCAGAGGCTTTTCAGGAGCTCTAGCAGGTGAGGCTGCTGTCAAAGGAGAACAGCAGAATGCAATGAATCAGTGTATTCCCCAGCCACCTTGGCTACATTCCCTTCCCAGCCAGTGCTGTCCATTTTTCAGACTGTGATGGTTCCACGCTAGTCCCCAGGCTTGTGCTGTCACAACCATCCTGACAGCTTTTTGACCACCAGGGACCCTGGTTTACGCTGGCCTGAATCAGGGCTCAATCTGATTCTCTGTTTTAATTGCTTCTTTTAAGGCGATACGGGGAGGGAGGAAAGTCTGATGATAAAGCTGCGAGCGTAACATTAGCAGCAGTATGAGCTGTGTATCTTATGAGCCATAATAACATCAAATGTGTAACTGCCTTTATGGCAAGTAGCTACTGTGCCTGTTCAGTTGTTGATTTTTAAAACTCAGTGCATCATTTTAGCAAGCTGCTTGCTATGGGTGGGTCCAAGAGGACTGAGTTTGTTGTAGAAATATTTTGTGGTTGGGGGAAAACAAAAGTATTAATCTCTCTCTCTCTCTCTCTCTCTTTAAAAAATCAAAGTGGTTCATTTCAAAATTTCTAATAAGAAAAATAATGCCATTGCTTCCTGGCTAAGGCCTAATATGCCAGGTCTGAACCTGAGACTCCTTGGCTAACCAGCTGTTCTCACTGTAACAAAGTTTATCATGGAGATTCACTAATTTTTAATGGGAATCCTTGAAGGCAGTTGTTTTGCTCAGCTAACTGCCATGAATCATAGAATCTCAGGGTTGGACGGGACCTCAGGAGGTCATCTAGTCCAATCCCCTGCTCAAAGCAGGACCAATCCCCAAATTTTGCCCGTGATCCCTACGTGGCCCCGTAAAGGATTGAACTCACAACCCTGGGTTTAGCAGGCCAATGCTCAAACCACTGAGCTATCCCTCCCCCCGGAAAGTTCGTGCTTTCTCTCAAGAAAAAAATGAAAAGGGTATTTCAAATCAAACCATACGTTTAAACTAGGGTTGGCACTTCAGGGGCTTCTATTTAGCTACTGCCATATTACTGACCAGTGATATCATTTTGTAACTGTAATAGTTCCAATATAGCCATATTGGAGATTGTAATTTAGTTTCCATGGTGCACTAAAATTGGGTAATGCCAGAGAAACTGAAATGTCGAGTGGAATGGGGATGGAGAATTTTGTACTATAAATTCAGATTGTTAAAGTCATGCTGAATAGCACAACGATGCATTTTTCAGTAACATGGTGGCATCAAGACACATGAATTATTATTTTAAACCAAAAGTTGTATTTCATCCACAATTTAGAGTTCATGCATAAGAAATGTTCCATATGTAAAACTTTCTCATAACTGCATTGAAAGACATAGTTATAGCTTTTCTTTAACAGTAGCTATGGAGTTGGGGGTGGGGAGGTCCAATGCACAGCCTGCAGAAGTCAATGGAAAGACACACATTTGGCATCAGTGGTTTTTGGATTAGACCCTATAATTCTAATCCAAAAACTAATTCATGAACTAATGTCATGCACTGTTCATACAGAAATAACATCAGCCCGATTCAAAATGCAGCGGGCAAGTAAAAGCACATCAGTGTCTCAGACCTATTCTTCTAGAACATCTTTATATATAGCCTGTAAACTAGCTGAGAAATTGAGTCTGGCCAATAACTGACTGGATTTTTGTTTGATTATAAATATGCCCATGCATCATAAAATATAAAGTGTTCTCTGAAAATAGATGTCCATTATCTTTGTATTTTTGAGACCAGCATGTATAATCATTTTTATTTTACACTTATAAGAAAAAAAACCACCCTACCCTATAGTAACACATGTACACGCCCCCATGTACAGTCCTTTTTGGTCTTTGGGCTACTTAAACCTAATTTCCTGTAACTAAGTCACAAATTATTCATGGTTTCCTCCCATTGTGATATTTAATTATAACAATTTGAGTGCATACCAAATATTATAGAACTCTGCTTAAAAAAATGAATTCAAGACTGATCAGCCATTCTGTGAACATCTTGTGTATCAAATAGATTGGAATGACACATTACCATTCAGGCACAAGAATTACCCTTGTAATTTGACCACTCTTGTTTCTAAAAGCCATTCATATTTATTCATCAGTTATTTAAAAAAAATCTTTAAACAATACCTGTTTCACTTGTGTCATTTCTTTCCCTTGATTTTTAGTTTGCATTCCTGAAATATTGCCTGCAATGCTTCATGGGCTTCTTTTGCCAGCAGTTGTTTTACTATGCATACACATGTTATAATTAGATTATGCAGCAACAAAGCAAATGGCTCATATGCCTGTTCATCATTTAGCGTATCCTCCTTTCTGTCCATATTGCTAAACAAGTTTGTTTAAGAAGGGGTTAGAAATTATCTAATCTATAAATCCTGATTTTTGTCTGACTCCCCATAAACCACAAATCTGATAGCATTATAAATTATGTAAAAATTGGAAAACATCTTTAAACTCCTAGGCTTCACACTGGATTTTTTTATACAGTAGCTCAATATCTTGACTATAAAAAGAATTGAAAAATATGTTTTGTTGTTAGTGGTTTTTAAATATTTTTGTGAAGTCAAGCAGAATACTTAAATATGACAATTCAAAGTTTATGTGAAATTTCTTTTTTCTTGAAAACACATCCCCTTTCTGTCCCTTGCAGGAACTCAGTGATTTTTTTCCATAGCAAGCATCCCCTTTGTTCCACAGATGTCAGTGATACTTTTGCCATTAATTTCAATGGGAGCAGGACCTGGTCCACTAAATTATATCCCTGGCATGGTCTACTCAAAATTTCACATATATGAAATCTGAGCTTGTAGGAAAAGCTAAATGAAAGTTTACTGTCAAGTCTTCATTGATATCATATTAGCACTTCAGATGCTCACTTTGCTTGTGTTTGACATGTAAATTGCTAGGTTTCATTTCAGATGACTTTGAGGTTTCTTTCATTCCGATCTAGATTATGTCAAACTTTATGTATTCCAGAGCAGAGTTGGTGGCCAGGTTAGAGATGGCTAAGGTCATGTTTGGCCTAATTTTCTACTGCACACCCTGTGTCACTGTTGACCGATATGCAAAATGTTGTAAAACCCACTCTGCACAAGTCTAAATGACCACCCCAACTCCAATAGTAATAGTTTCTCCTATTACTCCTATTTCTAATGCCTTGTCCCACATCAGAAAAGTTTATCTTGCACAGTGCAAGCATGAGGGAAAGGTAATGACCATGGCAGGGAACAATTGGTGAATTTTATCAGGCATTAACGAAAACAATGCAGTGTGACCACCAAGTTCCTCTGGACTAGGAGCTCTATCCTGCAAGGAGCTCAGAACTCTGGCTCCAATCCAGTAAAGTACTTAACAGCATGTGCATAGTCCATTGTCTTCAAGGATGCTAAGGCTCACACTTAACTCCTATATGTCATTAGACACACACATTTTCTGTCTTGTTATATCCTACCCTTCATTTTACCTGCACTGTTACAGCAGAGTAAAAGAGGAAACATACAAGAGGCTTAAGACTTACTTCTCTGCACGCTTGTACATAGACATAGCCTGCATTTACAGATAGTGCTGGAGAGCAATAGCCATCTGCTTCCTGCTGTGCATCACGTCAGCACTTGTAGGTTCAATACTAAATAGTTTCTCTCTCTTCTTGGTACTGAGATACTTCAAATATTTGTACACAGTTCTTAGGACCCTCATAGACATTGTGGATCAAATTATACATAGATCAGGCCTGATTCTGCTGTCGGTGACACGGGAGAAAATCAGGATTAGAACCATTGATGTAAATGGAGTTGCATCCATGTAAATCTGACGTTAAGTGATCTGGGAAGTTAGTTCTCATAATCTTCCTTGTAAGGAGTTCCTGCGATGCCTCTGTGTAAGCAACCTAAAATTCTGTGCTCATTAGCTAGTCAGGCCAGATGAATGAAAACAAGCCAGGCTTGTAGGGTGATTAAAAAAGAGATTTGTTTCCTCTCAGGAAAGTGGGGGCCAGCAGGAGCACTTATCTGAAAAGGTTCCCAGAACAGGAGATCCTTCCAATATACAATGATTACCATTAAAATATTTATGAGCTCCCAAAATATATGGAATGCCGCCAATACCACGGGAAAGTTAATTAGACAAAACTGTAAAGATTTTAACGGTGTCCACTGTATGAATCAGTTTATACTGCTTGAGCGTGTTCTTTGGGCCACTTGAGAGCTGTCATACAGCCAGGCTTTCAGGACTGCCGTTCTTATGTCTGAGACACTAGAAAACACAGGCAGGAGTTTTTGCTTTTTCCACGCACAAAATGGAATGACCTCTGTCTGTTCAGCCCTATTTCCCCCTGGCCTTGAATAAGTCTCCATGTAGCCAGTCTTCTTTCCCGCTTCTGTTCTTCCAAGGGTTCCACCCCACATTTTCCAAAACCACTGCGTCTTATCTTCTAGAAACCATTGCATTGCCTGCCCCAACACCATAGTTTTCGATTTTAATTGCAGACTTTGTATGGCGCACTCATAGCCACACTGATTTTTTCAGCTGAAAGGCTAGGGTTCTAATGGATAGTGTGCATCACAGTAATAGGTCATGCTGAGCAAGATCACCAAACACGCGCACACACACACACACACACAAAATGCAATTCCATGGTCACAGTCATTGTCCCCAAGAGGGTGAGTTCTAAAGGAAAACAACGCGAAGGTTAAAGTTTTCTATGGCATGTACTCTAGCATGCTTGTCATTGGAGTGAGAAACATGCCACAGATCATGAAGTGCTCATATCTTAAAATATTAGTTTCTGGGCTCTGATTCTGATCTCATTTACACCAGTTTTCCCCCGATGCAATTCCATTACTTCACTGCAGTTAATTCAGGTGTACACCAGTGTTCTGTAAGTGAGAGCCAAATCACACACCCTTCTCTATTGTTTTTTCAGAAGTACAGCTGCTAAAGCCATAAAATAAATATTGTTAACATACCTTAGCAAATTGCTTTTACACTTGGATTCCTTATTAAATTAAATTACAATATTAGTTATAATGAGTGTAATCCATTCATTAGCATTGACCCAAAGTCCCCTGGAGAATGTTGTAAATCCATTTGATGTTCCTGAGTGGCATTTGCACTGTGAACTAACTGAAAGGTGTGTTAAATCACATGTAGTAAAAGGGTTTCCCATTAACTTTACATCTGAAAAGGTCCCTGTGCAAGGGCTATTCCAGGGGTTCAGAATAAGTTACAAGGCAGACATTTGTCCCTGCTATAGCCTTACAAATGTCAGCTCACTCTATTCTTGCCACTCTCTCAACTCATTTGGCACACTGGTATCGTCCTTATCTGCTGGCACCTGTGTCTGAAAACACCTTATTTCAGAGAATCAGAGAATCATAGAAACCAGGGTTGGAAGGGACCTCAGGAGGTCATATAGTCCAACCCCCTGCTCAAAGCAGGACCAATCCTCAACTTAATCATCCCAGCCAGGGCTTTGTCAAGCCTGACCTTAAAAACTTCTAAGGAAGGAGATTCCACCACCTCCCTAGGTAATGCATTCCAGTGTTTCACCACCCTCCTAGTGAAAAAGATTTTCCTAATATCCAACCTAAACCTCCCCCACTGCTTTTTTCTCCCTGCTACCATGCCTCTTAATATAATTATATTTCTGCAATTAGTAGCTATATCTTAGGGTTTTATACTGCTCCCCATCATTGTAGACTCTGAGCATCTTCCATATAACAGTAAGAGCAAAGTCCCTAGTGGACTTCATGAGAATAGCCAGGGCCTCCTTCTCTTAGGATGAAAAACTCTTCTTGGAGTATTTTTTGGTTCTGGGGAGCTCTTGCTAGATTAATTTATTTCTTTTGCTTCAGGGTTTTGGGGGAAATTTTCGGGGGAACATTTGAGTGGATGGAGGTATCAGTGTTGTGTCATTCTTGCTATAGTGGATATACTTTACTGGAGAGGAAGGTTTTGCACTGTTCCCTAAAGTTGGTCAGAGGATTATTTAATTGTATAGAACATCCAGAATGCAGTGTGTATGGAAGAATATAGAAGAAATAATTGTATTGTGTGTATTGATTCAATTGGCTTCTTAGTATGTTTTGTCAAATCACTTAGATCATTCCCCTTCTCCTCCCTCACCCCTATGATAAAACCCACAGGAAAGGTGTCTAGAGGGGTAATCTTCAGAAAGATACCCTTATGAAGTTCTTTCCCTGTTTTTCCATTAAGAGCATGTGTTGGCCCCCTTCTGAAATATACCAGTGGGCCTGCCTTTATAGTCGGTGAATCCTCCAGAATTTGTGGGAGATGAAGGTTATCTAGGTCAGGACACTTGCCCCTGGCAGAAGCCCTCTGCTCTTTGGCATTCGCTGTCCCAAGGACCCTAAGGAGAGAAGGCTCCATAGCAAAGATAATGCATTCTTTTCCAAAAAATCTCGAGAAAGATCGAAGTGGAGAACAATATACTGTATATCTGTGCACATTTTTTTGGCACCTGCCCATGGCCCATCCTCCATATGTGGATTTCGGGACACCATCCACATGTTAAGGACTGGGACAACTGTCTGAAGATTAGAACAGAAGTCAGGTCTAGTGGGTACAGCAGGTGTCCAGGTCAGTGAACAAAGTCAAGGGTCAGCACCAGAGTCAACTGCCAATTACCAGAGCCAGAGCTGGGACTGGTAACTGATTGTCAGAAGTTAGGCAAGAGGACAGGAACTGGAAGAGAGGCAAAGATCCCGCACAGAGCAGGAACATGGTGGTGAGCAGGAACAAAAGCAGGGGGAAGCCAGGAGCAGAAAAGGAATCAGGAACAGGGTTGGGTGCAGAATGAAGGAAGCAGGCACAAGCAGGATCCAATGCAGCAGCAACAGGGAATCACCTAGTTGCTCAGACAACTTCCTATGCCTCCTTCTGGCTTACGTGGCATGGTTGAACCAATCAGTGGAGCTTGGCAACCCTCCAGTCCAGGCACTTGTGTGGGGTGCCTTGGCTGAGGCTGTTGTCCTATTAGCTTCTCAACCCACCAGCCTTCAGCAGACATTGGGTGGAGGTGAGAATGCGACAGCTGCCTGGACACTCTCAGGCCTGGGTTTGAGACCCAGGATATCACACCAGGTCTCTATTTGGAGATCTTCTAAACATGAGCGTATCTGACCTGATATGTGGTTTGGAAGTGGGGATTCCTGCTAGAACATCAGTTTAGTACAAGCATTTCTGTTCTCCTCTAATACATGGCTGGTTTTACTTTGGATACCTATGTGGCTTTGAGCATGATTAAGTCCTTGGCATTTTTGAGGCCAGTGTTAAACAGATAATCAGCATGTCCGTCTCAACATCGATAAACAAAAAATACTGGAGTCCAGATTAAACCATTATTTTATTTAACTGACAAATGAAAATTATGTTTATGTAATTTGTATCTTGACAGATGATAATGAATGTGAAAATGCTACACAACCTTGTGGAGAGAATGCCAACTGTACCAATACTGTGGGGAGTTATTACTGCATGTGTGCAACTGGTTTCAGATCTAGCAGTGGTCAAGAGAAGTTTGTAACTAATGATGGAACCTTTTGTGTGGGTAAGTTACTATAATGTCAGCCAGGTAGCTTTAAATTGTCACTTATTTCTTATGCATCCTGTTAATTAGAGAAATCCAGTAAAAGAAATTCAGGTGCCCTGATCTGTGCAATTTGGATGAGAGCTTCCCATAATTCAGAGTGGCACAGACCTGGTATTCCAGTTCAAGCCCCTATGTCTCAATAACTAAAGACTTCTTCCTAATATCTTTACTCAACAAAAGTCCCATTGACCTCAACAGAACTTCAGGATTTAACCTGAATGCAGTAGCTTTATATAGGAATGTAGATCTAAGGCCAAATGGTGGCCCACATTCTTTCCACCTTATGCCACCTTCTCCTGGGTCTACCAACACAATGGGCCTGGCAGGGGCCAGATGGGATTTGGTCAGAATTCAAGGCAATCCACTGATCCTGGACCAGCAGAATGGCCTTTAGGGTTTGTCCCAGCCACATTCAATTTGCTCACACCTCAGCACCAGACTCTGGGCAATATTCCAAACAGCCCTTCATCCCTCACTGATTCTTCTTTTCAGTTCTGGTTTAAGATAGTGAATAGGATGAGTATCTACCCTACCTTCTGTGCAGTCCTTCAGTTTCTACCTCTATAGCAGTTTGATGGATCACATTTAGGATTACAAGACAGGAAATGTTCTCTGGGAAAATATTATTTCTGAACAATTGTGCAGTCCTTAAGGATTGCCCTTCATTGGAAGAATTGTAACTATTTCTCTTTTTTCAATCCTTTGGTAATTTTCTTTTTGTGCTGTGATACTCTTTTGGGAATGGGAAAACAAGCAATAAATCCACTGCCTCTTTACACAGATATATCATCTTTGGGCTGATTATATTTAGTTCCAGATATCTCTCTCCAAAGCTTGACAGTCCTGACAATGTCTGTCTTTTCTTACCATTCCAAATATAAGCAAAATAGTTGCATATTAGGCTAGAGAATGATCTAGTCAAAATTTCATTGATGTTTCTCACATCCTGATATCATGTTTCCATTTTACTACGTTGCTGTGAATCTGTTCTCAGGTTATCTGGGATTCATGTTGTGAGCACAATGAGCTGTAAAAATTACCTGTTTCCAGAAGATGTCTTGATTTTTACCATAAGCTTCAGAAATCATGTCTTCAAAGTTGTTTCACTTGACTGTTCCTAGCTTTGCTTTACTTTTTTGCCAGTTGAGAAAGATTACTTTTTATTATTACATTTGTCTGTCTATATCCATCTGTTGTCCCTTTTCCTGTACTAAGATTATGTCTACACTGCAGCCATAGGTGTGACTAAAGCATGTGTAGACATACCTGAGCTAGCATTGGTCTTGCTAGCTTTGTACTCAAGAGGCTAATCAATTTAGCCATCTGCTTTGCTGCAGCTTCACTATTATTATTCGAGTTAGCTAGATCCAAGCTAGCTTGGATATGCCTACACATGCTGAAGTCCCTGATTTCAAAGCAGTCGTATCCTAGATCAGGGGCTGGCAAAATTTTTAGCCTAAGGGCCACATCGGGTTTCCAAAATTGTATGGAGGGCCGGTTAGGGGAGGCTGTGTCTCCCCAAACAGCCAGGCATGGCCCAGCCCCCGCCTCCTATCTGACCCCACCCCACTTCTCACCCCCTGACAGCTCCCCCGGGACCCCTGCCCCATCCGACCACCCCTTCTCCCTGTCCCCTGACTGCCCCCAGAACCCCTGCCCCAAACTGCCCCCCATCCAACCCCCTCCCTCCTTCCTGACTGCCCCATCCAGGACCCCTTCCCCATCCAACCCCCCTGTTCCCCGCCTTCTGACCACCCCGACCCCTATCTACACCCCCAACTCCCCAGCCGTCTATCCAACCCCTCCCCCCACTCCCTGCCCCCTTACCGCACTGCCTGGAGCACCAGTGGCTGGTGGCGCTACAGCCGAACTGCCCAGAGCACTGGGTCAGGCCGCAGCTCTGCAACTGTGTTGCCCGGCTGCCCAGAGCATTGCGCCGACAGTGCAGTGCACTGAGGCTGCTGGGGAGAGGGGAACAGTGGGGGAGGGGCTTGGGGTGAACCTCCTTGGCCAGGAGCTCAGGGACCAGGCAGGAGGGTCCCATGGGCCAGATGTGGCCCGCGGGCTGTAGTTTGCCCACCTCTGTCCTAGACTGTAAATATCTAGATGGGGCAAGGACCATCTCTTTGTTCTGTGATTGTACACCACCTAGCTCAATGGGGTCCTATTCCATGCCTAAGGTATTATAAATTAATAATAAACTTTTTCCCTGCTGTTCAGAGTGTAGACATTCTACTGTAATCCTCCAGTGGTCCTTGATTGTCGGCTTTCCTCTTCTTTTGTGCAAATCAGTGTGGATGGAGTTGACACGTTCCAAAACAAAAATAACCTCGTGGCATATTATGCCATTAAATACAGGTACAAAATAAATAAATTCAGTTTTGCAGTTTATCGAGGAAGCCATAGAGGATTACATTGTAACCCATGGATCTGCTACAGGGGGGAGAGGTCTCAGACATGTCATCTACACACAGACAATAGCACCCTAGTGGAGTACCTAGGTGGCAGGCAGTGCCATATTTCTGGAGTGGACACCAGTATTATAATACGAATCTAGTAGTGTTGGCTATGCTGTACAAGTCAGAGCTGCTTAATTTGCACTAGGACACTGCTGTCACTTGATGTATTTATGTGGCCCCAAGACACATTCTGAATTTGTATCAGAAGGGTAGCCGTGTTAGTCTGTAAAAGCGGCATGGCAATATACAAAAACCTGTAGGAGAACACTTCAACCTCCCTAGACACAATAGCAGATTTAAAGGTAGCCATCATGCAGCAAAAAAACTTCAGGAGCTGACTTCAAAGAGAAACTGCTGAGCTTCAGTTCATTTGCAAATTTGACACCATCAACTCAGGATTAAAGAAAGACTGTGAATGGCTCGCCAACTACATAAGCAGTTTCTCTTTCCTTGGTGTTCACACCTCAACTGCTAGAAGAGGGCCACATCCTCCCTGATTGAACTAACCTCATTATGCCTAGTTTTCAGAGGAACAGCCGTGTTAGTCTGTATTCGCAAAAAGAAAAGGAGTACTTGTGGCACCTTAGAGACTAACCAATTTAAGTGAGCTGTAGCTCACGAAAGCTCATGCTCAAATAAATTGGTTAGTCTCTAAGGTGCCACAAGTACTCCTTTTCTCATTATGCCTAGGCTGCTTCTTGCTTGCATATTTATACCTGCCTCTGGAAATTTCCACTACATGCATCCGACGAAGTGGGTATTCAGCCACGAAAGCTTATGCTCCAATACCTCTATTAGTCTATAAGGTGCCACGGACTATTCTGAATTTGCACAATCTAAGCTTTCTTTAAACAAACAAACAAAAAGTTTCTATCCCTCTGGGATTTCATGTTAACCTTTCAAATGTGAAGCAAGCATAACTGATGCAATGTTGTATTCCTGGGTCTAAAGATAGCCTGAAACACTGTTTCTGGGAGATGGCAGTTTCCCACCATTAATCTAATTGGGCTGTTAACTCTAATATCTAATGATGACACTTTACATGTCAGTGGTAAGTTTTTCATGGCTGATCATTATATCAGATAGATTAGGGAAGGGGGTGATGATAACACCCACAGGGAGAAGAAAACTGGAGGTTGCTGTAGAGAAGGAAAAGCAGAGGGAAGGAAGGACGAGAGTCACAAAGACAAGGGACAGAGAAATTGAGAAGGGAGAATAGAGAATGAAAAAAACGCAAAGTAGAAATAGTGGTGGTCCTGAAGGTGAGGATATTTTCCTGCTTGTGATGCTCTATAAAAGCTAAATAACAATTATAAGCTTATTTACTACATAAAAGCCATTTTCCACCCTTGATCTTTGTATATGAGTGAATGTTCTGCTGTGGGTCAATGGGGGAATGGAGCTCTAAATTGTAACCCCAGTCCAAGGGGTCAAAAATAGAATTTGTTCCTGTCCAGAATGAATTTGACATCTCTGCATCACAATTTCTGGAAGAAGTTGCACCATTCTTCCAAGCATGCACTTCTGCATTCGGGTCCTGACTTTTCCCCCAGCTGATTGGCCATATGCCCTTCTTTGTCATAGCACATTAGAATGCCATTTGTGCAGGGATATGGCATTATGCCACGTAGCTGTTATCGCTTTGCATATGCCCTTCTTAGGACAATTTGGAATCCACTTTGTGTACATTGCTCCCCTCCACAGTACAGAACCAAAAGGAACATCTGGTCCTTTACCAGTGGACTTTTCAATACCCTACAAGCTAATAATAAGCATAATTTATAATGGAGACATCAAGCTATCTTGACTGGCTGATGAAGAATCAAAGAAATATAGCTATGATCCCGTAGTTGGCAAGACTGAACATAATAACCATTCTCACTACCTTTATATTAATTGACAGGTTTCAGAGTAACAGCCGTGTTAGTCTGTATTCGCAAAAAGAAAAGGAGTACTTGTGGCACCTTAGAGACTAACCAATTTATTTGAGCATGAGCTTTCGTGAGCTAGCTGTAGCTCACGAAAGCTTATGCTCAAATAAATTGGTTAGTCTCTAAGGTGCCACAAGTACTCCTTTTCTTTTTATAATAATTGGAATTATCTTGCCTGCTGTAGTAAACGAGCAGTGACAAAAAAGCAGAAAGATAATAAAAAGTTATGCATCTCTTTTCATACTAGCTAACTGGTGCTCGTGGTGTTATTTTGGGAGATTTTGCTTTAATATTTCTTTCTGATCGGAGCTATTATAAAGGCTTCGAAGCTCAGTTCCAGAGTTTGTTTTGAATATTTTCTGAAAGGGAGGGTTCCTTGCTGAACCATGGCAAATGGTCTTCTCGTTAAAGGGCCCAGTCCTTCAACCATCACTTATGAATCTTCTCACTAAAGACTACTCATGTGAGTTAGAGTTACAAGACTGGGCTTTTGGTGCCCAAACTTGCTCCGATTGTAGATAATCGGAGAATGAATGGCTATAAACCTCAAGTGGAAATGGATCACTTTCTAAAAGCATTGACAAGCTGTTGTCTCCTGTGTGGTCTAAAGTTGCACATGCATCTAAAATAGAGTGACCCCCTCAAAACCCTGCAAAAAGTACAGAAGAAAACTTAAACTGACACTGTTAACATTTTTAAAAGCAACATACAATCTACCTTGAAATGGCAGTAAAATTGTTGATGGCACCTACAAATCATATTGATTTAAAGAAAATGTGAAGGTGATCAGTACCTTTAGTTATCTACTCCAGTAACTATTTTCTCCAGTAAACACTGTATTAGCTAGGTTTCATATATATTCATTCAGTATAGACAACTTAGCTGCAGATAAACTATTTGTATATACTCCTCAGTCGTTTTGTATGTCCTTAGCATCTTTGATGCCTTGTCCATGAGCTTCCACTTCTGTTTTTAAAATCCTGCTTCCTCATTAAGGTCTCCATTACAACTAATATGTGACAACAGTATGAAAAGAAAGGTAATTTATATAAATACCTAATAATGACAAATAAATGATTTGGGTTTATGAAAAACAAATTATCATATGTTGCAAGACAAGTATAATAACTTTGAAAAACTTGTAATGGTAAGTGACATAGCAACCTGATACTTAGCAATGATGATCTGGAATACGTTCAATTATTTATGCACATCTCTAGGAGGTATAATTTTTAGGAAAGGAAGGTTGCTATTAGTTATCTATTGATTTTAATACCAACTTTATAAGTGTTGTTATAAATCAAACTATTAATAGATTATTTTAGCACACATTCGAATTAGGCATTTCAGGTTGTTGTGAAGTTTGTCATTTATTGATATTTCACAATGAGCTGCATGCTGGAGATCTTGTTAGGACTTACACATCCTTCTCTTCATAGCTGAGAAGGCCAAGAAAATCCCTGGAGGTGAGGCTCATCTGTGGAACCATTATGCAGACTGGTGTTGTCATTGTTTTCTCACATACACTCACTCTTGGCTCTTCAATTTAATCCAAGTGCATCTATGTTACAGTAGTGGGACACGGAGTGACATTTATGTGCTCCAAAAAAGAGCCATACAATTAATTGATGTGAATGGATTATTTAAATACCGGGACTAGTGTCTTTGGCGTCCCATGTGTTCAAATGACAGCATTTGATTATGATTTACCTTTTGTGTAGGAATATCTCACATGGTACTTCTCTTTTTGTTTTCCTCACTTTAATCAATCCACGGAGATTTGACATGGTTGACACCTCAGCAGGCAGGTCATAAAAAAACATTCATATATAAATAATGCAAAAGCCCATATGCTGAAGTCAAATGACTCAATATTTGTTAATTAAGTATAGAAATGAATTATCAACATAATACAGATGTCAGCAACTTAGTCTCACACTTGATCTTTCAAAATAACTCCTAGTGCCTTCCAGTGTGATTATGGCACCCTGTAATTGTCTAGGAAGGCCTTAGTCTAAACCAGTAGAAGATAGGAGGCTGTGGGGGACCGTGGATAAAGCATAAAAAAAAGTGGGGTGAGATGGTTCTTAGACTCCTCCATTAAATGTTCAAATGCCATGTACAATTCCATGTACAAAAGATTTTTTTAAAGCATTTATCTGATTTTTTTAACCAGACATGCTTGCCATTGGCAAATTATGTTCTATTAAATTACCAACAAATAATTCCCACCAAAAGCAGAAGCCCTTTGAGTATTCCTCAAATGCCTTTATGTATCTTTGCCTCCCTCCCCGCACTCAGACAAGTAAAATCTTTTTTTCTCCCTCCATTCTCATTGTTCTTCTTCCTCTGTTCTTCTAATATTTATTTTTTATTGTATTAACCCCTCCCTAACATTGTCTCTTCCTTCCAATTCCAAATGTCTCCCATTCTTCTTTATTCCCTGAATTTCTCCCTTCTCTCTCTAGTCCACATACCCTGACTTCTACTTTCCACAAACGTATTCCCACTCCTCCTTATCGGTACTCTCCCCTTTCTGTGCCAAATCCAGTCATTCTTCTTTTTCTTACCCATTTTTGCCTCACACATTCTCTGCCTCACAGAATCACTGTCACCAGAAATCCACTCTCTAATCTAACCAGTACCAGCACTGAAAACCAATGATCAGTTCCTCAAAACTAAAAGCCTATTTCATAGTCCCCCCATCCATTCTCTATTTGTTCTCTCCTAAGCCCCTCTTATCAGCATGAGCCCCTCCATCAATTCATCAATGTTTGCACTCTCCCACAAGCACTGTTTCCCCCCAACCCCTATCCAATGTATTCAGTTATCCCCAATTCACCAGTTTAATTTTGGCCCCTTTCCCAGATCATCAGTTCTGTTTTCCACGTCCACAAGCCTTCAATTCAATTCTCAGCCCCTCCTCTTCTAAATCTATACATGTATTGGCTTCTAACTACAAATTAATCAATTCTTTTTTTGGTCCTTCCTCTTTCCAGCCTGTTCAGTTCTTCCCTCCTCCCCCAGTACATAATTTCTCAGATCCTCACCCCACTTTTCACAATTACTCAGTATAGTTCCAAGGCTCAGTGTGTCAGTTGAATTCTTTGGTCGCTATCCCCAGTCAGTCGATATAATGCAAGACCCTCTTTCCCATGCATCAAATCAGTTTTTGCCCTGCCTTTCCAAATCCATCAGTTCACAGCTTTCCTTCCAACAATTCATCAGTTTAATTCTCTGACCCACTCTCACTCTGTCAATTGAATTACTGAACTTACCTACCCAAATTAATTAGGAAGGAATCATCAATTGTAGGGAAATTAAGTTTAAATGTGGATAAAATAGACAAGTCAAGCACTTTGAACAGCCTTTGACTTTAATATTAGATTAACTAGACAGGCAAATTGATCCTTTAAATACTAAAATAATAAAGCATTGATTTTAAATCAAAAGGCTGTGTATACCAGTTTCCTCTGTCTTTCCTAACTGAATAATAAGGTAGTACAATCTATTTTAGTATGATATGTAGAAAAATTAGGTTTTAGATTATTTTCATCATACATAATCTAGTATTTTGATATTGTTGAATTAACTTGTAAACTCACCTTTAAAACATGAAAAATACAGTATATGTACAAAGAAGGTTTTTTCAGTGAACAGTTGTTATAGCTGTGCAAAAAATCAGCAGTCTCTCATTGAAGAATATTTTTAATATTAAAGAGATGCTTAATTGTGCTTTATTGTCCCGAACCCTAAGTGATATAATTAGCAGATGTCTTTGCCATTCAATTTGGCTTTTTTAGCTTTTTGCTATTTTTTCTTTAATGTTATTTTGTGAAATCTTGATGTGAAATTGCTGTATGCATAACTTATCAACAAGGCAGCAAGTGTTAGTCTTTAAATACTTAATAAAAAATTCAATTTCTCACAATATTTGCAGATATAGATGAGTGCAGTGAAGCAGTAACTATTGCCTGTGGAGATCATGCAAAATGTGAAAATGTGGATGGAGGATATAACTGCTCCTGTAAGGAAGGTTATCAACCATCCACAGGAAAATTACAGTTTAAGCCAAATGATGGCACTTCCTGCCAAGGTAAATGATATTATAAAGGTTTATGTGTTATTATAGAACTACATCTTCTGAGAAACCCACCAGTGTCTCTTTATCTTCAGTTAGATTAATCAGCCAGACATGAAAAAGAGGCAAGACACTCATACCTACATTTTCTAAGAATATCATTGAGATGTACTCTTAGCAATATATTTGTACTGAACAATATGATGAAATCTGTTCTATATTGAAGACCCAACCTGACATTGTGTTGATGTGTATTCTAAACTGTATAAGTCCGATTTCTTCTCTCACTCATACCAGTGTAAACAGTGCGTCAATGGGCCAAATTCTCTGCTGGTGTAAATTAGCAAAACTCCACTGAAGTAAGTGGAGCTGCTCCCATTGAAACCAGTAGAGAATGTGGCTTGGTGCCTTTATACCAGTGTCAAACCAGTAAGTGAGGTCAGAATCAGGTCCTAATAGTTTATGCTTGTGAATGATCCATATGCATGTGCAAGTTCCAAATACTGTAGAGGTTTGAGTTTTCTTATATAAGAACTGTTATACTGTAATTGATTAGTCTTCTTTTTAATTTCTACAGAAAATCCAAAGGCAAAGTGCAAGTTACATAATGACTGTATAACTGAAAATATTACTAGAACATTAGCTGAAGTAAGTAGCAATGGTTTATAGATTAATTTACAAATTCTTTTATTTTTTCTCTTTTAAAATTGTTATTTCGATTATAATATCTATTGAGGCGCTTTTAACAAATGGTTGAAGAAGATATAATTGAACGTAAGCATACATATAGAAGTCTTTTTAATACTTCCAGCTTATTTGAAATGGGTTATGTATTTGAATCGCAGTGTTAATTTGCCTGCAAGCTTTGTTTTGTTTGTATCTCCAGTGAACTAAATCATGTTTTGCATAGAATTCAGAAGTGTGGTAATCACTCAACAGTTTCTGAATGGCAAGTTCTTGAAATTACACCTTTCTACATTTAATTATGTGCAGCTATTTGTTTGTTCTGAATGAAACCTAGAAAGATAATTTATAGAGGCAGTGAAGGCAAGTGACAAAATATAAAATAGAGCAATAATACACTTGGGTACCAATATTTTTCTCTCCTTCAAAACACTGTGTGTTAGGCTGCATGTGAAAGAACTGGGGAACCAGATTTTTACCCAGAAGCTTACATTTCAAACAGCAAATTAAATAAACTGGTGAGTCCGCAAGACTATCTGTTTCTGATTTGACTGAGTAAGTGAATCACCATGGGCGTGTTTGCTTTTTATCTCAAGCAGTTTGCCTCAATGATCAGATTTAAAAGAACCCAGTCTTTTAACATAAGAGGTTTGATTTCTTCAGTTTTAAGGTATACATTATATTAACATGCTTACTGTAAATTAAGTAGAGAAGACAGAATAAGTACAACATCTGAACTTAAAACCGAATGGCTGTCTGTTTTTAAACCTGTATTTAAACTAGGGTTTTAAACCTGTGTTTAAACTGGGTCAAAACCTTGAATCTAAATTTTGAAGAAAAATTAATGCTTTAAATTTGAGCCCTTGGATCTGAACCTACCCCTGTAGTTTTGATTCTGAGTTAGATCAAAAACAGAAAGAGGCCTGTTTTCCAGTTCCATTAGGATGCAACCAAAGATAAAGTCCGGATCTCACGAGAGCACTATCTCAGGGGATATTCACCTTTGAGGTCACAGGAATCTCACCAAATTGGATGATCTCATTAAGTTTCTACTATTTAGGGATGAAATCTCATTGGATTTCAATGCCAGGAAATCTGAAACCCTTCTCTGATTCAGCCATGACACTGAATTCAGAACCCTAGCCTAAACCTCATACAGATACAGATCTCAATCTTCTCAGCCCATTACTACTATAAACATTTGTGTACAAACATTTCCATCTAATTATTTTATATTAATATTTTCAGTAGGGAAGTAATTTAATAGTTTTCAACCCTTAGCAGTGAGGATTAAGAATGCAATAGAATTTTGGTAATCTGTGTGCTTTATAGTCCTCATTTTTAAAAAAACTGGCTATCTGTTTCCACCTCTCAGCAAAGATTTAACAGAAGAGGCTGTAGGTAAGTTGCCGTACTATTAAGTCTTAATTATTTTTACAAAATATGCAACAGAACATTTACTAGTACATAATGGAGCATTATTCTGAATAAAACTGAGTTGTACTGGTCAAAATAAATTAAGACGGTATGCTGGTTATGTATTATACTTTTACGATGGCTATTTGCCTGGTCAAATTCTGGCATGCCTAATCAATTGGAGTAGCTCCATAAGTAGACCCACTGACCTGCTGTGCCCTGTTTGTGTGCAGAAGCTGGCCCTTATTCACTAATTCACACAAATCCTTAATTTATTTCCCCATCGTTTGTGCAACTCTTGTGTTCTCAAAAAGTTACCCGTTGTGGCTTTGCTGGTTGAAATGCCAGTGGAATCTCCTAAGTATACTGATTTCCTGTTTCTTTCAGATTAGGACTATAAAAGAACCCTTGGCTTTCCTGCAAGAAATCAATAGGAACACTGTAGGACAACTTTCACCTGTAGATGTGATTTCATATGTGGAAGCATTATCTGTATCTTACCCATCACTAAGTACCATGAATAACACAATTTCTGACAAGGAAGCACTTACTAATATGACTATTAATGTAAGTGACTTGAGCCTTACTATTGTATTTTTTTCTTTTATAAATAGCATAAGGCTTTTGTGCTCAAAAATATTTTTATACTGACAGGTTTTTGTTAACACCGTGAACAATTTTGTTCAAAAGGAAAAAATTACAGTTTGGGAAGCACTCCCTACAGATAACAGGAGAACAAGTCTCACTAAGCTGATGCATGCTGCGGAACAGGCAACGCTGCTCATGTCACAGAACTTCAAAAAGACAACACAGCTAGATGTTAATGCAAGTGAAATGGGTAAGAAAAAGAAAATGAATGTAAGTGATACTTTAGATGTGAATTACACTATGAAGTTTTTTCAGTATAAGCTGTTGAGATTAAAGTAGTGTTATGGGAACCCCACAGATTTTGGTTTGTATGAGCAACCAAAAAACACCTACAGATTTTGGGCCAGACGCTCGGCTGATGTAAATCAGCTAACTTGATTGACTTCAATGAAGGTAAGACCAGGTGCAGAAGCTGAAGATCTAGCTTGGTTCTTAGAGGGATGATGTAGCGGATCATGCTTTCAGCTCTGAATGTTTCCCAGTTCAACCCTCACTCATGACCAAAGTGGCAGTCATCTTTTAGCAAATCATTGTACATCTTGAACAGATGCATTAAAAACACCAACAGAATGAAAATTAGAGTTGCTAACAGAACTCTACAAGCCATGTTTTGTTTTATTTTTGATTCAGGAAAAGCAATGTAAACAAACTTTGAACTAGTCTGTGCTTTGAAGGCCCAGCCTTGTGTTGGTGATGGTACAGCTGTGTTTTGAGTTTCAGGAAAGCTCAGAGAAGGATATTGGAGAAGATCTCAACTTGGCTCTCATGACTTTCCACTATCTCCCTCCATGTATCAGTTGCTTGTCTTCTGTATTGTGGTCTTAGGAAGACACTAAGAGTGGGATTTTCAAAAGTTCTCAGCTTTGGTCTATTTCCTCTCACTGAAGTCAGCGATGCAGTGAAGATAACGGTGTTACTAGAGGCTTCAGTGGGAGCAGAGTAAGGCGAGTGCTGAGCACTTTTTGAGACTCTATCCTAAGACTATGGGTATGTTTAAACTACCCGCCGGATCAGCGGGCAGCGATCAATCCAGCGGGAGTCGATGTATCGCATCTAGTCTAGACACAATAAATTGACCCCAGAGCGCTCTCCCGTCAACTCCTGTACTCCACCACTGCGAGAGGTGCAGGCAGAGTCGATGGGGGAGCGGCAGCAGTCGACTCACCGCAGTGAAGACACCGCGGTGAGTAGATCTAAGTACATCAACTTCAACTATGTTATTCACATAGCTGAAGTTGCGTAACTTAGATCAATCCCCTCTCCCCCATCCCCGTGCAGTGTAGACCAGGCCTAAATTATTGTTTCCCTTTTTTTGATTGTGACCAGCCATTCTGCTTTCCTCCTTCCAGAGCAACTCATATATCCTCTGATTGACCCGGTTTCCTGGTCTGGTGTAGTAAAATCCAGTATTCCTTCCCCTGGTCACATCAATCTCACCCTTTACAGATCACTCCCCAAATGCACCGTGATACTGAGAAAAAACCTGCCTCAGTTTCTGAGGAAGCACAGATCCTTTTCCTTCTTTCACTTCAGTGAGATTTGCTGCTGTCAGATGAAATGAGGGAGAGAACACAGTGGTTCATTCTGTCTCATACACTCCAGGGAGCCTGTTGCATTTGTAATTTGTAGCACAGATGGACCCAGTTGTATGGCCAACTGTGGGACCAGTTTACTAGGCCACACCCGAGAGAGAGCAGATGCTAATACAGGGACCCAATGGAGAGCTTTGAAAATTTCAAAAAAAGAAAAGGAGTACTTGTGGCACCTTAGAGACTAACCAATTAAAAATTTCAGTCATTTTCTGGCAAAGTTTTGTTTGAGAATCTGAATTTATGGGCACTTATCCAAACTGAACCCAAGCTCTAAACCTTTTGAAGTTTTCCCATTACTACTCAGCACTATGAACATCTTACCCACAATGCTGATGTGTTTCTCACAAACTTATTTTTGAGACCAGTCCCACAATAATATCTCATTCTCCATTGCATTTCATGGCACAGCTTCTTTAACTACAGGCTATCCAAAACTTCAGCCGCGAAGAACTATTTCTTATGTCCTGACAAACATTTTCTGACAGCTGGTCTATTGAAAAGCTCATATTGTTTTTGTGTGCTGCACTATAAGCAATGCAGATGGTCTAGTTTAGTGATTCTAGCCCATCAGTCAAGTTTTAGATTTTTTTTCTTTTTCTTTAAGGCCTGATTGACTTTTTTTTCCCCACTGTTGGTGATTGAAACTCTGCACTATAATGAACTGAGTAAAGAGCTCAGTGTCCTCTAATGTAGTTTTTGTCCTGAGGGGCGATGATTGTTTGTTTGTTTTTGTTTTGTTTGTTGACAGCACACGTCATTATGTCATGGTGCAATGTGCATTTCATACCAGGGAATGATAACTGTGAGGGTATTCACTTTTCAAAAATTGGCTTTTTCAAATGTTACTATTCAATGGAGCATTTTATCCTTTGCTTTTTATAATTGTGATTTGTGGTCCCTTTCAGAAATGAATTTTTAATAAAGCAATAGCTCTTCCTAAAGTAACCTACATTATTCTTTCCAGGGCCTAATTTAATGCAAAGTAAATAAAAGACCATATTTTTCATGGAAAGAATAAAAGGTATGAGAGAAAAATGTATGCATTAGAATAACAAAGTCTAGAGGTTTAAAGCAAACGTACCATATTAATAGCATTTCTCCTTGAAATATTTGGCACAATGGTGTATTCTTAAAATTCACAATAATTATGCAATCCGATGTCACATTTATTAACCTAACTGTAAAATTATGTTAGACTGTAATGGAAGTGATTTGCATAGTATTTTTCTTTTTACAGCTCTCAAGGTTTTGGCTTTTGATTCGCACCACATGAAACATATTCACCCTCATGCACGCATGGGAGGAGATTATATAAAGATATCTCCAAAGAAAAAGGAATCACCTAATTCTAATGGTAAGAAAAAGCCATTAAACAATAGCTTGGTTTAAGCAGCATTCCTGGTACCTACTTGCTGGCAAAAATCAGATGCATAATTCACTAACTGTGCAGTTGTGATGTTGATAGCAATAGAGAAAGGCATTTGTAACACCTTGTTGTCTAGCCCTGTGTCCTATCTGCTCTACAGCTTCCACTGCTGTAATGCACCGCAGGAAAATTATGCCTCTTGTTTTTGTATGAGTACAGCCCTCCATTTCTGTTTTTTTTTTATTACAATATGTTTTAAATGTAATGATCATACTGGCACATCTAAAGCACTTTACAAGGAAGCATATTGCTGTAGCTATCGTAAAGCTTGAGGTGCATGTACGTATATTAAAAATATGTAAAGTAAGATCCAAATGTAACTAGCCCATCCAGACTGACCCAACCCCCAAGGAATGAACTGATCAGCAGCACAATAAAACTTCCCATTCCCAACCATCCCACACATCTCAACCCACTCCTCAGCAAAAAGAAAGCCAAGACAGTAGACAAGTCTTACAAGCTGTCAGAGTTGGATTAAGTGGAAGGAATGACTTGCAGACTCAGTTATCCCTCCTGAAAAATACCCCATCAAATGTCCTTTGAAACCAAGATGCTGTTACCCTGATTGCTGTGGTGGGAGTACCACACAGAGACGTACGAAAGTGATGGTGGCTATATTGAGAACCTAGAGGGATAATATACCATTTATGTGAAATCCCCTCACACATGACAATCTATCCCCCTAAACTGAAACACATCAGCTGTGTAACAGCACATGGCACCACTGTATAACACTTTAGGACAGCCAGTGAAGAAAAAATGTCTAGCTGAAACAAGGTGGAGAATTTTGGCAGGCATAATGTATCAAAATGATCTGCGAGAGATGGTGTAGTACTGCGCTTCTCAAACTGTGGGTTGGGACCCTAAAGTGGTTTGCAACCCCATTTGAATGTGGTTGCCAGGGCTGGCGTTTTACTCGCTGAGGTCTGGGGCTGAAGCCAAAGCCCAAAGGCTTCAGCCCTGGGCAGTGGGGCTCAGGCTTCAACTTAAGCCCTGGGAGGTCGAGCTCAGGTTACAGCCCCACCTCCACTGTGCCCTCGATTGTGTAGTAATTTTTGTTGTCAGAAGGGGGTCACAGTGTAAGGAAGTTTGAGAACTGCTGGTGTAGTGCAATGAGTAGGGCACTGGCTTCTGGGATTTAGAAGACCTGAGCTCTGTCTCTGGCTCAACCACAGATCCACTCGGTGACCTTGGGCAAGTCACTTCACAACTCAGTGTATCTCTGTGTCCTCTTCCAGCACTAGCGTATCGTATCTTGTTTAGTTTGTAAGCTTATCTGGGCAGGGACTCTCTTACTATGTGTTTGGACAGCACTTAGCATAATGAGGTCCTGATCTTAGTTGGGGCCTTATGGTGTCACTGAAATATGGATAATAAGAAGAAATTAGACTTTTGCCAGAACACCAGAATTAGTGCCCCAAATCTGGCAAAACCAACCTTGAGTTCTTTCTCCATCTTTACCTGGGTTTTCAGTCAATCAAAACCTCACTCCCAAACGCCACAGAAGG